>NC_092411.1:12882838-13489504 GCF_040894005.1 Engystomops pustulosus | reverse complement strand
ACTCAATACATTGGGGGTCATTTACCAAGGGTCCCGCGGACCGCATTTATTTCCATTTTGCGCCGCAGGGATAGGGAGTTAAAAGGGGATTGTGTCACACGCGCCGACTTTCATGCGACAGAAATCATGGGAGGGCCATCGGACAATCTTTAACTTCACAATTGTGTCGCAAGCCAAGCACTCACATGCACCAGGAAGATGACGGTGAACTCCGGCGGACCTGAGCGGGGAAGCGACACATGCAGGATATCGGGCTCACGATCCTAGTAAATTCCGGACTAACAATGCACTTTCGGGAACTCCGGGGGACCAGGTAAGTAAATGTGCCCCAGTGTGTGAACGCGGCCCAAGGCCTCGTTCATACAAACGTAATGGGAAACGATATTCGGCACACCATTTGCAGACTGATAACAGTCCCCATTGATGTCTAAGGCTGCGGTCACACATAATGCCACGCTAGCGCACAGGCGGAGGTCCTCGGCCCGAACTCAAATGCGTTTCCAAGGAAACGCATGCGATTGTTAAGCCGATCGCATTAGTTTCTCTGGAAACGCATGTGCGTTCGGGTCGGGGACCTCCCCCTGTGCGCTAGCGTGGCATTATGAACGGACGCCTAGCAGTACGTGTGACTGCGGCCTTAGGCCGGCGCCACACGTGGCGCTTTGTCTGCGCTTGCAAACGCAAAACACCGGCGGCTCGTTCCCGATCGCAGGCGTTTCCATAGAAACGTCGATGCGATCGGGCCGAGGCCCGCCCCGGTGGGCGCGACTTTGTCTGCGTTTGCAAGCGCAGACAAAGCGCCACGTGTGTCGCCGGCCTTAGGCAGTCGGTCACTGTGAGATGAGCACATTTACTTAACCGGTCCTGTCGCCATCCAGCGGTGCGTTCTCCGTCGAGGATTTAGGTCTTCCAGCGATTCACTAAGGTAGTGCGCCTGATGTCCCCCAGGTGTTGCTGCTGCGCTGAATTCCGCCGGAGTTCATTATCCTATCTTGGGTGCAGGTAAGGCCGTAATTCCAAATCAATCAGGTTTTCCGACGGCCAGGCCCCTGATTTCCGTCACATGCATGCCGGCACCGATGCGCCACAATCCGATCGCGTGTGCCAAAAACCCAGGGCAATTCAGGGAAAACGGCGCAAATCGGTAAGATTCTGGAAACCCGTCGAAAAACAGCGATTCGGGCCCTTAGTAAATGACCCCCATTGTCTGCATGGTGACCGTGCACAGTTAAGTATCAGGGCACATTCACACGATGCGTTGCGTTTTTGAGGCTTTCCACTAGCTTCACATGCTAAAATTACATTGCATTTCCACTGCATCTGCTAAAACGCAATGTAACCTTATCATGTAATTGAGGCTGAAGCCAGTGGAATGTGTCAAAAACGCGACGCATCATGTGAATGCGCCCTCAGACATGTCCTATATTTCGCAGTGTTATGGCTGCTGTCCTGCTCTATGGAGCTGCGCTTATCTGTCCTCCACTCCAGCGCACCCACCGTATGAGCGTACAGTAATGTGAACGCAGCCTTAGTGTCATTCCTGAGGAGTTTCGGACAGGACGGGGCCTACACCTCCTAATATTGGGAAATTCTTCTATTTACTCTACAGCGTGTTTAAATAATATAGTTGATAATTTTTACTATTACTTTGGTACTCACCCAGCTTTCCCAGACTCCTGACATGCAGTTTTGCTTTGTTATTAATGCCTAAGCTTATACTAGGTGTTGGAGCCGAGGAAAGCTGGGTGACTATCCATGTGTGAGGTAAATTGGCGCCAATGGTGGTTGTCACACAACTTTGACAGGATTTCTTTAGTTATTAGACGTAAATTGGTGCAGTGTGAACAGAGTCCAGGATACGGTACCTCATGGGTCTGCACCTGCCGCCGTCTCCTCCTCCGCCCACTTATTAGGGCCTTTTGTAGTGAAATCAGCGCGATGCATCATGGGGCGTGTAGTTCATACCAGGCTCCGGAGACCGTGCGGCTCACCCGCCGGGACTACATTTCCCGTCATCCCCTGGGAGCCTTACCCTCGGCTCTGCATCCCCAAGCAATCGCTAGAGATGGAATCGCAGAAGAAGAACATAAGCTTCATGGACAGATATGAAGCCAGGACTTGGGTATTTCCAGCACCTGGTATCAGGGAGCACTAGGCTGCATCTATGGTTGTGCTATCTGATGTCTCATAGCCATGGCCAATAGATTTGCACTTGAGTCCTCGCACTGCTGTGCTCTTGGCACTCTGCATGGAATTGATCCACAGCCCATCATCTTCTGTATTGTGTGACTTCTTTAGTATTCAACCAGTAAGAAGTCCGAGTCTTGGATTAGCATGTGGATATGGAGAAGCTACAAACCAGGAATATAAGTGCAACACACTTAGGCAATGTTTATTCTCATTCCCTGGGGCAATATGCACATGGCGCAGGCAGCACAGTGTGAAGATACACCTCCAGGCCACTTGTGGAAGTTGTAAACCAGGAATCTAAGTCCATATTTCACAGTCCTGCAGCTACACGAAGGTGAGATTACACATTTCTTTGGGTACATTAAATAACATGGTCTACAAAGACCTCCATCTACAATCCTGGGATATAAATACATATTTCACAGTCCTGCTGCTACCGACAACATACACTAAAAAAAAGCTTACACCATTCACAGGCAGGGCCGGTGCTATGGGTAGGCAAAGTGGGCAATTGCCCAGGGCCCCCTACCTCCTGAAAGAGGAGAATCTCTTCTTTTAAATGAATCTTGAATTTTGTTTCTAGGTGCTCTGGATCCAGAGATATTCAGGTTTAAATTGAGAATATCAGGTGCCATTTTTATAAATAAAAATCACTGACAACAGCAGTTAAACAGTTAATATCTTCATTTTCCTGACACTTAGAAACACATTTAGATAAAAAGGGGAGACTCTCTTCTTTCATAGGAAAAAAGAAGTGAGGTTCTATGTGTCACAGAGCCAGAGATACAGCCCCCTGAAGTGAGTCCCCCCTCCAAATTCTTAGCCATCAGGCTGCAGGGAGAATTTGCTGCACACAGGAGCTGCTGCACCTCACAGATAATGGAAATATTCACTCTATATGTTACTACATTCTGATAAGGAATAATATCAACTAATATTCATGTTTTTAACCCTTCTATATGCAGAACTATCTGAGAACACACTTGCTCTCTTATTGCCTTTTATTTGGTGACAGTTCTTTTTGCAAAAATTGACTAATATGATGAACATTCGATACTCTTCGCCTAATGTCGCTACATATTAACACTGCAACCCAGAACATGTCCATAAAGTTATATGTAACACCAAAAACACACACATGGAATAAAGTTATTATTTCCCACCATCATCCATTATTTACACCAATGTTATGAGGTTCTCACTCAGATTCTTATGAAGCGAGGAGGGTTCTGTTATTGTGCGGATAATACAATGGCACACATCTAAACAGGACTTTTATTATGTCATAAGAGGGGTTTATGGATATATAGTTTTTATTTGGGTGACCAGTGTGTAGTTTGGTGTCCCCAGTGGATTTAACATTCCCTTTGCTGCATATTTTGGTGAATATACACATGTGGTAAATGTATGATCTCCTCACATCTTACTGTTTTAGGAAAGTATATTTTCTTTATATAAGTATCTGGATTTGTACATATTTTAGAGGCAATTTTGAATGTTAATTGCCAAATGCTTCGCCTGGTTGTTGGATTTCAAAATTCTATAGGTTTTATGACGCCTTTACTGTTTATTCTGTTTTATTGCTATATTTTGCAGGTTGTGACTGTCTTAAAATTTCTTGCTGAAAAGCAGATATCTAGTTATTACAGTTTTAGTGATATTATGTGGAAATATTTTCTGTTTGGAGAACATTTTTTGCCATCAAAGTTCAAATTTTAAGTATTTTTTATAAAATGTTTCAGTTTGAATCAAATTTGCATGAAGGAGCCTATGTCTATAAACTCTTTAATGCAATTTTGAAAATGGGGCAAAATTTTATTTTTTAAACGTCAAAATTGTAAAAAGTCAAAAATTGGTCAATAAGGCGACAAAATATCCAGAAATGCCTGGCGGTCAAAAGGTTAATAGCCCTCGGTTGAATTCCTGGGTGAAGATGCTTATCATCTATCTCCTGTCTATATATCTATCTGTCTAGCTATCTATATCATATAATCTGACCATTTATATATCTCCCTTTTTCTCTATCTATTTTTCAATCAATCTTCTTTTTCTCTTCTACTGTATTTATCTCTCATCCATCTCCTGTACATATACTATAACTATGTTATAGTTCTGCATCTGGAAATCTCTATCATCTTTCATATTTATCTTCTATCATAATAATTATAATTAATAATGCTCACAATCTATTCAACCTACCAGTCATTTTGTGGAGTGTGGGAGGAAACCGGAGGACCCGGAGGAAACCCACGCAAACACAGAGAGAACATACAAACTATTTGCAGATGTTGACCAGCGCTGCAAGGCTGTAGTGCTAACCACTGAGCCACCACGCTGCCCATCATTCTCCCTATCATCTATCATCTCCTAAAAATTCTCCCATATTACAGTTTGTTTTACCATACTAAAGGGAACCTCTTACGTACTGTGACTGGTTATAAAATAGTTTTATTTTGGGGCCCCACTTTTAGTTTTGCCCAGGGCCCCACTTTGTCTAGCATCGGCCCTGTTCACAGGTCTGCCAGCATAGTCACTGCAGGTCTAGTACTTATCTTTTTACAGTAACTGCAGTGCGGCCAGGACTACAGGTGAAGGTCACAGATCCCTCACCTGGTATCGCACTTTGCAGTATACGGGAGATCAGTCATCTCAGTAGTTCCATATCCCGCACAGAGAGATATGCCAGGAGCCCCCCATGTATATGTCCTGCTACTGTAGCTACACGTATCATAGAGGGGGGTCCTGCTACTGTAGCTACACATATCAGAGAGGGGGGTCCTGCTCCTGCAGCTACACATATCAGAGAGGGGGGTCGTGCTACTGTAGCTACACATATCAGAGGGGGGGGTCCTGCTACTGTAGCGACACATATCAGAGGGGGAGGGGGGTCCTGCTACTGTAGCTACACATATCAGAGAGGGGGGTCCTGCTACTGTAGCTACACATATCAGAGAGGGGGGTCCTGCTACTGTAGCTACACGTATCAGAGAGGGGGGTCCTGCTACTGTAGCTACACGTATCAGAGAGGGGGGTCCTGCTACTGTAGCTACACATATCAGAGAGGGGGGTCCTGCTACTGTAGCTACACATATCAGAGAGGGGGGTCCTGCTACTGTAGCTACACGTATCATAGAGGGGGGTCCTGCTACTGTAGCTACACGTATCATAGAGGGGGGTCCTGCTACTGTAGCTACACGTATCATAGAGGGGGGTCCTGCTACTGTAGCTACACATATCATAGAGGGGGGTCCTGCTACTGTAGCTACACATATCATAGAGGGGGGGCCTGCTACTGTAGCTACACGTATCATAGAGGGGGGTCCTGCTACTGTAGCTACACATATCAGAGAGGGGGGGTCCTCCTACTGTAGCTACAAATAACAGAGTAGGGGGTCCTGCTCGGGCGTCTTCTTATAAGCCATAGGTAATAATGCATGTCCCCTGCTGAAGCCTCATCAGTCCCCTGCACCTTCACATAGGTGAACGAGTCCATAAGTGTCTCTTGTCTCAACATCCGAAACTGTACATATGGAAAGCCCCCATCACCTTCGTTGCGTCCACACAACAATTTTTTTAGTACAGATTTTGATCCGCTTGTCCTCAATATTTTGGATATTTTGGAGGTTTAATCTGATCAAAACCTACCTGCTCCCGTTGCTGATTTATCTGGGCAGTGTGTGCATGTTGCCAGAACCCCTCTGGACTCGGGTGTACAGTCTGTTCTTCCAGCTGTTATGGGGGAATAGGCTGAACCTTATCAAGAGGGAGGTTACTTACCGCACGAGGAGACAAGGAGGGTTGTGTATGGTCAACCCTGTGGTGTTCCTAGTGAATACCTTTCTTAAGATCAATGTAGCAAACCTCTGGAAAGAGAGGGCTCCTCCGTGGGTATACTCCTGCAGGGGATGGTTTCGGCCTTTCTTCCAGGAATGGGAGACAGGAGGGCAAGTGAAGGATCTTCGTACACCGCATGGGCATCTTCCGGCTTACGCTACCCCGGTTCTGAAGGTGATTCGCCGGTGGGGTCTGGGAATGTGGGAGATCAGGACCATGCCGAGGAAAGTCCTTGACAAAAGGGTTCTGTTTGCCCGTTTCCAGAAGCCTCTGGCCCTCAGGGATTGCCCAAGTCGGGATCTTGGGGTGGGTTTAGGTCTTTTAAATTCTATCAGGATCCCCTTGAAGTTTTGGGACGTGACTTGGCTCTGCTTCCATGGAAAGCTGTGTGTGAGGGACAATCTGAAGTGTAGGAGCTCTGAGGAAAGGGGTTGTCCCCGGGAGGAGTGCGGTGGCCTGCTGGAGAGCATGGACCACTTCCTGCTTCAGTGCCCCTTTAACACAGAGGTGTACAACCGGGTGGGCGCTTCCATCCATTGGCCCGGGTTGGCCGGTCTCTCCTATGCGGAGTGGGCCTATGGAGCATTCAGAGGCCTGGGTGGCCGGGACCGCTGCACGTTATTTCTAGTCAGTCTAGTGGTCAGGTACCACACGTGGAACGCACGGTGTTTAGTATCGACTCAGCGTAAAATCCTCCCGGTGGATGAGGTGGTTAGGAACATTCTGGGTGACCTGGTGAAGGTGCGCTCTCTGGAGTATGAGAGGCTGGGCACGGGGAGGGCCTCTCTCCTTTGGAGGGGGTTCTCCTTTAGTGTCCCTTAGTCTGTCATCTCCGCTCCTGGTGATGGGCTGATGCAGCACTGTAGATTTTGGTTTTGTGTTCTGAGGTTATAGTGATGTAGGGGCTTGCAGGCGCCGAACCTGGGCTTTATGTAGTTTGGATTTGTTATATGTTGATTTGTTTAATGTGTTTGTATCTTGTGTACAGTGTGTATTTAGTTATATGTAGTTATAGTTCTTGTAGGTTTGTTGGTTTTGGGGTGTCGATGTTAGGGTGTTAGGTTGGGAGGGGGTGGACGGGATTCGGACTATACAATCCTGGGCACTGGTCTGGACTATATAGCGCGGACTTTGGACGTTAGACCAGTGTCTGGGTGGGAGGGTGATGGGCGTGGGATTTAGTTATATTTAATGTTTTTATTTCCTGTTTATCTCTTTTTTTTGTGTATTCATTAGTTATTTATAAAAAAAAAAAAATTATAAAAAATTGTATATGAAAAAAAAATATATATATAAAAATTATAAAAAAAAAAAATAGGTGGTGGGATTGGGTGAAGGTTTTGTTTTATAATGCTGATTGTGTGGTGTGTGTGTGGCTGGGCCAGGAGATTTTCGTAAGACTCTTTTAGTTTGTGTTATTGTTTTGTTATTATTATTATTGTTTTATTTTGCCAGAAGTTATGGCTTGATTTATGTTTATGATTGTTATGTTTTTCATTTTTATATATAAAATAAAAGATTTACAGGATGTAACTCAGGATCAGTACAGGATAAGTAATGTCATGTATGTACACAGTGATTGCACCAGCAGCAGAATAGTGAGTGCAGCTCTGGAGTATAATACAGGATGTAACTCAGGATCAGTACAGGATAAGTAATGTCATGTATGTACACAGTGACTGCACCAGCAGCAGAATAGTGAGTGCAGCTCTGGGGTATAATACAGGATGTAACTCAGGATCAGTACAGGATAAGTAATGTCATGTATGTACACAGTGACTGCACCAGCAGCAGAATAGTGAGTGCAGCTCTGGAGTTTAATACAGGATGTAACTCAGGATCAGTACAGGATAAGTAATGTCATGTATGTACACAGTGACTGCACTCTCGAGGACACAAAAACAGTGACGTCATCGGCTTACGCTACCACCCTTAGAGTGGCTTCCGGTGCTGCCCGGTCCATCCCGACTCCCACTAACGGCCCACGATCAACCCTCCTAAGGAATGGGTCAATCGCGAACACGTATAAAAGTGGGCTCAGAGGACAACCCTGGCGAACACCAGACCCAACCTCAAAAGAGCGGCCAATCCAACCGTTCACAAGCAGGAAACTCTCTGCCCCTGCGTACAAAACTTTTAGCCAATTGACAAAACCACCCGGCAGGCCATACCTCAGAAGGACAGACCAGAGGTACTCGTGGTTAACCCGATCAAACGCTTTTGCCTGATCCAAGGACAGCAAGTACCCCTTCCAGTTACCAGCCCTGCCCTGCTCCACTGCCTCCCGGACACAAAGCACAGCACTAAATGTACTGCGGCCTGGAACAGAACAGTGCTGGGTCCCCGAAAGGAGCCGGGGCCCGGTTCTCAATACGAGATCGGTCCTTACCCTTTGACAGGATGATCAGGGCAGACCTCCTCATTGACTTCGGCAGAGCGCCCGAGGAAAGACACTCATTGAATACCTCAGTCAAGAGAGGAACCAAGGCGTCCTTGAAGGTCTTATAAAATTCGGATGTTAAGCCATCCGGACCCGGCGATTTCTTGAGGGCGAGCCCTTCAATCGCCCGGCTGACTTCCTCTTCCCTAATCATCTCTGTCAAAACATCAAGAGAGAGGTCTACTCCTGGCTCAGGGACAGTTTCAGCCAGGAAAGCCGACATCACATCCCAATCTAGATCCTTCCTGCCCAAGAGGTGCGAGTAGAAGGATCTGACAACCTCCAGAATCCCTGATCAGGACCTTTTCAGGGACCCCGTACTGTCAACCAGTCCTGTGACAACTTTACCATTCACTGACATCTTGCAGTTTCTGTAAGGGTCGGGCGAGCGGTATTTCCCGTAATCCCTCTCAAAAACCAAAGATGCGTGTCTATCGTACTGACACCTCTTCAGCAAAGATTTCACTCTGGAGATGTCCTCACGACTACCTCCAGTCGAGACGAGGTGCTCGAGTTTCCTCCTCAGGCAATGATACAGGCGGTACCTGTCCAGGCTCCTGAGGCTCGAGAGCTGGCGGAAAAATCTCGCCACCCAGCAATGGTACCTGGCTCTGAAGAAAGTCCTCAAAGGATTGTCTTATCTCTGCTTCTTCCAGGAGAGATGAATTGAGCTTCCAGTAGCCTCTTCCCATCCGGGGGGTCTCTGTAACATTCAGAGAAAACAAAATTAAACAGTGGTCGGAGAACTCCACCTCAACAACAGACACTGCTGAAGAAATGGCTTCCTCCTTTAAATAAAACCTGTCTATTCTAGACCTGCAGCTACCCCTATAATAGGTGAACCCCGCGTGGCCTGGGGTGTGCCGGATGTGGACATGCACCAGGCGAGCCTCACTGGCTATGCTATTAAGAGCGACGCTATCATAAGTCAGCTTGTCTCTGGAACCTCCCCTATCCTGGGACCTCGTGACAGCATTGAAGTCCCCTCCAAAGACCACCTGCCGACTTGTAAAAAGGTAGGGCTTGATCCTCATAAAGAGACACTTCCTGTCCCACTTGGACTGGGGACCATAGATGTTAATAAGACGAAGTTCTTGTCCCTTCATGAGGACATCCAGGATCAGGCACCTCCCCATTTCTAACTCAATAACTCGTCGGCATTCTACCGGTGCGGTAAAAAGGACCGCTACTCCGCTATACGGCTCGGCCGCAAGAGACCAATAGGAAGACCCGTGTCTCCATTCCCTCTTAGCTTTAAACACGGCCGCCAAATCTGGCAGCCTGGTCTCCTGCAAAAATAAAATGTCGGCTTCAACACGGCCGAGAAAATCAAAGGCCGCAAATCTAGCCGCATCAGACTTAATGCTGGCGACATTAATGGATGCCAGCGTCAACGGAGTGGGTGCCGCCATCATGAGTGATTGAGTTAGACGGCTTTTTTCTTACTACCTCCCTTCCCTCTACTGTCCTCTGAGGATGATCCCTTTTCCCTTCAGAATTGGGGCAACTTCTTTTTAACGAAATTGAGGTGTCCATGTTATTACTGGCCCCCAAGGACCCACCCGGACCACCCTCTCCTTCGTCCTTGTCTCCTGACTCTGAGTCAGTCTCCCACTCTGAGGACCCGGCTTCCCCAGAGGATAGAGACTCAGCGCCCCCTGCAGGCTGCTCCGCCGCCACCTCCAGAACCCCACCCTCAGCCTCTCTTCCCGAGGAGGCGATCTCATCGAGGGTGAGGAACTGGTTGGAAAGCTCAACCAGAGGGGAGGAAGTTTTCCCTTCCTTAGGTACCTTAGATACGCCGCGTTTTTTCTTTTTCTGCTTGCGCTTATTTTCTAGCCAAATCCTGTTATCCTCATCCATACTCTCATAATGGGAGGACGTGTAGGACATGGCACCTTTCTCGCGCTCCATCCTCCTGACCTCCTCATCCAACTCATCATCCCTCAGGGCCTCAGTAGCAGGACCAGCCTCTGAGGAAGGACCAAGGGTCACCCCAGCAGACTGAGGCTTCCCCAGTTCTCTCCCTTTTTGTCTGGCTTCAAGCCGCCTCAACCGAGAAGGTGACTTATTCTTACTTTTCTTCACAGGCCCCTCAGCTCCTCCACCTCTGCTGGTACCTTCCCCAACCTCATGGCTCTCCTCCACTGGGGTCACAACCGCATTGGCAAAGGAGCGAGGACAACGGCTGAAAGGGTGACCGAGCTCACCACACAGGTTACACCTAATGTCCTTACAGGATGCAGCGAGATGACCTAGCCCACCACACAAAGCGCACTTCTGCACTTGGCAGCTGGCACTAAAGTGGGGTCACTGCACCTGTGACAGACCTTCGGCTGCCCCTGGTAGAAAATCAGGATTCTGTCTCGCCCAAGAAAGGCTGAAGAAGGAATGTGGGCGACTGTGCCGCCTGAACACTTCAACTTCATCATGAAGGTCCAGGCCCCAGACCAAATGCCAAATTCATTGCGGTTTTTCTGAGGTACCTGTACAACCTCACCATAACGACTGAGCCAAGTCATGATGTCCATGCAAGAAAGTGACTCGTTACGGGTCAAAACGGTCACCTTCTTGACTGCGTTTTGGCGAGACACTGCTTGCACAGCAAAGTCTCGCCATGCGGGCTCGTTCTTTGCCAGCTCATAATTCGACCAGAAGAGCTCTAAGCCCTCCGGCCGAACAAAGCTGACATCGAACTCCGGAGTACCATAAGGATGTATCAGGGCAAAGATGTCACTAGCCCTGAAGTTCATCTTCAGGAGGAGCTCCACCACCCTTGACCTGGGTGGGCATGCGTCACTGCCCCTCCAGCGAAGACGAACCACATTCCTACGGGCAGCTCCGGGCCCACTTGTGGGTAAAGACCATACAGTCTCTCCCCCCCTTTTCTCTTGGAAGGCTGCCAGGCCATGCCTGTCTGTCCAGAAGGACAGATCAACCTCTCTCCCCTCTACATTGATTGACTTTTCCCCTCTCCTGAGAGCCTCCAGAAGACGCCTTTGCAAAACGCTATTCCCAGAGTCAGGAGACAAGGAGTTAACCCCACTTGCCCCAGCGGTGACACTCGCATAGCTCCTTATGGGAGCGGCCACCACTGGGGGTGCAGATGGACCAGCACTCACACCAGGATCCCCCTCAGCACCATTCACCACCCCCACATTCACCACACTATGTACATTACTGCCTCGCTTCCTTGCATCACTCACACCAGCTGGGCCAGGAGGACCTGGGGTTGCCTCGGCGTCACTGGACACTGGGGGTAGAGCCACCTCCATAGCTGATACAGCCTGAGAAGAGGCAGCTCCAACCCCGATCTTACTTGTGCCCTCTGCCTCATTGGCATTAACCCCTTGTTGACCAGCTGTTTTAATGTTTGTGCACCGCTGCTCGCTAGATGCATGAGGTCTCTTATCTTTATGAAGTCCGGACAGTCTATTGTAACCATCTCCTGGGTCTGATGATCCAATGCAAAATAAGATTTTTCCTGCGCCCTTTCCTGCAGGCTGCACAGGACGCTTGGGAGGCGCTGCACCACAAGCCCCAGCAGCTCCATCACACTGCCGCTGCTCACCGGACCTAGCAGCAGCCACAGTGCTAGGGGCCACAGGAGCCACCGCCACTGCCCCTGGCACAGGGCCACCCCCCCCCTCCCACTGGGGGGCAGCTCACAGTACCAGGACCTGCTGGATCGCCCTCACTGTCCGGCCTTTCGGCCGACGCCTTCCCTGCACCATCCTTGCTACTACAAACAAGGCTGGTGCTCTGCGCCATGATGGAACGTGGCTTTGCAATCTCCCCGCACCCTGGCACCGAGTCCACTGCAGGATTCGTGCTGGGCTGGGTAACGGGGCCTACACGACAGGCTGGCACTGCTGCCCGCCCGGAGGGAACAGGGAGGGGACGAAACAACAGATTCACCTCCTGAGACGCCTTGGTCTTCTTGGCTCTCTTCTTTCTCTTTAGGTCGTCATCTGGCCATCTATCATCGCCGAAGGAGAAGTTTTGGAGGTGAACTGGGGACTCAAGCTGACGGATCTGAGCCATTAGCGCCCCTCCCTGGCCGCTGTCATCACTTTCCTCCTCCAGGTTGGCAGAGCCGCAGCCTGATGGTAATGGCGCTTGCTCTGCAGGCAGCCTGTCGTGCGAGGCCTGCTGGTGTTGGTGCAGGCCACCAGACGGACACAGCAGGTCTTCCTCATCCTCCTCATCATCCCCATCGCCTTCATCCGCCTGGATCTGAAGCCCCTTCAGCTTTCTCAGCTTCTCCTGGCGCATGTCATCAAATCTGGCGTCGTTCTCCAACTTTTCCCTGAACGGACCGCTGTGCTCCCGGATCAACCGTCGTTTTTCCTGCAGAGCGGTGACCTCGGCTTTAAGTCTGTCAAAGGTCTCGCGTATCTCCTCCTGGAGCCTATTCATCGCCTTGCCAGCTTCCTCATACTCACGGAGGTGCTCAGCAATCCGGGAGCCATAGATGGTAGCAGACTCCCGGGCCTTTAGATGTCCCCATGCTTTTTGCACACCTCCGTGAGCACCCAGCTTTCCAGCTGAACCACCCAACTTTCCCGCACAGTCACTCAGCTTTCCAGGAGGAGCACTCAGGCTGATGTTACTTGCCTTGATCTTCTGTGTTCCGGAGACCTTGCGGCTTCCCTGGGTCTTGGGGGTGGCAGCCGAGGTCACATCGCTGCGTCCTTGGGTTCGGGCAGATCTTCTCACCCCCTCCATGTTGGCCGGTATCTGGCTTTTCCTGCCCCCCGCCGGCCTGGTCCGAGAGGCAGAAGCCTGGGATTTGCCTGGTTCACTCATTCCAGAAAACCCACTCCCTCCCTGGGGAGGAGAGAGCAGGCCTGGGTGGATTGGTCTTCCACCAGGTGGTGCAGGAGCTCAGCAGCAACAACCACACCCGTCAGCAGTTCACAGTGGAATGAGCCAGCACGAGCTATTCTGCTGCTGGTGCAGTCACTGTGTACATACATGACATTACTTATCCTGTACTGATCCTAAGTTACATCCTGTGTTATACCCCAGAGCTGCACTCACTGTTCTGCTGCTGATGCAGTCAATGGGGGTCATTTACTAAGGGCCCAATTCGCGTTTTCCCGACGTGTTACCCGAATATTTCAGATTTGCGGCAATTTTCCCTGAATTGTCCCGGGATTTTGGCGCACGCGATCGGATTGTGGCGCATCGGCGCCAACATGCACGCGACGGAAATCGGGGGCGTGGCCGAATGAAAACACGACGGATTCGGAAAAACTGCCGGCTCGGTATATTGCAGTGCGTTCCGATGCTCTTAAGCGCAGCAGCGCCACCTGGTGGACGGCGGAAGAACTACCTTAATGAATCCCGGTCGGACCCGAATCCAGTGCAGAGAAAGCGCCGCTGGATCGCGAATGGACCGGGTAAGTAAATCTGCCCCGATGTGCAATGGAGTACAAGATGGAAATTGCAATTATTTCTGGAAAGTTCAGTGCCCATTATGTGGCGCCCGTTATGTGGTGCTCATTATGTGGTGCCCGTTATGTGGTGCTCATTTTGTGGTGCCCGTTATGTGGTGCTCATTATGTGGTGCCCGTTATGTGGTGCTCATTATGTGCTGCCCGTTATGTGGTGCCCATTATGTGGTGCCCGTTATGTGGTGCTCATTATGTGCTGCCCGTTATGTGGTGCTCATTATGTGGTGCCCGTTATGTGGTGCTCATTTTGTGGTGCCCGTTATGTGGTGCTCATTATGTGGTGCCCGTTATGTGGTGCTCATTATGTGCTGCCCGTTATGTGGTGCTCATTATGTGGTGCCCGTTATGTGGTGCTCATTATGTGCTGCCCGTTATGTGGTGCCCATTATGTAATGCCCTGCTTGTGCCACTGTAAAATGTCAGCTCTCTGATTAGGAAGCCATGTTTCCTGATGCGAGAGAGACCCAACATGTGATCCTAAACTGTAGCCAGAAAATCCAGCAGGGCTCCGGAATGATAAAGCACTTGGAATATAAATAAATAATAATAATAAATAAATAAAGAACTTGGAGAATTATAAAGGATCTGCTAACAAATCCAGAGACTTAGAGGGGAAACACAAAACCCACAAGTGCCCCTAGTTTGTATTCTACATCCCGCAATGACATAATGGAGGGGTATAGGCAGCAACGTGACCTAACAGTTGTTACAATTATTCATTTTACCGAAATGAATTCACAACAGGTTGGGCGTGAATTGTGAATGTGTTGCGTATAAGGAGGCGGAAAATACCAGGGGACCAACTAAACATTTGTCACTCTGGAGGTGTCGCAGGTCTCTTAGTATATAGTGTCCATCCTTAGTATATAGTGTCTATCCTAACTTTTGGAACAGACTCTTTATTGAGTCCTACCTTTAGAAGCAGCCGAATTCACCGGGAAAATGCTGTCCTGGCAAAACACAGGAACATCTAAACCAGAGGTACTGGGGCCCCGTCCATCTTGTCCAAATATTAGTTTTCTAATATCTTCCTTTTGAAAATGGAGAAATGATACGGCAGGACATGCACATTGGAACAGCTCGTAAGAGTTGTACAGCATCATCTGTACAATGTACACGGTCAGTGCTTTTGTACCAGATCTTCGTTTTCCGTAGGGAAATTATCGCCAAGTGTTGCTCTTATTCACCCTAGCGATGGCCATTGTGACGAATATTGCTGCTATTGGCTGGACCAAATTGACCAGCCAATAGCGGCAAACATGGACAGAGGGGGGCAACAAAACCCCTCTGGACCGCAAGGCAAAATTGGTGGCTGTCAGGAACAGCCGCCACCCTGCCCCGATCACCGTGTCTACAGACATGGTGATCGGTATTACTGACGTCATAAGTAAAGTCGCTGCTATTGGCTCGTCTGCATTGTTGAGCCAATAGCAGGGATCATGAACTGGGGGGGACGTAACCCTTCTGGTCCATAGGGCAGGATGTATGGCTGTCAGGAACAGCCGCCATCTTGCCCCGATCACAGTGTCTGAACCGTGTGGGCAAGTTACTACCCGCTGCACCGTTCTATGACAACGCGCGTTGGGAATAGGCTATACAATCTTTATTTTTTAAGCAATTTAGTCAAATAAGGGCTTATTTTTTGAGAGACGAGATGCACTGTAAAAAAAAACCTTCATTTTAGTGGGTTTTTAGGTTATTGAAGCAATTTTATTAACTCTTTATTTGTGGAGGAAAATAAAATCATCAATTCTTGTTTTGGTATTATCTTTAATCTACAGATCACTACGATTACGGTGATACCTCATTTTTATAGTTTTGTTTATATTTGTCCAATTTTATTGAAGGAAAACTAGAATAGAAAAAATTGCATTTGTTTTAGTATTGCCATTTTTATAGCGGCATAACTATAGTATTTTTTGGTTGACGGAGCTGGTTGTGAGCTTATTTTTGCGTGACAAGTTGTTCTTTTCAGTGGTATCATTTGGGTGCTTGTAACTTTTTCGGATCTCTTTTTAGAACATTTTTTGTAAAGCAATTTGATAAAAAATGTAAATTTTTGGCAAGTTTACGTTCAGCTTGACGTAATAGTACTGCAAATTGCGGGAACGCACCTCCTGCGATGCAGTACTATTACGTCAAATGTCGGGAAGGGGTTAAAGCACGCTCTATGTGCAAGGTGCGCTCTCTGACCTATGAAGTCCTTTTTATGACTACAAGCAGTCCCCTACTTAAGAACACTCGACTTACATACGACCCCTAGTTACAAACAGACCTCTGGATGTTGGTAATTTATTGTACTTTAGTCCTAGGCTACAATAATCAGCTGTAACAGTTATCACAGGTGCCTGTAATGAAGATTTATTGCTAATCCTGACAACCCAACATTTTTAAAATCCAATCGTCACAGAGACCAAAAAAGTTCTGGCTGGGATTACAATGATAAAATATACAGTTCCGACTTACATACAAATTCAACTTGAGAACAAACCTACAGAACCTATCTTGTATGTAAGCCGGGGACTGCCTGTATTTGGGACAGTGTGTCATAAACCTTAGGCTGCATTCACACTACCGCAAAGGGGACGTATATATACGGCCGACGTATATACGGCCGATATATGTCCCCCATAGACGGCAATGGGCGCGGCGCGCCCTACGGGAACGGTACAGTGCCGCACACGTGCGGCACCATACCGCTCCGTACCCCGTGAAAAAGTAGGACATGTCCTATTTTTTCAGGGCATACGGCGCCGCGGCCATGTATTCCTATAAAGAGGGGTGGGGGTGAGCAGCGCTCTCCTCCTCCTACTCTCTCCACGTGCTGCCGTGGGCCCGCCGTGCTACGGTACTGCGGGCACCGGTTGTGTGAATCCAGCCTTAAACGTATGCACACACTGATTCACACATTGGAATGTTCTTAATTGTTACTAATAAAAGCTATATTTTATCTTTTTCCCCAATTATACCTGTGATCCCAGTTCAACCTTTTAGTTTTTTTGGGGTGTTATCTCTATTTAGCTCCTCAGAGCCTTTTTTTTTCTTACACAAATTAGGGGGCGGTGCCGTCGGATGATCCGTCTAATTTGGACTGAGCGCGGCATTTAACTTTTAAATTGTGTCGCAAGCCCAAGCACTTACATGCACCAGGAAGACGAATGTGAACTCCGGGGACCTGAGCGGGGAAGCGACACATGCAGGATATCGTGCGCACAATCTTAGTGAATCGCGGCACAGTGCATAATCGTCTGTGAACTCTAGTGACCCTGTAAGTAAATGTGCCCCAATTTGTTGAGGAAAAAAAATAAGCCCTCACACAACTTTTTACACAGAAAAATTAAAAAGTTACAGATTTATAAAAGTGGAGAGCGAAAAATGACCCGTTCTTCTATTCAGCATGGTAATGAGGAGCTGTCACATCACTTTGGAAAGCACAGGGGGGATGAAGATCAGATGATGACCTAGGGATATAGTAAATGATTAGTGCCATGTGATGTGAAGCTGAATACATATATATATCCGTGGGAAGATCAAATAAAGAGTTTGCGCTGTAGTTACTGACGTTGCAAACGATATTCATAACACATCAATCAATCATTTCATTATCAGTCCAGGTCTACGTAAGAAAACCCAAACACATTTCTGTTCTACGTCGATGCATTTGCATCACAAAAACCTTCCGGCCGGTTCAGACTTCATATGGGACAGGAAACACGAGACGCCTCCTATTCACAGGTAAAGCCGGGATGGTAATTGATTTACTTTATGCAGAGTGATTCCGGCTTACGCTCCACAGCTGCTTCTTGTGAGAAGACGTTCTTGTGATTTGTCGCTGGCCGGACCCTGTGATATAAAAGCCGGACTCTGGGAAGCCACCGCAATCTGCGCCATGTGGACAGTGCGGATCCTTACGTTGGTTTTTGCCTTTGGTGTCATCGTTGTGGCTCCTGCAAATCTATCGGAAAAGTGTTTACAGGACACCATGGATTACTTGTCAGATCTGAACTCCAAGGAGCCCAAGACTTATGCCATGCTCAGTAAGTACCACTGCTTGCTTTCTGTTTCAGTTGTGTCTTATTCATACTTATTCATAATGTTATAAAGAACCAAGCACCACCAGAAATTAATGCCAGCTCTTACATCTAATCCAGCTCTGTAATGATCACACAAGTTAAACAAACATTGGGGGTCATTTACTAAGGGCCCGATTTGCGGTTTCCCGACGTGTTACCCGAATATTTCCGATTTGTGCAGATTTCCCCTGAATTGCCCTGGGATTTTGGCGCACGCGATCGGATTGTGGCGCATCAGCGCCGGCATGCACACAACGGAAATGGGGGGGCGTGGCCGAATGAAAACCCGACGGATTCGGAAAAACCGCTGCATTTAAAAAAAAAAAAGTGCCGCGGAGCTTGCACTTACCTTCACTAGGAATAGGCCGGTCAAATTGAGTGCGTTCCGATGCTCTTCAGCGCAGCAGCGCCACCTGGTGGACGTCGAGGAACTGCCTTAATGAATCCCGTCCGGACCCGAATCCATCGCAAAATTTCCAAATATGCCTTTCCTGTTTCCCAGCAATCTGGTGATCACTGGGAAACTGGTGGCACCAAAATGTTCTATTTTGGTCTCATCAGACCATGTATCCTGGATTATACAGATGGTCATTGGTGAACTTCAGTCGGGTCTGCACATGTGATGGTGGTGTGACTATGGGGACCTTGTGTGTCCTGTAGGGTTGTAATCCATGATGGTGTAGACTGTTACTAAAGGTAATCTCTTGTCTGTGGTCCAGCTCTCTTCAGGTCATTGACCAGGTCCCCCCATGTAGTTTTTGGGCTGATTCCTAATATTTCACAGTATCCTCCTTGACCTACGAGGCGGGATCTCGAACATTAATGGTCATCTTCCATTTTGCCTAAGTTGTGAACAATAGAGCAGGTCCAATTCCTGGCCGAGCTCAGAAGTCATCAGTGTGTGAGCAGAGGTCACCCCTTGATGATACAGGATGCAGCAAAGGTCCAGGGGGCAGTTGTTCGCATTGCATGAAACTGCATTAGTGTTGTGCAGGAAATCGTAAAGTAAACCTACCACCGCGGATCTACCTTTTAAGGTAGATACGGTCTCAGGTTCCTCTAATGTATAGTAGTATAGCCTTTTTTAGGGCTAATTCTTTTGTGGCCCAGAATTTTTATAAATTTTAATTTTCCCAAATGCAGATTTCCTAAAGAGGCAACCAGGACGTGGAGTAGCAGGAGCTGGGGCTACACGGAGCGGCTACACAATGCCCCAGTAGCATCTTGCATTCTGCCTACCAATCCATCTTCAGAATGCAACTACGAGGAGGTGCACGCACTCGTCTACGATAATGTGCAGAATGCTGGCTGCGCGGTCTTGGCTCTGAAGCTGGAGCTACTATGCATGCCCAGAACGCCCAGAGTGTGCGCAGCTCCTAGTAGCTGTACACTGAAGATAGATTGGTAGGCAGAACGCAAGAGGCCAATGGGACGTGGAGTAGCCGTACCGTGTAGCCTCTGCTCCGGCTACTCCACACCCCAGTTACCTCTTTTGGAAATTTGCATATTGGGGTAATTAAAATCTACAAAAATTCTGGGCCACCAAAGAATTAGCCCTAAAAAGGGCAATGCTGCTATACATTAGAGGAGCCTGCCACCGGATCTACCTTAATAGGTAGATCCGTGGTGGTAGGTTTCCTTTAAGAAGAGAAAACTCTGATCAACCCTTAGATGTCACAGTGATGGCAGAAGCCTCTATTGCATCGGGTAGGTACAGACAGCTGGGGCAGCTTTAGGCCTTATGCACAGAACATTGTACATTTTACTATGGTATTAGGGGGATTGGGTCTCATGTATTGTGTTTATGCTGCTGTATGTGTGTCTAGCTAAAGGGTTCATGTACTTATAGGTTTGAGAGTTATTTACTGATGGTAAACATACTGGGGGACATTTATCATGTGCCAGCGTGTGATATAACCCTGCACCTTTGCTGTGTCTGATAAATCAGGAGGTTCCGGACCAAAAAATACTGGCAAACAAACACTGATAAATCCCCCCCCCCCCCGTATCTATGTAGTATACTTGGTGGGGGCCCCAATCTTCATACAGTCCACGGCCCATAGTAATCAGCCCGCTACATCTGTACAAACCTCTCATCACTGTTGGCCGAGCATTCAGGAACACCAACAGAAGAGGCAGCACCGTGTGATTTTTTTTGTTTGTTTTGGAAAAATTTGTATTGTTCATAATTGAGTATAAGCCAAGTTTTTCGGGACAATTTGTTACTGAATTATATAATCGTTGCTTGATGACATCATAGTGTGTGCATGGGCAGAGTGCATAGACACATCTCTACCTGCGATGTTACATAGGAAGCCGACAGGTAAGAAAATTTAAATGGAAGTATTTCATTAGTAAGAGGAGGCACTGGGCACTTGATTTGTGAGGGGAGGCTGCTAGACATTTCATTAGTGAGGGGAGGCTGCTGGACATTAAATTGGTGAGGGGAGGCTGCTGGACATTTCATTAGTGAAGTAAGGCTGCAACCAACTTATTTCCCACCCTGGGCTTATACTAATCTTTTCTGTGGTAAATTCAGCTTATATGTGTGTGTGTGTGTGTGTGTGTGTATATATATATATATATATATATATATATATATATATATATATATGGTACTGGTAGAAACATTTTTAATTAAAGCGTAACTGTAAAGTTATAATGATTTTAAACAATTCTTAAATGTGATTCCCCCTTTGAAAACACACAGAACAATGCCCGTATTTTGCTGTTCGCCCATTTCTTTCCAAAGTTCTGGCAATTTTTGTTCTGAAAGTGTTTGACAAAAAATATTTCTCACCAGAGGTGAAGTGGGCGGAGACTAATGTCTGTCAGTCTATGCCCTCAGGCTGAGTCCAGTTAGCTTGCCCACAGTTCCAATAATGCCTTGTGTTCTCTCTCAAAGCAATTCAGCAATAAATCCATTTAGTTTCCCATAAAAAAAATCTGAAGAAACAGTGCACACAGCGTGGCAGCTTCCATCACATGGAGGAGCAGGGGATATGTACAGTACATACAGGATATATATGGTGACAGCCTGGCAGTTTCCATCACATGGAGGAGCAGGGGACATGTACACTAAATACAGGATTTATATGGTGACAGCCTGGCAGCTTCCATCACATGGAGGCGTGGAGACATGTACAGTACATACAGGATGTATGTGGTAACAGCCTGGCCGCTTCCATCACATGGAGGAGCAGGGGACATGTACAGTACATACAGGATGTATATGGTGACAGCCCGGCAGCTTCCATCACATGGGGGAGCAGGGGACATGTACAGTACATACAGGGTGTATATGGTGACCGCTTGGCAGCTTCCATCACATGGAGGAGCAGGGAACATGTACAGTACACACAAGATGTATATGGTGACAGCCTAAAAGCTTCCATCACATGATGGAGCAGGGGACATTTACAGTATATACAGGATGTATATGGTGACAGCCCGGCAGCTTCCATCACATGGAGGAGCAGGGAACATGTACAGTACATACAGGATGTATATGGTGACAGCCTGGCAGCTTCCATCACATGGAGGAGCAGGGAACATGTACAGTACATACAAGATGTATATGGTGACAGCCTAGCAGCTTCCATCACATGGAGGAGCAAGAGACATGTACGGGGCACATAAAGGATGTTTATGGTGACAGTCTGGCAGTCTCCATCACATGGTGTAGCAGGGGACATGTACAGTATATACAGGATATGTATGTTGACAGCTTCAATCACATGGAGGAGTGAGAGACATGTACAGTATATACAGGATGTATATGGTGACAGCCCGGCAGCTTCCATCACATGGAGGAGCAGGGGATATGTACAGTACATACAGGATATATATGGTAACAGCCCGGCAGCTTCCATCACATGGAGGAGCAGGGGATATGTACAGTACATACAGGATATATATGGTGACTGCCTGAAAGCTTCCATCACATGATGGAGCAGGGGACATTTACAGTATATACAGGATGTATATGGTGACAGCCCGGCAGCTTCCATCACATGGAGGAGCAGGGAACATGTACAGTACATACAGGATGTATATGGTGACAGCCTGGCAGCTTCCATCACATGGAGGAGCAGGGAACATGTACAGTACATACAAGATGTATATGGTGACAGCCTAGCAGCTTCCATCACATGGAGGAGCAAGAGACATGTACGGGGCACATACAGGATGTATATGGTGACAGTCTGGCAGTCTCCATCACATGGTGTAGCAGGGGACATGTACAGTATATACAGGATGTGTATGTTGACAGCTTCAATCACATGGAGGAGTGAGAGACATGTACAGTACATACAAGATGTATATGGTGACAGCCTAGCAGCTTCCATCACATGGAGGAGCAAGAGACATGTACGGGGCACATAAAGGATGTTTATGGTGACAGTCTGGCAGTCTCCATCACATGGTGTAGCAGGGGACATGTACAGTATATACAGGATATATATGTTGACAGCTTCAATCACATGGAGGAGTGAGAGACATGTACAGTATATACAGGATGTATATGGTGACAGCCCGGGAGCTTCCATCACATGGAGGAGCAGGGGACATGTACAGTATATACAGGATGTATATGGTAACAGCCCGGCAGCTTCCATCACATGTAGGAGCAGGGGATATGTACAGTACATACAGGATATATATGGTGACTGCCTGTTAGCTTCCATCACATGGAGGAACAGGGAACATGTACAGTACATACAGGATATGTATGGGGACAGCCTGGCAGCTTCCATCACATGGAGGAGCAGGGAACATGTACAGTACATACAGGATGTATATGGTGACAGCCTTGCAGCTTCAATCACATGGAGGAGTGAGAGACATGTACAGTATATACAGGATGTATATGGTGACAGCCTGGCAGCTTCCATCACATGGAGGAGCAGGGGACATGTACAGTACATACAGGATGTATATGTTGACAGCGTGGCAGCTTCCATCACGTGGAGGAGCAGGGGATATGTACAGTACATACAGGATATATATGGTGACAGCCTGGCAGTTTCCATCACATGGAGGAGCAGGGGACATGTACACTAAATACAGGATGTATATGGTGACAGCCTGGCAGCTTCCATCACATGGAGGAGCAGGGGACATGTACAGTACATACAGGATGTATATGTTGACAGCCTGGCAGCTACCATCACATGGAGGAGCAGGGAACATGTACAGTGCATACAGCATATGTATGGGGACAGCCTGGCAGCTTTCATCACATGGAGGAGCAGGGGACATGTACAGTACATACAAGATGTATATGGTGACAGCCTGGCAGCTTCCATCACATGGAGGAGCAGGGGACATGTACACTACATACAGGATGTATATGGTGACAGCCTGGCCGCTTCCATCACATGGAGGAGCAGGGAACATGTACAGTACATACAGGATATGTATGGGGACAGCCTGGCAGCTTCCATCACATGGAGGAGCAGGGGACATGTACAGTACATACAGGATGTATACAGTGACAGCCTGGCAGCTTCCATCACATGGAGGAGCAGGGGACATGTACACTACATACAGGATGTATATGGTGACAGCCTGGCCGCTTCCATCACATGGAGGAGCAGGGAACATGTACAGTACATACAGGATATGTATGGGGACAGCCTGGCAGCTTTCATCACATGAAGGAGATTAAGACATGTACAGTACATACAGGATGTATATGGTAAAAGCCTGGCAGCTTCCATCACATGGAGGAGCAGGGGACAGGGTTGCCCAGATGTGGATGATTAAGATTACTATAGGCATAGCTTCCAACCGTCGCGGATTTGGTGGGACAGTCCCGGTTTTTCACTTCTGCCCCGCCTACACGGGCAGCTGGGAGATTGTCCAGGATATTCCCTCCAGGTCCTGCACTAGCTGGGGTTGTCCCGGTTCTGTGTCCCGCCTTGTAAACCTTCAAAGACAGAACTAGCCGTACTGAATGGCTTCTTCAGACATCGGGCAGGGAAGCCTTTTGAGAGATGTGTCGGGTTAGCGCAGAGCAGGGACCACATCATCAGGGTAATATCATCATGTGTCCATATATGGTGTCTACATCTCCTAGGGCTTCCCCATAGCAAACTTTTGTCTGCCCCCCCGCTGCCCCCCAGCCACAGCACCTCTTCTGCCTGTTTTGCATTGTCAGACCTGCCAAACAGAATACACACCTTGCAGATGATGAAAATCATTGTATGATCAATTTTGGCTTGTGGTTCTAAGTGGCTTGTGAGCATAATCGGATTTTTGTGTGTGCTAAGTGTGATGCCACACATGGCATTTTTAGGCCATTTTTGGGCCGTTTTCAGATCGTAAAAAACACATGCATTAAAAAACGCATCCGATAAATTAGGTGGGAGTAACTCAGTTTTGAGCTTGCTCAATTTTGGCTTGTGTTTCTAAGTGACTTGTGAGCATAAGTGGAGTTGAAAATCCACAGAACTGTAAGTAAGCTCCGTTTTTACTATGAGAACTGTCAATCTATAGAATAGACTGCCTCAGGCGCTGGGCACAGTAGGGACAGCAGAGAGCTTCAACTACATAACACAACTAAATAACATTGAAGGTTATGTTATATATAATTGTTTCCCCTAAATCCCTTCCTCATGCAATCCCTTCCCTTCCTTGGTTGAACTTGATGGACAAGTGTCATTTTTCAACCATATAAACTAGGATACTATGATATAAAAATATGATGCAAGGACTTCTCATCTGCCGGCCGGACTGCAGCTAATACAGTTTATACAGTGCTGGTGCTGCATTCTAATGATGAGAAGTACTTATTATATTTTGATAATACAAGGATTTTCATCCTCTGCAAGGTGTAGGTTTGTGGGGCCAGGCCGACATACAGGAATGTATCCACAGGCTGAACGAGTCCAGAGACCCTATCACAGCCTCCCCTCACTAATAACATGTCCAGCAGTGGCCTCCCCTCACTAATAACATGTCCAACAGCGGCCTCCCCCCACTAATAACATGTCCAGCAGGCTCTATATATTTTTTTCTTGATCATTTTTTTTCGTGATCGTTTTCCATTATTACAGATAGGCACCTGTAATTGCCCGCCAGCACATCTATTACCCACAATAGTCCGGTAACAGTATTGGGATAGTGCTGAGATTACATTTTGGTTTACCATCCAAACCCCACTTGTTAGAAAAGTGTAATGTCCTTTATTCAGGTGAAGAAGCGTAAAATCACATGCAGGGAGAAGCAAGCCTTGGCAATGGGGCGGTTTCGCGCTCAGTGACATTTTTTTAAGCCAAGAGAAAGCGCCACAGAGCGCGAAACAGCCCCTGCCATAGAGATAGAGCGCCTCTATCCATTAGGCTATGGGCTTAGCGGTTGTCTATGGCAGGATTTTATGTTACTAAGAGTTTCACTGTTACACTGTGACACAGGCTCCATGCACAGGTATATGGAGAGGGTCTTCTCAGAGATTATTTTTGTAATTATTGAGACAACTATTATTATTATGTTTATTATAATAATAATCGTCTCCATGATAATAATAAATAAAATGATAATAATCGTCTCAATAATTACAATAATAATCTCTGAGAAGATGTATCTCTATATATACCAGTGCATGGAGCCTGCGTCACAATGTAACAGTGAAACTCTTAGTTACATAAAATCCTCTCATTGACCACCACTAAGCCCATAGCCTAGTGGATAGGTGCTCTCTATCTCCATGGCAGGTGGAGTGTAGAGCTTATGGATTCAAATTCTGGGCTGTGCATAAATATATTTGGTACATATTATTCCAAAACAAACAAAAAAATGCACATGTAGCTGCCTTGTCTACTCATCTACCAAGTCTGTCAATGCTCGGCTAACATTAATGACAGGGTTGCCCAGATGTAGCAGGCTTTGGAAGATTAAGATTACTATAGGCATAGCTCCCAACCATCCCGGATTTGGTGGGACAGTCCTGGTTTTTCACTTCTGTCACGCCGTCACAGGCAGCTGGGAGATTGTCCAGGATATTCCCTCCAGGTCCTGCACTGGCTGGGGTTGTCCCGGTTCTGTGTCCCGCCTAGTAAACCTTCAAAGCCAGAACTAGCCGGACAGAATGGCCTCTTCAAACATCGGGCATGGAAGCCTTTTGAGAGATGTGTCAGGTTAGCGCAGAGCAGGGACCACGTCATCATGTGTCCATATATGGTGTCTACATCTCCTAGGACTTCCCCATAAGCAAACTTTTGTCTGCTCCCCCACCCCCCAGCCACAGCACATATATAAGGGTCCATCTATAATGCCCATTGTCAGACCTGCCAAACAGAATACACACCTTGCAGATGATGAAAATCATTTTATGCTCAATTTTGGCTTGTGGTTCTAAGTGGCTTGTGAGCATAAGCGGATTTTTGTGTGTGCTAAGTGTGATGCCACACATGGCATTTTTAGGCCATTTTTGGGCCGTTTTTAGTTTTCAGATCGTAAAAAACACATGCATTAAAAAACGCATCCGATACATTAATTTCTGTATTTTTCTGTTGACAGAGCTGGTTCAGGTTATTATTTTTTTCTGAAAATAATTTTTGTGGAGCAAGTAATTTTTTAAATTGCTTTTTAGAACATTTTTTGTGAGGTTATTTGAAAATAAGTTATATATTTTGGGAAGTATTGACGTGTTTTTTTTTTTTTTTTACCACAAACAGACATGTTAGCTTTGTAGTACAATCTCTAGACAGAGACAGAAAGAAATATAGGAACAGAGACCCTGTTTATAGACTCTTTGGCCTCAGCCTCTGGAAGGTTCCGAGGAGCTAGCCAATAAACTGCCTGCATTACCTTAGGTAAAGATATAAAATATATATTCAAAATACATCAAATTTGTTTAACCATTTAGGAACAAGACAGTATGAATGCATTCAACAACACTCCCTCTGGATAGTATACGGCTGCCTGGGATTACCACAAGATAGCCGACCACATAGATAAAGGGGATGACGATTCTTAAAAGAGTGACCAAGCCTTATAGGTGTTATGGGCTTAGGGGTGGCATAGGAGAGTTTGTCAGGCCCTCTTAGCCAACCAGGCAGCTATCAAGGAGTAAAGGCCCGTCATGCGGGAATTATAATTTAGAGTCATCTCCCAGGTGGTGTAGAAGGCCCTCAGCTGATGTCCAGGATAATCTTCTTCCGTTATTTCCAGGATACTTGTTCATCACTAATTCTGATACCCGATTCTTTCAGTGTACGATTCTCTGGGGAAGCAAGGAAGTGGAATAATCAGTGGGAACGTGGACCGCCTCGGATCTTATAGTGAATGCCTCTCGGTTCAAGCTCCTGGAAAGAAGTTTGAGGGAGAATACTGCAAGATGCATGTGGAACAGGTCTGACATGTACAAGAATTGTATCACTAAAGGGCATGATTACAGCTCATCTCTTCTTGTTCACAATTTTTATTAAAGGGGTTTTCTTTAAGGGAAATCTACCATTAAAGTCGATCATGATAAACCAGGAACATTATTCATATATCCAGACACCGTGACTGCAGTAATCTTCTTATATTTGTTATCCATTATCTCCTTCCTTCTAAAATCAACTTTCAAAATTATGCTAATAAACCTGAAGGGGCTCTGTCACGGGCACCCCAGAGCTCCATGTCACGGATCACGGGTGCGCCCGTGCTCCCTGTCTTGGCCACGCAGCCCCAACCCTGAACTTACCTCTCCATGCTCCTGCTGTTCTCGTCTGGACTAGGCCCCATGCTCGGAGATTTCAAGGGCCAGCTCACAAGTGATTGGCGCTGCCCACTTCCGGGTTGGTATTTAATCCCTCAGCTCCCATCATTCCCTGCCAGGTCTTCAAGCCATTTCCCTGAAGAGAAAGCCCTCCTGTGTATCCTGTGTTCCTATGTATCCTGCATTCCTGTCCTGTGTGCCAGTCCATTCCTGATCCGTGTGCCAGCTCCGTGAGTCCTAGTGTGCCTTCCTGTGCTGTTCTCCCGCTGTCATCCCGGGTACAGACTGTCTCCTGCATTACTACCTTGGCTGCCACCGCAGACTAGTCGCACCTGTGGAACGACCTGGTGGCACCCCGCTGCAGCAAGAACATCCCACTTTGCAGCGGCCTCTGGTGAAGACCAGGTGCCACTTAGACCCAGGTGTCGGCTAGTACCATCTCCCGAAGTGGTCCAGGGGGTCCACGGGCTCACAGTCCTGACAGGCTCTAGGGAGTGGCACCAGAGCCCTTGTGTGCTGTAGCTTCACAGGCTGTTACACTGTCTCTCCTCCCCCTTCAGTTCGTACACTCTCTCTCTGCCTGTTGTAATTTCAGGGCAGCCGAGGAAGTTTTTAGCACATGGTGGTCCTGCACATTGTAGCATCATGTAAGGCTGCAGAACAAAGGGTCTCTGGTAATGCTGCCAGAGCCATCTGGCTTATTAGCAATGAATAAAAAATATAAGATTTTGTTAGAGATTTTTATCTAGGGCTCAAATCGCCCTTTATGTTGTAAATGTCTGAATCATGACAATAGATGGACAGTGGTCAGCTAAGATGTCCGCTTTATCTAAAATGGCTGACAGTACTCAAGATGGCGTCCGAAACCAGTGCGATCTCCTTAACATTTCCCCCCTTTTGAGTCTTGCTGGCCTGTAACTCCACCCTGAGCGACCTCCTCAAGCTCCTGGTACCTATAGGTAGGCTAAGCCCTTACCTGCTGGACTTGTTAACTCTTCACCAGATCCCCCAGAGGCCAGTCACTGAGGGGTTACAGGTCTGCACACTCAAATCACATCACTGAGTTTCTATAATTTACAGGTTTGTAAACAGGCTGGTTCACAAACAGGCAGCATCATCCTCCATTCCGGGCATTTCTCCTGTTGTGGTGCTTACCTGGACGGCCATCTGGGACATAGCGGACTTGATGAGCGGGACCACACACCACACAATGGGGCAGATTTACTTACCCGGTCCGTTCGCGATCCAGCGGCGCGTTCCCTGTGGTGGATTCGGGTCCGGACGGGATTCATCAAGGTAGTTCCTCCGCCGTCCACCAGGTGGCGCTGCTGCGCAGAAAAGCATCCAGATGCCCTGAAATTCACCGACCCGGACCAAGTGAAGGTAAGCGCGTCCCAAGCGACACATTTTCCGTTTTTAAATGCGGCGGTTTTTCCGAATACGTTGGGTTTTCGTTCAGCCACGCACCCCGATCTCCGTCGCACGCATGGCGGCGCCGATGCACCACAATCCGATCACGTGCGCCAAAATCCTGGGGCAATACAGGGAAAATCGGCGCAAATCGGAAATATTCGAGTAACACGTCGGGAAAACGCGAATCGGGCCCTTAGTAAATGACCCCAATAAGTGACAAGAGCAAAATCACAATCCCCAATAGCACCCCCATTTAAAGGAAACCTTTCCAATACCCCAACTACCAAGTGAAAGACATAAGGGCACATTTACTAAGGGTTCGCATAGTGCATTTTCGTCTGGTTTCCCGACTATTTCCAATTTGCGCCGCATTTAAGTGCTGATTTTGTTGCAATCGCACCGACTTGCATGCAACACAAATCAGGGGGCGTAGCCATCGGACAACCCCACAGATTCGGACTAAGCCCGGGATTTAGAATTCAAATTGTGTTGCAAGATCAGCACTCACATGCACACGGGAAGAAGAAGGTGAACTCCGGCGGACTTCGACAAAGCGACACATGCAGGATCTCGGGCGCACGTTCCTGAAGAATCGCGCTGGACTCGCATCAGAGAACACACCTCGGGGATCGCGCAGGACCAGGTAAGTAAATCTGCCCAAAATGTGCACTCTAGAGTTTCTCTTTAGTTCCCTGGACAGTCCTTCAATCTTTACAAGAGCATGAGTA
Source organism: Engystomops pustulosus (assembly GCF_040894005.1). Classification (NCBI taxonomy): domain Eukaryota; kingdom Metazoa; phylum Chordata; class Amphibia; order Anura; family Leptodactylidae; genus Engystomops; species Engystomops pustulosus. The sequence goes on along the minus strand of NC_092411.1, from coordinate 13,459,658 downwards.
ATGGATCCATAGGGGGCGATGTCATCTGGAATGTATATGCAACAAGCCGCTCCCACAGTCTTACAGACTCCTTCCTTCTCAGCAAGGGTCATGTCCAAAGTCATGCGGTTCTGGATAGCATCTCGGATATAATTCACAAATCTATGTTGATTACAATAAAAACAATTAACCCAATCAACATCTTTGCTCATAACTATCTGTGTAATAATGGACTCTAAAGCTGCCCATAACTGATTTTGGGCCTTGTACTCATCTGGGACCCCCCCCCCCTCTTTGTACTCCTACTGTATCTATATAAATGTTGTCATCTAGGTGCTCCGCTCTCAGACCTTCAGAATCCTTTGGGATTCTCTACCTTTTTCTTTGTATGTGATCAAACTTATCCTTGGGGATGACGAGGAAGGAATGCACAAGTTTTATCACAGTACACTCACCTTCCCAGCCTCAGGGCCTGACCTGACTCTCCTATCCCCACAAATCCTGTACACATCAGACACTGCTAATACAGGGTTACCTGTGCTGTCAATGTTAAAGAAGGTCATTGTCTTGTGGTACCATCCGTAGGTAAAGTCTCCTACCCTGCGGGCATCCTGGTTATCCCTATAGTTACAGTGATAGTCATGGTTGGGGTGTCCCTGAGCATACAGTCAGTCATAAGAGACCAGCTAGAAAGAAGAGTAAATTATTTTGCTATAGAAAGCGTGGAAGCGTGCTGACTTCCCTCTAGCTTCACAGACTTGGCACTGGTCAACAGGACTTGGAAAGGACCGTCGTAGTGAGGGTCCAGACTCTCTCTCTCTGGTGTGTCTCTTCATCACCACGTAGTCTCCAGGCTTCAGGTTATGTGTCCTGAGGTCTCTGTCTGGTTCTGGAAAGGAATCAGAAACACTTTTGTGGACCTTTTCCAAGGCCTGGCTCAACTGTGTGGCATGTTCCACCAGGTTTCAGCTATAGGGTCTGTGGAAAGTAGGGGCCTAGTCTCAAAGGAGGACAGCAAGAAGTGGGCAGCAGGAAGGCACTCGCGCCATGGTTTCCGTTACTTCCATGGCCTTCCGGATCTCTAACTTAGGAGTACCTTTTAGTCTTTCAATCTGACCACTAGCTTGGGGATGGTAAGGGGTGTGCAGGACCTGTTCTACAGCCAGGAAGGACAAGGTTTCAGGTCTTTATCTGTCCAGTGAAGTGGGCTCTGTGACCAGATTCTATGGTCTCTGGGAGTCCAAACCTGCAGAAAAATCTCACTCACCAACTTCTAGGCTGCAGCGCTTCTGGTCACCCTGGAAAGATATCAATGCCCACAAGCACGTATTCCTACGTACCACTGGATAAAATTTATCTGCAGTCTCTGGAAAGGATACAGTGGCTTCAGTGTCATCTTCTGTGGGGTCTTTACCACCTTACCCGGGTTGTGGCGGGCACAGACTATAAAGGCTTTCACTAGTCTACTGACAGGGGTAGTAATGCCCAGGGAAAACCACTGGTGGTTTATGTGCACTAGCATGGCCATTTTGGATGTGTGTGTGTCCGTGGGCTACTTGACTTACTGTGGGGTGCAGGGCTCTGGGCAGGCACACCCTCTCTCCCAGCATCAAGGTCTCATTGGCACCTGGGCTCCAGCTTTCCTCCGGCACTCCTCTTCTAATGACTCGGGCCACTAGAGCATGGAACACCTGTGGATCAAACTTTTTAGCTCAGAACTCACCGCTGAGACTTCAGGACAGTCTCTGGGTTCCATCTGTGCAGCTGCCTTCGCCACCCTGTCGGCCACATACTTGCCCTTGGCTTGTGGAGTTACCAAATTGTGTGTGCTTTTACTTTTATTATCCCCACCTTTTGTGAAAGTAAGATAGCATCCATGAGCTCTTTAATCAGCGTACCATGCTTAAAGGGGGTCCCTGCAGAGGTGAGGAAATCTCTAACCTTCCATATGGGTTCATAGTCTGGTTTAGACCCCCAAACTATACCTTGAGTATAGATGTTTGCCCTTTTACCTTCCACCAGTTGTAGCACTTGCCTGAGTGCCGTCACTTTACCTCCTGCGTTGACCTATGTGGAGTGAGTGGTTCTGCTTTTACTACCTCATGTGCGCCACTGACCACTGCATATCCAGTGTAGAACCGTCTGTCTTTTCCTGCAGACATCTATGAGAAAAAACTCAACATCTGGATTAAACACCCTCCTTTCCCCCCCTTTTCTGAATCCTGTGAGACTTGCGATAGAATGAAGGATTCAGAGCTGTGCACCTTATCAGTGTGAGACAGTCTGAGCTGTCTGTCCATTGCTCAGATGTTTGGACTGTACTTGGGTGAGGACACTGTACAAGTCATGTGGGGTTTGCACAGTAACTGAGTGATCTAGGATCAACTCAATGGCCTTGCTGAGCAGATTGCTGGCTGCAGCTACTGTCACATGAAGGGTTCCCCTCACGACTGAGTCTAACCGGGCCTAATAGTGGGCCACTGGGGAGGTCACCACGTTCCTGGACTAAGACACCTGTGGTGTGGCCTAGATACTCAGTGCAAAATAAAACAAAGGTTTGATCCAGTGGGGTGTGCCTAGGGCCGGGGCAGACACGATTTGCCAGCTTAAGGCCAGGGAATGCATCAATTGCCTCCTGACTAAGGGAAAATGGGGAAGAGGCAATGCAGTCATCAAGGGGCAACATCAGGCTGGAGGCAGCAGACCTTATCTCGGGCCTGCAGTAGCTGGCCAGTGCTAGAAACATGTGAGGAGGCTTAGGACCTCAGGACTGGGGCATATTCTGGACTGCCAGCTTTCTTTCCTCTGTCAGGTGTCTGCCTGTGGCTGAGAAGCAGTGACCTAGGAAGACCACCTTCTCCCAGAAGTACTGTCTCCGGAAACTTTGCAACCCTTCTAGAACAGAAAACACATAGGGGCACATTTAGTTACCTGTCTCTTTGTTGCCGCCGATCCAGAGTGTCCAACGAGGAGTCGCAGCTGCCGCGATTCACTAAGATCTTGCGCCCGTCTTCTTGTATGTGTCGCTTCTACGCTCAGGTCCACCGGAGTTCACCTTCTTCTTCCTGGTGCATGTGATTGCGTGTCTTGCGACACAATGGGGCAGATTTATCAAGCAGTCTGAAAGTCAGAATATTTCTAGTTGCCCATGGCAACCAATCACAGCTCAGCTTTCTTTTTAGCAGTACTCATGAATATTTTAAAGGGGAGCTGTGATTGGTTGCCATGGGCAACTAGAAATATTCTGACTTTCAGACAGCTTGATAAATCTGCCCCAATATGTTTTGTTAAATTCTGTGGTTTGTCTGAATTAATCGGTTGTGCGACGGCCACATCCTCGGTTTGTGTCGCATGCAAGCCGGCGCCGATGCGCCACAATCTGATCGCGTGCAACAAAGACCCCGGTGTAGAACAGAAATAGTCGGGACACCCAACAGAAACGCGGTTCGTGGACCCTTAGTAAATGTGCCTCATAAGGTCAATAGATGCATTCTGGCAAACCTGAAAAATGGAGGTACAAAAAGAAGAGAACATCCCGTAAGGCGCTAGTCTGCCAGTCTACTCCCTGTAGGGCCATGGAGTACTGGCTGGGTGAGTTTTACCCCCCCCCCCCCCTTGTGGGAATCTGCACCAGATATACTGGAATACTGAACTGGTAAAGGCAAATAGGTACTGGCAATCTTAATGTAGGGGCACAGAGAGGAAAACATTTGCCAAATCAATAACCGTAAAAAATATCTCACTCTCGGGGATTGCTGCTAGTGTGGGACACTCATTGGCAGCTTGGAGGTCATGGACCATTCTACATGTATTCGGCTGTTCTTTCTGGGTCTTTTTCTTGACCAGGAATAGGTTAATTTTCACTGGGCTATCAGGGGAGGAGTCCCACATCAGTTCTACAATGTGGTGGTGGTGGGGGTGTCTCCATTTCCTAGAGTGTGGGCAGTCACTTCGGTAATGTCTCTCCTCCCTGCAGTTGGAGCACATCCCCTCGAGCTGGGCTCTCGCCGGACCGGAACTGTTGTCAGTCTCATTTTAGCAGTGGTCTGTGAAACTAGTCTCTGTTTTTCCTGGCTTTCTGTCAGTCTTATCGATCCCTCTGTACTCAAGTCTGACAGAGATGTCTCTAGTCCGTGGCATACAGGGCAAACTGCATTCTTGTATCACAAGCAGAATCCTTGAGTCTTTTAAGCTGTCAGCTCTGTCACCCCCCCTTTTTGTAAACCATACATTTGAACACAGACACAGATAACGCAGCTCCACAGCCCGCCCCCCCCCCGTCATCTCCCTCTTTAACCCTACAAATTCCAAAAAGCAGGTACCAGAAACATTGCAACACTTTTTAGTAATTTTTCTCTAATCGTCAGGATCAAATAAGTTTTAACTAGTCCATAATAAACCATATATCTTCCCTCTCCAAGAATTATCTGAGCAGAGATCTAGAATTTAGATGAAATCATCTTCAGCTGGCATCTATTCCAGACATCTGTCAAGACTATTCAAGGGTGCTCAGCTGCTAAAATACAACAAAAAACAGGTGTTTTCTACAACTATTATCTTCCACCAGCCTTTATGGCTGCCAACAGAGTAGAGTCATAGGCAATTAACTTTCAGGGACTTGAAGCGAATATAATGTCCTAAGATCGCCGCCGCTGAAGAATGGTAGGGCGTGATCATCTCTAACCACCAGGTACAGGGGTGGAGTCTACATTCTAGACGCCATCCTTCCCTCCCAAGGAAAATATAATAAAATCTCTTTTTTTTTCTTTCCACATAAAAAACTTTTAAATGTCCCTTATGGCCTGTCTCTTTCTTCAATGGGCACTCTACGGATTCCTGTCACTCTTTCCTGGTCCGTCAAAGTCAGAGGCTCTAAGTGTCTGTTTGCAAATCTGATTAAGTTTTCTTACTTGTACCATCAACAGATCATCTGACACATCCCAAAACCTTCAAACCTTCACTTCTACTTTTTTTCACCACAATGCTACCAGCCCTTATATTCCATTATGTCCACTTTGCACTTTTCCATCAGTTGTGCTTAACTCAACAACCAACTGTCTGTCCATCTTTCCCTTCATGTGAAAAACAAGTTCCTTGTTTGCAATGCACTTGGCTCAATTCCAATTCACACTGTTCTCTTCCCATCATAAATGTCCACAACCACAGTACTGTCAAAGGAATCTGTCTCCACAGACTCAGGTTTCACAATGGATGCCGACACCTCGATTTACAGGCACAAAGAAACTAGACACCTGAGTCTTCCACAAAGGACCCTACATTGGGTTACTGCCTGACCGGACTGACCCTACACCAAGTCACTGCCCTCAGACTGATCCACCAAGTCCACAAGGGACTCTACACTGGATCACTGCCTGACTGGACTGACTCTCAAGTCACCACCCTCAGACTGACCATCCAAGATGTTCTCCTTCACACTCCACTAGTTCTTACAGTCATACAAGACCGCTCAAACTCCCCGAAGAGAGTCGAATGGTCAGAGCAGGTCTCCACAAATCTCTGAGACTCACTTCTGTGGGCAACCCTTAATGACAAAACTGTATCACTGACACTATGACAATCACAACAGAATACCTCCCACTCTAGCATTGCAGACATCTAATGGTTACTACTTCCCGTCTCACAGCTTCAGCTAACATCACAGACTGTCTGACCATCTGCCACTGTCCAGTCTCTGTCAGTCACCTTACAAGTGTTTCTTTGCCACAATTATAGTGAGCATACTTTTATATTTGGACATTTAAAGGCAAAGTACATATCACACAAGGACATGGCCTTACCCAATCCTTTCAGCCAGTGAAACAGAAGTGACAGTCAAGGTGGACAATAAAGTAGACTTCCCCCGAGCGCTCTTTGTCAGTTCTGGTCACTGGCCACCTGGACTCTTGCGGAGTTTACCTCAATGGTCAAATGTCCATTGTAGTATGCCGACCCAGTCGACGCCAATTAATGTTAGAGATATCTAGGGATCAAATCGCCCTTCATGTTGTAAAGGTGCCTTTTAAATTAACTCTTTCATGGCTGCCCGGTGGGGACACAAACCAAGACACGTCAGCCTCTTAGTGCATGTAAAAATATTCTTTTTAGTTTATCAGTCCGCAGTTGCATATATAAAAGACAGAAACATCATCATCAAAGGAGCGTGAACAGAAGATAGAATACTGTTATGCTATTGGCCATAATTAATTTTACCAGGACATTCTCTAAGACATTCTCCCAAATGGTTAATGAACCATAAACTTCTTCTCAGACGTGTTTATATTATCCCAGCTACAGAATGTACAGAAAATGTCTCCAACAGCTTCTAACCAAAACATGAAGGGGAAGAACACAGGCGAAGGATAACTATCTCTCACATGTGTCACAGAGAAACTTTTACAGGCAAGTTACACAAAAATGGCTGAATCATGACATTAGCTGGACAGTGGTCAGCTAAGATGTCCGCTTTATCTAAAATGGCTGACAGTACACAAGATGGCATCCAAAACCAGCGTGATCTCCTTAACAAAGATTACCACAGTCCCTGTGCCTGGATCTATGTGTAAGTGTCCCTGGTTTATCATGATGGATTTTGATGCTATATTTCCTTTAAAGAGGATCTAAAGGATATGATAAACATGTCCACTTCCTTTCCTAAACTATATGACATTTTACCACAAGTTGTTTCTGGAATTTTATTTATTACAATGGCTCTCAGCTGCAGTACTAGACACAACCTAGAGACAGGGGTGGTGCTGTTCTGAGCACAAAGCAGCTATGTTTGTGTAATCTTGGACAACCCCTTTAAAATAGGCCATCATTGTTGATACCACCGGATTCAGGATGCAGTAAGAAGATGAGCGGGGGTCCCAAAGGTCAGACCCCATCTTTTTTTTATAATAGATTGATTGTCTATGTGAAGGATTCAGATACATGTAGAAATAACACACGTCTCTGCCCACAGCTTGTAGAGGATCTAACTCTACCTTTCCTCTCTGTAATTATTTTATAGGAAGGAGTCAAATTTGTGATTGGGATTTGTGTCCCAGATTCCTGCAGCAGCGGAGACATTACAGTAATGGCTTCTATGGGTAAGATAAAGCCTCCTGACAAGGAAGACACAGGTAGAAAGATTGCTGGGGCTAATAGTAAGATTCTATCTCACCCCAAGTGCTTAATTCCTAAGTACAAGACAATACTTCTTTATTATGTCCTTTATGAACCAGTTGATATTTCTCAGTGTGAGAAGTTACAGAGCAGATTCTCCTGTACTCTGTGTGTACAGTGTATAGCATCATAGCAGCCGGGCTCCAGCCACCGGCAGTGAGACATCTGAGAATTACAGATAAAGGCTGCAGAGGGGAAAACTGCTGAACACTACAGAATACAAGTCATGTGATACCCAGAAATAGTGTCCCCTCTGCAATAACACACAGGGGTCCGGGGTTTATGTAATAGTCTGAAGAAAGGTATAGAACACATGTGGATGTCCTTAAAGGTAAAGTTCTGATTGTGATTTTTGACTCTCCTGCTACTTATATCATCAGATCTTTTCCAATACAAGGGGGAATCATTTCTGGAACCTCTGCCAAGTTTCATTATTCTGAATGAGACCACTCCGGTTGTGGAGGAGACTGTCTGCTCCCGCGGCCTGTTTCCTATGGATACATTCGCCATTATTTGCCTGTAAGCAGGAGCCTCGTGTCCAATATTGTTCAGTCTCGCTGCTCATAACTCTGCCCTAATACCCTTGGCGTCTTGGCAGGTGCCTCAGCGGCTTGTTCATCATGTTCCCCGTAATTGGGTCCATCCACACCGTAGTGCTCAACTTTCTAGCCTCATCATCATTTGAGGATTGCAAGACCATCATTCTACATCGGAAAGCCAGGACTCCGGAAAGCCAGAAGCCTGCGGAAAAATCCAATCTCCCATTGGAAGAGGAATATGGCAGCGAGAAGAAATACAGTAATATCCGTAGATTACTATACATGCTGCTTGCTTTATATCACCGTATTTACATTACGTTTACTTTCTGACATCTAAAGTGGTAGAATATTGAATACAGCTCCGGAGGAAGGCAGATAGAGAGGAGAAGATAGACTTAGACGGGGCTGCTTGTATTATGGAGAGGGCATTTTCTAATGGGCAGTAATTGCACTTCATGCTGCTGTATTACAGAGATTCTCCTCTTTAAAGGGATTTTCCAGGGTTGCATAACTGCGAATGACCTATCCATACACCTGCAGTTCTACTGTTCAGCTGATATAGTACAGACAGGGTAATATGCTTAATGATCGGACCAGCACACCAATTTGGAAGGGGTGCGACAAATCAACTACCATGACCTATGAACTCCAATGACCTAACCTATGGCTAGGAAATCAGTAGTAATGCAGCCCGGAAAATGCCTTTAAATTATTACTAGTATTTACTGGATTGCATGTATTTGCCCCCTACCCTTAAAGCGGTTTCCCAGGTTATTGATATTGATGACCTATTCTATGGGAAAAGCCCTTTAAGAGTACAGGTTATATACTTGCAACGGGTAGCGGATCTATTATGCCCACTCTACACTTGCGAGTGTGATGCGATGAACTCGCATCACACTCGTAGCGTGTGCTGCCCGGATCTCCCAGCCAGAACGCTGAAAACGCTGCAGAGTTCGGGCCGGGAGATCCCGGCAGCATGCGCTGTGAGTGTGAAACAGGCCGAAGTGTTCAACATTTTCACTCAGCAGACTTCAGCTTTCAACCAAAAACAACATCCAATATTGAAAGATTATCAATCTATCGAAGATTAAAACTGTTATATCATCTCAGCTCTGGCAAAATTTGCTTCTGGGATATACAGGTTGTCAGGAGTCAGGGGTAGTGGACCCACTGAACCACCACGGACAATGACGAAAGTTGACACCTGGGAGCGGAGTCTAAGTGGCACCCAGTTTTTACCTGGGCCTGCCGCAAAGCAGGTTGAACTTGCTGTGGCGGGATACCACCAGGTCGCTCCACAGGCTTTGCCCGTGGTGGTGGCCAAGGCTACATGCAGAATCGTAAGACTGAAACTGAGTTGTGGACGGGCTGGAGGTCAGGACAGGCGCACAGGATCGTAGTCAGGTACAAGGCACAAGGTCATGGCTGGCAGCAGAGGAACGAAGTCAGGAACGGAAACGGGGTCACAACAGGGAATCACTATAAACGCACAGAAGTGCAGGAACTCACAAATTCTCGTACATCCTTTACCAGATCTGGCCACCAGGAGAAACAGCATATGAGAGCAACGCCCCCCATCTCTGTCGCATACAAGCCAGCACCGATGCACCACAATCCGATCACGCGCGCAAAAACCTGGGGCAATTCAATGCAAAACTGAAATATTCGTGAAAACACAACGGAATCGCGGTCCGTGGACCCTTAGTAAATGTGCCCCAATGTCCCCAACTTAGTATCCTCTTTCGAAGAGCAGGTCGGACATAGGTCTTTCTGTAGGTTCACAGGAGCAGCAACAACCAGGTGTTCAGGAGGAACGATATGTCGAGGAGCCGGTTTTTCCCCAATAACATCGGAGGCACAAGAAAGGGCATCAGCTTTGAAGTTTTTCTCTACTGGACAAAAGTGAATCAGAAAATTGAAACGAGAGAAGGACCAGTGAGCCTGTCATGGGTTGAGACACTGAGCAGTCTGGAGATTCAGGAGGTTCTTGAGATCTGTATAGACACAGACCAGATGACAAGCTCCTTCCAGAAGATAACGCCACTCTTCCAGGGAAAGCTTTATGGCCAGAAGTTCCCAATCTCCTATGGAGTAGTACCTCTCTGCAGCTGAGAAGCTCTTTGAGAAGAAACCACATGTGAGCGTTTGGCCTTTGGGCCCTTTCTGGGTGAGAACCGTTCGTACTCAACCTCAATCAGGAACGGTTTCTACGTATCAGGCTGCGTGAGAACAGGAATAGAGGCAAAGGTACCCTTCAGCTTGGAGAAAGCTTCTTCAGCCGCCGGAGGCCAGAGTTTTTCTTCATTAATGCCACAATGGGTGACAGGAGGAGAGATGGGGTATAAACTGCCGGTAGTAGTTAGCAAAGCCCAGTAATCACTGGATAGCACAAAGTCCTACTGGGTGGGGCCACTGAAGTACCACAGACAACTTAGTAGGATCCATCTCAAGTCCCTTGTCAGAGATAATGTATCAAAAGAAAGGAAGACGCTTTTGGTGGAAGAGGTACTTCTTGAGCTTAGCAAAGAGGCGGTTGGCCCTTAGGCGCCCAAGAACTTGTTGTACATGGGTCTGATGAGAGTAAAGGTCCATAGAGAACACCAGAATATCATCTAGATAGACCACGACAGAGGTATATAGCAAGTCTTTGACAAACTCCTGGAAGACAGCTGGTGCGTTACAGAGTTTAAGTGGCATAACAATATACTCTTTGTGTCCATCACAGGTATTGAAGGTGGTCTTAAATATGTCCAGAGAGGCCTTTTTAAAGGTAGCGACCAAGGCCGCCTCATTCCAAGCCAGCTCAGAAGCTAATGTGCGAAACTGGAACGCGTAATCACCAACAGACAAGTCCCATTGGCGCAAGTTCAGCAGGGCGGTTTCAGCAGATGTCGCTCTAACTGGTTCTTCGAAGGCAGACCAGAATTCATTGAGGAAAGCGGTGATATTAGCTGTGACCGGGTCGTTCTCGTCCCAGAGAAGGGTGGCCTATGAGAGAAGGCTCATCATAAAAACCACCTTGGACGTTCCATGACGAATTGTAAAGGCATCAGTTCAATGTGCAAGCAACACTGGGTGATGAATCCCCTCCATAACTTGCCATCTCCGTCATACTTGGAGGGCACGGATAACGTAGCTGCCATAGCGGGAAGTGCCGCAGGAGCTGGAAGCTGCTGCTGGGTAGCCAACAATTACCACTTCAGGTAGCAGAACCTTGGCGGGATCCATGGCCGGATCTTACTGTCAGGGGTACTGGACCCACTGAACCACCGCGCACGATGACGTAAACCGACACCTAGGACAAGCGGCACAGGATCTGGTTCAAGGCAGAAGTTCAGGGCTGGCAGCAGAGGAGCAAAGTCAGGAACGGAATTGGGTCATAACGGGAAATCACTATAAACGCACAGGACATAGGGAACAAGCTTTCTCTAGGGCACAAGGCACAAAACTCAGGCAGGGAGCAGAGGAAGAGGCAGTCCATTTATTAGGGCAGGCGCTGGCCCTTTAAATCTCACTGAGCCGCACTAGGAGGCGAGTACACGCGCCCCGAACCACAGGAGACGCAGCTGGAGCCGGGAGAAGTGAGTGTAGGTGTAGCTGGGCTGGGGCACAAGGAGGCACACAGGTGCGTCATAGGGCCCCACACAAGTTACTGAAGTCTTCAGAGTGTGATGCTCCCCTCTGGTATTCTTTTTCTTCCAGTTGGGGGAGCCTATTGAAGGGAACTTGTCAGCAGGATTTTAGTCATGATGAATGGTCGTTGGGACCGCCTCAAGTTACCTCCCTGGTGGTTCCTTCTTTTATGGAATGTAGTTTCTAAATACTTGTAGATTAGGAGGTTGCAAATCCCTTCTCTAACAGGAATATTTCTTGTCTCCAGCTTGTACTGAGAAAGTCCTGAAAAGTTTTGCCATACAAGAGAACTTCCCGGCTGTGATGGCGGGGACCTCCAAGAATCAGGAGTACCCCAGTCTGAATGGGATCCGAATCCTTAGTCTGTTGTGGGTCATATCAATACATACCAGTAAGTTGAACGATGTCCTCAACATTGGTGAGTATAATAACCTGTGGGCATTAGTGGATTAAAATATGGCCGCCCAAACCACCCAACAAATTATATACTGAGAAGGACCTTAACCCATAAAATCCTCAAACGTCTCTTCCTGCTCTCAGTACACATCTACACAAGAGCCATTTGTACATGTGTACAAAGTTCCTGAAACCAGAGATTGAAAGCAGGTAGAAGGGACTCATCCTCCATTCCCCACGAAGCTTCTAGTACCAGATGTAGGAAGTGATTCCAGACGTGTAGGGACCATAACATTCATACAGCCCAGGATCCATGGCGGTCTTATCTGCCCCTTGCCTGTGGAGTATACTGGAATATTAGATTAGAAAATGTGGTGCTGCCTGCACAGACTTCTCACAGCTGAGGGTTTGCTATAACAGAAATACATCTATGGCACAAGTCTCTACAATATTTCAAATTTTGCTATCCGAGCAGATAGAACATATCGGTTTAGAATCTGGACAGTAAGAACATTGTCTAAGCTTGAGGTAACTGTAGCTAACTCTCAGCTGTATAAAGTATGGATCATTAATAAAATATTCAAAGTATCTCTGGTATCTCACAACAGATAACTCCTTTGAATGGCTATCCAATGTATTAGAGAAGCCAAAGTACATCTACGTGGTCAGTGGCCCTGTCTTTTTGGGGGTGGACACCTTCTTCTTTCTAAGGTAAGAAACGACACGCGTGACGTTACATGTTTGGAGCAAATACTGTAAACTCTTTAAGGATAAAATAAACAGTGGAGGAAGGCAATAAACGACTCCGATATAAATCTATGTACAAATCGGATGGATAACCTTTTAAAGTTTGTAGTAGATGGTACCTAACCCCCCAAAAACTAGCAAAAATTAATCAAGATTCCAAAGAATATTGCTGGAGGGAGTGCAACAACCTTACATAAGTGGTGGGGCTGCGATCGAGTGGTACATGTATGGAATTATACTTTTGGGCTCATCTCTAAAATACGGAACACCTATACCCCACTGTGTCCGGATATTCTGATGTTTTCGGGGGATGCACGGCTGGGACAAGTTTTTAGAAGGGGATTGTGTCGCACACAATCAGATTTTGGCGCAATCGTGCCAGCTTCCATGCGACACAAATCAGGGGCCGTGCCGTCGGGCGATCCGACTGATTCAGCCTGAGCGCAGAATTTAACTTTAAAATTGTGTTGCAAGCCCAAGCACTTACATGTACCAGGAATATAATTTTATAATTGTTTTTTTCAGCAAAACCACTTAGGTCAGGGATTAAACAAGATATGTTTCTGCATCAGTGTAGCTACAGCATTCTCAAAGTATGTTTAGTTCATAATGCACAAAAGCAAATGGTAGATTTCCTTTAACCTCCTGAATGAACTATGGACTGAAAAGGTTGACTGTCTCCAGGTTCAAATACTCATGTGCTTCTGGGGGTTAAGTCTAACATTCCTGCTGGGGTCAGCCATTTAGCCCTTCTAATGTTGGTGACAAAATCTGAATAGACACCAAGACAATGTATGGTATGATATCTCAATCTCTGTGGAAAAGTGATGCCATGCAAGGTTAGGCAGATGTGTGATGCCTTATTTGTGTCACAAAGTATTATACAGAAACCTCCAGTGGAGCAGGACCTGGGCTTGGTTACTTAGGGATAAAGAAGTAGATTGAGACTCCAATGTACCCACAGGTGAAGCCTGTTGCGCTTGCCATCAGGGGGGAAGAGGCCCTTTTGAGTTCGGTGTACTTCTGGTCTCTCCTCTTGGTTTTCCTTTCCCGACAGGCCTTACGGCCTCACTAGCCTTAGACATTAACTTCTTCACACAAAATATAATCAAAATGTAATGGAACACAGAATAATAGAAATACTAACAAGGACCCACATAAGAGACCGCCCTTAAAACATGGGTGGTTAATACTAGAGTTCATTTGTTTCCCTAAGAAGTTTATTAATCCCCATCAAAACTTTAATAAGGCATCTTGACTTTAGAGAATGCAATTAGGTCTTCTTTCTAGCTGTAATGGAGTACTTGTTGTCCGCGGAACCTGGAAGGCATCATCAAATCCGGGGTCATCTCTCTTCCTCACATGCCTTTTTTTATCGCCAACCCATCTCCAGGTTGAAGCTAATGAAAGAGAAAACTCAAAAACATACTTTAGTACAGAGCGTGTGTAAGGTTATTGTCAGGACCGGGAGTCTGTGGACCCTCTGGACCACCGCTGGAGGTGGTACTAGCCGACCTGGGACCGGAGTCTAAGTGGAACCCCGGTGTTCACCAGAGCCCGCCTCAAAGCAAAGCGGGATTCCACCAAGTCGTTCCACAGGTGCGACTAGCCCACCGTGGCTGCCAAGGTAGTAATACAGGAGACACCACTCACGTCAGAAATCGCAGGAGCTGGCACACAGGAACGCAGGACCACAGGGACGGACTGGCACACAGGAACGCAGGACCACAGGAACGGACTGGCACACAGGAAAGTAGGACCACAGGAACGGACTGGCACACAGGAACGGACTGGCACACAGGAACGCAGGACCACAGGAACGGACTGGCACACAGGAACGCAGGACCACAGGAATGGACTGGCACACAGAAACGGACTGGCACACAGGAACGCAGGGCCACAGGAACGGACTGGCACACAGAAATGGACTGGCACACAGGAACGGACTGGCACACAGGAGTCACAGGAACGCAGGAATCACAGGAACCCAGGAATCACAGGAACCCAGGAATCACAGGAGAGCTTTCTCTTCATGAGAAGACTTGAAGATCCAGCAAGGGCAATAGGAAGAGGCTGGAATTTAAATCAGGCCAGCGCCAATTATTGGCGCACTGGCCCTCTAAATCTTAGTGAGCCGGCGCACGCGTGCCCTGAAAATTAATAAATGTGCTCCAAAATATACTCATATACTCCACAACTGAGCATAGTCAATACTTGGTCTTTCTCTCTGGGAAAGGTACAAAATATCTTTAGGTGTGCTGGGGTGACCTTCACGGTCTGTAACATAGAGGCCACTACACCAAATACTGGAGCACCTGGATGTTTTGACCATAAGTCACCTGGGTCACAATATGTTGTAAAGAGTCTATTGTCCATAGATAAGATTGGCACCTTCTTCTTGCTGTATCTTCTGTCTTTCTTTTGCCGCTTGTCTCTGCAGAACCTGTTAGGACTTACCAAGGTAGAGGTTTCCTCAGCTGGCAACACAGTCATGGTGGCGACTAAGGGTACAGACGTCCTGGCAGCTTCCTTGGCTGCTCTATCTGCTACGTCATTCCCTTGTGTTTCTGTTCATCTTGGTGCGTACCTTACTCTTAACAATAGCTACTAGAGATGAGCGAGCACTAAAATGCTCGGGTGCTCGTTATTCGAGACAAACTTTTCCCGATGCTCGAGTGCTCGTCTCGAATAACGAGCCCCATTGAAGTCAATGGGAGACTCGAGCATTTTTCAAGGGGACCAAGGCTCTGCACAGGGAAGCTTGGCCAAACACCTGGGAACCTCAGAAAAGGATGGAAACACCACGGAAATGGACAGGAAACAGCAGGGGCAGCATGCATGGATGCCTCTGAGGCTGCTTAATCGTACCATTATGCCAAAATTATGGGCAACAGCATGGCCATGACAGAGTGACCGAATGAGGCTAGATAGCATCTAAAACATGCAATAATTGACCCTGACACTATAGAAGACGGCATGCAGAGGCAGCGGCAGGCTAGAGACATACCCTAACACAGCATGGTGGCGACATAGTGACCAAGTTCCATAACGTATCTGGTGAAACACCCGAAAAATGAGCCTGACACAGCTCTTTTAATAAGGGGACGACATGTGGAGGCAGCCATGGAGACGACTTTCATGATTAAGAGCGACAGTATGGGGCATCCATATTGCGCTGCTATGATTGCAACTTCAGGTCTCCAGCATGGCGGTGACAGATGGGCTGAGTTCCACTATGTATCTGGTGAAACACCTGAAAATTCTGCCTGACACAGCTCGTTTGATAAGGGGATGATGTGCTGCATATCCTCTCGTGCTCCAGCATCTGGGGTATAGAGAGTTGAAAGTTGCGCATGGAGACATTGGTGGACGCTGTGGAGGATCGTGAAGGCAAAATGGACAGGAAACAGCAGGGGCAGCATGCAAGGATACCTCTGAGGCTGCCTAATCTTGGGATGGAGCTGGTGGTCCGCTGCCAGGCGAGCTTTCGCCTGTCCAAGCCCCTGTCTCTCGGCTCCTCCCCACCCAAAATGGGCCTGGGGGCCAGAAGCGTTTTCTTTGAAAAAATTATAATTTTCAAAGCAGGCGGGGTCGTTTGAATATTTCACCTAGGAATAATGGAATAGCATAGTGGTTCTATTTTTAATTATTTTTTCGGAAATGGTTCCATGATTAAGAGCGACAGTATTGGGCATCCATATTGCGCTGCTATGATTGCAACTTCAGGTCTCCAGCATGGCGGCAACAGATGGGCCGAGTTCCACTATGTATCTGGTGAAACACCTGAAAACTCTGCCTGACACAGCTCGTTTGATAAGGGGACGATGTATGGAGGCAGTGAAGTAGTAGTAGATTAAAGGTGCTGCAGTTAAAACTATGTTAGTTGGATCTTGGGATGGAGCTGGCGCTCTGCTGCCAGGCGTGCTTTCGCCTATCCAAGCCCCTGTCTCTCGGCTACTCCCCAAACAGCACTTCTAAGAACCTTTTGTATAAGATCAAGTGTAGTAGCGTTCTTATAAGTTTGGGTTATGGCGGGTGAGGGGAATGTAAACAGATGCGCAAGAAGCGCTGAAATAATATCGGTAAATGATAAAAGTTTGCCAGTATATTTTGTGGATTACACAGCAGGGTGGCGACAAAGTTAACAAGTTTGATGTGGAAGCCATGAAAACAACCCAAAATTCTGCCTGACACAGCTCGTTTGATAAGGGGACGATGTATGGAGGCAGCTATATGGACGACTTTTGGAAACAGCTATATGGACGACTTTTGGAGGCAGCTATGGCGATGACGTGTGGAGGTAGCAATGGAGACAAGGTGTGGAGGCAGCTAAAAAGACGACGTGTGGAGGCTGCTATGGAGACAATTTAATTTGGATAGTGCCTGTATGTGGCAGTCCAAAAAAGTTTTCAAACCTGAGGAGCAGGTAGGTGGTCCTCCAGAAAAATTAAATAGATTGAGTGCCTGTATGTGGCACTCCCAAAAATTGTTTAAAACAGAGGACCGGGTAGGTGGCCCTCCAGAAAAATTAAATACATAGAGTACTATAGCTAGAGCCAGTTGGCCCTGGCAAAAAATAGCCAGTTTCCTCTGCTTTAGTGTACAAAGAGGAGGAGAAGGAGGACAATGAGGAGGAGGAGTGCATACATTATTCAGGTTGAGCTTCTTTCACCTGGTGGAGAATGGAAATCCTGAGAAATCCAGGCTTTATTCATCTTGATAAGCATCAGCCTGTCAGCGCTGTCAGTCGACAGGCATGTACGCTTATCGGTGATGATGCCACCAGCTGCACTGAAAACCCGCTCGGACAACACACTAGCGGCAGGGCAGGCAAGATCCTCCAAGGCGTACAGCGCCAGTTTGTGCCACATGTCCAGCTTTGACACCCATTAGTTGTAGGGAGCTGTGTGATCATTTAGGATGATGGTATGGTCAGCTACGTACTCCCTCACCATCTTTCTGTAAAGATCAGCCCTACTCTGCTGAGACTGGGGGCAGGTGACAGTGTCTTGCTGTGGTGACATAAAACTGGCAAAGGCCTTGTAAAGCGTACCCCTGCCAGTGCTGGACAAGCTGCCTGCTCGCCTACTCTCCCTCGCTACTTGTCCCGCACAAGTACGCCCTCTGCCAATAGCGCTGTCAGAAGGGAAATACTGGAAAAAGGGAAACAAAAAGGGGGAAAAAGTCAGATCATGACTAAGGACTCCACAATTTAGTCCGAAACGCGTAGATCGTGTATCAGTGGTCACACTGGATATGGCTGCACGCTTTTAATATGAAGAATAAAATGCTATGATTTTAGAAGACTTGGAGTGCTGGAATATTTCTACCAGAAGGGAAATACTGTTTCAGCTTGTGCACCAGGGCCTGCTGGTATTCATGCATTCTCACACTCCTTTCCTCTCCAGGGATGAGAGTGGAAAGATTTTGCTTGTACCGTGGGTCCAGGAGAAGGAATACCCAGTAATCGGTGCTGGAATAAATTCTTTGAACGCGAGGGTCACAGGATAGGCAGCCTAGCATGAAATCTGCCATATGCGCCAGAGTCCCAACGCGCAAGAATTCACTCCCCTCACTGGCCTGACTGTCCATTTCCTCCTCCTCCAACTCCTCTTCTTCTGCCCATACACGCTGAACAGTGAAGGACTGAACAATGGTTCCCTCTTCTGCCTCGCCAACATTCTCCTCCTCTTCCTCCTCATCCTTCTCCACCTCCTCCGATATGCGCTGAGAAACAGACCTAAGGGTGCTTTGGCTATCAACAAGGGAATCTTCTTCCCCTGTCTCTTGTGACGAGCGCAAAGCTTCCGACTTCATGCTGACCAGAGAGTTTTTCAACAGGCCAAGCAGCAGTATGGTGAGGCTAATGATGGCGACATCGCCACTGACCATCTGTGTTGACTCCTCAAAGTTACTCAGCACCTGACAGATATCAGACATCCACGTCCACTCCTCATTGTAGACGTGAGGAAGCTGACTGACCTGACTACCAGTTCTGGTGGAAGTTGAAATCTGGCAGTCTACAATCGCTCTGCGCTGTTGGTAAACTCTGGATAACATGGTTAATGTTGAATTCCACCTCATGGGCACGTCGCACAACAGTCGGTGAGCGGGCAGTTGGAGGCGGCGCTGCGCTGCCCTGAGAGTGGCAGCATCTGTGCTGGACTTCCTGAAATGCGCACAGATGCGGCGCACTTTCGTGAGCAAATCAGACAGATTGGGGTATGTCTTGAGGAAACGCTGAACTATGAGATTTAACACATGGGCCAGGCCTGGCTTCAGGTTCAGCGATGCCAGCCACAGCTCAGTTTGCGCCATGATGCCCTGTAATAGCTCTTGGGCGGTGTGCCTTTTATCGCATAGGCTCAGCAGTTTGAGCACCGCCTGCTGTCGCTTAGCGACGGCACTGCTGCTGTGCCTAGAGCTACCGACTGATGGCGCCATGCCCACGGATGGTAATTCGGAGGAGGAGGTGGAGGAGGGGTGGGAGGAGGAGGAGGCATAGTAGGTCTTTGAGACCTGGACCGAGGTAGGCCCCGCAATCCTCGGCGTCGGCAGTATATGACCAGCCCCAGGGTCAGACTCGGTCCCAGCCTCCACCAAGTTAACCCAATGTGCCGTCAGCGATATATAGTGGCCCTGCCCGACAGCACTCGTCCACGTGTCCATGGCCAGGTGGACCTTGTCAGAAACGGTGTTGGTCAGGGCACGGATGATGTTGTCTGACACGTGCTTGTGCAGGACTGGGACGGCGCATCGGGAAATGTAGTGGAGGCTGGGGACCGAATACCGAGGGGCGGCCGCCGCCATGAGGTTTTGAAAGGCCTCGGTCTCTACCAGCCTATAGGGCAGCATCTCCAGGCTAAGCAGTTTGGAGATGTGGACGTTGAGGGCTTGGGCGTGTGGGTGGGTTGCACTATACTTCCTTTTGCGCTCCAGCATCTGGGGTATGGAGAGCTGAACGCTGCTGGATGCTGTGGAGGATCGTGGAGGCGAAGATGGGGTTTGGGCACGGGAGGTGTTTGGGCCGGGGTCCTGGGCAGGGGGCTGACTAGCAGATGACACAGGGGAAGGAGCAGTGGTGTGCCCGGCTGGAGGTGAACAGGCTTGGTGCCATTGAGTGGGGTGTTTAGCATTCATATGCCTGTGCATACTGGTGGTGGTTAATCTGATAGTGGTGGAACCCCTGCTGATCCTGGTTTGGCACAGGTTGCACACCACAGTCCGTCGGTCATCCGGTGTTTCTTTAAAGAACCTCCAGACTTCTGAAAATCTAGCCCTCACCACGGGAGCTTGACTACGTGAAACATTTGGCGCTGATGCACCAGCTCTGGCCCTGCCTCTCCATCTGGCCCCACCACTGCCTCTTCCAACCTGTTCTGCTATAGGATTTGCCTCCGTCTCAGAAGCACTGTGTTCACTGGGCCTATCAACCCAGCTTGGGTCTGTCACCTCATCATCCTCCGATCCCTCAGTCTGCTCCCCCCTCGGACTTCCTGCCCTGACAACAACTTCACCACTGTCTGACAACCGTGTCTCCTCATCGTCCGACACCTCTTTACACACTTCTTCCACTACGTCAATAATGTCATCATCACCCACAGACTGCGACCGGTGGAAAACCTGGGCATCGGAAAATAGCTCAGCAGCAACCGGACAAGTGGTTTGTGACTCTGGGAAGGGTCCAGAAAACAGTTCCTCAGAGTATGCCGGTTCAAATGCCAAATTTTCCTGGGAGGGGGCAGACTGGGGAGAAGGAGGCTGAGGTGGAGGAGTGCTGATTTCGGTGACATGGGTGGACTGCGTGGAAGACTGACTGGTGGACAAATGGCTAGAAGCATTGTCCGCAATCCACGACATCACCTCTTCGCACTGTTCTGGCCTCAACAGTGCTCTACCACGAGTCCCAGTAACTTGAGACATGAACCTAGGGAGTGTAGCTCTGCGGCGTTCCCCTGCTCCCTCATCAGCAGGTGGTGTCCCACCCCGCCCAGGACCACGGCCTCTGACCCCTGCAGTAGTTGGACGCCCACGTCCCCGCCCTCGTCCTCTACCCCTAGCCCTCGGGTTAAACATTTTCAAAATTAAAGTGTAAACTGTAAATTTTTTTTGTTTTTTTGTGTTTTTTTGTGTTTTTTTTTTTTAAACAAAACGATGCTATATCCTATTGCTATGGCTAGTTTCTAACCTACACTGACAGCACACAACTGGATTTTGTGCTGTTCCTGATGACTTTGAGTTATAAAAGTAAATAAACGTAAAAAGAAATAAATCAGCAGACTCTGCCTAACTCAAATCAAACCCCTAATAAATTGTCCCACTTCGGTGTTTAAGGTGGATATGTGTGTCACTAAGAGCTAAACACAACGGTCGCAGGTCTCCCTGCAAATTCCTCACAATATGGTACTAGCTGCACTACTAGTGGCAGCAAGCCCAGCTACAGGCAAACCAAAAAAAAGTAAAATATAACGCTATTGTAGGCCTAAGTAAGCCGTTGGGGTTCTCCTATGGCTATTTTCTAGCCTACACTGAAAGCACACTGCTTTGCCAGATTAGTGTTCCTCACTGTATGGGGGTAGTGTTACTCACTGTATGGCGGTAGTGTTCCTCACTGTATGGAGGTAGTGTTTCTCACTGTATGGCGGTAGTGTTCCTCATTGTGTGGAGGTAGTGTTCCTCACTGTATGGGGGTAGTGTTCCTCACTGTATGGGGGTAGTGTTCCTCACTGTATGGCGGTAGTGTTCCTCACTGTATGGGGGTAGTGTTCCTCACTGTATGGGGGTAGTGTTCCTCACTGTATGGGGGTAGTGTTTCTCATTGTATGGGGGTAGTGTTCCTTACTGTATTGGGGTAGTGTTCCTCACTGTATTGGGGTAGTGTTTCTCACTGTATTGGGGTAGTGTTCCTCATTGTATGGGGGTAGTGTTGTTAACTGTATTGGGGTAGTGTTCCTTACTGTATGGGGGTAGTGTTCCTCACTTTACGGGGGTAGTGTCCCTCATTGTATGGGGGTAGTGTCCCTCACTGTATGGCGGTAGTGTTCCTCACTGGATGGGGGAAGTGTTCCTCACTGGATGGGGGAAGTGTTCCTCATTGTATGGGGGTAGTGTCCCTCACTGTATGGCGGTAGTGTTCCTCACTGTATGGCGGTAGTGTTCCTCGCTGTAAGGGGGTAGTGTTCCTCATTGTATGGGGGTAGTGTTCCTCACTGTATGGGGGTAGTGTTCCTCACTGTATGGTGGTAGTGTTCCTCACTGTATGGGGGTAGTGTTCCTCATTGTATTGAGGTAGTATTCCTCACTGTATGGCGGTAGTGTTCCTCACTGTATGGCGGTAGTGTTCCTCGCTGTATGGCGGTAGTGTTCCTCACTGTATGGGGGAAGTGTTCCTCATTGTATGGGGGTAGTGTTCCTCACTGTATGGAGGTAGTGTTCCTCACTGTATGGCGGTAGTGTTCCTCGCTGTATGGGGGTAGTGTTCCTCATTGTATGGGGGTAGTGTCCCTCACTGTATGGCGGTAGTGTTCCTCGCTGTATGGGGTTAGTGTTCCTCACTGTATGGGGGTAGTGTTCCTCACTGTATGGGGGTAGTGTTCCTCATTGTATTGAGGTAGTATTCCTCACTGTATGGGGGTAGTGTTCCTCATTGTATTGAGGTAGTGTTCCTCACTGTATGGAGGTAGTGTTCCTCACTGTATGGGGGTAGTGTTCCTCACTGTATGGGGGTAGTGTTCCTCACTGTATGGGGGTAGTGTTCCTCACTGTATGGGGGTAGTGTTCCTCATTGTATGGGGGTAGTGTCCCTCACTGTATGGCGGTAGTGTTCCTCACTGTATGGCGGTAGTGTTCCTCGCTGTATGGGGGTAGTGTTCCTCATTGTATGGGGGTAGTGTCCCTCACTGTATGGGGGTAGTGTTCCTCACTGTACGAGGGTAGTGTTCCTCACTGTATGGGGGAAGTGTTCCTCATTGTATGGGGGAAGTGTTCCTCACTGTATGGCGGTAGTGTTCCTCATTGTATGGGGGTAGTGTTCCTCACTGTATGGGGGTAGTGTTCCTCTTTGTATTGAGGTAGTATTCCTCACTATATGGGGGTAGTGTTCCTCATTGTATTGAGGTAGTGTTCCTCACTGGATGGGGGTAGTGTTCCTCACTGTATGGGGGTAGTGTTCCTCACTGTATGGCGGTAGTGTTCCTCACTGGATGGGGGTAGTGTTCCTCACTGTATGGGGGTAGTGTTCCTCACTGGATGGGGGTAGTGTTCCTCACTGTATGGGGGTAGTGTTCCTCACTGTATGGGGGTAGTGTTCCTCATTGTATGGAGGTAGTGTTCCTCACTGTATGGGGGTAGTGTTCCTCACTGTATGGGGTAGTGTTCCTCATTGTATGGAGGTAGTGTTCCTCACTGTATGGGGGTAGTGTTTCTCACTGTATGGCGGTAGTGTTCCTCACTGTATGGAGGTAGTGTTCCTCATTGTATGGCGGTAGTGTTCCTCACTGTATGGGGGTAGTGTTCCTCACTGGATGGGGGTAGTGTTCCTCACTGTATGGGGGTAGTGTTCCTCACTGTATGGGGGTAGTGTTCCTCACTGTATGGGGTAGTGTTCCTCATTGTATGGAGGTAGTGTTCCTCACTGTATGGGGGTAGTGTTTCTCACTGTATGGCGGTAGTGTTCCTCACTGTATGGAGGTAGTGTTCCTCATTGTATGGCTGTAGTGTTCCTCACTGTATAGGGGTAGTGGTCCATATAGTGAGGAACACTACCGCCATACATTGAGGAACACTACCCTCATACAGTGCGGAACACTCCCCCCATGCAGTGAGGAACACTTCCCCCATACAGTGAGGGACACTACCCCAATACAGTGAGGGACACTACCCCAATACAGTGAAGAACACTACCGCCATACAGTGAGGAACACTACCCCATACAGTGAGGAACACTACCCCCATACAGTGAGGAACACTACCGCCATACAGTGAGGGACACTACCCCCATACAGTGAGGGACACTACCCCAATACAGTGAGGGACACTACCCCAATACAGTGAAGAACACTACCGCCATACAGTGAGGAACACTACCCCATACAGTGAGGAACACTACCCCCATACAGTGAGGAACACTACCCCCATACAGTGAGGAACACTACCCTCATACAGTGCGGAACACTACCGCCATACAGTGAGGAACACTACCCCCATACAGTGAGGAACACTACCTCCATACAATGAGGAACACTACCCCCATACAGTGAGGAACACTACCACCATACAGTGAGGAACACTACCACCATACTGTGAGGAACACTACCTCCATACAGTGAGGAACACTACCCCCATACAGTGAGGAACACTACCCCCATACAGTGAGGAACACTACCCCCATACAGTGAGGAGCACTAACCCCATACAGTGAGGAACACTACCACCATACAGTGAGGAACACTACCACCATACAGTGAGGAACACTACCCCCATACAGTGAGGAACACTACCCCCATACAGTGAGGAACACTACCTCCATACAGTGAGGAACACTACCACCATACAGTGAGGAACACTACCTCCATACAGTGAGGAACACTACCCCCATATAGTGAGGAATACTACTGCCATACAGTGAGGAACATTACCTCCATACAGTGAGGAATACTACTGCCATACAGTGAGGAACATTACCTCCATACAGTGAGGAACACTACCGCCATACAGTGAGGAACACTACCGCCATACAGTGAGGAACACTACCCCCATACAGTGAGGAACACTACCCCCATACAGTGAGGAACACTTCCCCCATACAGTGAGGAACACTACCCCCATACAGTGAGGAATACTACTGCCATACAGTGAGAAATACTACCCCCATACAGTGAGGAACACTACCCCCATACAGTGAGGAACACTACCCCCATACAGTGAGGAACACTACCCCCATACAGTGAGGAACACTACCCTCATACAGTGCGGAACACTACCCCAATACAGCGAGGAACACTACCCCCATACAGTGAGAAATACTACCCCCATACAGTGAGGAACACTACCGCCATACAGTGAGAAATACTACCCCCATACAGTGAGGAACACTACCCCCATACAGTGAGGAACACTACCCCCATACAGTGAGGAACACTACCCTCATACAGTGCGGAACACTACCCCCATACAGTGAGGAACACTACCGCCATACAGTGAGGAACACTACCCCCATACAGTGAGGAACACTACCTCCATACAATGAGGAACACTACCCCCATACAGTGAGGAGCACTAACCCCATACAGTGAGGAACACTACCCCCATACAGTGAGGAACACTACCCCCATACAGTGAGGAACACTACCCCCATATAGTGAGGAACACTACCCCCATACAGTGAGGAACACTACCCCCATATAGTGAGGAACACTAACCCCATACAGTGAGGAACATTACCTCCATACAGTGAGGAATACTACTGCCATACAGTGAGGAACACTACCCCCATACAGCGATGGACACTACCGCCATACAGTGAGGATCACTACCCCCATCCAGTGAGGAACACTACCCCCATACAGTGAGGAACACTGCCCCCATACAGTGAGGAACATTACCCCCATACAGTGAGGAATACTACTGCCATACAGTGAGGAACATTACCTCCATACAGTGAGGAACACTACCGCCATACAGTGAGGAACACTTCCCCCATACAGTGAGGAACATTACCGCCATACAGTGACGGACACTACAGCCATACAGTGAGGAACACTACCCCCATACAGTGAGGAACACTTCCCCCATACAGTGAGGGACACTACCCCCATATAGTGAGGAATACTACTGCCATACAGTGAGGAACATTACCTCCATACAGTGAGGAACACTACCGCCATACAGTGAGGAACATTACCCCCATACAGTGAGGAATACTACTGCCATACAGTGAGGAACATTACCTCCATACAGTGAGGAACACTACCGCCATACAGTGAGGAACACTACCCCCATACAGTGAGGAACACTACCCCTATACAGTGAGGAACACTACCCCCATACAGTGAGGAACACTTCCCCCATACAGTGAGGGACACTACCCCCATATAGTGAGGAATACTACTGCCATACAGTGAGGAACATTACCTCCATACAGTGAGGAACACTACCGCCATACAGTGAGGAACACTACCCCCATACAGTGAGGAACACTTCCCCCATACAGTGGGGAACATTACCCTCATACAGTGAGGAATACTACTGCCATACAGTGAGGAACACTACCGCCATACAGTGAGGAACACTACCCCCATACAGTGAGGAACACTACCCCCATACAGTGAGGAACACTACCCCCATACAGTGAGGAACACTACCCCCATACAGTGAGGAACACTACCTCTATACAGTGAGGAACACTACCGCCATACAGTGAGGAACACTACCCCCATACAGTGAGGAACACTTCCCCCATACAGTGAGGAACATTACCCCCATACAGTGAGGAATACTACTGCCATACAGTGAGGAACACTTCCCCCATACAGTGAGGAACATTACCTCCATACAGTGAGGAATACTACTGCCATACAGTGAGGAACATTACCTCCATACAGTGAGGGACACTAACCCCATACAGTGAGGAACACTACCCCCATACAGTGAGGAACATTACCCCCATACAGTGAGGAACACTACCGCCATAAAGTGAGGAACACTACCCCCATACAGTGAGGAACACTTCCCCCATACAGTGAGGAACATTACCCCCATACAGTGAGGAATACTACTGCCATACAGTGAGGAACACTACCGCCATACAGTGAGGAATACTACCCCCATACAGTGAGGAACACTTCCCCCATACAGTGAGGAACATTACCCCCATACAGTGAGGAATACTACTGCCATACAGTGAGGAACACTACCGCCATACAGTGAGGGACACTACCCCATACAGTGAGGGACACTACCCCCATACAGTGAGGAACACTTCCCCCATACAGTGAGGAACACTACCCCCATACAGTGAGGAACACTACCGCCATACAGTGAGGAACACTACCGTCATACAGTAAGGAACACTACCCCCATACAGTGAGGGACACTACCCCCATATAGTGAGGGACACTACCCCCATACAGTGAGGAACACTACCGCCATACAGTGAGGAACACTACCGCCATACAGTGAGGAACACTACCGCCATACAGTGAGGAACACTACCGCCATACAGTGAGGAACACTGCCCCCATACAGTGACGGACACTACAGCCATACAGTGAGGAACACTACCCCCATACAGTGAGGAACACTACCCCCATACAGTGAGGAACACTACCGCCATACAGTGAGGAACACTATCCCCATACAGTAAGGAACACTACCCCCATACAGTGAGGAACACTACCCCCATTTAGTGAGGGACACTACCCCCATACAGTGAGGAACACTACCCCCATACAGTGAGGGACACTACCCCCATATAGTGAGGGACACTACCGCCATACAGTGAGGAACACTACCGCCATACAGTGAGGAACACTATCCCCATACAGTAAGGAACACTACCCCCATACAGTGAGGAACACTACCCCCATTTAGTGAGGGACACTACCCCCATACAGTGAGGAACACTACCCCCATACAGTGAGGGACACTACCCCCATATAGTGAGGGACACTACCGCCATACAGTGAGGAACACTACCGCCATACAGTGAGGAACACTGCCCCCATACAGTGAGGAACACTACCGCCATACAGTGAGAAACACTACCGCCATACAGTGAGGAACACTACCGCCATACAGTGAGGAACACTGCCCCCATACAGTGACGGACACTACAGCCATACAGTGAGGAACACTACCCCCATACAGTGAGGAACACTACCGCCATACAGTGAGGAACACTATCCCCATACAGTAAGGAACACTACCCGCATACAGTGAGGAACACTACCCCCGTTTAGTGAGGGACACTACCCCCATACAGTGAGGAACACTACCGTCATACAGTAAGGAACACTACCCCCATACAGTGAGGAACACTACCGCCATACAGTGAGGAACACTACCCCCATACAAAGGGGAATACTACCCCCATACAGTGAGGAACACTACCCCCATACAGTGAGAAACACTACCCCCATACAAAGGGGAATACTACCCCCATACTGTGAGGAACACTACCGCCATACAGTGAGGAACACTACCCCAATACAGTGAGGAACACTACCCCCATCCAGTGAGGAACACTACCTCCATACAGTGAGGAACACTGCCCCCATACAGTGCGGAACACTCCCCCCATGCAGTGAGGAACACTACCGCCATACAGTGAGGGACACTACCCCCATACAGTGAGGGACACTACCCCAATACAGTGAGGGACACTACCCCAATACAGTGAAGAACACTACCGCCATACAGTGAGGAACACTACCCCATACAGTGAGGAACACTACCCCCATACAGTGAGGAACACTACCCTCATACAGTGCGGAACACTACCGCCATACAGTGAGGGACACTACCACCATACAATGAGGAACACTACCCCCATACAGTGAGGAACACTACCACCATACAGTGAGGAACACTACCTCCATACAGTGAGGAACACTACCCCCATACAGTGAGGAACACTACCCCCATACAGTGAGGAACACTACCACCATACAGTGAGGAACACTACCACCATACAGTGAGGAACACTACCTCCATACAGTGAGGAACACTACCCCCATACAGTGAGGAACACTACCCCCATACAGTGAGGAACACTACCTCCATACAATGAGGAACACTACCCCCATACAGTGAGGAGCACTAACCCCATACAGTGAGGAACACTACCACCATACAGTGAGGAACACTACCACCATACAGTGAGGAACACTACCTCCATACAGTGAGGAACACTACCCCCATACAGTGAGGAACACTACCACCATACAGTGAGGAACACTACCTCCATACAGTGAGGAACACTACCCCCATATAGTGAGGAATACTACTGCCATACAGTGAGGAACATTACCTCCATACAGTGAGGAATACTACTGCCATACAGTGAGGAACATTACCTCCATACAGTGAGGAACACTACCGCCATACAGTGAGGAACACTACCCCCATACAGTGAGGAACACTACCCCCATACAGTGAGGAACACTTCCCCCATACAGTGAGGAACACTACCCCCATACAGTGAGGAATACTACTGCCATACAGTGAGGAATACTACCCCCATACAGTGTGGAACACTACCCCCATACAGTGAGGAACACTACCCCATACAGTGAGGAACACTACCCCCATACAGTGAGGAACACTACCCCCATACAGTGAGGAACACTACCCCATACAGTGAGGAACACTACCCCCATACAGTGAGGAACACTACCTCCATACAGTGAGGAACACTACCCCCATACAGTGAGGAACACTACCCCCATATAGTGAGGAACACTACCACCATACAGTGAGGAATACTACTGCCATACAGTGAGGAACATTACCTCCATACAGTGAGGAATACTACTGCCATACAGTGAGGAACACTACCCCCATACAGTGAGGGACACTACCGCCATACAGTGAGGATCACTACCCCCATCCAGTGAGGAACACTACCTCCATACAGTGAGGAACACTACCCCCATACAGTGAGGAACACTACCCCCATACAGTGAGGAACACTTCCCCCATACAGTGAGGAACATTACCCCCATACAGTGAGGAATACTACTGCCATACAGTGAGGAACATTACCCCCATACAGTGAGGAACACTAACCCCATACAGCGAGGAACACTTCCCCCATACAGTGAGGGACACTACCCCCATATAGTGAGGAATACTACTGCCATACAGTGAGGAACATTACCTCCATACAATGAGGAACACTACCGCCATACAGTGAGGAACACTACCCCCATACAGTGAGGAACACTTCCCCCATACAGTGAGGAACACTACCCCCATACAGTGAGGGACACTACCCCCATACAGTGAGGAACACTACCCCCATACAGTGAGGAATACTACTGCCATACAGTGAGGAACACTACCGCCATACAGTGAGGAATACTACCCCCATACAGTGAGGAACACTACCGCCATACAGTGAGGAATACTACCTCCATACAGTGAGGAACACTTCCCCCATACAGTGAGGAACATTACCCCCATACAGTGAGGAATACTACTGCCATACAGTGAGGAACACAACCGCCATACAGTGAGGGACACTACCCCATACAGTGAGGAACAGTACCGCCATACAGTGAGGAACACTACCCCCTTACAGTGAGGAACACTACCCCCATACAGTGAGGAACACTACCGCCATCCAGTGAGGGACACTACCCCCATATAGTGAGGGACACTACCCCCATACAGTGAGGAACACTACCGCCATACAGTGAGGAACACTACCGCCATACAGTGAGGAACACTACCGTCATACAGTAAGGAACACTACCCCCATACAGTGAGGGACACTACCCCCATATAGTGAGGGACACTACCCCCATACAGTGAGGAACACTTCCCCCATACAGTGAGGAACACTACCCCCATACAGTGAGGAACACTACCCCCATCCAGTGAGGAACACTACCCCCATACAGTGAGGAACACTTCCCCCATACAGTAAGGAACACTACCCCCATAGAGTGAGGGACACTACCCCCATAGAGTGAGGGACACTACCCCCATACAGTGAGGAACACTACCGCCATACAGTGAGGAACACTACCGCCATACAGTGAGGAACACTACCGCCATACAGTGAGGAACACTACCGCCATACAGTGAGGAACACTGCCCCCATACAGTGACGGACACTACAGCCATACAGTGAGGAACACTACCTCCATACAGTGAGGAACACTACCGCCATACAGTGAGGAACACTACCCCCATACAGTGAGGAACACTACCCCCATTTAGTGAGGGACACTACCCCCATACAGTGAGGAACACTACCCCCATACAGTGAGGGACACTACCCCCATATAGTGAGGGACACTACCGCCATACAGTGAGAAACACTACCGCCATACAGTGAGGAACACTACCGCCATACAGTGAGGAACACTACCGCCATACAGTGAGGAACACTACCGCCATACAGTGAGGAACACTACCGCCATACAGTGAGAAACACTACCGCCATACAGTGAGGAACACTACAGCCATACAGTGAGGAACACTACCCCCATACAGTGAGGAACACTACCGCCATACAGTGAGGAACACTATCCCCATACAGTAAGGAACACTACCCCCATACAGTGAGGAACACTACCCCCATTTAGTGAGGAACACTACCCCCATAGAGTGAGGAACACTACCCCCATACAGTGAGGGACACTACCCCCATACAGTGAGGAACACTACCCCCATACAGTGAGGAACACTACCGCCATACAGTGAGGAACACTATCCCCATACAGTAAGGAACACTACCCCCATACAGTGAGGAACACTACCCCCATTTAGTGAGGAACACTACCCCATACAGTGAGGAACACTACCCCCATAGAGTGAGGAACACTACCCCATACAGTGAGGAACACTACCGTCATACAGTAAGGAACACTACCCCCATACAGTGAGGGACACTACCCCCATATAGTGAGGGACACTACCCCCATACAGTGAGGAACACTACCGCCATACAGTGAGGAACACTACCGCCATACAGTGAGGAACACTACCGCCATACAGTGAGGAACACTACCCCCATACAGTGAGGAACACTACCCCCATACAAAGGGGAATACTACCCCCATACAGTGAGGAACACTACCCCCATACAGTGAGGAACACTACCCCCATACAAAGGGGAATACTACCCCCATACAGTGAGGAACACTACCCCCATACAGTGAGGAACACTACCGCCATACAGTGAGGAACACTACCCCCATACAGTGAGGAACACTACCCCCATACAAAGGGGAATACTACCCCCATACAGTGAGGAACACTACCCCCATACAGTGAGGAACACTACCCCCATACAAAGGGGAACACTACCCCCATCCAGTGAGGAACACTACCTCCATACAGTGAGGAACACTGCCCCCATACAGTGAGGAACACTACCCCCATACAGTGAGGAACACTACCCCCATACAGTGAGGAACACTACCCCCATACAGTGAGGAACACTACCGCCATACAGTGAGGAACACTACCCCCATACAGTGAGGAACACTACCCCCATACAGTGAGGAACACTACCCCCATACAGTGAGGAACACTACCCCCATACAGTGAGGGACACTACCCCCATACAGTGAGGAACACTACCACCATACAGTGAGGAACACTACCCCCATACAGTGAGGAACACTACCCCCATACAGTGAGGAACACTACCCCCATACAGTGAGGAACACTACCCCCATACAGTGAGGGACACTACCCCCATACAGTGAGGAACACTACCACCATACAGTGAGGAACACTACCTCCATACAGTGAGGAACACTACCTCCATACAAAGGGGAACACTACCCCCATACTGTGAGGAACACTACCGCCATACAGTGAGGAACACTACCCCAATACAGTGAGGAACACTACCCCCATACAGTGAGGAACACTACCCCCATACAGTGAGGAACACTACCGCCATACAGTGAGGGACACTACCACCATACAAAGGGGAACACTACCCCCATACTGTGAGGAACACTACCGCCATACAGTGAGGGACACTACCCCCATACAGTGAGGAACACTACCCCCATACAGTGAGGGACACTACCCCCATACAGCGAGGAACACTACCCCCATACAGTGAGGAACACTACCCCCATACAGTGAGGGACACTACCCCCATACAGTGAGGAACACTACCCCCATACAGTGAGGGACACTACCCCCATATAGTGAGGGACACTACCGCCATACAGTGAGGAACACTACCGCCATACAGTGAGGAACACTGCCCCCATGCAGTGAGGAACACTACCGCCATACAGTGAGAAACACTACCGCCATACAGTGAGGAACACTACCGCCATACAGTGAGGAACACTGCCCCCATACAGTGACGGACACTACAGCCATACAGTGAGGAACACTACCCCCATACAGTGAGGAACACTACCGCCATACAGTGAGGAACACTATCCCCATACAGTAAGGAACACTACCCGCATACAGTGAGGAACACTACCCCCATTTAGTGAGGGACACTACCCCCATACAGTGAGGAACACTACCGTCATACAGTAAGGAACACTACCCCCATACAGTGAGGGACACTACCCCCATATAGTGAGGGACACTACCCCCATACAGTGAGGAACACTACCGCCATACAGTGAGGAACACTACCGCCATACAGTGAGGAACACTACCGCCATACAGTGAGGAACACTACCCCCATACAAAGGGGAATACTACCCCCATACAGTGAGGAACACTACCCCCATACAGTGAGAAACACTACCCCCATACAAAGGGGAATACTACCCCCATACTGTGAGGAACACTACCGCCATACAGTGAGGAACACTACCCCAATACAGTGAGGAACACTACCCCCATCCAGTGAGGAACACTACCTCCATACAGTGAGGATCACTACCCCCATATAGTGAGGAACACTACCACCATACAGTGAGGAATACTACCGCCATACAGTGAGGAACACTACCCCTATACAGTGAGGAACACTACCCCCATACAGTGAGGAACACTACCCCCATACAGTGAGGGACACTACCACCATACAGTGAGGAACACTACCCCTATACAGTGAGGAACACTACCCCCATACAGTTAGGGACAATACCCCCATACAGTGAGGAACACTACCCCCATACAGTGAGGAACACTTCCCCAATACAGTGAGAAACACTACCCCCATACAGTGAGGAACAGTACCCCCATACAGTGAGGAACACTACCCCCATACAGTTAGGGACAATACCCCCATACAGTGAGGAACACTACCGCCATACAGTGAGGAACACTACCGCCATACAGTGAGGAACACTACCCCCATACAGTGAGGAACACTACCCCCATACAGTTAGGGACAATACCCCCATACAGTGAGGAACACTACCCCCATACAGTGAGGAACACTACCGCCATACAGTGAGGAACACTCCCCCCATACAGTGAGGGACTCTACCGTCATATTCCTTTCTTATTCCTTGAGTTCTCTGACCCATATAACACGTTGTGCTTGAGGCCGTTTTGCTAATAAAGGAGGAGAAATAAAAATTAAAAAATTTGTTATTCCTTCCCACAAATCACCGTAAACTTCGGATTCCTGACGAATTGAAGTTTTCCTGAAATTCTAAACTAATTCCCATTAGCTAGAATCAATTCGCCCATTTCTAGTCAAGACAAGCAAATGTAAGAGGATGATTACCGTACAGGCGCAGGACAGAATGGTGGCTTCTTCCAGGAGCTGACATTTGCAGATTCAAGATGGCATTTTGATAAATATAGGACAACCCACAGGAAAGTTAATGTAATTTTAGAGGCCACTAATTGCGATAAACTTCACCCGCTGGAATAAATCTCGCTCTGCCGTCATTGTCTTAGGTACTCACCTGTTGTAAACCATAACGTCTTCCAGTTAAAGGGGATGTTCCCTTAGCAAAGTTGAGCAACTTTTTATTCCTAATCCTTTTATAGCTGTCATATTCACAACCCTCTTTCCAAAAACCTACCCTTAAATGAATGCAGACACAGATGAGCCCTTTAAGAAATAAAGGTCATACAAAAAGCAACATAAGCGAATACACGAAACCCAGCAAAGGTGCTTTATAAGACCCCAAACTAGACCAAAACTTCCTCTGTATACAGACCCCAGACCAAACTTCTGTTGGGATGACCCTCAGGTAAAAAAAAAACAAGGATGATTTTGTATACAGACCCCCACTGCAGAATTCTGCATAGACCCCAATATAACACTGCGTCACCCTGATGTTTCCTCCAATGCAGTGCATTTGTTTTTAAACATCTGTCTGTTGTTCTCCTATGAGAACTAATAAAATGTATATAATTTTTGATAATTCTGATGCCTGAAGTCTGTCTTTTTGGGTGTAAGATGTAGATTTGTGTCAGGAATGCAGGGTAGAAGGCTACTGTTGGGAGAGGACCCTCTGGACCACCACGGGAGTTGATGCTAGCCGCAACCTGGGACTGGAGTCTAAGTGGCACCTGGTCTTTGCCAGAGCCCGACCGCAAAGTGGGATGGACTTGCTGCAGCAGGGTACCACCAGGTAGTTCCACAGGTGCGACTAGTCCCGCGTTGGGAGTCAAGGTGAGAGTGCAGGGTGCAGGAGCGTAGGGACGCTGGAGACACAGGAGCTCAGGAATTCTGGAGACACCACAGAGGAACACTAGTAACACTGGAGACACATAGGAAGCGTATGGGAACGCAGGAGACACAGGAGACAGGAGCGACTGGAAACGCTGGAGACACAGGGAGCGTATGGGAATGCTGGATGGCTTTCTCCTCCTCAGGAACGGCTTAGGGAAGCCTGGTATGGAAACCATAGGAGATCCTAGGAGAAAATCCGACGGGAAGTGAAGGGAGGTGCCGGATTATAAGGAGAAGCCGGCGGGCACAAACACCCTAGTCGGGAAGCAGGTGTGTTGGAGAGGTAAATCCGGGGAAGGGTAGGGTGTACCCGCGATCTGTACCGAGGATCTCGGGCACGGCCGTGACAATTTTTGACAGTCATTTAGCTATTTAAGATGGGGGAATATGACATATGATGCACGGTATTAACTATTTACTTCCTTTCACCCAATTTGGAATAAATCTTGTTAAAGAGAACCTGTCATCCAAATTAACTCCCAAAAGTAAATATATTCTCATAAACACCCATTAGAAAGCATTGTCCCTATCCCTACATTGTCCCTCTATATGCATGTAAACTTAAGCAATCAGGTCCTGTCCAGCTTATTCATGAGAGGGAGGCACAGCCACACCCCAAGTGCTTGACTGACAGCCTGTATAATGATGTGACACTCCTGGTGCTGGCTCCTCTATGTGCTTCCTGGTTGTGGTGCCCCCTGCAGCCTATGTATATGAGATACTCCTATACACATGACTGACAGCCTGTGTAATTATGTGATGTATAATAGTGTAATGACTCCTCCATGTGCTTCCTGTTTCTGGTGCCCCCTGCAGCCTGTGTGTGTATGAGATGCTCCTATACACATGACTGACAGCCTGTATAATGATGTGACCTCTTCCCTCTCCAAACAGACCCAAATCCATACTCCAACTGTATATAGATCACAGATAGGACCTCTGCACACACACAATAGACCCCCCTTCTTACAGACTCCAGATCTGACCTTTCAGAATAGAGACCCCCACACCAGACCCTAAAAAACACACCCACACATTACTGCTATAAAATATTATCATCTCTTACTTTGCTCCAAACCTGCTCATTTTGAACAACTTGAATTCCCTGGTATTTGGGACAATCTTGTAAAATTTGGGATGAAATTCCATTTTGACATCAACAATTTTCTTTTTAGTGGATTTCTAGGAGCAAAGTCATTCCTAACATTAACAGAAAAATCTGGACAGGAAGTTACACTGGTCATGGCACTGAGATACATCTACAGAAGGTTTATGAGGTAAGTTCTTTTGGATAAAGCACTTAGGGACTGGGCACTTCAATATCAGATGGCTGGGAAATTGAGACCCAAAACCTACCGATCAGCTGTTTTGATAGATCTATTCAAATGAATGGGAACTGAATTGTAGTACCCCAGAATTGCCACTACACTGTGGCAATGGGGCAGATTTACTTACCCTGTCCTGTTGCGATCCCTTGGTGCGATGTCCGACGAGGATTCAGGTCCGGCGCGATTCATCAAGCTCGTGTGCCAGAGTTCCTGCATCCGTTGCTTCTGTCCCGAGGTCCGCCGGAGTTCACCTGCTTCTTCCTGATGCATGTCTTGCGACACAATTTTAAATGTTAAATCCTGCACGTTGTCCGACGGCCCGCCCCCCGATTTCTGTTGCGTGCAAGCCGGCGGCGGACACAATCAGAATGCCCATGCCAAAATCCCGGGGCAATTCGGCGCAAAACGGGAATTGTCCGGAAACCCAACGAAAGTGCAGCGTTCGGACCCTTAGTAAATGAGCCCCAATGTGTCAGATACTTACTCATCCTAAATATCGTCCCGTTGACGCCGCCGATCCGGAGTGTCCGACGAGCCGTCGGAGCTGCCACGATTTACTAAGAATGTGCGCCCTTGAGTGTGTCGTTTCCTCGTTCAGGTCCGCCAGAATTCACCATCTTCTTCCTGGTGTATGTGAGTTCATGCGACAGGAATTTGATTTTTTAAATTCCACGCCCCAGATTTGTGCGGAAATAGTCGGGAAACCCAACGGAAATGCGTCCAATGGACCCTTAGTAAATGTGCCCCATTCTCTTAGTCACCAAGGGCTTATTCTGAGAATAAATATTCTCGATTACAAATTTTGTGCTGAAAAATCCCCACTCGGCTTATTCTCAGGTATAAAAAAAAAAACTTGGTATTTCACACAAATCAAGAAGAGGACCTGCGGGAGGTGTTGGAATGGTGATTACCAAGTTTATTATTTTTTAATGTGCTGGGCATACTGGGGGCAGGGGGCTGGCTATATACTAAGGGACTTGAGCTGGCTATATACTGGGGGGCAGGGGGCTGACTGGCTATATACTAAGGGGAAAGTGGCTGGCTATATACTGGGGGGCAGAGGGCTGGCTATATATTATGGGGCAACACCCTTTTGGCTATATCCTGGGGCTGACTATATACTAAAGAGTATGGGCTGGCTATATACAAAGGGGCAGATGGCTGGCTATATACTAAGGAGCAAAGGGCTTGCTTGCTATATATTAAAAGACATGGGCTGGCTATATACTGGGGGCTGGCTGGCCACATACTGGGGGCAAGGGGCTGGCTGGCTATACACTGGGGGTGGCATGCTATATACTGGGGGCAGTGGAGGGGACTGGCTGGCTATATGCTGGGGGTATGGGCTGGCTATATACTAAGAGGTATAGGCAGGGGGCTGTTTGGCTATATCCTGGGGGACCAGGGGATGGCTGGCTATATACAGGGGCACGGGACTGGCTGGCTATAGACTGGGGTCAGAGGGCTGAGTAGCTATATACTGGGTGGAGGCTGTAACTAG
Organism: Engystomops pustulosus; assembly: GCF_040894005.1. Lineage (NCBI taxonomy): Eukaryota > Metazoa > Chordata > Amphibia > Anura > Leptodactylidae > Engystomops > Engystomops pustulosus. The sequence goes on along the minus strand of NC_092411.1, from coordinate 13,422,014 downwards.
ACATGGGTGAATTTGTTGAAATTCGATTCGAGCTGCTTAGCCAGATTTTTTGAAAAAATTTGATTCAAACCGAATCGAATCATGATGAATCGCGTTAAACAACAGGTATTTTCTGGCTGCAGAGAGCCTGTAGGGTGTTATAGAACGTTCTGCCATGCTCAAATATGCATAAGGAGCGCGGTTTGGTCTTCAAACAATGCTGTGTTTCAGTATGACACGCACATGACAGCTGCCGCTCTTCACTCTTCAATTCCATGGGCACTTACAGAGGCCAACTTCAACAAATAAAATGGAGATATAAATGGAGAAAAGGGGCGCTCCTATAGAGTAGTATTGTAGTGGATAAAAAATGGTATAATAGTCATAGAACTACTAACCTTCTGAAGTTGTGCAGCTGGGCACAACTCCAATTTGAGCTTGGGGTGTATTGTTATACACGTGGTGGCGTGCTCCTGCTGCCTCGCTCCTTGGAACGCTCTGTCTCCAAAGTGGATAACAGTTCCCGGCAAGAAGATCCAAATGGTAGTAGATGATGAGCGTTTAATCAGGCGCTGGATACTTCGCCAGAAGTAAATTACTTTTATTTTATATTAAAAATAAAAAAATAAATGATAAAATAGAATTAGAACAACGCGTTTCGCGCACATCTGGTTCATATCACAATATAGAAAACAACGGTATTTAAAGGGTGAGTCGGGTCACAAGGGGCATGACCGTGACCTTGCTCCTTGTGACCCGACTCACCCTTTAAATACCGTTGTTTCCTATATTATGATATGAACCAGGTGAAGCGCTCATTTCGAGCGCGAAACGCGTTGTTCTAATTATATTTTATCATTCATTTATTTATTTTTAATATAAAATAAAAGTAATTTACTTCTGGCAAAGTATCCAGCACCTGATTAAATGCTCATCATCTACTACCATTTGGAACTTCAACAAATAAGAACACAGCCTGACAAGGTAACGTCTGTGCCAGGTAATTTCACTGATCATTTTGACCTTCTTTTCATCCGTCAGTGTCCCCTTTCAATTGGTCACTAATCCATCAGTATTGCTAAAGCAAACAGGGGTTGATCCAGAACAGAGATGACCAGTAAATGGGATATTTGCATGTCCTCTGTGTTTTGTATCCACTCCTGCTTTTGGCTATTAATCCTGAAGCTTTTCATTCCTTCTGACAGATGAAATGAAGGGGAAAACCAAACATAGTGGCAAGGTCATAGAGTGGTGGGGGGTGAAAACAGCATTATGGAAATCACAGAGTGTTCCAGGGAAACAGCGGTTAGTTGGCAGCAGCATGAGTAAGCCGCAGAGTGGCACAATGATAATTTATGGAGGTGGCAGCAACATGGTAGGCCACAGTATGGCACAATGTTAGAGCGTGGAGGCGGTAGTGGTGGCAGCAGCAGGTCAGAGAGTGGCTCAATGACAAATTCTGGAGCTGGCGCAACATGGTAGGCCACAGAGTGGCACAATGAATTTGAAATTTGAAATGAATTTGAAGTTTGAAATGAACTCGAACTTTGAAATGAACTCGAACTTTGAAATGAACTCGAACTTTGAAATGAACTCGAACTTTGAAATGAATTCGAAGTTGAAATTTTTAATTTCAATCTGAAGATTAGATACGCCACATGCATTATTTGTTACAATTTCCCTGAAAATTTCATGTCTTTGCCAAAACAGAACTTCAAAGGTGGCAGGGGCAGCAGCGGCATGAGGTCAGAGTCTGGCACAATGACAAATTCTTTAGGTGGCAGCAACATGGTAGACCACAGTGTGGCACAATGTTAGAGCGTGGAGGCAGCAGCGGTGACAGCAGGAGGTCCGAGAGTGGCACAATGAGAAATCCTGGAGGTGGCAGCAACATGGTAGGCCATAGTGTGGCACAATGTTAGAGCGTGGAGGCGGCAGTGGCAGCAGGAGGTCAGAAAGTGGTACAATGACAGAGTGTGGAGGTGGGAGGTGACAATTCCAGTCCATGGTAAAGATGGTGGGAGGCAGATAGAGCAATTGGCAGCAGATGTGTGGCATCAGGTGTGTGGCGGGTAGTTAGAATCCAGAATTATTTTTCAACTTTTGGGGGAGGTGTCAAGGCTGATCTAAACTGATGCATAAGGCATTGGTGTGTTGAAATCCTGGACGATCCATGCCTGAATCATCTTGACAAAGGTCAGTCTCTCCACATTATGGGTGGACAAGTGGGTTCTCCTTGGGGTAACGATGGCCCCTGCCGCACTGAACACCCGCTCTGATGCCACACTACTGGACGAGCAGGATAGCTTCTCTAATGCAAACTCCGCAAGTTGCGGCCACACATCAAGTTTGGCTGCTCAGTAGAATTTTTAGAGAAATAAGATTCATTATTTCATTCTCGCTCTAGGATACAACCTCTGCATCTGACTTCCCTCTGCATATTTATTGGACTCATCTCATTGGTGAAATGGGGAGCTTTTTGGGAGATACCGAAATTTCACCTGGACAGCTGCAGGGTGGGCTGGTGGGCGAACGTCCTGCTCATCAACAACTTTACGCCTTTTGAGCAGACTGTGAGTATGTGTATCAATCACTTGGATTGTAGAAGATACAATCTTACCATCATGTGTATACAGACTTGTGTATCTCCATGGTTACAGACTGCAAACAAACCCCTGTGTAGTCTGAACATAAATCAGACTAAAAAGATTTTGTTGGAGGTAAATTTGTTCACATGGGAATATATATTTCAGCCACATCCATTGCAATGGAGTTGTGTCACCCCAATAGGCACAAGCTGGTAGTAGGATGGATCTCAGTGCCTTTGTGAAATTTACTAGTTCTACCACAGCTCTCGTCTCTGTATCACCTCTGTATTACCCCAGGATCAGTGTTTGACCCCATAAATGCTATTTTGGCCAAAGGGGCACATATAAGCTTATGCACTCTGCAAGCGCCATAAAGGGGCCATTATAGAAATCCCTCTTTTATTTGAAATCTTACATATTTACTTATAATAAAAATCTCCCCCTAAGGCATGCAAATACGACTTTCACATAAGATTTATCAATATACAACTTTCATTTGTTGTTCAGTTACATCAGTAGATCTTTATAGCTCACATGCATATAACCAGTATATCACGACATAGCTCCTGGCCACTCCACCCAGATCTTTTCAAATTTTTTTAGAGCCTTCCTCTTGAGATAAACCCCTTTTACCATTTGAATAAGCCTAAGCATTTTATCCTTATATTCTTTTAAAGTAGGAGGGTCTGGGCTCAACCATTTATGAGCAATCAGCTTCCTAGCCTGGTATAGTGATCTTTTAAGCGCCAACCTGAGACTCTCATTACCCGGTAGCTCCTCAACATATCCCAGGACACATTGCAAAGGATTCTTGGGTATAGTCATCTGGAATATGCCTTCCAGATACGGGATGCACAGAGATGGCCAAGGAATGCACAGCCCCTAAACATGTGCATGTGATCAGCTGGGCCCTGACAAGTGTCATCCTGCCTAATTCCATTGCGACATAGGAAGGAAGGGGTTCTATATACCCTGTGGATAAGGTATACTTGTGAGATTCTTAGGGCTTCAGACGTGGACACCTGAAGGACAGATGATAAAATTCCTTCCCATTGGTCATCTGAAATGGGACCTACATCCGCCTCCCATTTTTGATTTAAGTTAAGAGGGAAGTTCTTTAAATAAGCTTCCAGCAGGTGGCTATACAATAATGAAATCAGGCCAGAAGTCTCCCCCCTAGCGGCTGTTATTGTGATCACTGGAGCAGTGCCAGTGGTAAGTTTTGTTGTGTTCAATTGCGTATCGCACGCATGGCGTATCTGTAAAAATTTGTAAAACTGGCTATGCGGTAGCTGAAACTGCTTCTGCAAGTCAGAGAAGGCCTTGAAAGTGCTTTCCAAAGCTTCAAACGTGCTCTTAAAACCCATCTCTTTAGGCAAGCCTATAACACTCATTAACTGCATGAAATGTCAACTCTCCCTTTACTAATCCATCCTATGTCCTATCTCCCATCTGTTATCTGGCAAACAGCAGATATATACCAAGCTCCAGGCTTCTCTGCAGTCTTTTTCACCTAGGACCCTGTAAATAAGATGGCGGCTGATGGCTGGTTCAAGCAGCAACATCGTTGTTTAGTAAATTATTTATTAAATTATTTTATATTGTTCCCTTATAAAGAATGGCTGGACCATTTTACAACCTCTTGTGTCACCCCCTCATCCTCATAGTCTGTAAGCTCTTGTGTCACCCCCTCATCCTCATAGACTGTAAGCTCTTGTGTCACCCCCTCATCCTCATAGTCTGTAAGCTCTTGTGAGCAGGGCCCTCACTCCTATTGTTCCATATGACTGTTTGTTCTTTGTAATGTAATATAGTTGTATATGTCCCCTATGATTTGTAAAGCGCTACGGAATTTGATGGCGCTATATAAATAAAGATTATTATTATTATTATTATTATTATTATTTCCGAATGTAGTTGATGGACAAATTTAACACCCGCCTGCTCCCAGGGAGTAAAGTCCTCCAGTCTAAAGAACTCCGGTAATCTTGGATTCTTCCAGATAGGGGTGAAAGGGGTGCAACCATCGACCTCCAACAACTGTTTAATTTTCCCCCAGACCTTAGCCATAAGTGACAAAGTGGGGGTCCTTGCCCCTCCCCTCCCTGGGAACCCAGCTTCAAGGGCTGCCATCAAAGGCCTGTGGGGTGTCATTTCACCAATTAATGCCGCAACTGCCCCACACCCCTCTTCCGCTCCCCAACCCCTCAAATGTTGTAATTGGGAGGCCAGAAAATAAATCCAGGGGTTTAGGGCCGCCAGACCTCCAGCCTCTTTAGACCTTTGCAAAGTCTCATATTTAATCCGTTCTACCCCCTTTTTCCAGATCCAGACTGAAATTTATGAAAGAATCTTAGGGGAATCCATACTGGATCGTTGTGTATAATATATAACAGTTGGGGCATCAATATCATTTTAGTCAAATTGACTCTACCAATTACCGAAAGTGGGAGCTTGCACCATGTCATGATTTTAGTAGCAAATCGCGCAATAAGAGGGGCCAAATTAAGCTGTAGGTAGTCTTGGACTCCAAAATCTGAACTCAAAGGTACTTAAACGTGCTAACTACTTGAATGGGTGTATTAGCTACCGTGGAGCCTTCTGAGAGGGGGTCAATAGGCATTAGTACTGACTTATTCCAGTTTATTCGTAGTCCAGAAAAATCTCCAAACTGTCCAATAGTAGTGATAGCACTCTCTAACGATGTTCCTGTGTCACCAAGGAAGAGTAGCAATACAGTCATCTGCATACAGAGCTACTTTCTGCATATGCAGATTATACTTGAGACCTGTGATCGATTGACTGTCCCTTAAAGGAAACCTACCACTTGTAGTGGCAGGTTTCCGATGGCAATATCGGGCACCAGCTCAGGGTGAGCTGGTGCCGGAGCTTATTTTAGTTAGTGTTTTAAACCGCGGTATCGCGGTTTAAAACACTTTTTAAACGTTGTAGCCGGCGCAGGCAAGTACGCGCTCGGCGCTTACCGTGCACGCGGCTACATAGGAAGTGAATGAGAGCCGCGTGCACTGTAAGCGCCGAGCGCGTACCTGCCTGCGCCGGCTACAACGTGGTAGGTTTCCTTTAACATTTGTGCCAAAGGCTCTATTGCCACAGCAAACAGCAGGGGTGACAGTTGGCACCCCTGCCTTGTTCCCCTGGTCAGATCAAAAGATTGAGACAATATCCCGTTGGCCCTAACTCTTGATTTAGGACTAGCATATAAGAGCTGGACCCATTTCCTAAAGTTGGGGCCCAATTCTACCTTTTGTAGGACCGCCCACAGGTACTCCCACTCGACGCTATCGAAAGCCTTCGCAGCATCAAGTGAGAGCACCGCCCGGCCCTCAACATTATCCGACCGTGACGGAATATTAAGATAAAGCCTATCCAAATTAATCACCGTGGAGCTATTGGGCATAAAACCGGACTGATCTTGGTGTATCAACCCATCTATAACACTTATCAATCTGCGAGCCATAATCTTGGCCAGAATTTTAATGTCGACTGTCAACAATGAAATGGGCCTATGGGATTCTGTTAGCAGCATATCTTTTCCTGGTTTGGGTATAACTATAATCACCGCTTCCCTCATGGACTATGGTAGCCTCCTAGTCTCAAATGCTGCCTGATAGACTTCTAGCAATTTTGGAAGAAGCATCTCTCTTGGTTCTTTAAAGGCTTCTGTCGGTAAGCCGTCTAGCCCCGGCGCTTTATTATTTTGGAATGAGTCCAACGCCTCTTCCAGTTCCTCCACTGAAATCGTCCGGTCCAATGCCTCCCTTTGTTCCATTGTAAGTGTAGGTAGGTTAATCTTATCTAAATATGTCCTCATTTGTAACCCATTCTTAGCCAGTCTAGTTGTATAGAGGTCACCATAAAACCGCTGAAACTCAGCTACAATTCCCACTGCGTCTACCAGTAGAGTACCTGTAGCAGATCTCAAGGAGCCATTTTACCCCCTCCGACGCTCAGATGCTGCTTGTCTCCCACCAGCCATAAGATCCGGTCTCTATCCTTAAAATGGAGGAGCTTCACTCATACTGGTCTTGGGGGGGCCCCTGGTGGCAAGGGGCGAGTACTCTGTGGGCTCTCTCCACAGCAAATAGCGGCGTAAGGACCTCTTTACCAAACGTCTCGAGTATCCAAGCCTCAAAGAAGTCTTCTGGATTCTTGCCTTCTATCCTCTTTCCTTCACGGGAACACCAACTATACGGATATTGTTGCGGCGTAACCTATTTTCAAGGTCGTCCGCTTCTGCCATTAATGTTGCCACTTGCCCAGATGTTTTTTTAACTTCTCTGGTGATCGGGGGTATAAGGTCCTCCACCGCCCCTACTCTTTCTTCTGCCGCTGACACTCTCTCTCTCACTGTCTGCAAATCATGCCTGATAATGGAAATGTCTGATTTTACATAACCCATGTGGTCAGTCAGTATATTCAAGGAACATTGCACTGCGTGACTGCTTTAAAGACATCAGACAGGGTTGGTTCCTCCTCCTCAGCTTCACTTTCTGTCTGCAGTGATTCTTGCCGAGTGTCTGTTACAAGCTCACCTCGTACATTTTCAGGGGACTTCCCTTCCTCACTCAGGCTGGCGCCATCTGCATTCCCCGGCCTGCAGGCCATCTCTCCCCTTCCGACCAGCGGCAGAATCCGGTGATTGCTCCAACCGAGCCGCCACATCCAGCACTTTCGGGGTGTTGTGCAGAGTCTCACTCGGGGCGCAGTAGGTGCCGTACGTTGGCCGCCCGCCTCCACTTTACCTCCGGCCTTGTTTTTCCCTTTGTCCGCTTTGGTGACCATCGCAAATGGGATAATTGCAGGCAGTGACCTTTCCGGGTGTGCTCCCCTCTCTGTTCCAACACCAATCAGGGAAAAAAATCGGGTGATCACAGGATATTTTCAGGATGCAGTGCAGGAGCTCAGGCTGCGTGCGACCGTTCACATACTCAGCTCGGCCACGCCCCGAGATCCTTATCTTTAATAAGGTAGTTTAGTGGGGTAAAACCTGGTTCTCTTTATTAGGATGCTTTTGTCCATCTATATAAACTTTAGAGTTTTGTTGGGAGGATCTTGAGTGAAACAGAGACCTAATCTTTGGGATGAACTGAATCACTTCTCCCCAGCATCAGTGCCTGACCCCATAGACACTATCCATAGTCTTCTGAGAAGAGGGGCGGCTTCATCATTGGATGGGGAGGGGGGGCACATACTTTTACCAGTACTATAACAGATGCACTTCCCATGTGTTACAGTGCATCGGATGGACCTGGTATCTCTCTGCTGATTTCCAGTTCCATCTCACCGTCCCTCTTGTAATCTTCCTGTATGTCAGGTAAGTGTGTCTCCGGGCCCGTGTCATTATGTGGCCATTACTGTGTGTTAGGGTTCAGCGCTCCCCATTGATTGGGGATATTAATAACATAGATCATGGCGAGCGCAGAGCCTCAGCTTTACCGCTCTGTCTGGGAGTCCTGCGCCTAATGCAAACCCTCCGGCCACTGATGTGTATATATATATAAGGTATGGCCGGAGACTAATATAAGGGACAAGCAATTACTACCTCATTGTAGGAATAGCACCACTTACCTCCATTACTCAGCCCATCAATATCCTTCACCGATATTAGATCTGATCCTTACATAGATTTTACTTCTGCAAATGTATTTCAGTTATATGGAATAATTAGAGAAGGGCGACAGCGATAAAACCAGTCATCAAATTTTACCGCATTAAAGGGCACCTACCACCACAAATCCACCTATAAAGGTAGATTGGGTGGTAGGTGGATCATTGGGACGTGAGGATAGCCCTTTTAAGGGCTAATCCTCACGTCCCTGCACTTTTTTGAGAACTTTAATTTGATATTTATTCAAATTTACTTATGTGGCTACCGGGGCGTGGAGTAGCCGCTTATGAGATTACACGAGGCGGCTACTCCACGCCCCGGTAGCCACTTTACCCCTCCTACTCACCCATCTTCGGCGCGCAGCTCCGCGTAGCTGCGCGCCCTCGTCCGGCGAGCCTGCCGTCTGCGCATGCGCAGAAGAGCAGGCCCGCGCCTGCGCGGTCACAACTCCGAAACAGGCGCGGGCCTGCTCTTCTGCGCATGCGCAGACGGCAGGCTCCCCGGACGAGGGCGCGCAGCTACGCGGAGCTGCGCGCCGAAGATGGGTGAGTAGGAGGGGTAAAGTGGCTACCGGGGCGTGGAGTAGCCGCCTCGTGTAATCTCATAAGCGGCTACTCCACGCCCCGGTAGCCACATAAGTAAATTTGAATAAATATCAAATTAAAGTTCTCAAAAAAGTGCAGGGACGTGAGGATTAGCCCTTAAAAGGGCTATCCTCACGTCCCAATGATCCACCTACCACCCAATCTACCTTTATAGGTAGATTTGTGGTGGTAGGTTCCCTTTAAACTCCCAGACCCATCAGGTCGGGTATAAAATGTCCTTCAAAGTTACATGACAATGGGCTGAAGATATTTTGCCCAAAAGGAGTCAAGTTTAGAGGCTGCATGGGGAGGGTCACTTCACATGCCCCTCTCTTAAAAGGGTTTTTCAGGCATAGAAAGTTAGTCCCTATCCTGTGTATAGGACCTAACTTGCTGACCAGTGGGGGTCTCAGTGATGGGACCTCCACAGATCTTGAAAACAGGGGTCCGTTGTACCCCTGTTACATCCGAGATGAATATCAGAGCAGGTTGCGCATGCACTTGGCTATTTCCATCAGCGCCATAGGGATGAATGGAGCAGCTGGCGCATGCATGACTGGAGAATCCCTTTAAGTTCTAAAGCTACTAGATACATGTTGGTACCATATTAAAGAAAAGACGCCCATCTTTCAGATCACACCAGGCTTATTGTTTCTGTGAACTACAGAACAGAAGATACAGGCAATTCTGTAGATCACAGAACCACAAGCCTGATGGGATCGGAAAGAATCCCATCTGAAGTGACAATCTACCAGCAGCCTGTAAACTTAAATCATTTCAGGCAAAATATGACTTAGCAGCTCATTATCAAATAGGTGGGAAAGTCAGATTATCACTATATACTCTCCCCCAGCAATCACTATATACAGCCCCCAGAGCAATCACTATATACTGCCCCACCCAGTAATCACGATATAGTGCCCTCCCAGCAATCACTATATAAAGCCCACCAAGAAAAAGTGTATACATCCCCCAGCAATCACTATTTACAGCCTCACCCAGCAATCGCTATATGCAGTCGCACACAGCAATCACTATATACAGCCCACCGGCAATAAATGTATACATCCCCCCAGCAATCACTAAATACAGCCTCACCCAGCAATCACTATATGCAGCCCACCAGTAATAAATGTATACATTCCCCCAGCAATCACTATATACAGCCTGACCCAGCAATCACTATATACAGCTCCCACAGAAATCAAATCACTATACACAGCCCCCCAGCAATCACCATATGCAGCTCCCCCAGCAATCACTATACATAGATCCCAGTAATCACTATATACAGCTCCCCCAGCAATCACTATATACAGCCCCAACAGGAATCACTATATACAGCTCCCCACTGCAATCACTGTATACAGCTCCCCCAGCAATCACTGTATACTGCTCCCCCAGCAATCACTGTATACAGCTCTCCCCCCCAGCAATCACCATATGCAGCTCCCCAGCAATCACTATACATAGATCCCAGTAATCACTATATACAGCTCCCCCAGCAATCACTATATACAGCCCCAACAGGAATCACTATATACAGCTCCCCACTGCAATCACTACATACAGCTCCCCCAGCAATCACTATATACAGCTCCCCACAGCAATCACTATATACAGCTCCCCACAGCAATCACTATATACAGTACAACCCAGCAATCACTATATACAGCTCCCCCAGCAATCCCTTTATACACCTCCCCTAACAATCGCTATATACAGCCCTTCCAGCAATCACTATATACAGCTCCCCCATCAATAAATATATACAGCTCCACCCAGCTATCACTATACACAGCTCCCACAGCAATCACTTTATACAGCCCCCCAGCAATCACTATATACAGCTCCCCCAGCAATCACTATATACAGCTCCCCCAGCAATCACTATATACAGCTCCCCACAGCAATCACTATATACAGTCCAACCCAACAATCACTTTATACACCTCCCCTAACAATCGCTATATACAGCCCTTCCAGCAATCACTATATACAGCCCCCCAGCAATCACTATATACAGCTCCCCCAGCAATCACTATATACAGCCTCACCCAGCTAACACTATATATACAGCCCCCAAGCAATATATACATACAGCTCCACTCAACAATCACTATACACAGCTCCCACAGCAATCACTATTTACAGTACCCCAGCAATCACTATATACAGCCCTCCCAGAAATCACTTCATACAGTCCTCCAGGCAATCATTTTATACTGCCCCACCCAGCAATCACTATATACTGCCCCACCCAGCAATCACTATATACTGCCCCACGCAGCAATCACTATATACTGCCTCACGCAGCAATCACTATATACAGCTCCCCCAGCAATCACTATATACAGCTCCCCCAGCAATAACTATATACAGCCCTCAGCAATAAATATATACAGCTCCCTCATCAATAAATATATAAAGCCCTCCGCAGTCACTATATACAGCCCCCCAGCAATAACTATATACAGTCCACAGTATATAGTACCGACAGCGCTCAGTAATATAATTAAACGCTACTCACCTTTTCCTGCTCCCCTGTTGCATGGATCAACATCCTCCTCTTCTATCAGGCAAGACATCTGGTGCAGGTTTTGCAGTGTATGATGTCACTGCCACGCCTGAGCCAAGATGATGACATCCTGCACTCTCCCCTGTCTATGGAAAAGCAGGGAATGTATTGCACAAAACTCAAATCTACCAACTGCTTCAAAATAGCCGGGTAGCAAGTTCCATCACTGTAAACCACCATTGGTGGGGGCCCCCATAGTATCAAAGTGGTAGGGGCACAGAGATGCGCGCCCCAGGAAGCCACCCCATAATCCAGCCTTGTAGTGGATGTCAATAACAGACCCCTCTTATCTTTCTAAGTGGTAGAACTTGCACAATTTGTGGCTGACAAAATACTTTTTACCCCCCTCAGTATAAGAAAAATGACAAGATGTTGATACATTGTAACCACCAGAAATAAGAAATTAATTAACCTTGTCCTCTTTTGCAGAGCTAAGCGTGTCATGATTGCAGTCGTGACATTGACCTGTGCCGCCTCTGTCATCACCACCACCTTAATTTCGTACATTTTAAAACTTCCAATCCAGTACCCAGAATGTGACAGGTCAGTAACACCCCCCCTCCCTCGTTCTGTGTCCTATGTGCAGTCCTGTGTGTCAGTATTTTGGGCCCATTTTAAAACATTTTAAAACTTACCTCCGCAGCCAGTGTCAGAACAATTATTGGGTGGAATATTACATGAAACCCTACTGCCGATACGGACCTTTCCTTGTCGGGATGATTCTTGCAATTCTGTTTGTCAGGAAGCAAAGTCTTTACTTTAAGAACAGGGTAAGAGATTTCAGATTTCAGTTTGGGGGGTTGTATTCTGAATACTGATCTGAAGAGAAAGGATTTCTTTATATGCTCGGGATTAGTCAGTGAAATACAAACATGTTACCATATTTTCCAGATTTAACCCTTTTAACAACCAGTCCATGCGTTTTCATTTTTCACTCCCTATCAAAAACCCATAACTTTTTTTTTAAAAGTTTTTAAATAAAACTTTTATTTTTCCATTTAAAAGAGCTGTGTTTGGGATTCTTTTCTGCGTAACAAATTGCTGGGAAGCGGAAACAAAATTCCAAATGCAGTGAAATTGGTGAAAGAAAGCATTTGTGCCGTTTTCTTGTGGGCTTGGATTTTATGGCTTTCAGTGTACACCCAAAATGACAGGTCTACTTTATTCTTTGGGTTGGTGCGAACACGGGGAAAACAAATTTGTATAGGTCTTAAAAGTTTCTCATACATTTATCAAAAATTAAAACCTCCTGTACAAAAAATTTTTTGCCATCTTTTGGCGCTATTAACTTTTTCAGACTTCGGTGTATGGAGCTGTGGGTGGTGTCAATTTTTGCAACTTCTGATGACGTTTTCAATGCTACCATTTGAAGGACTGTAAGGCCTTTTGATCACTTGTTGAATTTTTTTATATTTTTCAAAATGGCAAAAAAGTGAAACTTTTTCGACTTTGGGTGCTATTTTCCGTTACCGGGTTTAACATCGGGAAAACTTGTTGTTATGTTTTGATAGATCTGACAAACCATGTTTGTGATCTTTACTGTTTATTTATATTTATATCAGTTCTAGGGCAAGGGGAGCAATTAGAATTTTTAATCATACGGGAGCCGACGTATGATCTACAGATACATCACACGTCGGTAAGGGGTTAAACAAAGCGCAGGGACCTGTGCTCACAGTAGCATAGTCTTCTCTAGTCAGCTATGCAATGTCACAGGGAGGGAGTGTAACCATGTTCTCTGGTCTGATTATAAACCCGTTACTTGTCTTTTCATGCCTTATGTATTTCCTATAGATACAAGCCGCCTTGGGATGGATCTCTGCCCTGGCCCTCATGCTCACAGTCATATCGCTGGCTTTTGTTTTAGATGACACCCAGAGCTCTTACTCCGTCATGGCCGCACTTTACCAAGGGCTTCACCGCACTCTGTGGGCCGTGGTTCTTGGTTTGATCTTTATTCTGTGCCATGAAGGATACGGAGGTATAGTACTATTATGGCTTTATATTATAGTAATGCATCACTATGGCGCTTTACTATCAAGACAATCATGTATCTGACACCTTCCCTCCGGTACTTCACCCTGTTCGATCGCTTCCTATGAGCCGGTCACAGAGGAAGAAGTGTCCGGGCTCCTCTCCTCTGCTCGCCCCACTACCTGCATCAATGACCCCATCCCCTCACATCTGGTACAGTCTCTCCCCAGCAGTCACTTCTCACCTAACTAAACTCTTCAGCCTCTCTCTCCATCTCTTTTAGTGTAGTTCCCTCTGCTTTCAAGACTGCAGTTTATACCCCAATACTATAGAAACCTTCCCTGGACCCATCCAGTGCTCCTATAAATCAACCAGTCTCTAATCTCCCTTTCATCTCCAAACTCCTGGAACGCCTGGTCTATTCGTGACTAACCCGCTATCTCTCAGCTAACTCCCTCCTTGACCCCCTACAATCTGGTTTCCGCTCTATGTTCTCCACTACAACTGCTCTTACTAAAGTCTCCAATGATCTCCTCACTGCTAAACCCAAAGGTGACTATTCTCTCCTTATTCATCTGGATCTATCAGTAGCGTTCGATACTGTGGACCACCAGCTCCTCCTCAGGAGGCTTCGCTCCATTGACCTGAAGGACACTGCACTCTCCTGGTTTTCTTCCTTTCTCTCTGTCGGGATTCCTCAAGGATCAGTCCTGGGTCCCTTAACTTCTCCCTCTATACTGCTCCCATCAGACAAACCATCAGCAGATTTGGTTTCCAGTAGCATCTCTATGCTGATGACACCCATCTATATGTCTGCATGTGATATCCCTCCCATCTTACTCCAGAACACTAGTGACTGTCTCTCTACTATCTCTAACATCATGTCCTCTCCTTTCATGAAACTTAATCTTTCTTGTCTTTCCACCATCTACTCACGAACCCAACCCTGACCTCTCCATCTCAGTCTATGGGATCACTATATGACTGTTTGTAATATAATATGTCCCCCATGATATGTAAAGCGATACATAATATGATGCCGCTATATAAAGATTATAATTATTCTGTTGGGCAGACACTAAATTGTGCTATTATTATGCATTTAATGGTGATATTATTTAAAGGTAACCTGTCATCAGGTGTTACCACGCAAAAATGGAGAGATATGGAATCATACCTTTGTATATGTTAGTAGCAGCAGGACTGTGAAATATGGATTTAGGATGTCAAGATTGTAGCGTCTCCAAGTGCACTGGGGGAGTGCCCTCACACTGCTGAGTCAGTGTTATGTATTGTCCCTGAAAAGATGTGTAATCATACTTTTGTTTATGTTTTTAGTATCAGCAGGACTGTAAAATATGGATTTGTATACCAAGTTGTAGCTTCTTCAAGGAAACTGGGGGCAGGGTCGGCTCCAGGTTTCAGTAGGCCTCTCGGTGACAGAGCCTCAGTGGGCCCCTTTGCAGTGAACTCACATGGTGGCATTAAAATTCGGAAACTCAATCAGTCTCCTGATCCCTAGTTTATCATACAGCCCCCTTCACGCCCATGGATTCCTTATATACAGCCATGTGTGACCCCCCCCAGCAGCTCTGGGCCCCAGCATTTGCCCAGGTATGCCCTGTGCTGGTGCCGACCCTGACTGGGGGTGTGTCCTTACACTGCTGTGCTCTTTATGTGTTAAACTGCTTTTGTCTTTTGCTCTGAGTGAAAGCTGAAGTAAGATTCTAGTTAAAAATTAAAGCAGTTACTCAGAGCAGATAGTGAGTGGCTGAGGTGAAGTTCAAAGAGCTTACACCATAGCAGTGTGATTGTCTAATGCATTAAGATCCTAAAATATAAATCCATATTTCACAGTCCTGCTGCTACTAACAACATACACATAGGTCTGAATAATAGTTTTACCTGGTTCCTACTGAGAGATTCCCTTTTAGAATATCTGGTGCTGTTACTTTGTCAGTAATAATCTCATTTCCCACGTCCACAGAGATGTCAGGCAGCCCCCACACAAGAATACAGCGCCCTCTACAGGGCAGATTGTAATAAATGGCTATATAGAATATTCTGGTAGTTTCCACTTTCTCCCTCCAGGTATAGTGACCACTTTGCTGTCTTTCGATGTATGGGGTTTCCTATCTAAGATAAGCTACGCCGGTTATCTGGTCCATCCTATTATTATCTACTTTTACTGTGGCCTCCAAGAGGAGCTTTTTCACTATCAGGATCTCAACACGGTGAGTGCTCAATAAAAAAAACTCTACCATCAAAATCCATCACATATAGCCCCCCTCATGCCCATGGATTCCTTATGTACAGCCATGTGTGACCCCCCACGCACTGTGACTGTGGTAATCCATTGCCTTCTTCCTTCTAATATCAACTTTTATAATTATGCTAATAACGGTTGTAACCTGCTTTACAAGCTGTTCACAAGCTGTTACACTGTGCAAGAGTATTCCCCCTCTCACTGTGTGAGGGGCAGGCAGAGGAATGGGGGAGTGCTGAAGGAGCAGGTGGGTGGGGAGACAGTGTAACAGCCTGTGAAGATGTATCATGATGTTCTGACATAAAAAAGGCCCCAAAGGTCCTGCAAATGCCAACCTTTTTTGGACCCACTAGAAGATACAATCACTCAGGGTTACATATGTATAGATGTGGTATAGTCCACCCAGCTGAGAAGGGATTCTCCACATAGACAACATCTTTCTATAATTTCCAATCACCGACTGTTTTTTAGCCGGAAATGAAGAACTTTAACCCAAGGATCTCCCATGTTTTCCTTCCACTAGTTGTATCTCTTCATTGGACACTGCGCTTTGACCTTCATCATTGCTCTACTTTCGACAGTTCTGGTAGAAATACCCTCCCAAAGGTTGATGCAGATTTAGCTTATGGAGAAAACACAACGTATAGAAGGATTATAGTGAGCTTTACGTCCATGGATTCATACCTTGGAAGAAACAATGAAGGTGAATGCCAAGAGACAACATCCACCACCCGTCTCTACTACTGTATGAAGAAGCTAAAGTATTAGGTTGAGAATGTGGAAGAGCAAGACAAAAGCAAATCTAACTACCGGCAAAATAATTCATAACTTTTTTGGAACAAATATCCAGTTTTCAAGTAAAGAACTTTAACTCTACCCTGATTAAAACAAATGATGGCTTTTGTTAACAACTGTTGCTGTTGGGGGCGGTCCAGACTACATAGCCAGACTGCTGTTATAGGGGGCGGTCCAGACTACACAGCCAGACTGCTGTTTTAGGGGGCAGTTCAGACTAAACAACCAGACTGCTCTTATAGGGGAGGGTCCAGACTACACAGCCAGACTGCTGTTATAGGAGGCGGTCCAGACTACACAGCCAGACTGCTGTTATAAGGGGCACAGACTACATAGCCAGACTGCTGTTATAGGGGGCAGTCCAGACTACAAAGCCAGACTGCTGTTATAGGGGGCGGTCCAGACTACACAGCCAGACTGCTGTTATAGGGGAGGGTCCAGACTACACAGACAGACTGCTGTTATAGGGGGCAGTCCAGACTACACAGACAGACTGCTGTTATAGGGGACAGTTCAGACTACACAGCCAGACAGCTGTTATAAGGGGCACTTCAGACTACATAGCCAGACTACTGTTATAAGGGGAGGTCCAGACTACATAGCCAGACTGCTGTTATAGGGGGAGGTCCAGACTACACAGCCAGACTTCTGTTATAGGGGGAGGTCCAGACTACACAGCCAGACTGCTGTTATAAGGGGAGGTCCAGACTACATAGCCAGACTGCTGTTATAAGGGGAGGTCCAGACTACATAGCCAGACTGCTGTTATAAGGGGAGGTCCAAACTACATAGCCAGACTGCTGTTATAGGGGCAGTCCAGACTACACAGCCAGACTACTGTTATAGGGGGCAGTGCAGACTACACAGCCAGACTGCTGTTATAAGGGGAGGTCCAGACTACATAGCCAGACTGCTGTTATAAGGGGAGGTCCAGACTACATAGCCAGACTCCTGTTATAGGGGGCAGTTCAGACTAAACAACCAGACTGCTGTTATTGGGGGCAGTCCAGACTACACAGCCAGACTGCTGTTATAGGGGGAGGTCCAGACTACACAGCCAGACTGCTGTTATAAGGGGAGGTCCAGACCACATAGCCAGACTGCTGTTATAAGGGGAGGTCCAGACTACATAGCCAGACTGCTGTTATAGGGGGCAGTTCAGACTAAACAACCAGACTGCTGTTATTGGGGACAGTCCAGACTACACAGCCAGACTGCTGTTATAGGGGGAGGTCCAGACTACATAGCCAGACTGCTGTTATAAGGGGAGGTGCAGACTACATAGCCAGACTGCTCTTATAGGGGGCAGTACAGACTAAACAACCAGACTGCTCTTATAGGGGGCAGTCCAGACTACACAGCCAGACTGCTGTTATAGGGGGAGGTCCAGACTACACAGCCAGATTGCTGTTATAAGGGGAGGTCCAGACCACATAGCCAGACTGCTGTTATAAGGGGAGGTCCAGACTACATAGCCAGACTGCTGTTATAGGGGGCAGTTCAGACTAAACAACCAGACTGCTGTTATTGGGGGCAGTCCAGGCTACACAGCCAGACTTCTGTTATAGGGGGAGGTCCAGACCATATAGCCAGACTGCTGTTATAAGGGGAGGTCCAGACTACATAGCCAGACTGCTGTTATAGGGGGCAGTTCAGACTAAACAACCAGACTGCTGTTATTGGGGGCAGTCCAGACTACACAGCCAGACTGCTGTTATAGGGGGAGGTCCAGACTAAATAGCCAGACTGCTGTTATAAGGGGAGGTCCAGACTACATAGCCAGACTGCTCTTATAGGGGGCAGTTCAGACTAAACAACCAGACTGCTCTTATAGGGGGCAGTCCAGACTACACAGCCAGACTGCTGTTATAGGGGAGGGTCCAGACTACACAGACAGACTGCTGTTATAGGGGGCAGTCCAGACTACACAGCCAGACTGCTGTTATAGGGGACAGTTCAGACTACACAGCCAGACTGCTGTTATAAGGGGAGGTCCAGACTACACAGATAGACTGCTGTTATAGGGGGCAGTCCAGACTACACAGCCAGACTGCTGTTATAAGGGGAGTTCCAGACTACATAGCCAGACTGCTGTTATAAGGGGAGGTCCAAACTACATAGCCAGACTGCTGTTATAGGGGGCAGTCCAGACTACACAGCCAGACTACTGTTATAGGGGGCAGTGCAGACTACACAGCCAGACTGCTGTTATAAGGGGAGGTCCAGACTACATAGCCAGACTGCTGTTATAAGGGGAGGTCCAGACTACATAGCCAGACTCCTGTTATAGGGGGCAGTTCAGACTAAACAACCAGACTGCTGTTATTGGGGGCAGTCCAGACTACACAGCCAGACTGCTGTTATAGGGGGAGGTCCAGACTACACAGCCAGACTGCTGTTATAAGGGGAGGTCCAGACCACATAGCCAGACTGCTGTTATAAGGGGAGGTCCAGACTACATAGCCAGACTGCTGTTATAGGGGGCAGTTCAGACTAAACAACCAGACTGCTGTTATTGGGGACAGTCCAGACTACACAGCCAGACTGCTGTTATAGGGGGAGGTCCAGACTACATAGCCAGACTGCTGTTATAAGGGGAGGTGCAGACTACATAGCCAGACTGCTCTTATAGGGGGCAGTACAGACTAAACAACCAGACTGCTCTTATAGGGGGCAGTCCAGACTACACAGCCAGACTGCTGTTATAGGGGGAGGTCCAGACTACACAGCCAGATTGCTGTTATAAGGGGAGGTCCAGACCACATAGCCAGACTGCTGTTATAAGGGGAGGTCCAGACTACATAGCCAGACTGCTGTTATAGGGGGCAGTTCAGACTAAACAACCAGACTGCTGTTATTGGGGGCAGTCCAGGCTACACAGCCAGACTTCTGTTATAGGGGGAGGTCCAGACCATATAGCCAGACTGCTGTTATAAGGGGAGGTCCAGACTACATAGCCAGACTGCTGTTATAGGGGGCAGTTCAGACTAAACAACCAGACTGCTGTTATTGGGGGCAGTCCAGACTACACAGCCAGACTGCTGTTATAGGGGGAGGTCCAGACTACATAGCCAGACTGCTGTTATAAGGGGAGGTCCAGACTACATAGCCAGACTGCTCTTATAGGGGGCAGTTCAGACTAAACAACCAGACTGCTCTTATAGGGGGCAGTCCAGACTACACAGCCAGACTGCTGTTATAGGGGAGGGTCCAGACTACACAGACAGACTGCTGTTATAGGGGGCAGTCCAGACTACACAGCCAGACTGCTGTTATAGGGGACAGTTCAGACTACACAGCCAGACTGCTGTTATAAGGGGAGGTCCAGACTACACAGATAGACTGCTGTTATAGGGGGCAGTCCAGACTACACAGCCAGACTGCTGTTATAAGGGGAGTTCCAGACTACATAGCCAGACTGCTGTTATAAGGGGAGGTCCAGACTACATAGCCAGACTGCTGTTATAGGGGGCAGTCCAGACTACACAGCCAGACTGCTGTTATAGGGGACAGTTCAGACTACACAGACAGACTGCTGTTATAGGGGGCGGTCCAGACTACACAAACAGACTGCGGTGATGGTAGGCATTGCAGACTATAGGCAAACCTGACTGTTCAGACCTGCCCCCATTGCACTTATATGTTGATTTGCATATCTTTAAACATATGAAGATTTCTACACTGCTTCTTCAGTTTGCTTTTGCAGCGGGGGCCGCTGCTGCGGGCCCGAGTCCACGGTTGGTGCGGGCGTGCAGATCCCGGGCGCTTGAGAGGTTGAGCCCGTCAGCCTCCACAGTCGGCGGCAGAAGGAGTGCGGGCCGTGTGTGTACAGGAGCAGCGGGCAGTGGCAAGAAGAGGAGTTGGGCGCCTGAAGACTGGACAGATCGTGGAGAGCAGAGACGGAGGCCGACTTGGAGTCCAGGAGGGGAATTGGCGCGATCCAAGATGGCGGCAGCACGTGCTCGCCTTGGAATGACGGCTGGAGGAGATCGGAGGTGGAGCAGCAGGAGGCCAGGAGCGGCGAAAAGGGGAAGGAACATAGTAAAGTGGAGGATAAGGAACAGCGCTGATACTGCACAATTTTGGCTACATGCCTTGCATGCGGTGGCGGGTACTTGGCAACAGTTATGTGAATCTCAGCAGATGGTTTGGTAAAAAAAAAGGTTGGTTGGTAGTCACATCTGCTCTCGGCACTTGTCAGGAGGTTACTGGCTTGTGGATATGGAAGTGTGGCTTGCATGCTGATGGTGATTTATGAGCGATGTATTCAACTATTTTGTTTGGTAATTAAGCCGGACTTAGATGTTGTTCGTTTATATTGAAAGTGATTTCAGCTCTGTTGTCAAGTACTCGACCACTTCATTTACTTAAATTTATAAGTTCTGAAGAATTGATTGTTGTACATTTTATTATGTCCTAATAAAGTTTATGTTTTACAGATTTGTTAGAAGAATTGAATAAAGCTGTAACCAGCACTTTTCCAACAAAAATGTGTCTGTGTACTTAATGCCTTGCATCAGAGGGGGTGTATCTTGCTCAGCTGCCCCCCCCCC
This sequence comes from Engystomops pustulosus, assembly GCF_040894005.1. Lineage (NCBI taxonomy): Eukaryota > Metazoa > Chordata > Amphibia > Anura > Leptodactylidae > Engystomops > Engystomops pustulosus. Next base: position 13,401,068 of record NC_092411.1, on the reverse strand, counting down.
CCCATCTACTCTTCCCCATGTCTCTTCTCAGCATTCAGCACTTAATGTCATGTGACCAGGGTGATGTCATCTAAGGTCCTTTACCCAGTCACATTTGTCTCTGAGCATATGAAATCACAGCAGCCTTCATGGAGGATGGGGAGGTGTAGACGTTCATGGAGGCTGCTGTGGTTTCATGTGATCGAATACTTACATGGGGTCAGGTGACAGTAAGTGCCCAATGATGTTACAGAGCTCTCTCTCACTGTTCCATACAGCAGCTTGCCCTAGCAGTGAGACCTGTCAATCAGGAAAAAGGAGGCAGGACAATGCAAGTAACATCTAATATCTACTTATATATTCAGGGTCAGAAAGTAGGTATTTTCTTTATGGAGAGATTGCCAATTAAAGCCACCTTAAAGGCATGCGGAGACTTAAAGCCATAGATGCTCCACTAGGGAATTTGTGGAAGAATGCAAATACATTTTCCAAGGCGTTAAATGGAAAACAATGCCTCCTTTTGCTACCTTATCACCAAGTATGACCTACAAGACATCTAAAAATATGATGAATGATTAAGCCAAACCAGTATATCTATTCCAGAAGGAACAGACTCCCAACTGTAGACAGTGCTGTTTCAACCTGGTTGGGTCTCATCAGTACAGCGTAGGGAACTGGATTGGCTGTGTGAGAGGCTATTGACTAGGGTCAGAGAGTAGGTGTTCTCCTTATGGAGAGATTGCCAATTAAGGCCATCTGAAAGGCACATGGAGACTTAAAGCCATGGATGCTCCACTAGGGAATTCTGGGAAGTATGCAAAAAAGTTTTCCAAGGTGAAAAACAATGGGGCACATTTATTAACGGCCCGATTCACGTTTTTCCGCCAGGTTTCGGGTATTTATTCCGTTTTGCGCAAATTCCGCCTAGATTTTGGCGCACGCGATCGGATTTCGGCGCAATCGAGCCGGGTGGCATGCTATGGAAATCGGGGGCGTGGGCGTCGGAAAACCCGACGGATTCGTAAAAACCGCTGTATTTAAAAAAAACAAAACATATAGTTTAAGCAATAACTACTATGACTCTAAGCTTTACCACCAAAAACTGGGTACGGCAATGGGGACACGAGTAGCACCAACCTTTGCCAACACAATCCATTCCTTAACCACATAGTGACTTATAGGCACTTTATTTATGACCTATTCCCTCTGTGGTCAGGACCCATAGAAGAAGCAGAAAAGTTCCAGAAGCACTTAAATAACAACTCCTGGGGAATATCCTTCACCCTAGAGAAAAGTCCCACTGAAATCACATTTTTAGACTTGGAAATTTACCATGAAGGAGAGTGTTTCAACACCAGAACACACTTCAAAAAGGTTGACTCAAATCATTATCTCAACTATACCAGTTCACACCACAAGAAATGGATTGAAACATCCCTTTCTCGCAGTACAAGAGGATAAGTAAAAACTACACAAGTACTGATGTCTATCACCAGGGCCGGTTCTAGACAAAGTGGGGCCCTGGGCAAAACTAAAATTGGGGCCCCAAAATAAAACTATTTTATGAGCAGTCACGGTCAGTAAGGGGCCCTAAGCCCTTCTTAGGGCTACAATAACGTTTTATTTTACTTTTTTTTGGTTTGCTTGTGGCTGGGCTTGCTGGCACTAGTAGTGCAGCTAGTACCATATTGTGAGGAATTTGCAGGGGGACTTGCTACCGTTGTGTTTAGCTCTTAGTGACACATAAATCCACCTCAAACACCGAAGTGGGACAATTTATTAGGGGTTTGATTTGAATTAGGCAGAGTCTGCTGATTTATTTTTTTTTACGTTTATTTCTTTTTATAACTCAAAGTAATCTGGCAAAGCAGTGTGCTTTCAGTGTAGGCTAGAAAATAGCCATAGGAGAACCCCAACGGCTTACTTAGGCCTACAATAGCGTTATATTTTCTTTTTTTTTGGTTTGCTTGTGGCTGGGCTTGCTGCCATTAGTAGTGCAGCTAGTACCATATTGTGAGTAATTTGCAGGGCGACTTGCGACCTTTGTGTTTAGCTCTTAGTGACACACATATCCACCTCAAACACCAAAGTGGGACAATTTATTAGGGGTTTGATTTGAATTAGGCAGAGTCTGCTGATTTATTTTTTTTTTATGTTTATTTCTTTTTATAACTCAAAGTCATCAGGCACAGCACAAAATCCAGTTGTGTGCTGTCAGTGTAGGTTAGAAACTAGCCATAGCAATAGGATAGAATCGTTTTGTTTAAAAAAAAAAACACAAAAAACACAAAAAAAAAATTTTTAAGTTTACACTTTAATTTTGAAAGTGTTTAACCCGAGGGCTAGGGGTAGAGGACGAGGGCGTGGGCGTCCAACTACTGCAGGGGTCAGAGGCCGTGGTCCTGGACGGGGTGATACACCACCTGCTGATGAGGGAGCAGGGGAACGCTGCAGAGCTACACTCCCTAGGTTCATCATGTCTCAAGTTACTGGGACTCGTGGTAGAGCACTGTTGAGGCCAGAACAGTGTGAAGAGGTGATGTCGTTGATTGCGGACAATGTTTCTAGCCATTTGTCCACCAGTCAGTCTTCCACGCAGTCCACCCATGTCACCGAAATCAGCACTCCTCCAGCTCCTCCACCTCAGCCTCCTTCCCCCCAGTCTGCCCCCTCCCAGCAAAATTTGGCATTTGAACCAGCATACTCTGAGGAACTGTTTTCTGGACCCTTCCCTCAGTCACAAACCACTTGTCCGGTTGCTGCTGAGCTATTTTCCGATGCCCAGGTTTTCCACCGGTCGCAGTCTGTGGGTGATGATGACATTATTGACGTAGTGGAAGAAGTGTGTAAAGAGGTGTCGGACGATGAGGAGACACAGTTGTCAGACAGTGGTGAAGTTGTTGTCAGGGCAGGAAGTCCGAGGGGGGAGCAGACTAAGGGATCAGAGGATGATGAGGTGACAGACCCAAGCTGGGTTGATAGGCCGGGTGAACACAGTGCTTCTGAGATGGAGGCGAGTCCTATAGCAGAACAGGTTGGAAGAGGCAGTGGTGGGGCCAGACGGAGAGGCAGGGCCAGAGCAGGTGCATCAGCGCCAAATGTGTCACGTAGTCAAGCTCCCGTGGCGAGGGCTAGATTTTCAGAAGTCTAAAGGTTCATTAAACAAACACCGGATGACCGACGGACTGTGGTGTGCAACCTGTGCCAAACCAGGATCAGCAGGGGTTCCACCACTACTAGCTTAACTACCACCAGTATGCGCAGGCATATGAATGCTAAACACCCCACTCAATGGCACCAAGCCCGTTCACCTCCGGCCGGGCACACCACTGCTCCTTCCCCTGTGTCATCTGCTAGTCAGCCCCCTGCCCAGGACCCCAGGAGCTATTACAGGGCATCACGGCGCAGACTGATCTGTGGCTGGCACAGCTGAACCTGAAGCCAGGCATGGTTGTGTGTGACAACGGCCGTAACCTGGTGGCAGCTCTGCAACACGGCAGACTGACACATGTGCCATGCCTGGCCCATGTGTTAAATCTCATAGTTCAGCGTTTCCTCTAGACATACCCCAATCTGTCTTATTTGCTCACGAAGGTGCGCCGCATCTATACGCATTTCAGGAAGTCCAGCACAGATGCTGCCACTCTCAGGGCAGCGCAGCGCCGCCTCCAACTGCCCGCTCACCGACTGTTGTGCGACATGCCCACGAGGTGAAATTCAACATTAACCATGTTATCCAGAGTTTACCAGCAGCGCAGAGCGATTGAAGACTGCCAGATGTCAACTTCCTCCAGAACTGGTAGTCAGGTCAGTCAGCTTCCTCAAGTCTACAATGAGGAGTGGACGTGGATGTCTGATATCTGTCAGGTGCTGAGTAACTTTGAGGAGTCAACACAGATGGTCAGTGGTGATGCCGCCATCATCAGCCTCACCTTCCCGCTGCTTGGCCTGTTGTATTGGCGAAAGCTCGCCTGGCAGCGGAGCGCCAGCTCCATCCCAAGATCCAACTAACATAGTTTTAACTGCAGCACCTTTAATCTACTACTAGTTCACTGCCTCCATACATGGTCCCCTTATCAAACGAGCTGTGTCAGGCAGAATTTTGGGTTGTTTTCATGGCTTCCACATCAAACTTGTTAACTTTGTCGCCACCCTGCTGTGTAATCCACAAAATATACTGGCAAACTTTTATCATTTACCGATATTATTTCAGCGCTTCTTGCTCATCTGTTTACATTTCCCTCACCCGCCATATCCCAAACTTATAAGAACGCTACTACACTTGATCTTATACAAAAGGTTCTTAGAAGTGCTGTTTGGGGAGTAGCCGAGAGACAGGGGCTTGGATAGGCGAAAGCTCGCCTGGCAGCGGAGCGCCAGCTCCATCCCAAGATCCAACTAACATAGTTTTAACTGCAGCACCTTTAATCTACTACTAGTTCACTGCCTCCATACATGGTCCCCTTATCAAACGAGCTGTGTCAGGCAGAATTTTCAGGTGTTTCACCAGATACATAGTGGAACTCGGCCCATCTGTCGCCGCCATGCTGGAGACCTGAAGTTGCAATCATAGCAGCGCAATATGGATGCCCCATACTGTCGCTCTTAATCATGGACCCATTTCCGTAAAAACAATTAAAAATAGAACCACTATGCTATTCCATTATTCCTAGGTGAAATATTCAAATGACCCGGCCTGCTTTGAAAATTATAATTTTTTCAAAGTAAACGCTTCTGGCCCCCAGGCCCATTTTGGGTGGGGAGGAGCCGAGAGACAGGGGCTTGGACAGGCGAAGGCTCGCCTGGCAGCGGACCGCCAGCTTCATCCCAAGATTAGGCAGCCTCAGAGGCATCCATGCATGCTGCCCCTGCTGTTTCCTGTCCATTTTGCCTCCACGATCCTCCACAGCGTCCACCAATGTCTCCATGCGCAACTTTCAACTCTCTATACCCCAGACGCTGGAGCACGAGAGGATATGCAGCACATCATCCCCTTATCAAACGAGCTGTGTCAGGCAGAATTTTCATTTAGGGTATGTCGCCATGACACTCTCTAGCCTGCCGCTGCTGACGCTGCCTCTGCATGCCGTCCCCTATAGTGTCAGGGTCAATTATTGGATGTTTTAGATGCTATCTAGCCTCATTCGGTCACTCTGTCATGGCCATGCTGTTGCCCATAATTTTGGCATAATGGTGCGATTAAGCAGCCTCAGAGGCATCCATGCATGCTGCCCCTGCTGTTTCCTGTCCATTTCCGTGGTGTTTCCATCCTTTTCTGAGGTTCCCAGGTGTTTGGCCAAGCTTCCCTGTGCAGAGCCTTGGTCCCCTTGAAAAATGCTCGAGTCTCCCATTGACTTCAATGGGGCTCGTTATTCGAGACGAGCACTCGAGCATCAGGAAAAGTTTGTCTCGAATGAGTACCCGAGCATTTTAGTGCTCACTCATCTCTAGTCTTTACTCTTTACATATAGGGATTTGATTCCGTTCTTTGTATCACTAAAGAAAGTCCAACATCACCAATTATATCACAAAGCAGGAGAAAATACAGTGAGGAGCACTACCCCCATCCAGTGAGGAACACTACCGCCATACAGTGAGGAACACTACCGCCATGCAGTGAGGAACACTACCCCCATACAGTGAGGAACACTACCGCCATGCAGTGAGGAACACTACCCCCATCCAGTGAGGAGCACTACCGCCATACAGTGAGGAACACTACCCCCATCCAGTGAGGAGCACTACCCCCATATAGTGAAGAACACTACCCCCATACAGTGAGGAACACTACCCCCATACAGTGAGGAACACTTCCCCCATACAGTGAGGAACACTACCCCCATACAGTGAGGAACACTACCGCCATACAGTGAGGAACACTACCCCCATACAGTGAGGAACACTACCCCCATACAGTGAGGAACACTACCCCCATACAGTGAGGAACACTACCGCCATACAGTGAGGAACACTACCCCCATACAGTGAGGAACACTACCCCCATACAGTGAGGAACACTACCCCCATACAGTGAGGAACACTACCCCCATACAGTGAGGAACACTACCGCCATACAGTGAGGAACACTACCCCCATACAGTGAGGAACACTACCCCCATACAGTGAGGAACACTACCTCCATACAGTGAGGAACACTACCGCCATACAGTGAGGAACACTTCCCCCATACAGTGAGGAACACTTCCCCCATATAGTGAGGAACACTACCGCCATACAGTGAGGAACACTACCCCCATACAGTGAGGAACACTACCCCCATACAGTGAGGAACACTACCGCCATACAGTGAGGAACACTACCCCCATACAGTGAGGAACACTACCCCCATACAGTGAGGAACACTACCCCCATACAGTGAGGAACACTACCGCCATACAGTGAGGAACACTACCCCCATACAGTGAGGAACACTACCCCAATACAGTGAGGAACACTACCCCCATACAGTGAGGAACACTACCCCCATACAGTGAGGAACACTACCGCCATACAGTGAGGAACACTACCCCCATACAGTGAGGAACACTACCCCCATACAGTGAGGAACATTACCCCCATACAGTGAGGAACACTACCCCAATACAGTGAGGAACACTACCCCCATACAGTGAGGAACACTACCGCCATACAGTGAGGAACACTACCGCCATACAGTGAGGAACACTACTTCCATCCAGTGAGGAACACTACCCCCATACAGTGAGGAACACTACCCCCATACAGTGAGGAACACTACCCCCATACAGTGAGGAACACTTCCCCCATACAGTGAGGAACACTACCGCCATACAGTGAGGAACACTACCCCCATACAGTGAGGAACACTACCCCCATACAGTGAGGAACACTAGTCCCATACAGTGAGGAACACTACCCCCATACAGTGAGGAACACTTCCCCCGTACAGTGAGGAACACTTCCCCCATATAGTGAGGAACACTACCCCCATACAGTGAGGAACACTACCCCCATACAGTGAGGAACACTACCGCCATACAGTGAGGAACACTACCCCCATACAGTGAGGAACACTACCCCCATACAGTGAGGAACACTACCGCCATACAGTGAGGAACACTACCCCCATACAGTGAGGAACACTACCCCCATACAGTGAGGAACACTACCCCAATACAGTGAGGAACACTACCCCCATACAGTGAGGAACACTACCCCCATACAGTGAGGAACACTACCGCCATACAGTGAGGAACACTACCCCCATACAGTGAGGAACACTACCCCCATACAGTGAGGAACATTACCCCCATACAGTGAGGAACACTACCGCCATACAGTGAGGAACACTACCCCCATACAGTGAGGAACACTACCCCCATACAGTGAGGAACATTACCCCCATACAGTGAGGAACACTACCGCCATACAGTGAGGAACACTACCCCCATACAGTGAGGAACACTACCCCCATACAGTGAGGAACACTACCCCAATACAGTGAGGAACACGACCACCATACAGTGAGGAACACTACCCCCATACAGTGAGGAACACTACCCCCATACAGTGAGGAACACTACCCCCATACAGTGAGGAACACTACCCCCATACAGTGAGGAGCACTACCCCCATACAGTGAGGAACACTACCCCCATACAGTGAGGAACACTACCCCCATACAGTGAGGAACACTACCGCCATACAGTGAGGAACACTACCGCCATACAGTGAGGAACACTACTCCCATCCAGTGAGGAGCACTACCCCCATACAGTGAGGAACACTACCCCAATACAGTGAGGAACACTTCCCCCATACAGTGAGGAGCACTACCCCCATACAGTGAGGAACACTACCCCCATACAGTGAGGAACACTACCCCAATACAGTGAGGAACACTACCCCCATACAGTGAGGAACACTACCCCCATACAGTGAGGAACACTACCGCCATACAGTGAGGAACACTACCCCCATACAGTGAGGAACACTACCCCCATACAGTGAGGAACATTACCCCCATACAGTGAGGAACACTACCCCAATACAGTGAGGAACACTACCCCCATACAGTGAGGAACACTACCGCCATACAGTGAGGAACACTACCGCCATACAGTGAGGAACACTACTTCCATCCAGTGAGGAACACTACCCCCATACAGTGAGGAACACTACCCCCATACAGTGAGGAACACTACCCCCATACAGTGAGGAACACTTCCCCCATACAGTGAGGAACACTACCCCCATACAGTGAGGAACACTAGTCCCATACAGTGAGGAACACTACCCCCATACAGTGAGGAACACTTCCCCCGTACAGTGAGGAACACTTCCCCCATATAGTGAGGAACACTACCCCCATACAGTGAGGAACACTACCCCCATACAGTGAGGAACACTACCGCCATACAGTGAGGAACACTACCCCCATACAGTGAGGAACACTACCCCCATACAGTGAGGAACACTACCGCCATACAGTGAGGAACACTACCCCCATACAGTGAGGAACACTACCCCCATACAGTGAGGAACACTACCCCAATACAGTGAGGAACACTACCCCCATACAGTGAGGAACACTACCCCCATACAGTGAGGAACACTACCGCCATACAGTGAGGAACACTACCCCCATACAGTGAGGAACACTACCCCCATACAGTGAGGAACATTACCCCCATACAGTGAGGAACACTACCGCCATACAGTGAGGAACACTACCCCCATACAGTGAGGAACACTACCCCCATACAGTGAGGAACATTACCCCCATACAGTGAGGAACACTACCGCCATACAGTGAGGAACACTACCCCCATACAGTGAGGAACACTACCCCCATACAGTGAGGAACACTACCCCAATACAGTGAGGAACACGACCACCATACAGTGAGGAACACTACCCCCATACAGTGAGGAACACTACCCCCATACAGTGAGGAACACTACCCCCATACAGTGAGGAACACTACCCCCATACAGTGAGGAGCACTACCCCCATACAGTGAGGAACACTACCCCCATACAGTGAGGAACACTACCCCCATACAGTGAGGAACACTACCGCCATACAGTGAGGAACACTACCGCCATACAGTGAGGAACACTACTCCCATCCAGTGAGGAGCACTACCCCCATACAGTGAGGAACACTACCCCAATACAGTGAGGAACACTTCCCCCATACAGTGAGGAGCACTACCCCCATACAGTGAGGAACACTACCCCCATACAGTGAGGAGCACTACCCCCATACAGTGAGGAACACTACCCCCATACAGTGAGGAACACTACCGCCATACAGTGAGGAACACTACCGCCATACAGTGAGGAACACTACTCCCATCCAGTGAGGAACACTACCCCCATACAGTGAGGAACACTACCCCCATACAGTGAGGAACACTACCCCCATACAGTGAGGAACACTTCCCCCATACAGTGAGGAACACTACCCCCATACAGTGAGGAACACTACCCCCATACAGTGAGGAACACTACCCCCATACAGTGAGGAACACTTCCCCCATACAGTAAGGAACACTACCGCCATACAGTGAGGAACACTACCCCCATACAGTGAGGAATACTACCGCCATACAGTGAGGAACACTACCGCCATACAGTGAGGAACACTACCCCCATACAGTGAGGAACACTACCCCAATACAGTGAGGAACACTACCCCCATACAGTGAGGAACACTACCCCCATACAGTGAGGAATACTACCGCCATACAGTGAGGAACACTAGTCCCATACAGTGAGGAACACTACCCCCATACAGTGAGGAACACTAGTCCCATACAGTGAGGAACACTACCCCCATACAGTGAGGAACACTTCCCCCATACAGTGAGGAACACTTCCCCCATATAGTGAGGAACACTACCCCCATACAGTGAGGAACACTACCGCCATACAGTGAGGAACACTACCCCCATACAGTGAGGAACACTACCCCCATACAGTGAGGAACACTACTGCCATACAGTGAGGAATACTACCGCCATATAGTGAGGAACACTACCCCCATACAGGGGCAATATGAAGGATTGTTGAATTCGGCAGGGCATGTGTAGGGTAAAGTGTATGTTGTAGGGTGGAGGGTGGGTGCAGTAGCAAATCTACATGGAATCAGGCAGGTGAATTTACCATCAAATCACCACATGACACATGTCTGTGGGCACACACACATACGTATATACATATATATACTGCCCTTGGTCTGGAGCTCTGGGCACCTGTGCCATGCTGTCAGTGAGGGCAGTGTAGTGCACCCCAGGGTCACTGGCAGCATGGCACAGTGACAAGAGATCTGGACCAGGGGCAGAATATATGTGGCCACAGACATGTGTCATACAAGGCAGTTTGGGACACTAAACAATAAGCACCTATAGTTGCTTAGTGTCCCATAGCTGCCTGTCTGCTGCCTGTGTAATACACACAGAGCAGCTCCTGCCTCCTGCTGCACTCCTCTGTACTCACTGGGGGAGATTTATCTTCAAGTTTCTGAGGTAAACCTGTTCTAGTTGCCTATGGAAACCAATCAGAGATCAGCTTTAATTTTATCAACAGCTGTGGCAAAATGAAAGCTGAGCTCTGATTGGTTGCCAAGGGCAACTAGAACAGTTCTGATCTAAGAGACTTATGATAAATCTCTCTCACTGTGCGCTGATGCTGTAAGCTCCGGCAGTTCCCTCTCACTCTCCTCGTGTTCCCGGGCTGAAGGGGGAGGGGGAGGGAGTGGAGGGGCGGGCACTGACCTGCTGCTGTGTCCCTAGGCAGCACTAGTGAGCACAGAGCAGGTCAGATGAAGCCTTCAGTGAAAGAGATCACTGGAGCTCTCGGCGATTGGCAGCTTTTCCTGCCCATAGAGACGGCAGTGGAGATGGTACGCGTGCCCACAGAGAGGGCTCTGCGTGCCCTCTCTGGCACACGTGCCATAGGTTCGCCACCACTGCACTAATGCATGTCCTGGAAGTTGACAGCACTGAAGCTGCAAGCCACAGCCATGGAGGAGTTAATCAAGCAGCTTGTCCAGTCCAATGTGCAGCAGCAAGAGACAAACAAATTGCTGCTCCAGCAGGTAACAGCCCTGACCGCTGCTCAGCAAAGGACTGTCCCAGCAATGACGGTGAAGGATGCCAGGAAAGAGGTCCGCAAAGCTATGACCAAGATGACCGCCGAGGATGGTGTGGAGGCCTATCTGACAGGCTTTGAGAGGGTGGCCACCCGAGAGAGGTTGCCACAGCAGCACTGGGCAGAGGTGTTGGCCCCCTTCCTCGTCGCTGATCCCCAGCAGGCATACTACGACCTGAGCGAGGAGGATGCCCGGGACTACTCCAAAGTAAAGGCAGAGATCTTGGCCCGACTAGGAGTGGATCAGCATCTACGCGTTCAAAGAGTGAATAGCTGGAGATACCAGGAGGCGCTACCACCGAGGGGGCAGATGCACCAACTTGTTCACTTTTCCACAAGTGGCTTCAGTCGGAGACATCAACCCCAGCCCAGATGGTCGAGAAGGTTGTTTTGGACCATTTCCTGAGGGCCTTGCCGGGTGAGATCCAACAATGGGTGGGACACGGGGACCCGTCTGATGCCGAGGCGCTGGTGGGGTTGGTGGAGAGGTTTTGTGCAACTCAGGCCAAAGAAAGCCCCTTATACCCAGGCGGGCCCTAAGGCACGGAAGGTTGTGTCACCCACAAATTCCCGGGGCAGGACAACGCCCAATGTCCGGGAAGTACCCCAGGGGAGGAGGAGGGGGGAGGCTCCCACCTGTTGGACCTGCCATGAGCCTGGTCATATTGCAGCCCATTGCCCCAATTCCTCTGAGCCCATGGACTGCAGTTCTGCCAGAAGGGTTTCTCTCTATGCTGCCCCTGTCTACACAGCTATTAGCCCGACTCTGCTGATGAGCGCCACCTGTGCCGGATGACTGTGGCAGGGCATCCAGCGTTGGCCCTGCTGGACTCAGGCAGTCGAGTAACCTTGATTAATGGGTCCCTCATAGACCCCGAGACAGTCACAGGGCGCACAATTGGTGTCCTGTGCATCCATGGGGACGTAAAGGACTACCCCACCACAGTTATTAACTTCCAGACCTCTTGTGGAGAGACACTGTATGAGGCCGCGGTTGTCAAGAACTTGCCCCATGACCTTATCTTGGGACGGGACTTCCCCATGTTCTGGACTCTATGGCGGGGAAACCAAGAGTTGGGGGATTGTTCTCCTGTGTTGTCTGGTCAGATCTCTGAACCCGAGCTTGATGACCCAGACTCTGGAGTTCCTGCCGTAGGGGTGACCGCCACAGAAGATGGAAGTGTAATGTTTCCCCCAGATGTTATGGCAGGCGAAACTGAGGAGGTAGTGACAGGACCACAGTTGTCGGATTTGGAAGTATCCCGTGACAACTTTGGTACTGCCCAAATCCAGGACCCCATTCTGCGCCAGAGAAAATGTGGTAGAGATTAATGGTGTACCTCAGCACCCAGGTGGGGATAAGTTGTTCCCTCGTGTGGTGGTAAATCAGGAGTTATTGTACCGCATTGATAAGGTCCACGGTGAAACCCGGGAGCAGTTAATAGTACCCCAGCCATATCGTCAGATGGTGTTAGACCTTGCACATAAGCATGTGATGGGAGGGCACCTAGGTACCACAAAAACTCTGGAGCGCATCTTGCAGCATTTTTATTGGCCAGGAGTGTATGATAGGGTAAAAAGGTATTGTGAAACTTGCCCTGATTGCCAATTGCATGCTCCCATGGTACACTTTCGAAGTCCGTTGGTACCTCTGCCCATTATTAACCCCTTAAGGACGCAGCCATTTTGTAGCTTAAGGCTCAGCCCGATTTTTTGGATTCTGACCTGCGTCGCTTTATATGGTTATAACTTTTGAACACTGTTACTTATCAAAACGATTCTGAGATTGTTTTTTCCCCACATGTTGTACTTCATTTTAGTGGTAAATTTTGGCAGATAAGTTTTGCGTTTATTTACAAAAAAAAGAAAATATGATAAATTTTTTGAAAAATTTGCCATTTTCGAAATTCAAAATCATTGCGTTTTCAGGCAGATAGATTTACCACCTAAATAAGTTGCTGAATAACATTTCCCATTTGTCTACTTTACATTTCCATAATTTCTGAAATGTTTGGATAATTTATTTTGATGTCACGCGGCTTACAAAAAGAATATCGCTTTTCCGGATTTTCAGAATTGACTATTTTGGGGATAAATACAGTTTTGAATGAAATTTTACATATTTAGCATCAAAACCCCCTATATAACCAACCCATTTTCAAATCTGCACCCCTCAAGCTATCAGAAACCGCTTTTACGAAGATTGTTAACCCCTTGAGATCTTCATAGTAATTGAATCAAAATGGAGGTGAAATTTAGAATGGTCAAATTGTTCCCTTATACGTTCATTTAGCCCTAAAATTTACACATTTCCAAAATATAAAAAGAGAAAACCCACCATACAATTTGTTCTGCAATTTCTCCTGAGTACAAAGACCCCCCCACATGTGGCCATTACTTGTTTTATGGGTGCACAGCGAGACGCAGAAGGGAAGGAGCACCCTGCAGCTGCCAGGATTTTAGTTTCCTCATTGGCCCCTTTTGAAGGCTATAAAATTTTCGCTTTTTCGTTATTTGGGCCATGTGATGCCATTTTTTTTGCGCGATGAGATGCTTTTTCCATTGTTACCATTTTGGGGTTGGTATCACCTATTGTTGAAAATTTAGGAACTTTTTTTGAGGGCAGGAGTAGAAAAGCATCAATTCTGTACTGGATTTTTTACTCTTTTTTTTGGTGTTCACCCTATAGCCTAATAATCATGTTATCTTTATTCTATGGGTTGATACGATTACGGGGATACCAGACTTGAATATATTTTCTTACGTTTTACTAAATTTGTCAAACAAAACCCTAATGTGGGGAAAAATCTATCATTTATGTATTGCCTTCTTCCAAGTGGAATAACATTGTTACTTTTTTGGCTACGGAGCTGGATGATGGCATATTTTTTGCGGGACATGTTGTACTTCGCATCAGTATCATGTCGGAGTACACATGGTTTTTTGATCACATTTTATAGCATTTTTTGTGGGATTGAATAGCTAAAAATCATCATTTTTGGAAGGTTTATAGCAGTTTTTTTTTACGGCGTTTATCGTGGGGGTTCAATAATGATTTACTTTTATTCTACGGGTTGTTACGGACGCGGTGATACTATATATGTGGGGTTTGTGTTATGATTTAGACTTTTTTTTTAGTTATATGTCTCTTTATATGTTTTGGGGGTTTTGGGCATTTTTAGTGATTTATTACTTTATTTTTTTATTGAATAACATTTTTTTTTTTACTTTTTCACTTTTATACCATGGGACATGAACAAGAAATCCTCTGATTGCTTGTTCATGATAATATTCTGCAATACTCATGTATTGCAGAGTATTATCAGTGTCAGCCTATACACTTGCATAGGCTGGCACTGTGCCAGTAAGATGACGCGGGTGTTACACTGGGGTGCCGGCTATCAGTCACAGCCGGCACCCCGTGTTTCCCGATGCCGGTTCGGCTCAGATCTTGAGCTGAACCGGCTTGGGCTCAGCGTCCGATATATCGGACGCTGAGCGCTAAGTCATTGAGCTCAGCGTCCAATATATCGGACGCTGAGCGTTAACAGGTTAAGGTACCCTTTGAAAGGGTCGCCATGGATTTGGTCGGTCCTTTGGTTAAATCTGCTCGGGGGCATCAGCATATCCTGGTAGTCATGGACTATGCTACCCGATATCCTGAGGCCATCCCACTAGGGCACACCTCGGCAAAACTAATTGCTAAAGAGTTGTTTGCGATGTTCTGCCGGGTGGGACTTCCCAAGGAGATCCTCACAGATCAGGGGACTCCTTTTATGTCAAAAGTCAACAAGGAGCTATGTAGGCTCTTTAACATTAAACAGTTACGCACCTCTGTGTACCATCCTCAGACGGATGGATTGGTAGAACGGTTCAACAAAACTTTAAAGAGTATGCTAAAAAAGGTGGTAAACAAGGATGGGAAGGACTGGGATGTACTGTTGCCATATTTAATGTTCGCCATCCGAGAGGTTCCACAAGCCTCTACTGGGTTCTCGCCGTTTGAGTTAGTGTATGGCAGGCATCCCAGGGGTCTCCTGGACATAGCCAAGGAGACATGGGAACAAGAGCCCACCCCACACAAAAGTGTAATAGACCATATCTCAGATATGCGGGACAGGGTGGCGGCCGTCATGCCCATTGTCAAGGAGCATATGGAGGAGGCACAAAGAACTCAAAGCCGGGTTTATAACAGGTCAGCAAAAGTAAGGACCTTTAATCCCGGTGATCGTGTGTTGGTACTAGTCCCCAGTGTAGAAAGTAAGTTTCTCGCTAAATGGCAAGGACATTATATGAGGTTATAGAGAAAATAGGAGAGGTAAATTACAGGATACGTCAGCCCGGACGGAGGAAACCCGAGCAGACTTATCATGTAAATCTGTTAAAGGCCTGGAAAGACAGAGAGAGTCTGCATACAGAGATGGTTCTGGCTAGTCCACCTCCTGCGATACCCTCACAGGCGGCAGATAAGCCAGTGCCAGATGCAGAAGTGCGAATAGCCGATACCCTTACCAAAGAGCAACAGCGAGAGGCTAGAGAGTTTGTAGCAAGAAATACAGATGTGTTCTCAGAGTTGCCAGGCTACACATCTGTAATTAAACATGACATTGTCACTGAGCCAGGGGTAAAGGTAAGATTAAGGCCGTACCGAGTCCCTGAAGCTCGTAGACAAGCCATATCAGAAGAAGTTCAGAAGATGCTGAAGCTAGGGGTTATTGAGGAGTCCAAAAGTGAGTGGGCCAGTCCAATTGTTCTAATTCCCAAACCGGATGGGACGTTGCGATTTTGCAACGATTTTAGAAAATTGAATGAGGTATCTAAGTTTGATGCCTATCCCATGCCCCGGGTGGACGAGCTTATTGAGAGGCTAGGGGGAGCTCGGTACTTCACCACATTGGATTTAACTAAAGGATATTGGTAGGTACCCCTGACCGGTAGGGCTAAAGAAAAGACAGCCTTTGTTACCCCTGAGGGCCTTTTTCACTATGTTGTGTTACCGTTTGGGCTTCATGGGGCCCCCGCTACCTTTCAACGGTTAATGGACATAGTGTTAAAGCCACATAGGAGATACGCCTCCGCCTATCTAGATGACATTATCATCTACAGCCAAGACTGGGAGAGTCACTTGGCCAAGGTACAGGCCATAGTGAACTCGCTAAGGGCAGCGGGCCTGACCGCAAACCCCAAGAAGTGTGCGCTAGGAATGGAGGAGACACACTATTTGGGGTATGTGATCGGTCGAGGTATAATTAAACCTCAGGTCAACAAGATTGACGCTATACAGCGTTGTCCTCAACCAGTGCGCACAAAACAAGCCAGGGCGTTCCTGGGCATTGTCGGGTACCACAGACGGTTTATACCAAACTTTGCCACCATGTCCGCTCCCCTGACAGACCTGCTGAAGGGTAAAAGGCCTGTCATGGTGCGGTGGAATGAACAAGCAGAAGGTGCTTTCCAGGAATTGAAGTCTGCGTTGTGTGGATCTCCCGTCCATATTACGCCAAACTTCAAGAAAGAGTTTATTGTGCAGACTGATGTGTCAGATGTAGGACTGGGAGCTGTCCTCTCTCAGGAGGTGAATGGAGAAGAACACCCCATTACCTACCTGAGCAGGAAGCTCAGCCAGCTGAAAAAAATTACAGTATCGTAGAGAAGGAATGTCTGGCGATAAAGTGGGCATTAGAGTCCCTACGGTACTACTTGCTGGGACGACAGTTCCGTCTCATAACTGACCACTCTCCTCTCACATGGATGAGTAGAACTAAGGAGGAGAATTCCAGGGTCACCAGGTGGTTCTTGTCCCTCCAAAATTTCAGTTTCATGGTGGAGCACAGAGCCGGGAAACTACAGGGCAATGCAGATGCCTTGTCCCGAACGCATTGCTTAATGTCAGGAGTTCGCCCCGGGGGGTCTGAACTGAGGGGGAGGGTATGTGAGAAAGTGAGAGGTGTTGTGTGGGAAAACCGCTATCTGTCTTACAGGCAGATGAAATGCATGTGGTAAAAGCCCTGGGTTTGTCTGCAGTAACCCAAGGGTTAATGCAGACATGTGATAAGCAGGAATAGCCTGTTTTGTCTGTGTTGGCCTAGCTAACACAGACACCTTTGTAATGTCTGGACCTGCTTATTATGGAGTAGGGGTAGGCTGGTAGTGGGACTCCTACTCCACCCGGGCTTCGGTCCTGGGCTTCTGTATAGCCCACAGGTGCGGGTCACAGGTCTCGTTAGGGCCTGATTTAGTCTGCAGGCCAGAAGCAGTAGGAGAGGCACTACCTGGAGAGCTGAAAGCGAGATTGTATTCTCACAGCAAAGGTAACTGAGGGCCTCCTATCTTGCTGCTGGCCAAGAGCGTGTGCCAGGCAGGCTGGTACCCGGATAGCTAGGGTCCGTCAAATGTATTAGACAGTGCCTAGCCGGGCAGGAATTACTTTTGTAACGTTTTTGCATGTGCCTAAGCCAAGGCTGAATTTGTGTTCTATTTTGCAAGTGTGAATAAACACTTAAGTTGGACTTTTAAACCTGCGTGTGTCCCTGCTTCCTGCACTGCTACCAGTCAACTACCAGAGCAATTCCCCACAATATACATCCGAACGAATGGTCTCTCAATCTTATGGGGAACCCGTCAGATAGACTTTTTTGCCACATGGGAGAACTCAAAATGCCAACACTTATACTTGCTGGAAGCAAATGAGCTCCCTTCAGGTCATTGACCAAGTCACCCCATGTAGTATTTGGCTGATTCCTGAGATTTCTCCTTGCACAATGAAATACCCAGCAGCAGCCCCGGCCAGTGCACACACTATGATGACAACAAGCAGTGATTATATAATTGAGAAAAAAACTGTGCCAAAAAGCTTGGCTTATACTCAAATATATACAATAAATGGTGCTGCCTCTTCTGTTGGTCTACCAAGAATTATTGGCCAACAGTGATACAAGGGTTGTACAGATGTAGCAAGCGGTGGCAGATTAAGATGGGTCCTGGACTGTATGGAGTGTTTATTTGCCAGTTTTGTTGTTCGGAGCCTCATGATGTGTCCAACCTGGCAAAGGGGCGGGGCTTATATCACGCGCTGCCACATGATAAATGCCCTCCAGTATGTTTGTCATCAGTAAATAACCCTCAAACCTATCGGTACACAAACTTTTTAGCTAGACACACGTACAGCAACATAAACACAATACATGAGACCCAATCACACCCATAGGTAAACTTTTATTACAAACTTTGATATATAATGCATTTATAACAAAATACGTATTTTTGGGTGTAGCTAGAAGGGGCTGTGCAGCCGTAGAAAAATATCATAGTAAAATGCACAATGTTCAAAATGCCATAGACAAATCGGATGTATGCAAAGATGGCAGCGACATCTTGGTACACCTCCGATATTCACTATCCTGACCCTGCAAGGGACGGTGATCAGAGTGCGTCAGGGGAGTGATTGAAGGTGAGTACAATTTTATTATTTTACCAAGGACTGTATATAGTTGGGTGTACTATATATAGTAGGGTGTATATAGTTATAATAGAAGTCTGTATATACTTATAGGGGGTTGTATATAGTTAGTTATTACATGGAGGCTGTATATAGTTAAAGGAAGGCTATATATAATTATAGGGAGGTTGTATATAGTTCTAGGGGGCTGTATAAAGTTATTATAGGGGGCTGTATATAGTTATTATAAGGGTAATGTGAATAGTTATTACAGGGGGCTGTATATGGTTATTACAGGGGAGCTGTATATAGTTATTACAGGGGGCTGTACATGGTTATTATAAGGGGGCTGTATACAGTTATTATAAGGGGTTGTACATAGTTATTTTAGGGGGTTGTGTATAGTTATTACAGGGGGCTGTATATAGTTATTATAGAGGTAATGTATATAGTTATTAAAGGAGGATGTGTATAGTTATTCTGGGGGGCTGTATATAGTTATTATCTTTTTCTGTAGAACAGACAAAGATGATAATTACAATATCTTCCGGTTTTTGACCAGTCCCCAATCAGTAGGGAGTGGACAAGCCTTTGCTGTAAATGACTTCAGTACAGGCAACAGGACATCACTAGTCTCTCACACGGCTCTGATGGGATTCTGCTCCACTCTTATGCCAATTTCTTCTACAGTTCTGTGACTTTTATGGGTCTTAGCCATAACTATGTCATCAAGAAATTTCCAGAGGTTTTGTATCGAGTTTAGATCAGGATTCTGAGTTGTGACCATTTCATTTTTTCAAGGTTTTCTGTATCAAGGAACTGCTTTACCTGTTTTTCTGTGTACATTGTCCAGATGGAAAATTGCTGCCTGATAGGGTGAAGACCCCCAAAGAAGGAACCAAGTGTTGTTTAAGAAGGTTCTAATACACGCTAATTCACTATTCCATGTAGCTGTATGAGAGGTCCAACTACTGCTGCAGAAAACATTCCCCAAACCATGACACTTCCTCCACCCCCTTTCACTGACTTCTTTACACAATTTGGGTCCAGCTGTTCCTCAGTTTGTTGACAAACATAATGTTTCCCATCAAGCCTTTTTAGGTGAATATAGCCTTTGATTCTTTTTCTGCAGATGAAAGACCTAGAGAGCCTCTTAGAAGCAATAAGAGAGACTTTAGACACTGATTAAGTTGTTCCCCCTATGTCAAGGGAAGATTAACTCTTTAGGGGCCTATAAGTTAAACGCCAATGTGTGTTTCAAATGAATAATACTCATACTGTACTTATTTTGGAGGAGTGGAAAAAGTATGAGAAGAAGATTGACATCTCCAAAAATTTCAAAAGACTGTTAAACTTTGATCCAGCAGTATCCAAATTCTGGGACACATGGCCCAAGGTGGACGCCCAGGTGACAAAGGTGGTCAAGAAGATGGACCTCCCCTTTGAAGACTTGGCCTAGCTCTGTGATCTCATGGAAAGGAAAACCGATTTTCTCCTCAAGAGTGCCTGGGAAGCTTCTATGATCAGTCTTAAATCAAACTTTGCTACCCCGTCAGTAGCCAGAATTCTTCTCTTTTAGCTGGGAGATTTAGAAGCCCACACCTGAAAAAGTTGACTAAGATCGGCAACAGCTTTCCTAGCCAATTCCTCATTAGAAGGACTACATTTTTCGACAAAAGAGGGGGCATTGACCAATCCCACTAGAAGAGCTCTATGGCTTAAACAGTGGGGAGGCATTATCAGTTCAAAGACCAAACTTTGCAGTGTCCCATTTCCTGGTGAATTTGTGTTCAATTTTTGAGCTCAATTCCCAAGAGATCCACCTTTCGTGGTTTTAGGAACCCCAAGGATTCCTTTCAGGACAAAGATAAATGAGGTTGCTGGAGGAAAAGGCAGAGGATTCCTTTTCTCTCACTCATCCAACAGAAACAAGAAATAGTAACACCCGGGGTGGGGGAAGAATCCTCAGATTCCAGGATCAGTGGTCGCAGACAACATCAAACCCCTGGGTCTTAGACATCATATGCCAAGGGTACAAGATAGAATTTGACCCTCTTCCCCCCACATCTTCTTCAATTTCTTCTTCTCCTTCAACTCATTGGGATGTCTGGCATGATGTTCTTCTCTTCTCCGTTCTGGTTTGGTAATTCCTGTTCTCAGGGCCAAGAAAGACATATTTTTTTTTTGGTGAAGAAACCAAATGGTTCCAACCGTCTCATCATAAATCTGAATCTACTCAACAACTTTATAGCTTACAGGAAGTTTTCCAATGGAGTATGTAAGGTCTGATACTCACCTTATCCAAAAACATTCCTTTATGTGCAATATAGATGCCTACTATCCTCAGCACGTCTGATAGAATGCGTTTTACATCTAAGTTCTGGCAATCTCATTATTGTCGCTGTATAGACAAATAGACAATTAGTTTTTGATTGTGAACAGTAATTTATTGTTAACATTTTTCATTTTATAGATTAACTAAATAAAAACAACTGCGGTATTAATTTCACAGTAGGTATAAGTGAATCTCATATGGTATTCTTAGATTTATTTATTTCCCACAATACAAAACAAAAAATCACTTTAAGAAAGTGGACAGTAATGGATACTTGACATACGATACTGCTGATTATCGAAAATGGTTGAACAATATCCCGAACAGCCAGTTCAAGGATATGAAGGAATTGCAGCAAAGACTAAGATTCCAAAATACAATCTGTAGTTATCACCAAGTAATTTCTAGAAAAAGGGTATCCAAAAAATCTGATTAAAACTGCTTATCTGAGAAACTATTAAAAAACAGATGCATTTCTTAACATAACAATAAAAAATATCAACTCAATTTTTGACCACATATGATAAAGGAAATATTTGCTGTCACGGGTGCTCCAGCCACCTATATCTCACCACCTGACAGTAAGATCGGGCCATGGATCCCGCCAAGGTCCCACGGCTCAAACTGGCCAATCTTGTCACCATCGTGGTCCAGCAGTCCCGGCAGATTGCCATGCAAGGTGAACAGCTTGGTCAAGTCACCGCCATGTTGCAGCAATTGATGGCAACTCAACAGCAGCGGCAAGCTCCTGTGGCTCCTCCTGCTAGCCTACCGCTGAACCTAGACAGAGAGTATTCATGCCATCTAAATATGATGGATCCCAAGTTGTGCAGGGGCTTCATTACCCAGTGCTCCCTGCACATTGAGCTTATGCCGACACAGTTCGTCACAGAACAGTCTAAGGTGGCATTCATCATCGGCCTCCTCTCCGGGAAGGGCCTAGCATAGGCTACTCCCCTCTGGGACAGAGTACTCCTGGTTACAGCTGACATCACCTCCTTTTTGCTGAGTTCCGGTCTGTCTTTGAGGAACCTGAAGGAGCATCTTTAGCTGAGACTGCACTGCTGAACCACCTGCATCAAGGGACTCATCTGTTAGTAACTATGCAGTTCAGTTCCGTACTCTGGCCTCTGAGCTAGCGTAGAATGATGACTGTGACTTTTAAAAAGGGACTTTCAGGACAAGTTAATGATGCCCTGTCTGTACGTGACCTGCTGTCTACTCTCAGCAATCTTATCCCTCTGGCCACTCGGATTGATATCTGGTTTATGGAGTGTTCTAAGGAGAAAAGTTTTGAGCAAGCGCATGTCCAGGTCCGACGTTTGCCTCGCCTGGCTCCTGCATTCCAAAGACCGCTTAAGCCTCTTGCCAAGACCACTGCAGAGGAACCGATGCTTGTGGACAGAGCTCGGCTGTCTTCCCAGGAGCGTTCCAGGCGATGTCAGGAGAACCTCTGCCTCTATTGTGCCAGCCCGGAACACTTCCTTCAGTCCTGTCCACTCCATCCTCAGCGTCTAGGAAACACATGCACCTAGGGTTCTTGGGAGAAGCGTCCATAGATGAGAACAAAGCTTCTTCACATCTGAACATACCTGTCTTGCTCAGCTCAGGGACGGGTAATGAGTTTCAAGCCTCTTCCTTCCTTCCTGGATGCTGCCCTGGTCTCTCAGTACCATCTTCCTGTGGTCCATCTTGAGAAGCCATTATCTCATCAGGGCATTTTCTTCAAGACCTGATCCGGTACAGCACTGACCCCTATGCCTACTAGTAGGGGTCTTGCACAAAGAGAGACTTTCCTTTTACGTGCTAACTCGATGCATGTCTTCAGTTCTTCTGGGTCTTCCATGGTTGCAGCACCATGCACCGGTGCTCAACTGGCAGACGGGTGAAGTTCTCCGCTGGGGACCAGAATGCAAGTCAAGTTGTCTGGAACTACCTTGTCCCGTCTCCACCGTCTAGCTTCCAAAGTCCTCCAAGCCTCTGGTGGGTCTCCCCGCTCCATATGTAGACTTTGCAGATGTTTTTTCACAGAAGCAAGCGGAGACTTTGCCACCACATCAACCCTACAATTGCCCAATTGACCTGCTGCCAGGCAAATCTCTTCACGGGGTCAGGTGTGCCCACTGTCTGTGCCTGAAACCACTGCAATGTCGGCCTACGTGAAAGAAAATCTACAGAGGGGCTTCATACGTAAATCCTGTTCTCCTGCCAAAGCAAGGTTCTTCTTTGTAGTCAAAAAGGATGGGTCGCTCTGTCCGTACATAGATTATCGTGGCCTAAACAAGATCACCATGAAGAACCGCTATCCATTGCCGTTGATCGCAGAACTCTTTGACCGCTTACGTGGAGCCAAGGTCTTCACAAAACTAGACCACTGTGGGGCATATAACTTCATTGGATCCGCAAAGGTGAAAAGTGTAAGACCACCTTCAATATTCGTGATGGGCACTTTGAGTACCTTGTCATGCCGTTTGGACTCTGCAATGCACCAGCTGTTTTTCAGGAGTTTGTCAATGACATTTTCAGAGACTTGCTATGTAACTGTGTTGTGGTCAATCACGACGATATCTTGGTGCTCTCTACGGACCTTGAGTCCCATCATTCCCACGTGCAGCAAGTCCTCAGTTGCTGGAGCTGGAGCAGTACTCAGCCAGAAAGGGCCCAAGGGCCGAACTCTCACTTGTGAGCTACTCCTCCGCAGAGAAGAGATGTTCCATAGGGAGGAGGGGTCCTGGGAGCCTGAGCACAATATCCTGGACCAGGATCTCCTGCAGAGATTTCTACAGCCTAAGAAGAGGGCCGTAGGGGAGGTGGGTACTGTCACAGGTGCCAGAGATATTGGTCATGGGCTCATCCGTTCTCCTCTGTACTTGCCAGTGCGGCGTTTGTGCTGCTTCCCTCTCCCCGCTCCTGATTCCCGTTCTTGGGCGTGTGCGCGTGTCCCCATCTCCTAGGGCGTGCGCCGGCTTCAGAAAATTGAAAGGGCCAGCTGAAAGGGCCAGTTAATTGGCGCTGGCCATTTTCTGGAAATCTATATAAACTTGCCTCTCTCTACTGGATCTTCGTCCCTTGTGCCTTAGAGAAAGCTTTGTTCCCATGCCCTGTGCTGTTATTGTGATTCCCTGTTGTGACCCCGATTTTGTTCCTGACTACGCTCCGCTGCTGCCTGCCTTGACCTATTGCTAAGTTCCCATTCTCGCCTCCTGCCTGTCCCCGACTAAGATTCTACTTAATGGGGGTCATTTACTAAAGGCCCGATTCGCGTTTTCCCGACGTGTTACGCGAATATTTCCGATTTGCGCCGATTGTACCTGAATTGCCCCGGGATTGTGGCGCACGCGATCGGATTGTGGCGCATCGGCGCCGGCATGCGCGCGACGGAAATCGGGGGGCGTGGCCGAACGAAAACCCGACGTATTCGGAAAAACCGCCGCATTTAAAAACCGGAAAAGTGTCGCTGGGGGAGCGCTTACCTTCACTTGGTCCGAGGTGGTGAATTCCGGCGCGATGAGATGACTTTCAGCGCAGCAGCGCCACCTGGTGGACGGCGGAAGAACTACATTCATAAATCCCGGCCGGACCCGAATGCAGAGCAGAGAACGCGCCGCTGGATCGCGACTGGACCGGGTAAGTAAATGTGCCCCAATGTCTGTGTACCTTGCCTTGGCTGCCACCGCGGACAAAGTCGTACCTATGGAACGACCTGGTGGTACCACACCTCAGCAAGTCCAACCCGCTTTGCGGCAGGCTGTGGTGAAAACCGGGTACCCCTTAGATTCTGGTCCCAGGTGCCGGCTTACGTCATCGTCCGCGGTGGTCCAGTGGGTCCACTACCCCTGGAGCCTGACATTGGCATTTGTTGCAAAGAGATCCAGTTTTGAAAGGTGAAATCCCGAGATGCCCACAAATCACATATTACAAAATGCATATTATCCCTATTAAAGATTATAAAAGAAAGGTCTATCCTAACAACCGTCAGATGCAACTACCACCGGATCTACCTTAATAGGTAGATCCGTGGTGGTAGGTTTTCTTTAAGTAGAAGAAAATCCTTCTGCTTTTACCAACTGAGAAGACTATATCAAGATGGTTTAAATGATGTTGAAGAGTCAATCTAGAATCTTTTCATTGTTTGCTAGTATATGTGTTTTCTATATACCTTTCCCGAAATACTAAGGACAGGATTAGTCTTTATAATGTTTTTAAAATTAGTTTTTTATTCAATATTAGTAACTAAAAATGGATTTATAGTAAAAATCTATTGTAGAATACTTCTCTTTTTTGCAAGTATGGGATATATATATATATATAGTTATTTATGTTTGTTGTATACAAACAAACCGGTCACCCTTTAGATAACGAAGGATAAGACAATCCATTTGTGAATTACAATGTCAATCAAATTCCGTACATCCGGTTTTAGATGGCAATCAAACTGGTGTCAATTCCCTTTTAAAATATATATATGTATGTTTGGCTCGTTCTCTGCGGTGGCTTCGGGTCCGGCCGGGATTCACTAAGGTAGTTCCTCCGCCGTCCACCAGAAGTTGCTGCTGCGCTGAAGTCCGCCGAGACCCCGCTGGAATGCCCTGAAATTCGCCTATTCCTAGTGAAGGTAAATGCAATTTTCGCGACACTTTTTTTTTTTTTTAAATGCGGCGGTTTTTCCGAATCCGAGGGTTTTTCGTTCGGCCACGCCCCCCGATTTCCGTCGCGTGCATGCCAGCGCCGATGCGCCACAATCCGATTGTGTGCGGTAAAATCTCGGGGCAATACAGGGAAAATCGGCGCAAATCGGAAATATTCGGGTAACACGTGGGGAAACCGCAAATCAGGCCCTTAGTAAATGACCCCCATTATGTTATGCATTCCAACATAATGGCCCTAAAAGGCCCAGAAACAATTAGACCCCGACCCCAAAAGAAAATGCTAAAATCCAGTTATCTTCTATTAACTTCTTTGGGTGTAGAATTATTATTCTTTTGGCCTTTCCCCAAAGCAAAGCAAAGCAGGAATGGAGCACAAATGGCCATCACACCATTCTCCTATCCAGCTCTTGAATAACATTTCCCCATTTATACCATTTGTTCACCAATCATTTATACATCTCCATATATGCTAGTAAATGTCTGTCAGATTTACAATATACTAATAGAAATTACACATCATATACAGTGCAGACCAAAAGTTTGGACACATCTTCTCATTCATAATTCTATAAAAATTGTAGATTCACACTGAAGGCATCAAAACTATGAATTATCATATATGGAATTACATACTTTACAAAAAAGTGTGAAAGAACTTAAAATATGTCTTTTATTCTAGTTTCCTTTTGTTTTGATTACTGCTTTGCACACTCAAGAGGTAGTCACCTGAAATGGTCTTTCAACAGTTTTGAAGAAGTTCCCAGAGATGCTAAGCACTTTTCGGCCCTTTTGCCTTCACTCTGCGGTCCAGCTCAGCCCAAACCATCTCGAATGGGTTCAAGTCTGGTGACTACGAAGCCAGGTCATCAGGCGTATCCCCCATCACTCTTCCTCTTGGTGAAGTAGCCCTTACACAGCCTGGAGATGTGTTTGGGGTGATTGTCCTTTTAAAAAATAAATGATGGTGAAACTAAATGCAAACCGGGTGGAATAGCAGCCGCTGCAAGATGCTGTGGTAACCCTGCTGGTCAAGTATACTTATCCCAACCAGCAAAGCCCCCCCCCCCCCCCACACCATCTCACCTCCTCCTCCAGGCTTCACGGTGGGGACCAGGCCTGTAGAATCCATTTGTTCACCTTTTCTGCGTCGCACAAACTCACAGTGGTTGGAACTAAAGATCTCAAATTTGGACTCATCAGACCACAGCACAGATTTCTATTGGTCTAACGTCCACTCCTCGTGTCTCTTGTGCTTGTTGCCGGCCCTTAGCAGTGGTTTCCTAGCGGTGATGTTACCATGAAGGCTGCTGCACACAGTCTTCTCTTACCAGTTGTTCTAGAGATGTGTCCGCTACTAGACCTCTGTGTGTTAGTGACCTGGGTCTCTAATCTGAGCTGCTGTTACCTGCGATTTCTGAGGCTGGTTACTCGGATGAACTTATCCTCCACAACAGAGGTGAATCTTAACCCCCGCAGCAGAGGAGACTCTTGGTCTTCCTTTCCTGGGGCGCTCCTCATGTCATCCAGTTTCTTTGTAGCACTTCATGGTTTGTACCCTTCTTTGTAGAGCTTTCAAAGTTTTCCCAATTTTTTGGACTTCACATAGCTGCTTTTTTTTACCTGTCTATTCAGTAGGACTATAGAGGAGCTGTATGTCCACCTGACTTCTGCACAACACAACTGATGCTCCCAACCCCATTTACAAGACAGGGTTCCTGTGATGTGAAGACCATTTCAGGTGACTACCTCTTGAAACTCATCAAGAGAAGCCAAGAATGGGGGGGCGTGGCCTGATGCCGAGCTAGGAGGACGTGCGCCACGGAGCTCCCGGGACCCGGCACCCTATCTCCCTCCCTAGGCAGCCCCCTCCAGTCTGCTCACCTGTGCCCCGGGTGTCTTCCCTCGTCCAGTGGTGGGGATCTTGCGGTGGCCACCGGCTCCGCGCCGCTCGCCCGCACTTCACCCACAGAGGCCGGCCCCGTGATCTCCGCGGCGGCCGGTTGATAGCTGCCCGGCATCAGAGATACACTGCAGCGGACCCGATGACTGGGGGGAGGAAAATACCCCCACATCGCTAACGGAGCTGCCACTCCACACTGCAGGTGGACCGAGGCAGTGCGCCAGCCGGCCCTGCATCCTGTCGGAGGTGCCATCTTGTTGGACTCCCCTGCGCTGCCTGAGGCCTAGGCGCGCAGGGTTAAACTCTCCCTTGCCGAACTGCAGCCAGGATTAAGGTAGGGAAGTAATTCCCCTGCTGCTGCCCACCTTTCACCTGGGGACCCCAAGCTGTGCAGCCCACCATACTCCCAGTGATCCCTTGCTCCTGGGTTCTGTTTTATATTAACCCTTCCAGTGCCGCTGCAATACCCCAAGTGGGTCTGGACTCTCTGCTAATTACTGGACGCTAGGCTCCTCTATTTTTTATCACCTGCCCTCTCTGCCCTGACGCCATGGGTAACCGGAGGAAGACGGCTAAACTACACAAAGCAGCGTCCGGGGCGTCTGCGCCTCCATCGGATGATGAACCCGTCCATAAAGATCCTCCATTCCAGTCCCTGGAACCCCTGGCCGCGCAGGAATGCTCCACATCCCAAGCCGTTCTTGCGCAGATACAGTCGAACGCTGCCAAAAGGTTGGGGAAATTCTCCCGCATACAGCCTTGCTCTCCTCGGGGGTCACCAAACTCCTCTCCCTCCCTCTTTGAAGGCTCCCAGAGCCCGCCACAGCTTGTGAGTTATGAGGATGGCACCGACCCGCCTGTCCTGGCCACGGAGCTGGACCGCAAATTTGCAGAGGTGCTGGCGGCCATAAACGGGTGCCAGTCAAAACTTGTCACCGAGGTGGATGAGCTGCGACAGGACTTTGTTTTGCTAAGGCATGATGTCCATAAAGCCAAAGAACGAATCACAGAAACTGAACGCAGAATATCTGAGGTGGAGGATGCCCAAAGGCCTATGCCGACACAGATCAAGAGAGCTTCAGCGCCAAATGTCTGAATCCATCGACAGAGCTGATGACCTCGAAAACCGCCTGCGACGGAACAACGTCCGAGTGGTCGGCCTCCCCGAAAAAGTGGAGGGGTCTGACCCTGTATCCTTTTTTGAAAACTGGCTCAAAAATATGCTACCTGCAGATACCTTCTCCCCGTTCTTCACAGTGGAAAGGGCCCATCGAGTGCCATCCCGCAATCCAAGACAGGGACTCTATCCTCAGGGTGGTCCGTACCAAGGGAGAAATTCTCTATGCTAACAGTCCTTCTACCCTGATTTCTCTGCATTGGTCAGGAAACAACGCGCACAATCCACCGAGGTCCGTGCCCATCTCCGTGACAAGGGGTATAAATACTCCATGATGTACCCTTCCAAGCTCCGAATTGTGGACGGCCAGAAGACTCGATTCTTCACCTGCCCAACTGAAGCACTTCACTGGGCTGATGCAGCCCCTCGGGCTCCCGCTGGAAGGCCCGCACCTCCTGAGTGACTGGACTCATAGTTTATACGGTTGAAAAAAGACACTTGTCCATCAAGTTCAACCGAGGAAGGGTAGGGATTGGATGAGGAAGGGATTTAGGGGAAACAATCCTATATAGCATAACAATCCATGTTATATAGGTGTAAAAAGGCATCTAGACCCTTCTTGAAGCTCTCCGCTGTCCCTGCTGTGACCAGCGCCTGAGGCAGGCTATTCCACAGATTGACAGTTCTCATAGTAAAAAAGCCCTGTCGCCTCCGGTGATTAAACCTTGTTTTCTCCAGACGGAGACAGTGCCCCCTCGTCTTTTGATTTGATTTAATCTGGAACAACTTACCACCATATTTTTTGTATGGACCATTCATATATTTATATAAATTAATCATGTCCCCTCGTAGTCGTCTCTTTTCCAGACTAAATAAATCTAGTTGTTTTAATCTTTCCTCATAACTAAGACCCTCCATACCCCTTATCAGTTTTGTGGCTCTACGTTGAACCCTCTTCAGCTCCAGGGCATCCTTTTTATGGACCGGTGCCCAGAACTGGACAGCATATTCCAGGTGTGGCCGAACCAGTGCCTTGTATAGTGGTAATATTACATCCCTATCAGGAGAGTCCATTCCACTTTTGATACATGACATGATCCTACTAGCTTTAGAGGCAGCTGATTGACATTGTATGCTGTTATTCAATTTATGATCTACTAGTACCCCCAGGTCCTTCTCAACAAGGGACTCTCCCAGATTTACTCCCCCAAGGACATATTTTGCCTTTGGATTATTAGCCCCTGGGTGCATAACCTTACATTTATCCACATTAAACCTCATTTGCCAAGTGGATGACCGAACATTCAGTTTGTCCAAGTCACCCTGCAGCCTATGAACATCCTCCATAGACTGTATTACACTACACAGTTTGGTGTCATCTGCAAAAATAGACACAGTGCTATTAATTCCTACCTCTATATCATTAATAAATATATTAAATAGTAGTGGGCCAAGCACAGAACCCTGGGGTACACCACTCATAACTGGTGACCATTCCGAGTAGGAATCATTGACCACAACTCTCTGGATACGATCCTTCAGCCAGTTTTTAATCCAATTGCAAATGATTTCTGCCAAACCAATAGCCCTAATTTTACCCATCAGGCGTCTATGAGGGACAGTGTCAAATGCCTTTGAAAAGCCCAAGAACACAATATCCACAGCTGCTCCTCCATCCAGGCACCTGCTCACCTCTTCATAGAAGCAGATAAGGTTAGTTTGACAACTTCTATTCTTAGTAAACCCATGCTGGTTATCACTTATTATTCTATTTGATGTCACATACTCCAGTATATAGTCTTTTACTAACCCTTCTAATACTTTCCCCACAATGGAAGTTAAGCTTACAGGCCTGTAATTGCCTGGCGAAGTTCTAGAGCCCTTTTTATATATTGGCACCACATTTGCCTTGCGCCAGTCACTTGGCACCACACCAGACATTACGGAATGCCTGAAGATGTTAGACAGCGGTACAGCAATAACAGAACTGAGTTCTTTAACCCCTTCCCGACATTTGACGTAATAGTACTGCATGGCGGGAGGTGCGTTCCCGCAAAATGCAGTATTATTACGTCAAGCTTCTGGCGCCGGCTCCTGAACGGAGCCGGCGCCAGAAGCTGCGGGTGTCGGCTATATATTATAGCCGACACCTGCCTCTAACACCCGCGATCGGAGATTTCTCCGATCGCGGGTGTTAACCCCTAACACGCCGCGGTCGCGCTGACCGCGGCGTGTCAGAGGCATTTAAATGTAATGTGAGGGGAATCGGACCCCCCCGCGGCGCTTACCGGGGGGGTCCGCTGCTCCGATTGCAGCCCCGGGACTGCCGGTGCCCGGGGCTGCGAGATCTTCATCCCGGTGCCGGGTCCCTGCCTTCTGGCAGGACCCGGCTGTAAGACACTGGGCATGCGCAGCATGCTCAGTGTCTTACATTACACAGTGCAATACATCTGTATTGCACTGTGTAACCTGTAAAATAGCTTGAACAAGTGATCAGAAGATCACTTGTTAAAGCTTAGATGTCATTAACTGTAAAAAAAAGTTAAAACAATAAATAAAGGTTTTTTAAAATAAAAATAAATAATTAAAGAAAGTGAATGTCCCCCCAAACACCACATTTCCCTTTACACAAGTAATAAAGTATAAAATACACTAAATCACAAAAAAAAACCACTTATTTGGTATCGCCACGTCCGTAACAATCTGTACAATAAATCCTAATCATAATTGGACCCTCTAGGTGAACGTGGTAAAAAAAAAAAACCCAAAAACTTGCCAAAAATTAAAACTTTTTATCAAATTGCTTTACAAAAAATGTTCTAAAAAGTGATCCGAAAAAGTTACAAGCGCCAAAATGATACCACTGAAAAGAACAACTTGTCACGCAAAAAATAAGCTCACAACCAGCTCCGTCAACCAAAAAATACTATAGTTATGCCACTATAAAGATGGCAATACTAAAACAAATGCAATTTTTTCTATTCTAGTTTTCCTTCAATAAAATTGGACAAATAAAAATAAAACTATATAAATGAGGTATCACCGTAATCGTAGTGATCCGTAGAATAAAGATAATATATTATTGTTATGCTACAGCGAACACCCCCCCAAAAAATGCTAAAAATCCAAAATAAGAATTGATGATTTTATTTTCCTCCACGCGAAAAAAGTTAATAAAATTGCTTTGATAAGCTAAACACCCTCTAAAATAAAGTTTTTTTTTTACAGTGCATCGCGTCTCGCAAAAAATAAGCCCTTATTTGTCTAAATTGCTTAAAAAATAAAGATTGTATAGCCTATTCCCAACGCGCGTTGTAATAGAACGGTGCGGCGGGTAGTGACTTGCCAACACCGGTCAGACACAGTGATCGGGGTAAGACTGCGGCTGTTCCTGACAGCCATCCATCCTGCCCCATGGACCAGAAGGGTTACGTCCCCCCCACACACCCCCAGTTTATTATCACTGCTATTGGCTCATCAATTCAGACGAGCCAATAGCAGCGAATTTACTTATGACGTCAGTAATACCGGTCACCATGTCTGTAGACACGGTGATCGGGGCAGGGTGGTGGCTGTTCCTGACAGCCACCGATTTTACCTTGTGGTTCAGAGGGGTTTTGTTGCCCCCCTCTGTCCATGTTTGCCGCTATTGGCTGGTCGATTTGGTCCAGCTAAAAGCAGCAGTATTCGTCACAATGGGCATTGCTAGGGTGAATAAGAGCAACACTTGGCGATAATTTCCCTACGAAAAACGAAGATATGGTACAAAAGCGCTGGCCGTCCACATTGTACAGATTACGCTGTACAACTCTTATGTGCTGTTCCAATGTGCACGCCCTGCCGTATCATTTCTCCGTTTTCAAGAGGAAGATATTAGGAAACTAATATTGGGACAAGAAGGACGGGGCCCCTGTACCTCTGGTTTAGATGTTCCTGTATTTTGTCAGGGCAGCATTTTCACGGTAAATTCTGCTGCTTCTAAAGGAAGGACTCAGAAAAGAGTTTGTTCCAAAAGAGGAGTTAGGATGGACACTATATACTAAGGATGGACACTATATACTAAGGATGGACACTATATACTAAGGATGGACACTATATACTACTAAGAGACCTGCGACAACTCCAAGTGTGACAAAAGTTTAGATGGTCCCCTGGTCTATTCTACCTCCTTATACGCAACACATTCACAATTCACGCCCAACCTGTTGTGAATTCAGTAAAATGAATAATTTAACAACTGGTAGGTCACGTTGCTCCCTATACCCCTCCATTATTTCATAAGGGGCGCCACATAACGGGCACTGAACGTTCCAGAAATAATTGCAATTTCCATCTTGGACTCCATTGCACATCGTATTTGGAAACCACCTGTATGTTCAAATGCTCATTTCACGACGTGTATTACACTACACCACATATTACACCTTGCTATATTCCCCAAGGGGTGTACATTCAACAATTAGGGTCACTTTTCGGGTTTTCCTCTGTTTTGGTACCACTACGGCTCTCCAAATGTATCCTGACACATGTGAAGGATTTCTTGCAAATTTGGCCTCTAAAAGACAAACATCCCTCTTTTCCTCTACTGTGAGCCCATAAAGCATTTTATATGCCCATGTGGGGTACTTCTACACTCAGGAGAAATAGTTTTACACCTTTTTCGGGGTTATTTAATATATTATCCCTTGTGGCTTACAAAAATTAGGAGTAAAGTGACATTTATAGGAAAATTTTCACCTTTTTAATGTTTAGGGCCTAATTGGATCATTCACCTGTAGGGTCAAATACATATATTACACATTGCAAAATTCTCTAAGGGGTGTGTGTTCAAAAATTAGGGTCACTTTTCGGATTCTTATCTGTTTTATACCACTAGGGTTCTCCAAATGCATGTCAAACATTTCTGTCAAATTTGGCTTCTAAAAGGCAAACATTCCCCTTCCCTTTTACTGTGCGCCCATACAACATTTTATATACACATGTGGGGTACTTCTACACTCGAGAGAAATAGGTTTACACATTTTAAGGGGTTATTACATTTTTTTTATCCCTTGTGGCTATAAAAAATTAGGGGTACAATGACCTTTATAAGAAAATGTTCACCTTTGTCCTATTTAAGCCCTAATTAAATCAAACACCTATATGGACAAATACTCATATTACACCTTACTAAATTCTCTAAGGGGTGTGCTTTCCAAAATGGTGACACTTGTTGGGGTTCCCCTCTGTTTTGGTACCACTACGGCTCTCTAAATGCATCTTGACACATGTAAAGGATGTTTGTCAAATTTGGCTTCTAAAAGGCCAATGCCCCTCTTTCCCTTCTGAGCTTCACTGCGTACCCATACAACATTTTATTTGCATGTGTGGGGCAATTTTATACTCGGGAGAAATGCTAGTACACATTTTTTGGGGTTATTTTATCTTTAATGCCTTATGGGATACAAAAATTAGCCGTAAAAGTGACTTTTTTGGGAAAATGTTCATCTTTTTCCTTTTAGGGACCTAATTGAAGCAAACACCTGTGGGGGAAAATACACATATTACACCTTGCTAAATTCTCCAAAGGGTGCACTTTCCAAAATGGTGACATTTGTTGGGGTTCCCCTCATTTTTGGTACCACTAGGGCTCTCCAAATGCATCCTGACACATGTATGGATGATTGTCAAATCTGGCTTCTAAAAGGCCAAAGCCCCTCCTTCCCTTCTGAGCCCTACTGTGTACCCATACAACACTTTATATGCAAAAGTGGTGCAGTTCTGTGCTTAGGAGAAATAGTTTTACACATTTATGGGAGTTGTTTCATCTTTTATCCCTTGTGGCTTACAAAAATTTGGGGTAAAAGTGACTTTTTTGAGAATATTTTCACCTTTTTTCCCTTTTGGGGCCTAATTGAATCAAACACCTGTTTGGGCAAATACACAAATTACACGTTGCTAAACTCTCCAAGGGGTTTACTTTCCAGAATGGTGTCTCTTGTTGGGGCTTTCCTCTGTTTTGGTACCATTAGGGCTCTCCAAATTCATCCTGACACATGAAAACTTTTTCAGCCATATTTGCCCTGCAAAAACGAAACAATGCTCTTTCCATTCCAAGTGCCCCCCTGTGCCCGTACAGAAGGGTACAGTGACAAAATGGGCATTGGCATGCTTAGGAGGAATTGCCCTAAACATGGTAAAATGCATTTTCCTTTTTAACCCATTGTAAAGGTGCAAATTTTAGTGTTCAATGAATCTATTGTAAGATAAAATTACATTTCTGTAATTTCACTTTCATTTATCTTTCACCCTCATGAAACGCTCAAAGGGTTAACAAAATTCCCAAAGGTTGTTATGAATATTTTGAGGGGTGTAGTTTCTAAAATGGTGTCATTTGTGGGGGTTTTCTATCCTGTAGGCCTTATAAAGTCACTTCTAACTAAACTGACCCTCCAAAAGTAGGTTTTGATGATTTTCGTGAAAATCTGAAAAATTTCACCTAAAGTTATAAGCCTCCTAGCATCCTAAAAAAAGGAAAAGATGTTTGAAAAATGATGCCAAGTTAAAGCAGACATATGGAAAATGTTAGTTATCAAGTTATTTTAGTGATATGACTAACTTTCCAAAAAGTAGAAAATTTTGAATTTTGAAAACATTGTTTTTTTCAAAATTTTTGGCAAATTTCCATTTATTTCATAAATAAATACTAAACATATTGATTAAATTTCTCAACCAACATGAAGTACAATGTGTCACGAAAAAACAATCTCAAAATCAACTGGATATGTTAAAGCGTTCCAAAGTTATAACCACTTAAATAGACACATGTCAGATTTTAAAAAATGGGCCGTGTCAGGAAGGTGAAAAGTGGCTTCAGCGTTAAGGGGTTAAGAACTCTGGGGTGTAACCCATCTGGTCCAGGAGCTTTGTACACATTGATTTTATTGAGCTTAGATTGGATAATGCCTACATTCAGCCAGTCTACTATATTACAGGGTGCATGACCCGCACTAGCACCACCCAAGTCAGAAGTTCTCTCTTCTATTGTATAAATGGAGCTAAAAAAACTATTAAGTATCTCCGCCTTCTCTTGGTCTCCAATCACCGATGCCCCATTTTCAGAATAAAGGGGTTCAACCTGTTGTGACCCATTTTTTTTTGCATTGATATACCTAAAAAATTTCTTGGGATTTGTTTTGCTATCTTTAGCCACCTGTCTTTCATTTTGTATTTTGGCTGATTTGATTTCCTTTTTACAGATTTTGGTAAGTTTTTTGTAAGTATTGAAAGGACTCATATCCTTTTATCTGATGAGATATGACAATGCTGGACTTAGTCCTGAATAGATGTCTAGGGGTTCCAAATCACTGTTATGGTTTTCTAATATTAGTTTACAATGGGGCTCGCGCCTTGTGAATTGTACCCCATGATTGATGTACTATCTCTTTTGGTCACTTGGCCTGTGACCCACATATGGCACTTATTTCTCTTCCCCCCTCCCCCTTCCCTGCTCCTACCACCCCCCCCTTCCCGTATACTCTTACCACTCCCCTTCCAAGTCTCCCCTCCCCTACCTCCTCTTTTGCTCTCTCTAAATATGGTTGCCTAAATACCTCCTGTTTATATATATTCTGAGGGTTGGGGGTCATGGGACAAAAGCTGTAGGTTTGTCTTGAGTTAGGGACCACTGTTCTACTCTTTGATTGTTATTGGGTATAGGTCTACACTACTGCTGTTAGGGTGTTAGACAGGGGGTTTATATTCTTGGGATTGTTTGTTCGGTTCTGGTTATATTTGTTATGTTCTCTGTTGTCTGTCTGTCTATGTCTTTGTGGTATGAAAGGATGAATGCTTGGTTGCTCACGTCTCCTCCCCCACACCCTTTTCCCTTCCGCTAATATGTCTTCACTTAAGGTAATGAGTTGGAATGTGAGGGGACTCAACTCCAAATTCAGAAGGGCCCTGATGTTAGATGTCATTAAGCGACAGGCTCCTCACATTGTATGTATCCAAGAGACACACCTTACGGGTCAGAAAGTCCTCTCTCTGAAGCGGGCATGGGTGGCTAGAGGTTATCATTCCTCCTACTCTGTCTACGCTAGGGGAGTATCCATACTCATATCCAAAGCGCTTCCCATAGAAGTCATACAGGTAGCTCTAGATCACTTCGGCCAGTATGTGGTCATACACTGTGCTCTATGGGGCTTTACCTTCACTATAGCGTCTATTTATGTCCCCCCTCCCTTTGATCCAGCTGTGCTGCTCCTAATCTCCAGTAAACTGGCTGCTATGCCTCCCAGTCCTCCCAGTCCGGTCCTTTGCATTGGAGACTTTAATGCAGTCCCTAATCCCTCCCTGGATGGCACAAGCGGCCTAGACACAGGCTCGGTCCGTCTGAATGAGTGGCTCACTTCCCTAGATCTCACCGATGTTTGGCGTAGTAAGCACCCTCAAGAGAGAGAATACTCGTTTTATTACTATGTGCACAAGAGCTTCTCTCGGATTGATCTGGCCTTTGTCTCCCCAGATATGCTACCGCACGTCGATCAAGTATCCTATTGCCCGCACAGTGCATCAGATCACTCTGCCTTGCTCATCAGTCTACTTATAGGCCCCCCCCCCAGCGACTTCCGCTTATGGCGCCTGCACCCGGCCTGGCTCGTATCCCCAGCGGTCCAGAGTACTGTTAGGGCAGCGCACAGCGAGTTCTGGGACGTACACTCAACCCATCCTGATCCCCTTCTAGTCTGGGACTCGTACAAGTCCTCGGTGCGGGGAGCATTTATGTCGGGGTAGCTGGCCATAGGAAGTCATTGAATGCGCAAGAGGAAAGGCTGACCGCTGCGCTAGTGACAGCAGAAAAGGAATATCTAGAGAAGCCTACTGCGGGGAGCAAAAAGAATTGGGCTCAGGCGCAGAGGAACCATCTAGCTGTAGTGAAGGAGCGCACCAGCAAGCGCCTGCTAGCCAGGGAAGCGTCTATCTTTGAATTTGGAGATAAAAATGGGAAGCTACTTGCTTACCTCTCTCGGGCTGAGCGTCCTTGTGCTTCCGTTCCCTCTATTATTGACGGTAAAGGAGCCTTAATCACAGAACCCCGGGCCATTAACATGGTTTTTCAGGAATTCTACTCTTCTCTATACAGCTCCAGATTGTCCGCCTCTTCCGTCTAGATTTCCAGATTCCTCGATAGTCTCCCATTATGGAGGCTCACACCGGCACAGTCTTCGGAACTTGATGCCCCGCTCTCAGCGGAGGAAGTGGAACTGGCCCCCCGGTAAGACACCTGGGCTTGACGGGCTGGGAGGTGAGTGGTATAGGGATAATTGTGAGAGACTCTGGTCCCCCATCTCCTTGGTCTGTACTCCTCTGCGCTTGACAGCGGTTCCCTCCCTGACTCCATGCGTGATGCCCTTATTGTAGTTCTTCCTAAGCCTGGTAAGGACCCGCTACTTCCCGACTCATACCGTCCAATTTCCCTCCTAAACTCGGATGTTAAAATACTAGCAAAAATTCTGGCAACAAGGGTTAACAAAGTAATATTATCCTTGGTTCACCCGGACCAGACAGGCTTTATGCCTGGGAGGGGAACTGACATAAACATACAAAGACTACACCTGAACACAGCAGAGGCAGAGAGGTCTTCAGACCCTGGGTTTATATTATCCTTAGACAATTGCAAGGCATTTGATTCTGTGGAGTGGCCCTATTTATGGACCCTCTTGCCCAGGCTGGGTATTGGCCCTCGCTTCACAGCACTAGTTAGATTACTGTATAACGATCTTAAGGCCAGGGTAAGGACCAACCTTAACATCTCACCCACTCTCCCTATGGCCAGGGGCACTAGACAGGGTTGCCCACTATCTCCCCTCCTCTTCGCACTTGCCATTGAGCCCATTCGTCACTCTGATGGCATTAAGGGCATTACTAGAGGTACTATTATTGAAAACGTATCTCTCTATGCTGATGATACACTGGTATACCTTGGGGATGTGGGCCCCTCTCTGGAATCCCTTCTCTCCCTGATAGAACGTTATGGGGGGTTTTCGGGTCTCCGGGTTAACTGGGATAAATCAGCCCTTTTTCCCTTATCAGATGTAGGGGTACACTCCCTCCCCGTCCCGGTCCAGGTGGTGTCCACTTTTAAATATCTAGGAATCCAGGTTCAGGCATATAGGGAGCTAAACATTACACCCCTGATAACTGCAATGGAATCGCGCCTAAAAGCCTGGTCCACTCTCCCCTTGTCCCTGTACGGGCGTATTAACATATTCAAAATGATCTTCCTCCCTAAATTTTTATTCCCAGGTCCTTCTACTGGCAAGGGGGCGTCCCGCGCTTCAGTTTAGCACTGCTTCAGGCTCCCAAGGCTAGGGGTGGACTGGCTGCCCCAGATCTGTATCTTTATTACCTGGCTTCCCAGCTAGTATATGCCCAGTGGTGGATAGATATAGACATGGGTAATGCGGCTACTGCACTGGCTGGGGCTGTGGTAGGTTCCTACAAAGCCCTTACAAACCTGCTGTACAGATTCAAGTCCCCATCTGATACCCCACTCCCCCTACGTACGGTAGCGGTGTGCTGACGTAGGGCACAATCCGTGGTAGAAACAGGCAGCTCTCCCCCTCTCTCGCCTAGGACTCCATTGTGGCTCAATCCGTGGCTCTCTCACTTCCTCTCCCTCCCAGGCTGGACAATGTGGGGGGCGGCGGGGGTGAAATTTGTAGGCCAGCTCTTATCCCCGGATGCAGAACTACTCAGCTTTAAAGAGATAAGGGAGAGGCATACTGTACCCGATATGGCCAGCTTCTACTACACGCAACTGCGACACGCTTTCAAAGCCCAATTCGGCTCTTTTAGCCTGGCAGTGAAATTCTCCAAACTAGAGACTCTGATGAGTGCCCCGACCTCCCTAAGCCACTCACTCAGTGCTATGCTCTCTTACAAGAGCAAAAGTCCAGACCGTTTGATAGAGCCCATGAATGCTGGAGACCGGATATCCCTGACAGATGATGACTGGAGGGAGGTCGAACTGTCCTACTTCACATCTGTAGTGAGTGCGAGGGACTTCCTGATCCAATCTAAATTCCTCCATCGAGTATATTTCACCCCTGCTAGACTATGCCGCATGGGAGCAATGCCCAATGATCTTTGCTTTCGCTGTCAGGCTGAAGCCGGATCCTTCCTGCACTGTGTCTGGTCCTGCCCTAGGGTTCATGTCTTCTGGTCCGAAGTGCTGGAGTTCCTAAATCTACACTTTGATTTCCCATGCTTACTGTCTCCCTCTGTGTGTCTCCTCGGCAGGGCCGGCTCCAGGTTTCAGTGGGCCCCTGGGCGACAGAGCTCTAGTGGGCCCCTTTATGGGCCGCCCT
The DNA here is from genome assembly GCF_040894005.1 of Engystomops pustulosus. Taxonomy (NCBI): domain Eukaryota; kingdom Metazoa; phylum Chordata; class Amphibia; order Anura; family Leptodactylidae; genus Engystomops; species Engystomops pustulosus. The sequence continues at coordinate 13,361,164 of NC_092411.1, read as the reverse complement.
CCAGTAGTCACACTGCCCCCCCCCGACGCGTGGACACACGGCCCCTCATCCCCATGTACACATCCCCCCCTCCTGTATACACACTGCCCCCTCCTCCCCCTGTATACACACTGCCCCCCTCCCCTTGTATAATACACACTGCCCCCCCTCCTCCTGTATACACACTGCCCCCTTCCCCTGTATAAACGCTGCCCCCCTCCCCCTGTATAATACACACTGCCCCCCCTCCCCCTGTATAATACACACTGCCCCCCCTCCTGTATACACACTGCCCCCCTCCCCCTGTATACACACTGCCCCCTGTATACACACTGCCCCCCCTCCTCCTGTATACACACTGCCCCTCCTCCTCCTGTATACACACTGCCCCCCCTCTACCTGTATACACACTGCCCCCCCTCCCCTGTATATACACTGCCCCCCTCCTCCTGTATACACACTGCCCTTTCCTCCTGTATACATACTGCCCCTCCTCCGCCTGTATACATACTGCCCCCCCCTCTACCTGTATACACACTGCTCCCCCCTCTACCTGTATACACACTGACCCCCCTCCCCCTGTATACACACTGCCCCCCTCTACCTGTATACACACTGCCCCCCCTCCCCCTGTATACACACTGACCCCCCTCCTCCTGTATACACAATGACCCCCCCACCCCTGTATGCACACTGCCCCCCTCCTCATGTATACACACTGCCCCCCCCCTGTATACACACTGCCCCTCCCCTGTATACACACTGCTATCCACCCCCCACCTCCTGTATACACACTGCCCCCCCTCCTCCTGTATACACTGCCCCGCCCTGTATACACATTGCCCCCCAGTAAGTAATGTCCCCACACAGCCCCTCATGTTCTCCCCCTTCCCTGGCCCCTGTTATGTCTCTCCCCCCTCACCTCACAGATGCAGGTCTGTGTTGTCACTGCTTTCCCCGACAGGACATGTGACCATGATGTCATCACAGGTCCTTCAGCCTCTGCAGCTCCTGCCGGGGAAAGCAGTAACTGCACAGGTACTCATCGCGATCTGTGTCCGGAGGAGAGAGAGAAGGAACCTCCCGGGCAGCGGGGCAGATGTCCTGCTGACCCGGGGGCCTGAGTGGGCCCCTCCAGTACCCCGGGGCCCCAGCACTTGCCCGGGTTAGCCGAGTGCTGGCGCCGGGCCTGCTCCTCGGCATCATAAATAAAGTTATCAATGGCCACTATGCCAACATTTTCTTTAGGTTTGTCTTGTACTATGCCCGGAAAGTGGTGATAATGACTTAAAAAGATGGATATTACTCATTAACAGTGTCATTCCCCACTACCGGTCCCGTATGTCAACAGGAAGTGTCCCCAAAAGTTTGATCGCATCTGGTCCAGATGGTGCGTGACTCCCCATACAGCTTTATAATCACATGTGGTATCTACCTCTCTCCATAATGAAGGAGACAGAGTGTTCTGGTATGTGTATGTGTGTGTGTGTGACTGATTGTCTATGTGTCAATAGTTATTTGTGTCGTAACAAGACGTCTGGCTACATTATTTACTGTCATTTATAGTGCGATATTGGAACGCAGTAAGACCCTGATTGTTACCATGGAGGTTCTTCAATACTTCTGTATTGTGGGGAAGAAAATATGTAACAGACAATCTTGTTCTTTGGTTTTGTTTATTGTAATTGTAAAAATTTCAAAAAACTGCAAAAATAAATACTTTTAAAAAAGAGAAGCCAAGAGTGTGCAAAGCAGTAATCAAAGCAAAAGGAACCTATAATATAAAAAAGATTTTCAGTTGTTTCAGACTTTTCTGTTAAGTATATCATTCCACATGTGTTAATTCAAAGTTTTAATGCCTTCAGTGTGAATCTAAAGTCATAGATTTTTATAGTCACAAAAATACAAAAACACTGAAATACAGAAATACATGAAATGACATCCTGACTGGTGCCGCAAACTATTTGTTTAAAGTCTGTTTTTTGGCACTTTATGTGGTGGCCCTTGTCCCCTGTTTAGTAGAGAACGCCAGCCTGAGGGAAGGGGGCACGACACATCCTCCAGGTTGGTCCGTCATGGTGCACTAGTGGAAACAGAGGGGCACATTACATTGTCCGTCTATAACGCAGCGTGCGGTAATTCACTAAGATCGTGCGGCAGAAATCATGAAATCATGAGCGGGGAAGCGACACATGCAGGATATCGGGCGCACGGTCTTAGTGAATCGCGGCACAGCGCATTATACACGGACAATGCACTTTCTATGAAATCCGGTGACCCTGTACGTAAATGTGCTCCAATTTGTTGAGCAAAAAAATAAGTCCTCACTCAGCTCTGTACACAGAAAAAATTTAAAAGTCATAGTTTTATGATGGTGGGGAGCGAAAAATGAAAATGTAAAAAATTAAAAGTTCCCCTATTCAGCATGGTAATGAGGAGCTGTCACATCACTTTGGAAAGCACAGGGGCATGAACATCAGATGATGACCTAGGGATATAGTAAATGATTAGTGCCATGTGATGTGAAGCTGAATACATATATACATCCGTGGGAAGACCAAATAAAGAGTTTGTGCTGTAGTTACTGAGGTTGCAAACGATATTCATAACACATCAATCAATCATTTCATTATCAGTCCAGGTCTACGTAAGAAAACCCAAACACCATTTCTGTTCTACGTCGATGCATTTGTATCACAAAAACCTTCCGGCCGGTTCAGACTTCATATGGGACAGGAAACACGAGACGCCTCCTATTCACAGGTAAAGCCGGGATGGTAATTGATTTACTTTATGCAGAGTGATTCCGGCTTACGCTCCACAGCTGCTTCTTGTGAGAAGACGTTCTAGTGATTTGTCGCTAGCCGGACCCTGTGATATATAAAAGCCGGACTCTGGGAAGCCACCGCAATCTGCGCCATGTGGACAGTGCGGATCCTTACGTTGGTTTTTGCCTTTGGTGTCATCGTTGTGGCTCCTGCAAATCTATCAGAAAAGTGTTTACAGGACACCATGGATTACTTGTCAGATCTGAACTCCAAGGAGCCCAAGACTTATGCCATGCTCAGTAAGTACCACTGCTTGCTTTCAGTCGGGTCTGCACATGTGATGGTGGTGTGACTAGGGGGATCTTGTGTGTCCTGCATCCAGGGGTGTAACTACAGGGGTAGCAGCCATAGCTTCTTAGGTATTGGGTGTGTATATGCAGTATGTCTATATATGGTATTGTATGTATATGCATATGTCTGTGTACATGATGCATTGGTGTATTTTGTACTGTATGTATGTGGGTATATGCTGTATGTATTTTTACATGGTGTGTGATTGAAGTGTGTGTGAAGTATACAGATATGTATATTTTTTAAGGGGGATTCCATTTAGAAGTCTGCTATGGGGCCCTGCCTCTCCTCGTTACGCCACTGCCTGCATCCATGATGGTGTAGACTGTTACTGAAGGTAATCTCTTGTCTGTGGTCCCAGCTCTATTCAGGTTATAAATTTCAACAAAGGGAACGGCACATACCCAGGGACGCTGCTGCACTCTAACATTGTTGTCTACAATTGGCCAGAGACAAGTGAAGAGGCTTGTGTGTGACCTGAGTGACGTTGACCCCCCCACCTTGTTGAAATCAATCAAAATTGGTGTCAAACGTTTGTGCTACGTTTGTGCTGGTTTGTGCAGTAAAAATTTTTATTTGTGCCGCTATCGTTTTTAAGATTTTAATGAAAGTTTCCAGAGGTCATCAGAGGTCAACCAGCCCCCCCACATTGCTCAAACCAAACCAAACTGGTGCCGAACAATTCTGCTACATTTGTGCTGGTTTGTGCTGCTCAAATTTTTGCTTGTGCTGCTTTTGTTTTGAATAAATGAACAAAAAATTAAAGGTCAAAAGTTCAACTAGCCCCCCCCGCCCCCACATTAACCAAATTGAACAAAACTGGTGTCAAATGTTAGTGCTACATTTGTGCTGGTTTGTGCAGCAAAACTTTTCATTTGTGCCGCTATCATTTTTAAGGTATGTTCAGGTGTTTACATAGGTTGAAGGTGTTTAGTATGAACTGGTAAAAAACAAACCTAGTGACACTTCCCTGGTTTGATCACCAGGGGGAGCTAGCAAACACATTGGGGCAGATTTACTTACCCGGTCCATTCGCGATCCAGCGGCGCGTTCTCTGCGGTGGATTCGGGTCCGGCCGGGATTCACTAAGGTAGTTCCTCCCACGTCCACCAGGTGGCGCTGCTGCGCTGAAGTTCCCCGAGGCCCGCTGAAATGCACTCAAGTTCACCAGCCTATTCCTAGTGAAGGTAAGTGCAAGTTCCGCAACACTTTTTTTTAAATGCGGCGGTTTTTACGAATCCGTCGGGACAATTCAGGGGAAATCGGCGCAAATCGGAAATATTCGGGTAACACGTCGGGAAAACGCGAATCAGACCCTTAGTAAATGACCCCCATTGTACTTTGGAAGAAATGAACTCTGATGACCTCTGGAAAAAAGTATGAATATATTAAAAATGATAGCGGCACAAACGAAAATTTTTGCTGCACAAACCAGCACAAATGTAGCACTAACGTTTGACACCTGTTTTGTTCGATTCGGTTAAGGTGGGGGGGCTGGTTGAACTTTTGACCTTTTACTATTTTGTTCATATATTCAAAACAAAAGCAGCACAAACAAAAATATGAGCAGCACAAACGTGGCAGAATTGATTGGCACCAGCTTTGTTTGGTTTGGGTAATGTGGGGGGGCTGGTTGACCTCTGATGACCTCTGGAAACTTTCATTAAAATCTTATAAACGATAGCGGCACAAACGAAAATCTTTGCTGCACAAACCAGCACAAACGTAGCACAAACGTTTGACACCAATTTTGTTTGATTTGAACAAGGTGGGTGAGGGGGGGGCAACTTCACTCAGGTTTGTGTGTGAAGTCTAGCAGCACAATCTATTCTGTGCTATAATGTTGCAAATCCAAATGTTACTATAAACACAAGGATTAGCTGGCTAGACCAGAAACTAATTCACAGGCTTATGTGTGTGGAGTCTATCAGCATGATCTGACCATCTGTGTAACAATGTTGCAAACCTAGTGTCAATACATACACAATGATGAGCCGTTACAAATAAATCACCACGTACAACCCTTTCCTTTCCCTATCCCACTATTAGAACTCTCTCCCTTCACAAAATATAGGGGAGAACCTCTATTTTTCTGGGCAAGCTAACAATATTAAATATCCTAAAAATATTTTCTGGGGACATATTACCTTAGCCCTTTGTCCCAACACGAGAATATACGTATATTACAGTGGTGACCTAATTTTAGTGTGGAATACACTGCTTAATAGTACATCAAACGATTAGGGGGTATATTCCCCATTTTTAATTGATATCTAATAAAAGTGAAGTATTAACTACACCCACACCTTTCCTTCTTTCCCTGTGTTCCCCATTAATTTTGGTTGATATTTTGGTGGTGTACACCTGTGGGTGTTTTTTTCATATCAGTTGTACCTTTTTGAAAACTACCCAGGGATGACCCACAACACTGCCTCACAATCCCTCTAGTAACCCCTAATTACTATCACAAAATGATGATGAATGCTGAAAATCAATGTATACGATACCTCAACAGAAGGCAAATGTATGATCAGATAATCCTGTAAAGGAACAAGATGAATGAGGTAGATCAGGCGGGGGAGGGAAGGAGGGTAGGAAGTGGGAGAGGGACCCCACGCGGTACGTCACACCACCGTGACTTCCTCAGGGGTAATGAAAAGTCCCATGTTCTGTCCCGCCTATATGACAAAAAGAATCCCCAAATTACCTTGTTAACAGGTGTGAAGGACGCTGGGTCCGAGCAAGCACAAGTGAGGTTCAACCTCTATCGCAAGTACCCGACACATAATAAAAAAAAGACATATGGATGCATGTGCCAAGCGGACGCGATGCACATGACGCCAAAATCACATTATTTCGCATGCGTCAAGCGGAGACGATCCGCTACCAGTATGGAGGGCACATATGCGCATGCGTACATCAATATGCGCTTGTGTCAATATTCTTGTGTGTAGCTCGTAGTGTTACACTCCACATCCGTGAAGCCAACCTAATTACAAGGTGAGGCGTGCGCCAAACTAAGTAGTGAAACACTTATAATCCATTAACCCTGCTTGTGATTTTCTTTTCGTTTTGGAAAAAAATGTAGTGTTCATACTTGAGTGTAAGCCAAGCTTTCCGGGACAATTTGTTACTCGATTATATAATCGCCGCTTGATGACATCATAGTGTGTGCCTGGGCAGAGTGTATAAACCCATCTCTACCTGCGATGTTACATAGGAAGCCGAGAGCTTAAAAAAATGAAGTGGAAGAATTTCATTAGTGAGAGGAGACACTGGGCATTTCATTAGTGAGGGGAGGCTGCTGGGCATTTCATTAGTAAGGGGAGGCTGCTGGGCATTTCACTAGTGAGGGGAGGCTGCTGGGCATTTCACTAGTGAGGGGAGGCTGCTGGCCAATTCATTAGTGAGGGGAGGCTGCTGGGCATTTCACTAGTGAGGGGAGGCTCCTGGCCAATTCATTAGTGAGGGGAGGCTGCTGGGCATTTCATTAGTGAGGGAAGGCTGTGTCCAATCCATCTCCTGCCCAAGGCGTATACTAGCATTTTCCTTTTCACCACAAAGGCACCACCAGACAGAAGGATCCACCCCAGGGACAGGAAACCCGAGCATATAAAAAGAAGTTCCTCCTTATCGGCCTCTGTGGTTTCTTTTCCCTGGAAGGGAACCTAAGTGGCCTCTTGAGGTCCAAGTACAAAAGGGGGCTCATCCGCACACCACTAACCCTCTTAAGTAGGGGAGTGTGGGTGTGGATGCAAGGTCTGCTGTGGTGGACCGTATGGATAGCATGGATGCTATGTCTCTTGTCCTATACATGCCGCCTCAGGGTAAAGCGCCTTACTTCTGGCCACCGTGGCCTAATGCTCTAGGTTGGCCGGAATGCCGGACCGGAGGTGGGTGGAGCTTACACTCGTGCCAAAGGGGTTTAAATCTGGAGGAATTCCTGCAGTAGTGTCCAGCTGGCTTATGTAACCTGCTCTCTGTCCTGCCCTGTTCATGGTGTAGGGGTTCAGCTCACTGGTGAGAGCCAAGACAGTTCAGAGAGACACAGAGTCAGACTTGTGTTTCCAAACTGGTTTGACTTCCAGTTTTTATTATAAGGTATATTTACAGGCCCAACATGTACCGGCTCAAAACAAACAGAAAAATACAAAACAAAAGACCTGCCCGTCCGCGCGCTAGCTAACACATTGGGGGTCATTTACTAACTGCCCGAATCACATTTTTCTGTCGGGTCTCCCAAATATTACCGGTTTGCGCCGTTTTTCCCTGAATTGCCCCTGGTTTTTGGCGCACACGATCGGATTGTGGCGCATTGTTGCCGCCATTCATGTGACGGGAAATCAGGGGAGCGTGGCCGTCGGAAAACCCGGTGGATTCGGAAAAACCGCCGTATTTTTTTAAAAAAAGTGTCGCTTGACACCCACGATAGGACAGTGAACTTCTGTGAACTCCAGCGGACTTCAGCGCAGCAGCGACACCTGATGGACATCGGCCGCAGTACCTTAGTGAATCCCGGCCGGACCCGAATCCTCGTCAGAGAACGGGCCGCTGGATCGCGTCTGGACCGGGTAAGTAAATGACCCCCATTATCTTTTCCGTCTCTAGCTAATATTACAAACAAACGTAATGGCAATCTTTACCTAAGGTTTGCTTCACTCACAGCCTCACCTCTGGCTCAGAGAGACCCTTCCTTTTGTGAAGCCATGGTTTATATAGCCCTGGTCTAGAATTTGACAGAGGGGACAAACACCAGTATGTCAGTGCTTGGTTTACAATCCTTCATCCTGGTGGCAGATGTTCTCCACTTTAGAAGGTCAGGGCTGGCAGAGGAGTAGGAGTGTACACAGGAACAGGTCTGGGGTCACAACGGAGAATCCAATCACTGGTACAAGGCACAGGGCAAAGCTTTCTCGATGGCATAGAGTCTGAAGATCCGGCAGGGAATGCTGGAAGAAGCTGGACTTTAACTGATTCCAGGAAGTGGCCAGTGCCAATCAGCGGTGCACTCGGAGATGGGAACGTCCACGCTGGGAGGTCGGGGCAGGAGCGTGGAGAGGTGAGTGAGGCTGGGGGGGAGCAGGCACCTCCGAGAGGGGTACAGGTGCGTCTACATCCCGGGATGTTGGTCGCAAGAGCACCCGTGACAGTACCCCCCTCTTCAGCCTCCCCCTCTTCTTGGTCTGGAGAAACCTTTCCAGAGGGCTACAGTCCAGAATGTTATCCTCAGGCTCCAAGGATCTCTCCTCATGCCCAAACCCCTTCCAGTCAACAAGGAAGAATCGCTTACCTCTCACTGTCTTAATGTCCAGAACCTCCTTACCATGAAGACGTCAGAGGAGTCAACCTCAGGAGCAGGAGGAGGAGGTTGCTGAGAGAAGCGGTTCAAGATGACAGTTTTCTAGGAGGAAGACATAGAAGGAGTTCGGGATGCGCATTGTGGGAGGAAGACATTATATGCCACAGGATTTATGTGCTTCACCAAACCTAGGTTCCTTATCGGTCTGGTGGCTGAAGTAGAGACTGACAAGTCTGTTCCCAGATTGAGTTGAGATCCTGCACCAACTCTTCTACCGCAGGAACTTCCGAGGTAATGGACAGAGGAAGAGGGGGACGTGGGTTTCGTCCGTAGATGACAAAGAAAGGAGCTGCACCAGAAGACTCAGAGTCCAGGGACTTATAGGAGAACTCAGCCCATGGCAACAGATTGGACCAGTCATCCTGAAGCAAAAAAAAAAACAATGTGCTATACCAGAAAAAAACAATCTTTATTTAACAGAAAATCACATATATACAGCAAATAAAAACCAATAAAATCATTAAAAAGGAAAATTCCTTTACACAAAACCCAGGGGAGGGTTAGGGCATATGATAAGGCCCACCAAACCAACACCTCCCAACCCAGCCCCAACCCCTATAGCTGTCCAACTACATAGATGAAAACTCACAGAAATATCGGAAACACCAAAAAAACGTAACTTTTATTAATTTCCTTTTAAAAAAGAAAAAACTAGAGTTTTTTTCTTGGACATTTGTCCCATTTATAATAACAACATACAATAATAGTGTCCTGGTAGGTTCAATATTTGTTGGGCCAAATTCAGACCCAGGACTCTATTTATTCCATAAATATGGATACACTTGTGGTATATGTCTATATGACATGAATCACCTAGACCCACTAACCCAACTACATAGATGTGAATAAAAAATGGAAGAGTGACAGGAAAATATATAAAAAAACCAATCAGAGCAAAACCAAGATGTCACAAAAATATCCATAAAAAGGAAATAATGCCAGTCACTATAATTACCAATAAAGCCGGACAGAAGGGGAAGGGGCTGGGAGAGCCCCATGCGTATCGCCACTAAAAGTGGCTTCCTCAGGGGTTACTTTTAAATGATTTTATTGGTTCTGTTTGGTGTATATATTTGATTTTCTGTTAAATAAAGATTGTATTTTTCTGGTATAGCACATGTTTTTTTTGTATTTTTTGCTAAGCTTGTTTTTTCATGTGCTCAGCTTTGATTCAGTTTTCATATGTGTAGTTCCTCCTTCATGTTTTTGTTTCAGTCATCCTGAAGCGACAGAAATGAAATGGCAGAGATAACAGCCCAAAGTTTGGTACACCCTTTCCAGTTGACCATTCAACTGTGGGTGATCAGCGTAAGAAAAGTCCAGATTCATTTGCAGCTGGTTACACAAGGATCACCAGAACTTAGAAACATCCCACGTAAGATGGGATGAAAGAACAAAATGAGACATTTTGGAAAACCGGCCAGTCACCACCCAGATGACAGTATTGCCAAAGGAAGGCAGGAGGTCCGTGATGAAGTCCATTTCCACATACGACCACGGACGACTGGGTATGGGTAACGGCAGCAGCTGGCTGTAAAAGGTGTCTTGAACTGGAGATGAGTGAATCAGACCTATGGCATCTAGATACCCTGATGGATCTGATACACGAATCAGAAAGGGAACCTGGAGGACCCTTTTACCAAGCCCCTTTTACCAAGCTTAAAAATAAAAGTGTGGAGTACCCCGCAATTGAAGCCACACATATTGACATCTTTGTGGAGTTGGTCTCAGAGGAACTTAAAAAACTAGACCCTCAACCACGTGGCTTCATTAACAATCTGTGTCCAGAGGAAAGGAGAGCTCTGGTGGCTTTCGAGCAGAACAATAGTATTATAATCAAGCCATCTGACAAAGGGGGCAATATTGGTCTGCTCGAACGATCAGAATACGAAACCATGTATAAGACAATCTTAATGGACATAGAGCTCTCTCGCATAAACCTTTAGATAAATTTAGATAAAGGAACTACGAAATATACTCAGTCGAGCATATTACGGGAAATGTATCAGTGAGCAAGAACAGAAATTCCTTCTCCCCAAGTTTCCAACTATGTCTACGTTTTATGGACTTCCGAAAGTCTGTAAGGGGTATTCCCCTATGAGGGGTTGCCCAATAGTTTCAGGGATCATCAGTCTCACTCAGAACATCAGTCTGTACGTTGATCAAATTCTCAGACCATTTGTCATCAGTTTATCATATGTCCGAGACACGACTAATGTGCTGAAACATCTGGATGGCATCTCCCTTGAAGAGAACACCTTCTTAGCGAGCCTGGATGTTGAGGCACTTTACTCCTCCATCCCTCATATCAAGGGATGTGAGGCTATCGGGTCTTTTTTGAAGACTCAAGTAACTCAGTTTGCAAAACACAACAGTCTGGTCTTGGACCTATTGAGGTTCATTTTGGAGAGAAACATCTTTCTTTTTGGGAACAAACTCTTCCACCAGCTGAGGGGAACAGCAATGGTGGGAGGATCAGAACCAAATGCCAGATGGACATCTATCTCTATATAGCTCAGATACATCGATGATGTTCTGATACTGTGGACCGCTACCCCCGCTGAATTCCAATTGTTTGTAGAGTCGTTAAATTCTAATGACTTGGGTCTGAGATTTACAGGCAAGATTCACGCTGATTCCACCACTTTCTTAGACCTACAAATCTTCAAATAAGACGGGGGCAACTGTAGTGGTACGGAAGACTTCATCCACCAGTCCCAGGACTTAAGTAATCGTTTCTCTCAAAGGGGATTCCCCATGAAAATTGTCAGAAATGTTTTTCAGGATGCATTCTCAGCCAAAAGAGAAGAACTAAGCCTAGACAAAGTGACAACTATCTACACCTGATCGGGACCTTTGATGCTGACATGGGTTCGATTAGCCAATCCTGAATTAATACTGGAGCATCCTCCGACAAGATAGGGACCTCATAGACCAGTGGTGGCGAAACTATGGCACGGGTGCCAGGGGTGGCACTCAGAGACCTCCCTGTGGGCACTCAGGCTGGTTCCCAGGCACAAAGTTTGCCAGACAGTCTTTATTGTCACGGGTGGACCCGCGACCCACATCGCGGGTCGCGGGCTCACCCGTGCCTCTCGCTCCCCGCAGCTTGACTGCTGTTTCTGTACCTCAACCTTGGCCGCCACTGCAGACAAGTCACGCCTGAGGAACGACCTGGTGGTACCACGCCGCAGCTTGTCTAACCCGCTTTGCGGCGGGCTCTGGTGAAAATCGGGTACCACTTAGACTCCGGTCCCAGGTAGTGGCTTGAGTCATTGTCTGCAGTGGTCCAGCGGATCCACATCCCGCAAGCCTGACAGTAAGATCCGGCCATGGATCCCGCCGAGGTTCCGTCTCCTAGCAAGCCTGACCTCGCTACTATTGTGATCCACCAATCCCTGGAAATTGCTGTGCAGCGTGATCAGCTGGAGCAGGTCACCGCCATGTTGCTGCAACTATTAGCCAACCAACAACCGCAACAGGTTACGGAAGCTGCTCTAGCGACTTCTACAGCTCCGATTCTTTTCCCTGCTGTTGCACCCAGGATGCGCTTGTCCATGCCCAGCAAATATGATGGTGATCCTAAGATGTGCAGAAGTTTTTTAACTCAGTGCTCCCTGCATATTGAGCTTATACCGACCCAGTTTATTTCGGAACGATCGAAGGTGGCGTTTTTAATCAGCCTACTCTCTGGGAAAGCCCTGGCCTTGGCTACACACCTGTGGGACAGAAGCGACCCGGTTACAGCTTCTCTCTCAGCCTTTTTGTCCGAATTTAGGGCCGTATTTGAGGAACCAGCTCGGGCCTCCTCCGCCAAGTCTGCCTTATTGAACTTGCGCCAGGGAGATTCCTCTGTGGGAGAGTATGCGGTCCAGTTCCGTACTTTGGCGTCAGAACTTGCCTGGAATGACGCCGCCTTGTCTGCCGCTTTCAAGAAGGGTCTCGCCTCTCATGTGAAGGACGCTCTGGCCGCCGGTGATCTGTCGTCTACTCTGAGTGGTCTCATCACCTTGGCCACCCGGATAGACGTGCGATTTAGAGAGTGTGCTGAGGAATCACGCTTCGAGCAAACTCAAGTCCGTCCTCGACGCCTTCCCTGCCTGGCCCCGGTCTTCCAAAGACCACTCCAGCCTCAGGTCATACCACCCGCAGAGGAGCCTATGGAGGTGGACAGAGCTAGACTCTCCTCCCAGGAACGCATCAGAAGGCGCCAGGGTAACCTTTGCCTTTATTGTGCTAGTCTGCAGCACTTCATCGGGTCCTGTCCTATCCGTCCTCAGCGTCCGGGAAACGCCAGCACCTAGGGTTCTTGGGAGAAGCGTCCCTAGGTGTCTGCCAAGCTTCTCCACGTCTGTTGATTCCGGTGCTTCTCAGCGTTGGCGCCAGTCCCCAGATCCAAGTCTCTGCGTTCCTGGACTCCGGCTCTGCAGGGAATTTCGTGGATGCCGCTCTGGTCTCCCGGCATCACATCCCAGTGGTTCGCCTTGAGAAGCCGTTGGTCATCTCATCCGTAAGTGGCCAGATCCTCTCTGACCCGGTCCCGCACCAAGCCTCTGTCCTTGCAAGTCGGAGTGTTACACAAGGAAAAACTGTCCTTTTACGTGCTACTTTGCTCCACGTCCTCTATCCTGTTGGGTCTTCCGTGGCTGCAGCTCCACGCTCCTGTTCTCAATTGGATGACAGGGGAGATCCTTCATTGGGGTCCTGAGTGCCGGTCCTGCTGTATGGGGGCTTCCCTGCCTGTACCTGAATTGGCCTCCTCTCTGTCTACGAAGCCTTTGGAGGGTTTACCCACGTGCTACCAGGACTTCTCTGACGTCTTCTCTAAAAAGCAGGCTGAGACTTTGCCACCGCACCGACCCTACGATTGCCCTATTGAGTTATTGCCGGGCACTTCTCCTCCCAGAGGCCGAGTGTATCCACTCTCCGTTCCTGAGACCACAGCTATGTCAGAGTATATCCAGGAGAACTTGCAAAGAGGTTTCATACGGAAGTCCTCCTCTCCTGCGGGTGCAGGATTCTACTTTGTTACTAAGAAGGACGGCTCCTTGCGTCCTTGTATTGATTATCGTGGACTTAATAAGATCACGGTTAAAAACCGCTACCCTATGCCACTGATCACAGAACTGTTTGATCGCCTGCGCGGTTCCAAGATTTTCTCTAAGTTGGATCTTCGCGGGGCCTACAACCTTATTCGTATCCGCAAGGGAGACGAATGGAAGACAGCATTTAACACCCGAGATGGTCACTTCGAATACCTTGTGATGCCTTTTGGATTATGCAATGCTCCAGCTGTCTTCCAGGAGATTGTCAATGACATCTTCAGGGACCTTCTGTATACGTGTGTAGTGGTCTACCTAGATGACATCTTGGTGTTCTCTCCAGATCTCATGACTCATCAATCTCACGTACAGCAAGTCCTAGGCCGCCTTCGAGCTAATCGTCTCTACGCTAAGCTCGAGAAATGTCTTTTCCATCAACGGAGTCTACCTTTTCTTGGTTACATCATCTCCGACAGGAGTCTCCAGATGGATCCTACCAAGCTGTTTGCCGTTCTTCAGTGGCCACGTCCAGAGGGTCTTCGCGCCATTCAGAGATTCCTGGGCTTCGCAAACTACTACCGTCAGTTCATTCCTCATTTCTCTACTCTTGTTGCTCCCATCGTGGCACTCACCAGGAAGGGCGCTAATCCACGCCTTTGGCCTCCAGCAGCTGAAGAGGCCTTTGCAAAGTTAAAATCCGCCTTTGCTAAAGCTTCGTTCCTTTCTGGACCTGATACTGAGAAGCCTTTTATCTTGGAGGTGGACGCATCTTCTGACGGTGCAGGGGCTGTGCTTACCCAGAAGGGACCCAGGGGCCGAACTCTTACGTGCGGTTTCTTTTCTAAAACTTTTTCTCCTGCAGAGAAGAACTACTCTATTGGTGACAAGGAACTTTTGGCAATCAAACTTGCCCTGGAAGAATGGCGTTATCTTTTGGAGGGTGCTCGCTATCCAGTTTGTGTTTACACGGATCATAAGAACCTTTCGTACCTCCAGACAGCCCAACGTCTTAATCCCAGACAAGCCCGTTGGTCACTATTCTTCTCCCGCTTCAATTTGATTATCCACTTCCGACCAGCAGAGAAGAATATCAAGGCTGATGCCCTTTCCCGTGCCTCAGATGTTGTTGGAGAAGAGCCGGTTCCTCAGTATATCATCTCTCTGGAACAGTTGGTTGCAGCCGCTCCTGTGGATCTTCGGCAGCTTCCCCCTGGCAAGACGTATGTCCGACCTGCTCTGCGGAAGAGGATTTTGTTTTGGGGACATTCTTCCCACCTGGCTGGGCACCCTGGGGTGCAACGCTCCGTGGCCCTCATCTCCCGCTACTACTGGTGGCCTGACTTGGTCAAAGATGTTCGGGACTTTGTGGGATCCTGCACCTACTGTGCTCGAAATAAGCCTTCTCGTCTAAAACCAGTTGGTCTCTTGCTTCCGTTGCCGATACCCAGTCGCCCGTTGTCACACGTGGCTATGGACTTTGTCACGGATCTTCCATCTTCTTCAGGCAATACTGTCATCTTGGTGGTGACAGACCGGTTTTCGAAGATGTCTCATTTCGTTCCTCTTCCAGGTCTACTGTCTGCTCCACGTCTTGCCAGTCTCTTCTTCCAACATATATTCCGGCTACATGGGCTTCCTCTGCACATTGTCTCTGATCGTGGAATTTGTCACCCGCTTCTGGCGCTCACTCTGCAGCCAACTGCAGGTGAAGTTGGACTTTTCTTCGGCCTACCACCCTCAGTCCAATGGTCAAGTGGAGAGAGTCAACCAGAGTCTGGGCTGCTATCTGCGTCATTTTGTCTCTGCCCGTCAGGACGACTGGTCCACTTTGTTGCCCTGGGCAGAGTTCTCCTACAACTCTCTGGATTCTGAGTCTGCTGGTGCAGCTCCATTCTTTGTTGTCTATGGAAGAATTCCACGCCCACCACTCCCTCTCTCAGTTCCCTCAGATGTTCTTGCAGTGGAAGAATTGGTGCAGGACCTCATCTCTGTATGGAGACAGACTCGTCTATCTCTACTTCGGGCGTCTGCTCGCACTAAAATCCAGGCCGACAAGAAACGCAGACCTCCTCCCGTCTTCTCTCCTGGGGACAAGGTCTGGTTATCTTCCAGGTACATCCGGCTGAAGATACCTGGGTACAAGCTCGGTCCTCGTTTCTTGGGTCCTTTCGAGGTCCTGACCCGTATCAATCCTGTATCCTACAAGTTGCGCCTTCCTCCCACCATGCGCATCCCAAACTCCTTCCATGTCTCCCTGCTCAAACCTGTCATCCTGAACCGCTTCTCCCGGCAAGTACCTCCTCCTACCCCTGTGGCTGACTCCACCGACACCTATGAGGTAAAAGACATCCTTGATATGAAGACAGTAAGTCGACTGGAAGGGGTTCGGTCCAGAAGAGAGGTCTTGGGAGCCGGAGGACAATATTCTGGATCGTGATCTTCTGCAGAGATTTCTTCAACCCAAGAAGAGGGGGAGGCCGAAGGGGGGGGGGGGGTACTGTCACGGGTGGACCCGCGACCCACATCGCGGGTCTCGGGCTCACCCGTGCCTCTCGCTCCCGCAGGCGCCGCGCCAGCGCGTCTCACCTCTCCCCGCTCCCGAGTCCCGGCCTGGCTCCGTGTGCGCGCGGACCTGCGCCTTAGGGCGCGCGCGGCACTTCCAGGAAATTTAAAGGGCCAGCGCGCCATTAATTGGCGCTGGCCATATTGCCCAAATCTATATAGCCTGCCTCTTCCTGCAAAGCCCTGCCGGATCTTTGTGCCTCACTGCCTTAGAGAAAGCTCTGTTGCGATTTGCCTGCGTTCCAGTGTCTCCTGTGTTCCTGTGTCTCCTGCGTGCCTGACTCCCTCTGTGTTCCTGTGTTGCCTGACTACCTCCGTGTTCCCGTGTACCAGTGTCCCTCCGTATTGCTGTCGTGAGTTCTGTGTTCCCGTACCCTTCTGCTTGGACCTCCTGTTGCTGACCCCGAATTGGATTCTGACGCTGCATCTCTGCCGCCTGCCCTGACCCTGTGCCTGGACTGTGACCTCGAGCTTGACTGCTGTTTCTGTACCTCAACCTTGGCCGCCACTGCAGACAAGTCACGCCTGAGGAACGACCTGGTGGTACCACGCCGCAGCTTGTCTAACCCGCTTTGCGGCGGGCTCTGGTGAAAACCGGGTACCACTTAGACTCCGGTCCCAGGTAGTGGCTTGAGTCATCGTCTGCAGTGGTCCAGCGGATCCACATCCCGCAAGCCTGACATGTATTATTTTAAAGAGACCCATCTTAGGCTGCCCGGGACTATAGGAATTGTGAGAAAGTGTGAGAGCTATTAGAGAACTTGCTCCAGGCCCCCACGATTCTTCCTGTTCAGGGGGCCCTACCGTCTTTGAACGGTATTAGGGCACTCAGGCAGTTATGTTACTGCCATGTTGACACTTTGGGAAAAGCTAGTGGGTTTTGGGTCACATTTTGGGGACTTGATCTTGAAAAGGTTCGCCATCACTGTCTCAGTCCCACACCAGCAGTCACATTTAGAAGGGCGAGAAACCTACGCGATCAACTTGTCCAAAGTCGCCTGGAACCTAAATGTAGATTGATGTCATGGCTCACGTCACGAGCAGGGACATTTAAGTGTGGCAACTGCAACATCTGCCCACTTATCATGCTTGGAAACACCTTCTGCAGTGCTAGTACCGGAGACAATTTTTTCCATTAGGGAGTATGCGAAATGCAGAACGGAGGGAGTAGTGTATTTTACTCACCTGTCCTCTAAACTAGGTGGGCAAAATCAGCCACTGAAAACAAGAATCCAGGATTATGTGGGGGACATAAGAAATCAGAGAGCCAAGACATTTCTCCCTGAAACAAAAGAGCGATCAGAGTCTGCTGCATGTTCAAGTTATTGAGAAAGTGAGACCACCCAGGAGAGGTGGCGATTGGGATAGACTCATCCAGCAAAAAGAGACCCGATGGATCTACCGGCTTGATAGGGTGGATCCTTCCAGCCTGAATGAGACCCTATCCTTTGCCAGTTTCCTGTGAGGGAGTGGTACCTCTGAGAAACATGTGGTGACCAGTCTAGGCATATAGAATTCTATTCCTTTACTATGCACATGGAGTTAGTCCTTCACCAAGCCTCTGCTTTCAACTATCTGGTTCCCCTGTCTGAGACCATGTCGTGTCTTGCAACATGATTCTTATTAAGCATCAGCAAAAAGTATCCAGTCATGGATGATGTCTACCCCTTTTCTTCTCCCTTTAGTTGCCAGCATGGGTCGTATTCCTGTGTTTATGATGCGGACCCAGCAGAGGTGTCGTTGTAGTGGACACTAGGTGGCAAAGGTTCAGGGTCAGAGATGAAGCAGAAGGTCAGGGCTGGCCGAGGAGGAGTGTAAACGGAAACAGGTCTGGGGTCACAACGGGGGAATCCAATCACAGGTACAAGGCACAGGGCAAATCTTTCTCAATGGCATAGAGCACAAAGATCTGGCGGGGAATGCTGGGAGAAGCCGTTATTTAACCAATACTGGGAAGTGGCCAGCCCCAATCAACAGTGCGCTGGCCCTTTAAATTTACAAGCGCGGGCATACGCACGCCCTAGGAAATGGGGACGCGCGTGCTGGGAAGCCGGGACGGAAGCAGGAGCATGGAGAGGTGAGTGAGGCTGGGGGGAGCCGGCGCTACGGAGAGGGGCATGGGTGCCCCTGCGATGTGGGTTGCAGGAGCACTCATAACATAAACCAAGAACACCGACCTACTGGCGTGAGGCCCTTTGGCAGTATGCAAATGAGACTGAGGGGCTCCAGGCTCCATGGGCGTTTGCATGATTCTTAAAGCCCATTTTTCTTAAAAACAAGGGTATAAAAAGCTAAAAGAACAGCAGATCCTGCCAGAGGGGCACATACCAGTATGTCAGTATGTTTGGTTTACAAATCGTGATCTGATCAAGGCCCTCCGATATGAAAGAAAGGAAAAACATCAAGACGAACAGAAATATTTAGCTAGCCAATGAAGAAGACATCACTTGCCCTTGGAGGACCTGTCATCCTTCTATTAACAGCTCATTTGGCGTTAATCCCGCAAGATTACAAGCCATCAGTAATTTCCATCATCCGTCATAGATGGATCCCTGGTAATATTCCCCTCTCCCGCTCTCCTCTCAGTAAGATAACAGATAACTGGTGGACGTCTTTTTATCATCTCTCTTATAACCTCATGAAAAGAGAGAAGAATCAGCCGGCGGAGCACTACGGGTCTCCCCGGGATTCCCAGGATTGTAGCCGCAGGCAGAGGATATATACCAACAAATTCTGCTGTAAAACATCATGTTTTAGTCAATTTGTTTTAGTACAAGACATTGTGGGGAAATGGTGTTAAGGTTTCTGAGAGAAAACTGTAAACAATTGTAGGAGACGTACAGTATATTTTATTGTCTTTACTAGAGATGAGCGAACACTAAAATGCTCGGGTACTCGTTATTCGAGACGAACTTTTCCCGATGCTCGAGTGCTCGTCTCGAATAACGAACCCCATTGAAGTCAATGGGAGACTCGAGCATTTTTCAAGGGGACCAAGGCTCTGCACAGGGAAGCTTGGCCAAACACCTGGGAACCTCAGAAAAGGATGGAAACACCACGGAAATGGACAGGAAACAGCAGGGGCAGCATGCATGGATGCCTCTGAGGCTGCTTAATCGCACCATTATGCCGAAATTATGGGCAACAGCATGGCCATGACAGAGTGACAGAATGAAGCTAGATAGCATGTAAAACATCCAATAATTGACCCTGACACTATAGGGGACGGCATGCAGAGGCAGAGGCAGCAGCAGCAGGCTAGAGAGTGGCATGGTGACATACCCTAATTGGACTCAGGCTTCAAACCAATGGGTGTCAGAGAGGAACCAAAGGAGGTGAGCAAGAAGCGCTCAAATAATATCGGTACATGATAAAAGTTTGCCAGTATATTTTGTGGATTACACAGCAGGGTGGCGACAAAGTTAACATGGAAGCCATGAAAACAACCCAAAATTCTGCCTGACACAGCTCGTTTGATAAGGGGACCATGTATGCTTACAGTTCATGCCAGTCGCTGCACTGGCTGCCAGTCTCCTTTCGAATACAGTTTAAAATAATAATAACCCTCATCCATAAAGCTCTGTATAATGCTGCACCCCCCTACCTCTCCTCTCTTATCTCAGTCTATCGCCCAACCCGTGCTCTTAGATCCGCCAGTGATCTTAGATTAACCTCTACCCTAGTGCGGACCTCCCACTCGCGTCTCCAAGACTTCTCTAGAGCTGCACCAATTCTATGGAATGCTCTGCCCTGGACTATCAGACTAATACCTAACCTCCAAAGTTTCAAACGTGCTCTTAAAACCCATTTCTTTAGGCAAGCCTATAACACTCATTAACTGCATGAAGTTTTAACTCTTCTACTAACCCGTCCTGTGTCGTCCTCCCATCTGTTATCCAGCAACCAACAGGCACCAGACTTCTCTGCAGTCCCATTCACCCTGGACCTGGTATATAAGATGACGGCTGAGTGGTTCAAGCGACAGCAATTCCATTTATTATATTTTTTTCTATTCCCTAAGAAGAATGGCTTGACCATTAAATATTCTTTTACCTCGTGTTACCCCATCATCTTCATAAACCGTAAGCTCTGGCGAGCAGGGACCTCACTCCTGTTGTTCCATACAAATGTTGTGCTCTGTTACATTACATTTGTATTTGTTTCCTATGATTTGTAAAGCGCTACGGAATATGATGACGCTATATAAATAAAGATTATTATTATTATTATTATGGAGGCAGTGAACTAGTAGTAGATTAAAGATGCTGCAACTATGTTAGTTGGATCTTGGGATGGAGCTGGCGCTCTGCAGCCAGGCGAGCTTTTGCCAATCCAAGCCCCTGTCTCTAGGCTACTCCCCAAACAGCACTTCTAAGAACCTTTTGTATAAGATCAAGTGTAGTAGCGTTCTTATAAGTTTAGGATATGGCGGGTGAGGGGAATGTAAACAGATGCGCAAGAAGCCATGAAATAATATCCCTAAATGGTAAAAGTTTGCAAGTATATTTTGTGGATTACACAGCAGGGTGGCGACAAAGTTAACAACTTTGATGTGGAATGCCCTGTAATAGCTCTTGGGCGGTGTGCCTTTTATCGCCTAGGCTCAGCAGTTTCAGCACCGCCTGCTGTCGCTTAGCGACGGCACTGCTGCTGTGCCTAGAGCTACCGACTGATGGCGCCATGCCCACGGATGGTAATTCGGAGGAGGAGGAGGTGGAGGAGGGGTGGGAGGAGGTATAGTAGGCCTTTGAGACCTGGACCGAGGTAGGCCCCGCAATTCTCTGCGTCGGCAGTATATGACCAGCCCCAGGGTCAGACTCGGTCCCAGCCTGCACCAAGTTAAGTGTAGTAGCGTTCTTATAAGTTTGGGATATGGCGGGTGAGGGGAATGTAAACAGATGCGCAAGAAGCGCATGATGCGCATGGAGCTGGCGCTCCGCTGCCAGGCGAGCTTTCGCCAATTCAAGCCCCTGTCTCTAGGCTACTCCCCAAACAGCACTTCTAAGAACCTTTTGTATAAGATCAAGTGTAGTAGCGTTCTTATAAGTTTAGGATATGCCGGGTGAGGGGAATGTAAACAGATGCGCAAGAAGCGCATGATGCGCATGGAGCTGGCGCTCCGCTGCCAGGCGAGCTTTCGCCAATTCAAGCCCCTGTCTCTAGGCTACTCCCCAAACAGCACTTCTAAGCACCTTTTGTATAAGATCAAGTGTAGTAGCGTTCTTATAAGTTTGGGTTATGGTGGGTGAGGGGAATGTAAACAGATGCGCAAGAAGCGCTGAAATAATATCCCTAAATGGTAAAAGTTTGCCAGTATATTTTGTGGATAACACAGCAGGGTGGCGACAAAGTTAACAACTTTGATGTGGAATCCATGAAAACAACCCAAATTTCTGCCTGACACACCTCGTTTGATAAAGGGACGATGTATGGAGGCAGCTATATGGACGACTTTTGGAGGTAGCAATGGAGACAACGTGTGGAGGCTGCTATGGAGACAATTTAATTTGGATAGTGCCTGTATGTGGCAGTCCCAAACATTTTTCAAACCAGAGGAGCAGGTAGGTGGCCCTCCAGTAAAATGGAATAGATTGAGTGCCTGTATGTGGCAGTCCCAAAAATGTTTCAAACCAGAGGAGCAGGTAGGTGGCCCTGCAGTAAAATGGAATAGATTGAGTGCCTGTATGTGGCAGTCCCAAAAATTTTTCAAACCAGAGGAGCAGGTAGGTGGCCCTCCAGTAAAATGGAATAGATTGAGTGCCTGTATGTGGCAGTCCCAAAAATGTTTCAAACCAGAGGAGCAGGTAGGTGGCCCTGCAGTAAAATGGAATAGATTGAGTGCCTGTATGTGGCAGTCCCAAAAATTTTTCAAACCAGAGGAGCAGGTAGGTGGCCCTCCAGTAAAATGGAATAGATTGAGTGCCTGTATGTGGCAGTCCCAAAAATGTTTCAAACCAGAGGAGCAGGTAGGTGGCCCTGCAGTAAAATGGAATAGATTGAGTGCCTGTATGTGGCACTCACAAAAATTTTTCAAACCAGAGGAGCAGGTAGGTGGCCCTCCAGTAAAATGGAATAGATTGAGTGCCTGTATGTGGCAGTCCCAAAAATGTTTCAAACCAGAGGAGCAGGTAGGTGGCCCTGCAGTAAAATGGAATAGATTGAGTGCCTGTATGTGGCAGTCCCAAAAATTTTTCAAACCAGAGGAGCAGGTAGGTGGCCCTCCAGTAAAATGGAATAGATTGAGTGCCTGTATGTGGCAGTCCCAAAAATGTTTCAAACCAGAGGAGCAGGTAGGTGGCCCTGCAGTAAAATGGAATAGATTGAGTGCCTGTATGTGGCACTCACAAAAATTGTTTCAAACAGAGGACCGGGTAGGTGGCCCTCCAGAAAAATTAAATGCATGAAGTACTATAGCAAGAGCCAGTGGGCCCTGTCAAAAAATAGCCATTTTCCTCTGCTTTACTGTACAAAGAGGAGGAGAAGGAGGAAAATGAGGAGGAGGAGGAGTGGATCAATTATTCAGGTTGAGCTTCCTTCACCTGGTGGAGATTGGAAATTCTGAGAAATCCAGCCTTTATTCATTTTAATAAGCGTCAGCCTGTCAGCGCTGTCAGTCGACAGGCGTGTACGCTTATCGGTGATGATGCCACCAGCTGCACTGAAAACCCGCTCGGACAAGACGCTAGCGGCAGGGCAGGCAAGAACCTCCAAGGCGTACAGCGCCAGTTCGTGCCACATGTCCAGCTTTGAAACCCAGTAGTTGTAGGGAGCTGTGTGATCATTTAGGACGATGGTATGGTCAGCTACGTACTCCCTCACCATCTTTCTGTAAAGATCAGCCCTACTCTGCCGAGACTGGGGACAGGTGACAGTGTCTTGCTGGGGTGACATAAAGCTGGCAAAAGCCTTGTAAAGCGTACCCTTGCCAGTGCTGGACAAGCTGCCTGCTCGCCTACTCTCCCTCGCTACTTGTCCCGCAGAACTACGCACTCTGCCGCTAGCGCTGTCAGAAGGGAAATACTGTTTCAGCTTGTGCACCAGGGCCTGCTGGTATTCATGCATTCTCACACTCCTTTCCTCTGCAGGGATGAGAGTGGAAAGATTTTGCTTGTACCGTGGGTCCAGGAGAGTGAACACCCAGTAATCGGTGCTGGAATAAATTCTTTGAACGCGAGGGTCACGGGATAGGCAGCCTAGCATGAAATCTGCCATATGCGCCAGAGTACCAACGCGTAAGAATTCACTCCCCTCACTGGCCTGACTGTCCATTTCCTCCTCCTCCAACTCCTCCAACTCCTCTTCTTCTGCCCATACACGCTGAACAGTAAAGGACTCAACAATGGTCCCCTCTTGTGTCTCACCAACATTCTCCTCCTCTTCCTCCTCATCCTCCTCCACCTCCACCTCCTCCGATATGCGCTGAGAAACAGACCTGAGGGTGCTTTGGCTATCAACAAGGGAATATTCTTCCCCTGTCTCTTGTGACGAGCGCAAAGCTTCCGACTTCATGCTGACCAGAGAGTTTTTCAACAGGCCAAGCAGCGGGATGGTGAGGCTGATGATGGCGGCATCGCCACTGACCATCTGTGTTGACTCCTCAAAGTTACTCAGCACCTGACAGATATCAGACATCCACGTCCACTCCTCATTGTAGACTTGAGGAAGCTGACTGACCTGACTACCAGTTCTGGTGGAAGTTGACATCTGGCAGTCTACAATCGCTCTGCGCTGCTGGTAAACTCTGGATAACATGGTCAGTGTTGAATTTCACCTCGTGGGCACGTCGCACAACAGTCGGTGAGCGGGCAGTTGGAGGCGGCGCTGCGCTGCCCTGAGAGTGGCAGCATCTGGGCTGGACTTCCTGAAATGCGCACAGATGCGGCGCACCTTCGTGAGCAAATCAGACAGATTGGGGTATGTCTTGAGGAAACGCTGAACTATCAGATTTAACACATGGGCCAGGCATGGCACATGTGTCAGTCTGCCGAGTTGCAGAGCCGCCACCAGGTTACGGCCGTTGTCACACACAACCATTCCCGGCTTGAGGTTCAGCGGTGCCAGCCACAGATCAGTCTGCGCCGTGATGCCCTGTAATAGCTCTTGGGCGGTGTGCCTTTTGTCGCCTAGGCTCAGCAGTTTGAGCACCGCCTGCTGTCGCTTAGCGACGGCACTGCTGCTGTGCCTAGAGCTACCGACTGATGGCGCCGTGCCCACGGATGGTAGTTCGGAGGAGGAGGTGGAGGAGGGGTGGGAGGAGGAGGAGGCATAGTAGGCCTGAAACACCTGGACCGAGGTAGGCCCCGCAATCCTCGGCGTCGGCAGTATATGAGCAGCCCCAGTGTCAGACTCGGTCCCAGCCTCCACCAAGTTAACCCAATGTGCCGTCAGCGATATATAGTGGCCCTGCCCGGCAGCACTCGTCCACGTGTCCGTGGTCAGGTGGACCTTGTCAGAAACGGCGTTGGTCAGGGCACGGATGATGTTGTCTGACACGTGCTGGTGCAGGGCTGGGACGGCACATCGGGAAAAGTAGTGGCGGCTGGGGACCGAATACCGAGGGGCGGCCGCCGCCATGAGGTTGCGAAAGGCCTCGGTCTCTACTAGCCTATAGGGCAGCATCTCCAGGCTAAGCAATCTGGAGATGTGCACATTAAGGGCTTGGGCGTGCGGGTGGGTTGCACTATATTTGCGTTTCCGCTCCAGCGTCTGGGGTATGGAGAGCTGAACGCTGGTGGATGCTGTGGAGGATCGTGGAGGCGACGATGGGGTTTTTGTGGCAGGGTCCTGGGCAGGGGGCTGACTAGCAGCTGACACAGGGGAAGGAGCAGTGGTGTGCACGGCCGGAGGTGAACGGGCTTGTTGCCACTGAGTGGGGTGTTTAGCATTCATATGCCTGCGCATACTGGTGGTAGTTAAGCTAGTAGTGGTGGAACCCCTGCTGAGCCTGGTTTGGCAAATGTTGCACACCACAGTCCGTCGGTCATCCGGTGTTTCCTTAAAGAACCTCCAGACTTCTGAAGATCTAGCCCTCGCCGCAGGAGCCCTCGCCACGGGAGCTTCACTAGTTGACACATTTGGCGCTGATGCACCAGCTCTGGCCCTGCCTCTCCGTCTGGCCCCACCACTGCCTCTTCCAACCTGTTCTGGTCGAGGACTCTCATCCGTCTCAGAAGCACTGTGTTCACCCGGCCTCTCAACCCAGCTTGGGTCTGTCACCTCATCATCCTCCGATCCCTCAGTCTGCTCCCCCCTCGGACTTCCTGCCCTGACAACAACTTCCCCACTGTCTGACAACCGTGTCTCCTCATCGTCGGACACCTCTTTACACACTTCCACTACGTCAAGAAGGTCATCATCACCCACAGACTGTGACTGTTGGAAAACCTGGGCATCGGAAAATTGCTCAGCAGCAACCGGACAAGTGGTTTGTGACTGTGGGAAGGCTCCAGAAAACAGTTCCTCAGAGTATGCCGGTTCAAATGCCAAATTTTCCTGGGAGGGGGCAGACTGGGGGGGAGGAGGCTGAGGTGCAGGAGCTGGAGGAGTGGAGATTTCGGTGACATGGGTGGACTGCGTGGAAGACTGACTGGTGGTGGACAAATTGCTCGAAGCATTGTCAGCAATCCACGACATCACCTGTTCGCACTGTTCTGGCCTCAACAGTGCTCTACCACGAGTCCCAGTAACTTCAGACATGAACCTAGGGAGTGTAGCTCTGCGGCGTTCCCCTGCTCCCTCATCAGCAGGTGGTGTCTCACCCCGCCCAGGACCACGGCCTCTGACCCCTGCAGTAGTTGGACGCCCACGTCCCCGCCCTCGTCCTCTACCCCTAGCCCTCGGGTTAAACATTTTTAAAATGAGAGTTATAACTTTATTTTTTTTTTTACTTTTTTTTGTTTTTTTTTGTGTTTTTTTTTTTTTGTGTGTTTTTTGTTTTTTTTGTTTTTTTTTGAGTTTTTAAAACCAAACAATGCTATCCTATTGCTATGGCTATTTTCTAGCCAAGTATCAAAGCACACTACTATGCCAGATGAGATGACACTGAGTTAGTGCCTAATTGAAATCCAACCCCTACTAAATTTTCCCACTTCGGTCTTTGCTATGGATATGTGCGTCACTAAGCGCAGAACACAGCGGTCGCAAGTCTCACTACAAATTGCTCAGAATTGGCTAGTACATGCACTGCAGAAAGTACAGCCACCAGCAGATCAACCAGAAATCAAATATATAGAACGCTACTGTATGCGTAAGTAAGCTCTTTGTATTCTCCTATGGCTATTTTCTAGCCAAGTATCAAAGCACACTACTATGCCAGATGAGATGACACTGAGTTAGTGCCTAATTGAAATCCAACCCCTACTAAATTTTCCCACTTCGGTCTTTGCTATGGATATGTGCGTCACTAAGCGCAGAACACAGCGGTCGCAAGTCTCACTACAAATTGCTCAGAATTGGCTAGTACATGCACTGCAGAAAGTACAGCCACCAGCAGATCAACCAGAAATCAAATATATAGAACGCTACTGTATGCGTAAGTAAGCTCTTTGTATTCTCCTATGGCTATTTTCTAGCCAAGTATCAAAGCACACTACTATGCCAGATGAGATGACACTGAGTTAGTGCCTAATTGAAATCCAACCCCTACTAAATTTTCCCACTTCGGTCTTTGCTATGGATATGTGCGTCACTAAGCGCAGAACACAGCGGTCGCAAGTCTCACTACAAATTGCTCAGAATTGGCTAGTACATGCACTGCAGAAAGTACAGCCACCAGCAGATCAACCAGAAATCAAATATATAGAACGCTACTGTATGCGTAAGTAAGCTCTTTGTATTCTCCTATGGCTATTTTCTAGCCAAGTATCAAAGCACACTACTATGCCAGATGAGATGACACTGAGTTAGTGCCTAATTGAAATCCAACCCCTACTAAATTTTCCCACTTCGGTCTTTGCTATGGATATGTGCGTCACTAAGCGCAGAACACAGCGGTCGCAAGTCTCACTACAAATTGCTCAGAATTGGCTAGTACATGCACTGCAGAAAGTACAGCCACCAGCAGATCAACCAGAAATCAAATATATAGAACGCTACTGTATGCGTAAGTAAGCTCTTTGTATTCTCCTATGGCTATTTTCTAGCCAAGTATCAAAGCACACTACTATGCCAGATGAGATGACACTGAGTTAGTGCCTAATTGAAATCCAACCCCTACTAAATTTTCCCACTTCGGTCTTTGCTATGGATATGTGCGTCACTAAGCGCAGAACACAGCGGTCGCAAGTCTCACTACAAATTGCTCAGAATTGGCTAGTACATGCACTGCAGAAAGTACAGCCACCAGCAGATCAACCAGAAATCAAATATATAGAACGCTACTGTATGCGTAAGTAAGCTCTTTGTATTCTCCTATGGCTATTTTCTAGCCAAGTATCAAAGCACACTACTATGCCAGATGAGATGACACTGAGTTAGTGCCTAATTGAAATCCAACCCCTACTAAATTTTCCCACTTCGGTCTTTGCTATGGATATGTGCGTCACTTAGCGCAGAACACAGCGGTCGCAAGTCTCACTACAAATTGCTCAGAATTGGCAAGTACATGCACTGCAGAAAGTACAGCCACCAGCAGATCAACCAGAAATCAAATATATAGAACGCTACTGTATGCGTAAGTAAGCTCTTTGTATTCTCCTATGGCTATTTTCTAGCCAAGTATCAAAGCACACTACTATGCCAGATGAGATGACACTGAGTTAGTGCCTAATTGAAATCCAACCCCTACTAAATTTTCCCACTTCGGTCTTTGCTATGGATATGTGTGCCACTAAGAGCTAAACACAACGGTAGCAAGTCCCCCTGCTAATTCCTCACAAAATGGTACTAGATGCAAATTAAAATAAAAAAAGTAGAACGTTATTGTAGCCCTAAGAAGGGCTGTTGGGTTCTTTGAGAATCACTCCTGCCTAACAGTAAGCTAATAGAACACCCTAACGCTTTCCCTGAGCAGCAGCAGCTCTCTCCCTAGCGGCATCCAGACACAGAATGATCCGAGCAGCGCGGGCAGCGGCTAGTCTATCCCAGGGTCACCTGATCTGGCCAGCCAACCACTGCTATCGACGTGTAAGGGTACCACGTCATGCTGGGTGGAGTGCAGAGTCTCCTGGCTTGTGATTGGCTCTGTTTCTGGCCGCCAAAAAGCAAAACGGCGGGAGCTGCCTTTTTATCGAGCGGGCGAAGTATTCGTCCGAGCAACGAGCAGTTTCGAGTACCCTAATGCTCGACCGAGCATCAAGCTCGGACGAGCATGTTCGCTCATCTCTAGTCTTTACTCTTTTTACTGAAAATCAATTTTATCACTACTGTCCATCAGCCGAGCAACATAGAAACATCGATTTATACAGAATACTTCCCACCCTATAGTTCAAGCCCCGCCCAATATTAACAGGCTTTGTTCATGGACCACATGGTCCTATTTTTTGATCTTGTTTCAAACCTTGTTTACTTGCCACACCCACATACAACCTGTCCCCGTCCACTGTGGGTGGAGTTTCTAATTCCTCAACCACAGACCACTATGTCCTGTCCACTTTGAGTGAGGTTTCACCAACCGCACTATTGGACCACCAGTTTTTCGCTGAGGTGTCACAAACTTTGCCCATTTGCCACCTGGTCCTTCCCACTTTGGGTGGAGTTTTATCAGCCATGCCTGCGGACAACTTGGACCTGCCCATTCTGGGAAGGGTTTCGCTAGCCTCACCCCAATGAACACCTGGTCCTTTCCACTTTTAGAGAAGGTTTTACAAGCCTCACCCAAGTAACAACTGATCCGTCTCACTTTCAGTGGATTTTTATACGCCATGCCCAATGACCACTAGGACCTGCCCAACCACTTCTGCTGTGATTTCCCAAGTGCCACATGGTTCTTCTCACACAGTGAGGAGTTAAATTATCCATGCCCACTATCCACTTGGATCTGCCCACCACTGGTGTAGTTTCACACACTTCACCTACAGAACCTTCCCACTTTTGTAGCATCTGGTCTGGTCCACTTCAAGTGCAGTTCGCAAATCTTGACCATGGACCATCTGGTGTTGCCCACTTTGTTGGGGGTTTCCCACGTCCTGTTTTTACCACAGTAACAATAATGAAATTGTAACGTATTATCCATGTCATGCGTCAGAAAGGAACTTAACCCCTTATTGCTGACGCTTGCTTTCAGTATAATGACTGGACTCTATTTCTAGAATCTGACATGTGTCAAGATAACTGGTTATGACTTCGGAACCCTTTAATGTATCCAGGTGATTTGAGACTGTTTCCTCGTGACGCTTTGTACTTCGTGTTAGTTGAAAAGGTTTTGCGAAAATGGAAATTTAACAAAAAATTCTTTGTTTTAAAAGTCTGAAACCCCCAGACCACCCAAACCGCTTGATAACTAACATTTCCAGAGCATCTGCTTTACGAGGACATGGTTCCTTTATGAGGAACTTTAGGTGCAATTGTTTAAACTTTCGTGGCAATCGCAAAGACTCAGGATTTGAGCGACGACTCAGCTTTCAAGTGATTTTGAGAGGCCAAAATAATAGTAAAACCCTTTTACAAAGTCTGTTAACCCTTTAAGTATAATAATCAATAATAATGTTTTCCAGGGTGGGAAAAGGAAAACTGTGGGGCAGATTTATCAAGCGGTCTGAAAGTCAGAATATTCCTAGTTGCCCATGGCAACCAATCACAGCTCCCCTTTAAAATATTCATGAGCACTGATAAAATGAAAGCCGAGCTGTAATCGGTTGCCATGGGCAACTAGGAGTATTCTGAGTTTCAGACAGCTTGATAAATCTGCCCGAATGCCTCTTAGCTACCTTGAAAGGCAGAGCCCTTAACACCAAGCATGACTTACAAGAAGCCTAAAGACATGATGTAGGATTAAGCCAAACCAATATTTATATTCCTGAAGGAACAGACTCCCAACTGTACGGTTTCAACCTGGTTGGGTCTCTTCAGTACAGTGTTTCACAGGGGTTAAGACTAAATGGAAGTGCGATTTAGAAACAATTTTTTTTTTATAAAATACATTAATTTCTGTATTTTTCTGTTGACAGAGCTGGTTCAGGGCTTATTTTTTGTGAAAATAATTTATGTGGAGCAAGTCATTTTTTCCATTGCTTTTTAAAATATTCTTTGTGAGGGTATTTGAAAATAAGTTATATACCGTATTTTTCGGACTATAAGGCGCACAAAAAATCCTTTGATTTTCTCAGAAATCAAAGGTGCGCCTTATAGTCCAGTGCGCCTTATATAGGAACCATAATTACAGACAACAGCTGCCTTGAACTGTGCACAGGTCTGCCACCTGCTGGTCATTCATCCTTATAATCAGGTGCGCCTTATAATCCAAAAAATATGGTATTTTGGGACGTTTTTAGTGTTTTTTTTTTACCTCCAAAAGACATGTTAGCTTTGTAGTACAATCTCAAGACAGAGACAGAAAGAAATATCAGAAAAGAGACAGTTTATAGACTCTTTGGCCTCAGCTTCTGGAAGGTGCCAGGGAGCTAGCCAATAAACTACCTGCATTACCTTAGGTAAAGATATAAAATATATATTTAAAATACATCAAAGACGTTTAACCATTTAGGAACAAGACAGAATGAATGCATTCAATAACACTCCCTCTGGATAGTATACGGCTGCCTGGGATTACCAGAAGATAGCTGACCACATAGATAAGGGGATGACGATTCTTAAAAGAGTGACCGAGCCTTATAGGTGTTATGGGCTTAAAGGTGACATAGGAGAGTTGGCCAGGCCCTCTTAGGCAAACAGGCAGCTATCAAGGCACAGCATTGAGTAAAGGCCCGTCATGCAGGAATTATAATTTAGGCTACATTCACACGAACGTATGGAGGGCGTATATATGGCCGATATACGTCCCCCATACACTCCTATGGGCGCACGGCACCCTACGGGAGCGGTACGGTGCAGCACACGTGCGGTACGGTACGGGCGGGCAACGGCAGTGTGAATATAGCCTTAGAGTCATCTCCCAGGTGGTGTAGAAGGACCTCAGCTGATGTCCGGGGTAATAATAATAATAATAATAATAATCTTCCATTATTTCCAGGATATTTGTTCATCACTAATTCTAATCCCCGATTCTTTCAGTGTACGATTCTCTGGGGAAGCAAGGAAGTGGGATAATCAGTGGGAACGTGGACCGCCTCGGATCTTATAGTGAATGCCTCTCGGTTCAAGCTCCTGAGAAGAAGTTTGAGGGAGAATACTGCAAGATGCATGTGGAACAGGTCTGACATGTACAAGAATTGTATCACTTCAATATATTTAAAGGGATGGTCCAGATTGTACATTATTAGCACATCTTTAGTAAATTTCCATCAAGTCACAGACAATGGAAACCATGTTATGCTTCATGTACAGAACCTCTACCACCACTGCTACTAGGACTCTCAGTCCCTTCTAGTTCCCCATCCTAACCTGTGTCCATTTACTATCAATCGCTTCTTAAAGGGGTTGTGTCACAATGGTTATTATCTGTGTCATGTGTTTTTTCACTCTCCTTGGGGAATTTGAAGAAAGCTGAATTTGTATTGCAGCTGTTATATTTATTACAATGGCGCTCAGCTGCAGTACTAGACACAACCTATGGACAGGGGTGGCGCTGTTTGAAGAAGGAAGCAGCTATGTTTGTCTAATCTTGGACAACCAATTTAAAATCCACCAATCATGAAGAATGATATTAGGAACCCCAATTACTAGTGGGGTGCAGTAACAAGATGAGCGGGGGTCCCATAGGTCAGACCTCACCTTTTCTTATAATAGATGGATTGTCTATGTGAAGGATTCAGATAAACCTAGAAATAACACACGTCTCTGCCCACAGCTTGTAGAGGATCTAACTCCACCTTTCCTCTCTGTAATTATTTTATAGGAAGGAGTCAAATTTGTGATTGGGATTTGTGTCCCAGATTCCTGCAGCAGCGGAGACATTACAGTAATGGCTTCTATGGGTAAGATAAAGCATAAGGAGCTCTCACCTCTCCCGACAATTCCCATAGCTCTGCCTTGTGCTGTGCCTCAGTTATTCCTCCTGGAAACTCATCATAATTGTTACCATTACACTTCCTGTAAGGTCAGTGATGACCTTCTCTCTCCTAAACTGAACATTTTGCACAGATGTCTATGGAAAGGGGAGGTGGCATTAGCTGAATGACAAAGGAGAGACGAAGACACAGGAAGAATGATTGCTGGGGCTAATAGTAAGCTTCTATCTCACCCCAAGTGCTTAATTCCTAAGTACAGGACAATATTTTTTGATTATGTTCTTTATGAACCAGCTGATATTTCTCAGTGTGAGAATTTATGGAGCAGATTCTCCTTTAATCTCTGGGGCTCAGTTACTTACCGGTCCGACGGAGTTCATCGAAAGTCCATTGTCCGACTATAATGTCCTGTGCCGCGATTCACTAAGATCGTGTGCCCGATATCCTGCATGTGTCGCTTCCCCGGTCAGGTCTGAGCACTCAGTCCGAATTAGTCGGATTTACCAATGCCCCCCACCCCCATAGAAGCCAGCGCAGCTGCACCAAAATCTGATCGCGTGCAACACAAAACCAGTGCAGACCCCTGTTAAATAGCTGTCAAAGTCGTGCAATCCCCGTAAAAGATGAACAGTCCTACGAAAGTGCGATCCGCGACCCCTAGTAAATGAGCCCCTCTGTGTACAGTGTATGGGAGACATCATAGCAGCCGGGCTCCAGCCACCAGAAGTGAGACATCTGAGAATTACAGATAGAGGCTGCAGAGGGGAAAACTGCTGAACACTGCAGAATAAAAGTCATACGATACCCAGAAAAAGTGTCCCCTCTGCAATTACACACAGGGGTCCGGGGTTTATGTAAAAGTCTGAAGAAAGGTATAGAACACATGTGGATGTCCTTAAAGGTGAAGTTCTGATTGTGATTTTTGACTCTCCCGCTACTTATATCATCAGATCTTCTCCGATACAAGGGGGAATCATTTCTGGAACCTCTGCCAAGTTTCATTAGTCTGAATGAGACCACTCCGGTTGTGGAGGAGACCGTCTGCTCCCGCGGCCTGTTTCCTATGGATACATTCTCCATCATCTGCCTGTAAGTAGGAGCCTCATGTCCATCATTGTTCCGTATATACAGTATTCAGTCTGCTCATAACTCTGCCCTAATACCCTTGGCGTCTTGGCAGGTGCCTCAGCGGCTTGTTCATCATGTTCCCCGTAATTGGGTCCATCTACACGGCCGTGCTCAACTTTCTAGCCTCATCATCATTTGAGGATTGCAAGACCATCATTCTACATCGGAAAGCCAGGACTCCGGAAAGCCAGAAGCCTGCGGAAAAATCCAATGCCCCATTGGAGGAGGAATACGTTAGCGAGAAGAAATACAGTAATATCCGTAGATTACTATACATGCTATACAGAAGATAGACGCGGCAGTAATTGTACTTCGTGCTGCTGTACTACAGAGATGCTCCTTTTTAAAGGGATTTTCCAGGGTTGCATAATTGCAAATGACCTATCCATACACCTGCAGTTCTGCTGTTCAGCTGATACAGTACAGACAGGGTAATATGCTTCATGATCGGACCAGCACACCAATTGGAAGGGATGCGACAGATCAACTACCCCGACCTATGAACTCCAATGACCTAACCTATGGCTAGGAAATTAGTAGTAATGCAGCCCGAAAAATGCCTTTAAATTATTACTAATACCGGTATTTACTGCATTGCCTGTTGCATTTATATCCCCCTACGCTTAAAGGGGTTTTCCAGGTTATTGATATTGATGACCTATTCTATGGGAAAACCCCTTTAAGAGTACAGGTTATACTTGCGACAGGTAGCAGATCTATAAGGGTTCAACATTTGCAGTCAACGAAAAACAACACGAAAGAACAGCTCCAATGTCTCTGTATTAGCCAGGCTATGCACTGCAGACTGCTATCCATCCAATGGAAAGGTGAAAGATCATCTATCTATGTATATTACATCTATGTATGTATCTTATATCTATGTATGAAAAATAGAAAAACAGCAGCACAATCTTCGGAAAAATAAAAGAACTTAGGGCGCCATCCGGTTACTCTCACCAACAGTCCAATAGTAAAATGAAGAAAACGGCAGCATTCCCTTTAAGTGAAAAAAAGGTGTTTTATTCCATCTTATGCGACGTTTCAGCTGTATCCCAGCCTTTCCCAAGCATTGTGTGAAGTGTTACAAACAGGTATAAATGGGCTCATCATAGTGACATCATCAAGGCAAAAATTAGCATATCAATAGAAAATATAGACAATCGCTGTGTAAAACAGTGTAATACAAGTAGCCAATGCCAACAATAATGCATTGCAGTGTTTTCTGGATAATACCAAGTAGAAATAGTGAAATACACGTGTAACGACTTGTCCAAGATAATTCATATATTCATTCACCTGTGTAAAGGTAAATGAAGACTCCCTCCTGACCATACAATGTGACCCTACCTCCTACACCCGTACCATTCTCCACTCTGTTTGAGTGGGTTGATACACGGTGACCCATAATTTTTGTAGCACCTTGTTCACACTCGAACTTCTCATGGCCCATGATTTTGTGATTACACAGTTATCTCCTTCTTGTGCCATTTATTTCGGACATAGTGGGGAAGATTTACTTACCCGGTCCATTTGCGTTCCAGCGGCGCGTTCTCTGCGGTGGATTCGGGTCCGGATGGGATTCATTAAGGCAGTTCCTCCGACGTCCACCAGGTGTCGCTGCTGGGCTGAAGAGCATCGGAACGCACTGAAGTTCACCGAGCCATCGTGGGTGTAGGTAAGCACGTGCCGAGCGACATTTTTTTTTTTTTAAATGCGGCGTTTTTTCAGAATCCATCGGGTTTTGTATGGCCACGCCCCCGATTTCCGTCGCGTGCATGCCGGCGTCGATGGGCCACAATCCGATCGCGTGCGCCAAAATCCCGGGGCAATACAGGGAAAATCGGAGCAAAACGGAAAAATTTGGTTAACCCGTCACAAAAACGCGAATCGGGCCCTTAGTAAATGACCCCCAGTGACTTAGGTCACACACTTATCTGTTTCTTTCCCAAGTAGCTTACCACCTTCAGCATCGATTGTCCTCTGTTGTACCTCATACGGACTAAAATTATTATTTCGGGGATAGTCATTAGATCTAGTAGGTTTTACCTTATCTAAGATGGCGGTTACATAATTTCCTAGGCGCATGCGTCATAATAGTGTCGCGACTCGGACCCAAGATGGCGCACTCAGACACATGTACTGGCGTATTCGCATGCGCCATATATTGGTTAGATCTTTAGCTGAATACGATAGCACTGACATGCGCAGTCTGACGCGATCTGCATCTCCTGACATTGTATGGTCAGGAGGGAGTCTTCATTTACCTTTACACAGGTGAATGAATATATGAATTATCTTGGACAAGTCGTTACACGTGTATTTCACTATTTCTACTTGGTATTATCCAGAAAACACTGCAATGCATTACTGTTTTCATTGGCTACTTGTATTACACTGTTTTACACAGCCATTGTATATATTTTCTTTTTTTTTTTTTTTTATTTATAAATTTTATTATTCATTTTCATTTACAAAAAAAAGAAAAAAGCACATAGAAAAAAAAACATGTTTCATGCAAGTTGATCAATACATTTGGACTGCAATACCAAAAAACAAAAAAACTGAAGATAAGGAATATCTAAAGTGTTTCTCTGGTGTTTACGTCTAAAAATTGGCTCGTCACAGCTGTCTAGACCAAAATTCCTAGCATTTTAGTGGCTTCTTTTTTCCTATTACGTCTCCATTACACATATAGGGGGTCATTTACAAAGGGCCCGATTCGTGTTTTCCCGACGTGTTACCCGAATATTTCCGATTTGCGCCGATTTTCCCTGTATTGCCCCGGGATTTTGGCGCACACGATCGGATTGAGGCGCATCGGCGCTGGCATGCACACGACGGAAATCGGGGGGCGTGATCGAACGGTAAACCGACGGATTCGGAAAAACCGCTGCATTTAAAAAAAAAAAATGGTCGCACGGGCCATACTCACATGCACCACGATGAAGACGATGAACTCCGGGGCACCTCGGCGGACTTCGGCGCAGCAGCGCCACCTGGTGGACATCGGGTGCAGGACCTTCATGAATCGCCGGAAGACCCGAACGCTCATCAGAGAAGCCGCCGCTGGAACGCGAATGGACCGGGTAAGTAAATGTGCCCCATACAGTTCACAATCTTTCAATTTATTCATCCCTAGGATGACATCTTCTATCGAAGGTATGGAGTTACTTTTCCATTTTTTTAAGATTTCTGTACGGACTGTAGCACACAGCCTAAAGAAAATTTCTCTATGTTCCTTAGTCATTAAAATGTCTCCCTCCAAGATGTTGAGGAGAAACAGCTCAGGCTTAGTGGGCAGTTTCTTTATACACAGTCCTCCGAACAGACTAGCTGTCTGCCTCCATAAGTTTTTAATAAGTGGGCAGCTCCATAATAAATGTAGAAGATCTGCTGGTTCTCCGCACCCTCTCCAGCATAAGTTGGAATAAGTATCATAAACATTTGCTAGCCTGTTGGGGGACAGATGCCATCTAGAGATGGTCTTATAAAAGCCTTCGCTGTGATTGAGACAGTATAGATAGATACAGTGAAGATAGCCAGACTTTTAATGGGAAGATTTTCCCTATGTCTGATTCCCATTTTAGCATATAGGTTAGTTTGTTATTGGAATAACTAACGATAATTATGTCCCTATACGCTATTGAGATTCCTCCTTTCTTTTTATTTTCTGCCCTTAGATATTTTATAAAGTTCGTCAAGTTTGAGTTGTCTATATGTAATTTTTTTATAGCTAAGAAATTCGCTCTTGGGGATATTATATTTTTGGAGAATTTCATTAAAAGACATTAAAGACAAGACATTGTAATTATCTTGGCTATTAACATGACCTCAGGTATATATATTTTGTGTTTTATTTCATTGAACATCTCAACTAAGTGTGGGGATAAAATGTCAATGAATTGAGAATAATATTCATTTATTAGTCTGTCCGGACCTGGTGCCTTCCCCTTTTTTAATTTATTTATTATTGACTTAACTTCTTGTAGAGTAAAATCCGCTACTAGTTCCTGTGCTTGCTGTTGGTTGAAGCTAGGTAAGGATAATGGCTCAAGAGAGGCATTTATGAGGTGTATATCTGGTCTGGATACCTCGCCTTTGGCTTCCAAATTATATAATTATGTGTATATATTTTCTATTGATATGCAAATTTTTGCCTTGATGATGTCACTATGATGTGCCCATGTTTGTAACACTTCACACAATGCTTGGGAAAGGCTGGGATACAGCTGAAACGTTGCATAGGATGGAATAAAACACAGTTTTGTTCACTTAAAGGGAGTGCTGCCGTTTTCTTCATTTATGTATGTATCTTATATCAAGCTATGTATTTATCTATACAGGCGATCCCCTACTTAAGGACACCTGACTTACAGGTGACCCCCTAGTTACAGACAGACCCCTCTGCCCCCTGTGACCTCTGGTGACCTCTCTGGATGTTACTATAGTCCCAGACTGCAATGATCAGCTGTAAGGTGTCTGTAATAAAGCTTTATTGATAATCCTTGGTCCCATTACAGCAAAAAAATTTTAAACTCCAATTGTCATAAGGGCAAAAAAATTTTTGTCTAGATGTACAATACAATACAGTTTCGACTTACATGCAAATTCAACTTAAGTACAAATCTAAAAAATCCATCTTGTACGTAACCCGGGGACTACCTGTATATGTATCTATGTATCTTATATCTAAATATGTATGTACCTATATATGTATCTAGCTATATATGTACCTATATATGTATCTAGCTATGTATGTACCTATATATGTATCTTGCTATGTATGTACCTATATATGTATCTAGCTATGTATGTATCTATATATGTATCTAGCTATGTATGTATCTATATATGTATCTAGCTATGTATGTACCTATATATGTATCTAGCTATGTATGTATCTATATATGTATCTAGCTATGTATGTATCTATATATGTATCTAGCTATGTATGTACCTATATATGTATCTAGCTATGTATGTACCTATATATGTATCTAGCTATGTATGTATCTATATATGTATCTAGCTATGTATGTATCTATATATGTATCTAGCTATGTATGTACCCAGGGCCGGATTAAGGTTGGTGGGGGCCCCTGGGCGCAAAGTCTGGTGGAGGCCCCCATTGAGTGTAGCGTGCATACACGTCCTCCTGCTCACTTTCCACTATCCCAGCTGTAACACAGCTACATACAGCCGCCTCATCCCCAGTAAAACAGCTACATACAGCCGCCTCATCCCCAGTAACACAGCTACATACAGCCGCCTCGCCCCCAGTAACACAGCTACATACAGCCGCCTCGCCCCCAGTAACACAGCTACATACAGCCGCCTCGCCCCCAGTAACACAGCTACATACAGCCGCCTCGCCCCCAGTAACACAGCTACATACAGCCGCCTCGCCCCCAGTAACACAGCTACATACAGCCGCCTCATCCCCAGTAACACAGCTACATACAGCCGCCTCATCCCCAGTAACACAGCTACATACAGCCGCCTCATCCCCAGTAACACAGCTACATACAGCCGCCTCGCCCCAGTAACCCAGCTACATACAGCCGCCTCATCCCCAGTAACACAGCTACATACAGCCGCCTCATCCCCAGGAACACAGCTACATACAGCCGCCTCATCCCCAGGAACACAGCTACACACAGCCGCCTCGCCCGGAGTAACACAACTACATACAGCCGCCTCGCCCCCAGTAACACAGCTACATGCAGCCGCCTCATCCCCAGTAACACAGCTACATACAGCCGCCTCATCCCCAGTAACACAGCTACATACAGCCGCCCCATCCCCAGTAACACAGCTACACACAGCCGCCTCTCCCCCAGTAACACAGCTACATACAGCCGCCTCGCCCCCAGTAACACAGCT
Source organism: Engystomops pustulosus (assembly GCF_040894005.1). Taxonomy (NCBI): domain Eukaryota; kingdom Metazoa; phylum Chordata; class Amphibia; order Anura; family Leptodactylidae; genus Engystomops; species Engystomops pustulosus. Next base: position 13,322,028 of record NC_092411.1, on the reverse strand, counting down.
ACATACAGCCGCCTCGCCCCCAGTAACACAGCTACATACAGCCGCCTCGCCCCCAGTAACACAGCTACATACAGCCGCCTCGCCCCCAGTAACACATCTTTATATCTACCTTCACCCCTACCAGATATGCAGTCCCATGTAACATACACCTCAGCCCGCACAGCCACACACACACATTCACTGTATAGAGCATATACATACATACCATATACACAGCATATACAAAAACACACATCATATATATACATATATTTTAAGGTGTACATGCTGATATAAATGTATGCGTGTATAAATACAGTATATGCATCTATGCATATATCCACAGCATATACATATATACACAGTAGATTCATATATACACATATATACACATATACACAGCATATACATATATACATAACAGATGCATATATACACATTTATACACAGCCTATACACGGTAGATGCATATATACACATTTATACACAGTATATACATATTTAGGGCTCATTTACACGGCCGTCTGGGGGGACGTACAAACGGCCGCAAATTTGCGGCCGCATATATGTCCCCATAGAGGGCAATGGCGGGCCGGCAGCGGTAGGGTGCTGATCCGCGCTGTTCACCGCAAAAAGATAGAGCATGCTCTATCTTTTTACGAGTGTGCGGCCGTGCGCCACTGTTTTCAATGGAGGGAGAAGGGATCACCTCCTCCTCCTATCCAGCACATGGCGGTATGTCCGCATGGCGGGCATACCGCGTGTGAATGTACCCATACACAGTAGATGCACATATACAGAGTATATACACAGTAGATGCACATATACAGAGTATATACACAGTAGATGCACATATACACAGTTTATACACAGTAGATGCACATATACGCAGTATATACACTGTACATACACATATACACTGTATATACACTGTACATACACATATACTCTGTATATACACATATACACTTTATATACATATATATACACCTACATATACACACACAAATACATATTTACACAGAAATACATTTTTACACACAAATACATATTTATATACTTACATTTCCAGGTGACTGTTCGTGGTGTCAGACGGGTGTTCGAGCGGGGGTGGTGGGCGCGGGACGGACTGTTGCTTGTCCGGGGGGGGGGTTGGGGCGGGCCGGACTGCTGCTTGTACCGGCGCGGGGGGGGGGGGGGGGATGGGGCGGTCGGACCGGACTGCTGCTTGTACCGGCGCGGGGGGGGGGGGGTTTAGGGGCGTCCTCGGACTGCTGCTTGTACGGGGGGGGGGGGGCGGGGGATAGGGGCGCGGACCGGACTGTTGCCTGTAAGGGCGCGCGGGGGGGAGGGGGGGACAAATGTTTGGCGGGGGAGGAGGGGGCGGGGGACCGTGTTCGGGTGGGTGGAGTGGCTGAGGGTGGGTGATTTTTAGGGCGGGGGGCGGCGGGAGTTGCGTATTCGGCCGGGGGAGGGGAGCGGTGTTCTTCATCCAGGTGCTTTTTCCGGCGGGGGGGAGTTGCGGAGGGCGGGGGTGGCGCGAGTACTAGCGGGGCTGCTTGGATGGCCATGCGTCTGGGCGGGCGTGGAGGCGGTCAACTTTTCCGGGGGGCGTGTGGCTCAGCCTTGCAGGGGAATAGGCGGAGGGCTGGCGTGGGGCGGTAGGCTTGAATATGCAAGCAGATGGGAGGGTGGGGAGGCTGTGACCTGTGCCGGGGGGTGGAAAGGTGGCACTAGCAGTCTCCTGTGCCGGGGATGCGGCCCGGCTTCAGGGAGATGTCGGCTCAGGAGGGGAGGCGCAGGGGGTGGCATCTGGTGGGGGCCCCCTGGAGGGGCAATATGGTGGGGGCCCCGGGGCTCGAGCCCCGGGAGCCCCGCCTATAATCCGGCCCTGTATGTACCTATATATGTATCTAGCTATGTATGTACCTATATATGTATCTAGCTATGTATGTACCTATATATGTATCTAGCTATATATGTACCTATATATGTATCTAGCTATGTATGTACCTATATATGTATCTAGCTATATATGTACCTATATATGTATCTAGCTATGTATGTACCTATATATGTATCTAGCTATGTATGTATCTATATATGTATCTAGCTATGTATGTATCTATATATGTATCTAGGGTGCCCCCTTCCCTACTGTCACCCAGCAGATTTTTCGGGAGGTTCTGGCTTCCGGATAAACTTCGGAGAGCAGCTGTTAAGTGCCATATCTGACCTGAACGAGCGAAGGCTATAGGCAGTAAGGTCCCACAGAGGCCCAATGTGCAGCCCTGCGCCGATCCCTAGCCCAACTGGCGCTTCGCCGGGAATTGCATTTAAATTGTGTCTAAATTGTATCTATCCCTCTATATCAGTTGTTCAATCTATATATCTATCTCTATATATCTGCATTTTTGGACGGCCTGGTTTTGGTTCGAGCAGACACCTGTAATAAGGAAAGATGAGTCTGTTCCCAGATAGACTTAAGATCTTGAACTAACTCTTCCATGGCAGGAACGTCCGAAGACACAGGAAGAGAAGGGTGTGGGCAGGGCCGGCTCCAGGTTTTAGTGATCCCCTGGGCGACAGAGCACTAGTGGGCCCCTTTATGGGCCGCCCTCCAGTAGTCACACTGCCCTCCCTGCCCTGCGTGGACACACTGCCCCCCCATCCCCGTGTACACATTCACCCCTCCTGTATACACTCTGCCCCCCCACCCCTGTATACACACTGCTTCCTCCCCCTGTATACACACTGCCCCCTCTTCACCCTGTATACACACTGCCCCCTCTTCACCCTGTATACACACTGTCCCCCTCCCCCTGTATACACACTGCCCCCCTCTATCCCTGTATACACACTGCCCCCCATGTTCTCCCCCTTTATACACACTGCCCCCTCCCCCTGTATACACACTGCCCCTCCTACCCCTGTATACACACTGCCCCCCCTCCTCCTGTATACACACTGCCCCCCTCCCCCTTTATACACACTGCCCCCTCCCCCTGTATACACACTGCCCCTCCTACCCCTGTATACACACTGCCCCCTCCTCCTGTATACACACTGCCCCCCCCTCAAACTGTATACACACTGCCCCCTCCTCCTGTATACACACTGTCCCCCCTCATGTCCCTGTCATGTCTTCCCCCCCCCCACCTCACAGATGCAGGTCTTTGTGTTCACTGCTTTCCCCGGCAGGTCATGTGACCATGACGTCATCAAAGGTCCTTCAGCCTCCGATGCTGCAGCTCCTGCTGGGGAAAGCAGTGAGCTGGGAAGCACACAGATCGCGATGGTTAGGGAAGGAATCTCCCAGGCCCGAGTGGGCCCCTCCAGTACTTCAGGGCCCCGGCACTTGCCCGGGTTAGCCGGGGGCTGGCGCCAGGCCTGGGTGTGGGTGCTGTCCATAGACAATGAAGAAGGGAGCAGAGCCCGCAGATTCAGAGTCCAAAGAGTTGTAGGAAAATTCTGCCCACGGCAACAGAGTGAACCAGTGGTCCTTTCGGGCAGAGACAGAGACACTGGTCCATTAGACTGTGGATGGTACACAGAGGAAAAGTCCAGCCTTTTTTGAAGCTGCACAGGGAACGCCAGAACCGAGAAACAAACTGGACCCCTCGGTCCGAGACAATATGCAGAGGGAGTCCATGAGGCCGGAAGACGTGGAAGAAGAACAGGCTGGCGAGACAAGGAGATGAGGGCAGACCAGGCAGAGAAATGAAGTGGAACATCTTAGAAAACTGATCTGCGACCACCCAGATGACAGTATTACTGGAAGATGGCAGAAGATCTGTAACAAAGTCCACGGGCAATTGGGTATCAGCAATGGCAGGAGCAGACCTGCTGGCTTGAGAAGTGAAGACTTGTTACAGGCACAGGAAGCGCAGCAACTCACAAAATCCAGTACATCCTTGACCAGATCTGGCCACCAGTAGAAAGGGGATATGAGAGCAACAAATGTCTGCAACCCAGGGTACCCAGCCACCCGAGAGCAATGTCCCCAAGTTAGTATCCTCTTTCGAAGAGCAGGTCAGATATAGGTCTTGCCAGGAAGAAGTTGCTGTAGTTCCACAGGAGCGACAACAACCAGTCATTCAGGAGGAACGATATGTCGAGGAGCAGGTTCTTCCCCAAAAACATCGGAGGCACGAGAAAGGGCATCAGCCAGGGCATCAGGAACCAGCCAGCCTGTTGTGGGCTGAGACGCGGAGCAGTCTGGAGATTTAGGAGGTTCTTGTAATCTGTATAGACACAGACTGGATGAAAGCTCCTTCCAGAAGACAACGCCACTCTTTCAGGGCAAGCTTTATGGCCAGAAGTTTGCGATGTCCTATGGAGTAGTATCTCTCTGCAGCTGAGAAGGTCTTTGAGAAGAAACCCCAGGTGAGCGTTCAGCCTTTGGGTCCTTTCAGGCTGCGTGAGAACAGGAGCAGAGGCAAACGCTTCTGTTATGAGAAAGCTACTTCAGACGCCGAAGGCCAGAATTTAGGATCAGTGTTTTTCTTAATTAACCGTACAAAACTGCCGGTAGTAGTGAGTAAAGCTCAGGAATCTTGTGATTGCACAAAGTCCTACTGAAGTCCCTTGTTAGAGATGATGGGGGTCATTTACTAAAGGCCCGGTCCGTTCGCGATCCAGCGGCGCGTTCTCTGCACAGGATTCGGGTCCGAACGGGATTTCTGAAGGTAGTTCCTCCGCCGTCCACCAGGTGGCGCTGCTGCGCTGAATGCACCGAGCTGGACCAGGTGAAGGTAAGCGCTTCCCAAGCGACACTTTTTCGGTTTTTAAATGCGCCGGTTTTTCCGAATACATCGGGTTTTCGTTCGGCCACGCCCCCCGATTTCCGTCGCGCGCATGCCGGCGGCGATGCGCCACAATCCGATCGCGTGAGCCAAAATCCCGGGGCAATTCAGGTACAATCAGCGCAAATCAGAAATATTCGGGTAACACGTCGGGAAAACGCGAATCGGGCCCTTAGTAAATGACCCCCGATGTATCCAAGAAAAGGAAGACGCTTTTGGTGGAAAAGGCACTTTTCGAGCTTAGCAAAGAGGTGGTTGGCGCCTGAAAACTTGTTGTACGTAGAGAAGACCAGGATATCGTCTAGATATACCAACATGCGATATAAAGCAAATCTCTGAAAATGTCATTGACAAACTCCTGGAATACGGCTGGGGCATTACAGCCCAAATGGCATAACAAAATACTCATGATGCCCATCACAAGTATTGGAGGTGGTCTTTAATATGTCCAGAGAGGCCTTTTTTAAAGGTAGCGACCAAGGCCGCCTCATTTCAAGCCAGCTAAAAAGCTAAAGTGCAAAACTGGACTGTGTAATCACCAACAAACAAGTCCTCTTGGCACAAGTTCAGCAGACCGTTTCAGCTGACGGCGCCAGAGCTGGTTCCTCGAAGACGGACCAGAATTCATTGAGTAAAGCAGTAATATTAGCCGTGGCCATGTCGTTCCTGTCCTAAGGCAGGGCTTTCCCAGAGAGAAGGCTGATCATAAAAGACACCTGGGACAATTCTGTGACCAACTGCGTAGGCTTCAGTTAAATGTGCAAGGAACACTGGGTGATGAATCCCCTGCATCTCTGTCATACTTGGAGGGCATGGATAGTCACAATCGGGGTTCAGCAGTAGATAACGTAGCCTCCATAGTGGGAGGGGCCGCAGGAGCTGGTGAGTGTAGGTGCGGCCGGGCTGCTGGAGCACAAGGAGGTACCCAGGTACACCTGGGACCTGAGACATGAGTCGCCGGAGAACCAATTACACAGGCCATAGGGCCCCAAACTAGTTAATGGAGTCTTGAGAGTGCGGTGCTCCCCTCTGGTATTCTTTTTCTTCCAGCCTATTGAAGGGAACTCAGCAGGATTTTAGTCATGACCAATGTCCGTTGGGACCCCCTCCAGTTACATTCCTGCTGGTTCCTTCTTTTATGGAATCAGTCTCTGCCAAATGCTCTATGTAGTCTCTAAATACTTGTACAGTAGCAGATTGCAAATCCCTCCTCTAACAGGAATATTTCTTGTCTCCAGCTTGTACTGAGAAAGTCCTGAAAAGTTTTGCCATACAAGAGAACTTCCCGGCTGTGATGGCGGGGACCTCCAAGAATCAGGAGTACCCCACTCTGAATGGGATCCGAATCCTCAGTCTGTTGTGGATCATATCAGGACATACCAGTATTCTGAGCAGTGCCCTCAACATAGGTGAGTATAATAACCTGTGGACAGCAGTGGATTATAATATGGCCGCCCAAACCACCCACCAAATTAAATACTGAGAAGGGCCTTCACCCATAAAATCCTCAAATATCTGTTCCTGCTCTCAGTACACATGTACACAAGGACCTTTGAAGGTCCGCCAAAGGTCCTGAAACAGAAGATTCAAAGCAGCAGAAGGGACTCATCCTCCATCTCCTAGAAGCTGATTCTAGTACCAGGTGTAGGAAGTGATTCCAGACTTTTTAGGGGCCATAATACTCCTACAGTCCATGGTGGTCTTATCTGCCCCTTGCCTGTGGAGTATATTGGAATATTTGATTAGAAAATGTGGTGGTGGGTGCACAGACTTCTCACAGCTGAGGGTTTGCTATAACTGTAATACGTCTATGGCACAAGTCTCACCCCTTCATATTTTGCTACAATGTATCCGAGCAGATAGACAATTTTTCTTACTGTCCAGATTCTTAACCGATATGTTCTAGGCTGGATGCAACTGGAGAAAACTCTCAGCTGTAAAAAGTATGGATAATACAATATTCAATGTATTTCTGGTGTCTCACTACAGATAACTCCTTGGAATGGAAATCCAATGTATTAGAGAAGCCACAGTACATCTATGTGGTCAGTGGACCTGTCTTCTTGGGAGTGGACGCCTTCTTCTTTCTAAGGTAAGAAAGTTGATGTTGAAGCAATTATTTTCCCTGCTGTGTATGTAATTATGCAAAGGGGATTCCTTGCCTTATGCCCCTCCCCATGCATGTAGGCCACACCTCCAAGCTACAGGCCCCAGACCTCCCTATATAAAGACTCCGCACCTGGCTACATGACCATGGCTACAAATCTACAGACCCAACCTGTACACAGACTCCCCAATTCTCTGTTTACTGAACACAGGCCAAACCTCTATAGGACAATCCCCAGACCAAACGCCCTCTGTATATAGCCCGCAGATAAGACATTCATAATAATATATTAGAAAATTCGAATATATAGACCCCAGACCCCTCTGCGTAAAGGCACTTGGCCAATTTCTTCTGTATACAGACGAATAAGCGCAGTTTTACGGAATCTATGATCTGCAAACTATATTTGTTCTAAGCAAGGGGTCATCCACCCAGCAACAGCTGATGAGTGCCGGCGACTGCCTCCTGCAACTTCGGAGAACTGAAAGTGACCGCTGCGGCGCTTTGTAGCCACTGTGGTCATGAGTTATGGACACACACACGTGTCTTACCTCAGAATTCTTTCCTGAAGGCTCAATGGCCTCATATTTACTGCTCAGGGAACACCTACACAACACATTATTACTCCAATTACATAAAACTTCTGTGAAATCAAACTGTCCATTTAGGAAAATCAATTTGACAACCAATTTCACATGCAGTTGTGCAAATGGAATAGACAAAAGTTGGTTCTGCAGGTGGGGACCACAGACCACATTTCAGTACCAATGCTTTCTGGTTGATGTTTTGGTAAGTTCTGAATGTTGGTGGTTCTTTCACACTCGTAGTAGCATTAGACGGACTCTACAACCCACACAAGTGGCTTAGGTAGTGCAGCTCATCCAGGACGACAGAACAATGTGAGCTGTGCCCCGAAGGTTTGCTGTGTCTGTTAGCGTTGTGTCCAGAGGCTGGAGGCACTACCAGGAGACAGGCCAGTACACCAGCAGGCGTGGTGGGGGCCATAAAAGGGCAACAACCCAGCAACAGGACCGCTACCTCTGCCTTTGTGCAAGGAGGAACAGGAGGAGCACTGCCCGAGCTCTGCAAAATCACAAAGGAGAGCAATCTGCTGCTGCCTACAACATCCTTCAGCATGACCGGTTGGCAGTCGTCGTGGGGGTCGCACAGCCATCCATGTGTTCGCTAGAGGGGTCTGAGGATCTCCTTTCTGACGTCCTCCACAGGTACCCTTCTTGATTACTTGCCTGTAGCACTAGGTCCATGCGCGCTAGCGATGCACAGACTTTAACGGCGGCAACTAGGCACTGACCTGTCACTGCCGGCGGGACTGGACCAGGTAGTAGACCTGGGGGGGTGGGGCAGGCATTGTAAAGGTGAGTACAGAGTATATTATTTTTATGTGCTGGTAAGAAGTCTGGCTATATACAGGGGCTGGCAGGCTACATACAGGGGACTGACTGGCTATGTAGAGGGGACTGGCTGGCTATATACCGGGGACTAGCTGGCTATATACAGTGGACTGGCTGGCTATGTAGAGGGGACTGGCTGGCTTTATACAGGGACTGGCTGGCTATGTACAGGGGACTGGCTGGCTATGTACAGGGGACTGGCTGGCTATGTACAGGGGACTGGCTGGCTACATACAGGGAACTGGCTGGCTATATAATGGGGACAGGCTGGCTATGTACAGGGGACTGGCTGGCTATGTACACGGAACTGGCTGGCTATGTACAGGGGACTGGCTGGCTATGTACAGGGAACTGGCTGGCTATGTGCAGGGGACTGGCTGGATTTGTACAGGGGCTGGCTGGCTATGTACAGGGGACTGGCTGGCTATGTACAGGGGAATGGCTGGCTATGTACAGGGGCTGGCAGGATATATACAGGGGGCTAGCTGGCTATGTACAGGGAGCTGGCTGGCTATGTACAGGGAGCTGGCTGGCTATGTACATGGAGCTGGCAGGCTATGCATAGGGGCTGGTAGGATATATACAGGAGGCTAGCTAGCTATGTACAGTGGACTGGCCGGCTATGTACACGGAACTGGCTGGCTATGTACAGGGGACTGGCTGGCTATGTACAGGGGACTGGCTGGCTATATACAGGGGCTGGCAGGATATATACAGGGGGCTAGCTGGCTATGTACAGTGGACTGGCTGGCTATGTACAGGAAACTGGCTGGCTATGTACAGGGGGCTAGCTGGCTATGTACAGTGGACTGGCTGGCTATGTACAGGAAACTGGCTGGCTATGTACAGGGGCTGGCAGGATTTATACAGGGGACTGGCTGGCTACATACAGGTCACTGACTGGCTACATATGGGGGCTTGTAGGCGATATACACAGGGGCTGGCAGCCTATATACAGGAGACTGGCTGGCTATGTACAGGGGACTGGCTGGCTATGTACACGGAACTGGCTGGCTATGTACAGGGGACTGGCTGGCTATGTACAGGGGCTGGAAGGATATATACAGGGAGCTAGCTGGCTACGTACAGTGGGCTGGCTGTCTATGTACAGGGAATTGGCTGGCTATGTACAGGGGAGTGGCTGGCTATATACAGGTCACTGGCTGGCTACATACAGGGGCTTGTAGGCTATATACAGAGGGGCTGGCAGCCTATATACAGGGGACTGGCTGGCTATGTACAGGGGACTGGCTGGCTATGTACACGGAACTGGCTGGCTATGTACAGGGGACTGGCTGGCTATGTACACGGAACTGGCTGGCTATGTACAGGGGAGTGGCTGGCTATATACAGGGGACTGGCTGGCTATGTACAGGGGCTGGCAGGATATATACTGGGTACTGGCTGGCTATGTACAGGGGCTGGCAGGATATATACAGGGGACTGGCTGGCTACATACAGGTCACTGACTGGCTACATACAGGGGCTTGTAGGCTATATACAGAGGGGCTGGCAGCCTATATACAGGGGACTGGCTGGCTGTGTACAGGGGACTGGCTGGCTATGTACACAGAACTGGCTGGCTATGTACAGGGAGCTGGCTGGCTATGTACAGGCGACTGGCAGGCAGGATATATACAGAGGAATGGCAGGCTATATACAGGGGACTGGCAGGCCAAATACAGGTGACTAGCTGGCTATGTACAGGGGACTGGCTGTCTATGTACACGGAACTGGCTGGCTATGTACAAGGGACTGGCTGGCTATGTACAGGGGACTGGCTGGCTATGTACAGGGGACTGGCTGGCTATGTACAAAGAACTGGCTGGCTATGTACAGGGGACTGGCTGGCTATGTACAGGGGACTGGAAGGCAGGATATTTACAGAGGAATGGCAGGCTATATACAGGGGACTGGCAGGCCATACACAGGGTACTAGCTGTCTGTACAGGGGACTAGCTGTCTATGTACACGGAACTGGCTGGCTATGTACAAGGGACCTGGCTGGCTATGTACAGGGGACTGGCTGGCTATGTACAGGGGACTGGCTGGATATGTACAGGGGACTGTCTGTCTGTATACAGGGAACTGGCTGGCTATATACAGAGGACTGGCTGGCTATATACAGGGGACTGGCTGGCTATGTACAGGAGACTGGCTGGCTATCTACAGGGGAGTGGCTGGCTATATACAGGGAGCTTGCTGGCTATGTAAAGGGGACGGACTGGCTATGTACAGGGGCTGGCAGGATATATACAGGGGACTGGCTGGCTTTGTTCAGGGGATGGCAGGATATATACAGGGGACTGGCTGGCTACATACTGGGGCTTGTAGGCTATATACAGAGAAACTGGCTGGCAGCCTATATACAGGGCACTGGCTGGCTATGTACAGGGGACTGGCTGGCTATGTACACGGAACTCGCTGGCTATGTACATGGGACTGGCTGGCTATGTACACGGAACTGGCTGGCTATGTACAGGGGAGTGGCTGGCTATATACAGCGAGCTGGCTGGCTATGTACAGGGGACTGGCAAGCTATGTACAGGGGCTGGCAGGATATATACAGGGGACTGGCTGGCTATTTACAGGGGCTGGCAGGATATATACAGGGGACTGGCTGGCTACATACATGTCAGTGACTGGCTACATACAGGGGCTTGTAGGCTATATACAGAGGGGCTGGCAGCCTATATACAGGGGAGTGGCTGGCTATGTACAGAGGACTGGCTGGCTATGTACAGGGGACTGGCTGGCTATGTGCAGGGGACTGGCTGGCTATGTACACAGAACTGGCTGGCTATGTACAGGGGACTGGCTGGCTATGTACAGGGGACTGGCTGGCTATGTACAAGGAACTGTCTGGCTATGTACAAGGAACTGGCTGGCTATGTACAGGAGACTGGCTGGAAATGTACAGGGGACTGGCTGGCTAAATACATGGGACTGGCTGGCAATGTACACGGGCTGGCAGGATATACACAGGGGGCTAGCTGGCTATGTACAGGAGACTGGCTGGCTATGTACACGGAACTGGCTGGCTATGTACAGGGGACTGGCTGGCTATGTACAGGGGACTGGCTGGCTATGTACAAGGAACTGGCTGGCTATGTAAAAGGAACTGGCTGGCTATGTATAGGGGACTGGCTGGATATGTACAGGGGACTGGCTGGCTATATACAGGGGACTGGCTGGCTATGTACAGGGGAGTGGCTGGCTATATACAGCGAGCTGGCTGGCTATGTACAGGGGACTGGCAAGCTATGTACAGGGGCTGGCAGAATATATACAGGGGACTGGCTGGCTATTTACAGGGGCTGGCGGGATATATACAGGGGACTGGCTGGCTACATACACGTCACTGACTGGCTACATACAGGGGCTTGTAGGCTATATACAGAGCGGCTGGCAGCCTATATACAGGGGAGTGGCTGGCTATGTACAGAGGACTGGCTGGCTATGTACAGGGGACTGGCTGGCTATGTACAGGGGACTGGCTGGCTATGTACACAGAACTGGCTGGCTATGTAGAGGGGACTGACTGGCTATGTACAAGGAACTGGCTGGCTATGTACAAGGAACTGGCTGGCTATGTACAGGGGACTGGCTGGATATGTACAGGGGACTGGCTGGCTATATACAGGGGACTGGCTGGCAATGTACAGGGGCTGGCAGGATATATACAGGGGGCTAGCTGGCTATGTACAGGAGACTGGCTGGCTATGTACACGGAACTGGCTGGCTATGTACAGGGGACTGGCTGGCTATGTACAGGGGATTGGCTGGCTATGTACAAGGAACTGACTGGCTATGTACAAGGAACTGGCTGGCTATGTACAGGGGACTGGCTGGATATGTACAGGGGACTGGCTGGCTATATACAGGACACTGGCTGGCTATGTACAGGGGAGTGGCTGGCTATATACAGCGAGCTGGCTGGCTATGTACAGGGGACTGGCAAGCTATGTACAGATGCTGGCAGGGTATATACAGGGGACTGGATGGCTATTTACAGGGGCTGGCAGGATATATACAGGGGACTGGCTGGCTACATACACGTCACTGCCTGGCTACATACAGGGGCTTGTAGGCTATATACAGAGGGGCTGGCAGCCTATATACAGGGGAGTGGCTGGCTATGTACAGGGGACTGGCTGGCTATGTACAGGGGACTGGCTGGCTATGTACACAGAACTGGCTGGCTATGTACAGGGACTGGCTGGCTATGTACAGGGGACTGGCTGGCTATGTACAAGGAACTGGCTGGCTATGTACAAGGAACTGGCTGGCTATGTACAGGGGACTGGCTGGCTATATACAGGGGACTGGCTGGCAATGAACAGGGGCTGGCAGGATATATACAGGGGGCTAGCTGGCTATGTACAGGAGACTGGCTGGCTATGTACACGGAACTGGCTGGCTATGTACAGGGGACTGGCTGGCTATGTACAGGGGATTGGCTGGCTATGTACAAGGAACTGGCTGGATATGTACAGGGGACTGGCTGGCTATATACAGGGGACTGGCTGGCTATGTACAGGGGACTGGCTGGCTATGTACACGGAACTGGCTGGCTATGTACAAGGGACCTGGCTGGCTATGTACAGGGGACTGGCTGGCTATTTACAGGGGACTGGCTGGATATGTACAGGGGACTGGCTGACTATATACAGGGAACTGGCTGGCTATATACAGAGGACTGGCTGGCTATGTACAGGGGAATGGCTGGCTATGTACAGGGGACTGGCTGGCTATGTACAGGGGAGTGGCTGGCTATATACAGGGAGCTTGCTGGCTATGTACAGGGGACGGACTGGCTATGTACAGGGGCTGGCAGGATATATACAGGGGACTGGCTGGCTTTGTACAGGGGCTGGCAGGATATATACAGAGCACTGGCTGGCTACATACAGGGGACTGGCTGGCTACATACAGGGGCTTGTAAGCTATATACAGAGGGACTGGCTGGCAGCCTATATACAGGGCACTGGCTGGCTATGTACAGGGGACTGGCTGGCTATGTACACGGAACTCGCTGGCTATGTACATGGAACTGGCTGGCTATGTACACGGAACTGGCTGGCTATGTACAGGGGAGTGGCTGGCTATATACAGCGAGCTGGCTGGCTATGTACAGGAGACTGGCTGGCTACTTACAGGGGCTGGCAGGATATATACAGGGGACTGGCTAGCTACATACACGTCACTGGCTACATACAGGGGCTTGTAGGCTATATACAGAGGGGCTGGCAGCCTATATACAGGGGAGTGGCTGGCTATATACAGGGGAGTGGCTGGCTATGTACAGGGGACTGGCTGGCTATGTACAGGGGACTGGCTGGCTATGTACAGTGGACTGGCTGGCTATGTACACAGAACTGGCTGGCTATGTACAGGGGACTGGCTGGCTATGTACAGGGGACTGGCTGGCTATGTACAGGGGAGTGGCTGGCTATGTACAAGGAACTGGCTGGCTATGTACAGGGGACTGGCTGGATATGTACAGGGGACTGGCTGGCTATAAACAGGGGACTGGCTGGCTATGTACAGGGGACTGGCTGGCTTTGTACACGGAACTGGCTGGCTATGTACAGGGGACTGGCTGGCAATGTGCAGGGGCTGGCAGGATATATACAGGGGGCTAGCTGGCTATGTACAGTGGACTGGCTGGCTATGTACAGGGAACTGGCTGGCTATGTACAGGGAGCTTGCTGGCTATGTATAGGGGACTGGCTGGCCATGTACAGTGGCTGGCAGGATATATACAGGGGACTGGCTGGCTATGTACAAGGAACTGGCTGGCTATGTACAAGGAACTGGCTGGCTATGTACAGGGGACTGGCTGGATATGTACAGGGGACTGGCTGGCTATATACAGGGGACTGGCTGGCTATGTACAGGGGACTGGCTGGCTATGTACATGGAACTGGCTGGCTATGTACAGGGGACTGGCTGGCAATGTACAGGGGCTGGCAGGATATATACAGGGGGCTAGCTGGCTATGTACAGTTGACTGGCTGGCTATGTACAGGGAACTGGCTGGCTATGTACAGGGAGCTTGCTGGCTATGTATAGGGGACTGGCTGGCCATGTACAGTGGCTGGCAGGATATATACAGGGGACTGGCAAGCTATGTACAGGGGCTGGCAGGATATATACAGGGGACTGGATGGCTATTTACAGGGGCTGGCAGGATATATACAGGGGACTGGCTGGCTACATACACGTCACTGCCTGGCTACATACAGGGGCTTGTAGGCTATATACAGAGGGGCTGGCAGCCTATATACAGGGGAGTGGCTGGCTATGTACAGGGGACTGGCTGGCTATGTACAGGGGACTGGCTGGCTATGTACACAGAACTGGCTGGCTATGTACAGGGACTGGCTGGCTATGTACAGGGGACTGGCTGGCTATATACAAGGAACTGGCTGGCTATGTACAAGGAACTGGCTGGCTATGTACAGGGGACTGGCTGGCTATATACAGGGGACTGGCTGGCAATGAACAGGGGCAGGCAGGATATATACAGGAGGCTAGCTGGCTATGTACAGGAGACTGGCTGGCTATGTACACGGAACTGGCTGGCTATGTACAGGGGACTGGCTGGCTATGTACAGGGGATTGGCTGGCTATGTACAAGGAACTGGCTGGCTATGTACAGGGGACTGGCTGGATATGTACAGGGGACTGGCTGGCTATATACAGGGGACTGGCTGGCTATGTACAGGGGACTGGCTGGCTATGTACACGGAACTGGCTGGCTATGTACAAGGGACCTGGCTGGCTATGTACAGGGGACTGGCTGGCTATGTACAGGGGACTGGCTGGATATGTACAGGGGACTGGCTGACTATATACAGGGAACTGGCTGGCTATATACAGAGGACTTGCTGGCTATATACAGGGGACTGGCTGGCTATGTACAGGGGACTGGCTGGCTATGTACAATGGAGTGGCTGGCTATATACAGGGAGCTTGCTGGCTATGTACAGGGGACTGACTGGCTATATACAGGGGCTGGCAGGATATATACAGGGGACTGGCTGGCTTTGTACAGGGGCTGGCAGGATATATACAGGGGACTGGCTGGCTACATACAGGGGACTGGCTGGCTACATACAGGGGCTTGTAAGCTATATACAGAGGGACTGGCTGACAGCCTATATACAGGGCACTGGCTGGCTATGTATAGGGGACTGGCTGGCTATGTACACGGAACTCGCTGGCTATGTACATGGGACTGGCTGGCTATGTACACGGAACTGGCTGGCTATGTACAGGGGAGTGGCTGGCTATATACAGCGAGCTGGCTGGCTATGTACAGGGGACTGGCAAGCTATGTACAGGGGCTGGCAGGATATATACAGGAGACTGGCTGGCTATTTACAGGGGCTGGCAGGATATATACAGGGGACTGGCTGGCTACATACACGTCACTGGCTACATATAGGGGCTTGTAGGCTAGATACAGAGGGGCTGGCAGCCTATATACAGGGGAGTGGCTGGCTATATACAGGGGAGTGGCTGGCTATGTACAGGGGACTGGCTGGCTATGTACAGGGGACTGGCTGGCTATGTACACAGAACTGGCTGGCTATGTACAGGGGACTGGCTGGCTATGTACAGGGGACTGGCTGGCTATGTACAAGGAACTGGCTGGCTATGTACAGGGGACTGGCTGGATATGTACAGGGGACTGGCTGGCTATAAACAAGGAACTGGCTGGCTATGTACAAGGAACTGGCTGGCTATGTACAGGGGACTGGCTGGATATGTACAGGGGACTGGCTGGCTATATACAGGGGACTGGCTGGCTATGTACAGGGGACTGGCTGGCTATGTACATGGAACTGGCTGGCTATGTACAGGGGACTGGCTGGCAATGTACAGGGGCTGGCAGGATATATACAGGGGGCTAGCTGGCTATGTACAGTGGACTGGCTGGCTATGTACAGGGAACTGGCTGGCTATGTACAGGGAGCTTGCTGGCTATGTATAGGGGACTGGCTGGCCATGTACAGGGGACTGGCAGGATATATACAGGGGACTGGCTGGCTATGCACAGGGGCTGGCAGGATATATACAGGGGACTTGCTGGCTACATACAGTTCACTGACTGGCTACATACAGGGGCTTGTAGGCTATATACAGAGGGGCTGGCAGCCTATATACAGGGGAGTGGCTAGCTATGTACAGGGGACTGGCTTGCTATGTACACAAACTCGCTGGCTATGTACAGGGGACTGGCTGGCTATGTACACGGAACTGGCTGGCTATGTACAGGGGAGTGGCTGGCTATATACAGGGAGCTGGCTTGCTATGTACAGGGGACTGGCTGGCTATGTGCAGGGGCTGGCAGGATATATACAGGGGACTGGCTGTCTATTTACAGGGGATGGCAGGATATATACAAGGGACTGGCTGGCTACATACAGGTCACTGACTGCCTACATACAGGGGCTTGTAGGCTATATACAGAGGGGCTGGCAGCCTATTTACAGGGGAACGGCTGGCTATGTAGAGGGGACTGGCTGGCTATGTACACGGAACTGTCTGGCTATGTACAGGGAGCTGGCTGGCTATTTACAGGGGACTGGCAGGCAGGATATATACAGAGTAATGGCAGGATATATACAGGGGACTGGCAGGCCATATACAGGGGGCCAGCTGGCTATGTACAGGGGACTGGCTGGCTATGTACACGGAACTGGCTGGCTATGTACAAGGGACTGGCTGGCTATGTACAGGGCACTGGCTGGCTATGTACAAGGGACTGGCTGGCTATGTACAAATAACGGGCTGGCTATGTACAGGGGACTGGCTGGCTATGTACAGGGGACTGGCTGGCTATGTACACGGAACTGGCTGGCTATGTACAAGGGACTGGCTGGGTATGTACAGGGCACTGGCTGGCTATGTACAGGGGACTGGCTGGCTATGTACAGGGGACTGGCTGGCTATGTACAGGGGACTGGCTGGCTATGTACAGGGACTGGCTGGCTATGTACAGGGGACTGGATGGCTATGTACAGGGAGCTGGCTGGCTATGTACATGGGACTGGCTGGATATGTACTGGGGACTGGCTGGCTATATACAGGGAACTGGCTGGCTATATACAGAGGACTGGCTGGCTATATACAGGTGACTGGCTGGCTATGTACAGGGGACTGGCTGGCTATGTACAGGGGACTGGCTGGCTATGTACAGGGGCTGGCAGGATATATACAGAGGACTGGCAGGCTATATACATGTGACTGGCAGGTTATATACAGGGGACTGGCTGGCTATATAGAGGGGACTGGCTGCCTTTAAACAAGGAACTGGCTGG
Source organism: Engystomops pustulosus (assembly GCF_040894005.1). NCBI lineage: Eukaryota > Metazoa > Chordata > Amphibia > Anura > Leptodactylidae > Engystomops > Engystomops pustulosus. The sequence continues at coordinate 13,304,393 of NC_092411.1, read as the reverse complement.
CAATGTAGAGGGGACTGGTAGGCTATATACAGAGGGGCTGGCAGGCTATATACATGGGACTGGATGGCTATATACAGGGAACTGGCTGGCTATGTACAGGGAACTGGCTGGCTATGTTCATGGAACTGACTGGCTATATAAAGGGGACTGGCTGGCTATGTACAGGGGACTGGCTGGCTATATACAAAGGACCGGCTGGCTATGTACAGGGAAATGGCTATTTAAAGGGGTCTAACCCCAAATGTCAGCAAATCTGCAGTGTAATAGGGTCAAGACAAGCAAATGTAAGAGGATGATTACCGTACAGGCGGAGGACCGAATTATGGCTTCTTCCAGGACACTTGCAGATTCAAGATGGCATTTTGATAAATATAGGACAACCCACAGGAAAGTTAATGTAATTTTAAAGGCCACTAATTGCGATAAACTTCACCTGCTGGAATAAATCTCGCTCCGCCGTCATTGTCTTACGTACTCAACCATCCTGAATCATAACTTTATCCAGTTAAAGGGGATGGTACAAAGTTGAGCAACTTTATAAATAAATAACTTTTCATTTCTAATCCTTTTATAGCTGTCGTATTCACAACCCCCTTTCCAAATCACAGCCTGAAATGAATGCAGACTCAGATGAGCCCTCTAAGGACCGGAGGTCATACAATAATCAACCTAAGCGAATACATGAACCCCAGCACAGGTGTTTTATAAGACCCCAAACTAGACCAAAACTTCCTCTGTATACAGACCCCAGACCAAACTTCTGTTGCATTGATCCCCGGATAAAGCGCCTGTTAAAAAGAAAAACCTCCTTCTCCATAGACCTCAATATAATCGTGTTGTATATAAACCCCAAACCAGACTCGTTCAGTATATAGTCCCCATACCCGAATCCCTCTCTATATAGACCCTAGATCAGTCTTCATCTGCCTGGTATATACACCTCAGAACAGACTCCCTCTGGATCCCAAACCAGACTCATATTGTATATAGACCACAGAACAGGCTCTCTCTGTATATAGACCCAAGGCCAGACTACCTCTGTATATAGACCCAAGACCAGACTCCCTCTGTATATAGACCCAAGACCAGACTCCCTCTGTATATAGACCCCAGACCATACTCCCTCTGTATATAGAGCCAAGACCAGACTCCCTCTGTATATAGACCCCAGACCAGACTCCCTCTGAATATAGACCCAAGACCAGACTCCCTCTGCATATAGACCCCAGACCAGACTCCCTCTGCATATAGACCCAAGACCAGACTCCCTCTGTATATAGACCCCAGACCAGACTCCCTCTGAATATAGACCCAAGACCAGACTCCCTCTGCATATAGACCCCAGACTAGACTCCCTCTGCATATAGACCCCAGATTAGACTCCCTCTGTATATAGACCCCAGACCAGAATACCTCTGTATATAGACACCAGACCAGACTCCCTCTGTATATAGACCCCCTAATCCCTAGACCAGACTCCCTTTCTATATAGACCCAAGACCAGACTCCCTTTGTATATAGTCCCCAGACCAGACTCCCTTTGTATATAGTCCCCAGACCAGACTCCCTCTGTATATAGATCCCAGACCAGACTGCCTCTGTATATAGAACCCAGACCAGACTACCTCTATATATACAACTCAGACCAGACTACCTCTGTATATAGACCCAAGACCAGACTACCTCTGTATATAGAGCCAAGACCAGACTCCCTCTGTATATAGACCCCAGACCAGACTCCCTCTGAATATAGACCCAAGACCAGACTCCCTCTGCATATAGACCCCAGACCAGACTCCCTCTGCATATAGACCCAAGACCAGACTCCCTCTGTATATAGACCCCAGACCAGACTCCCTCTGAATATAGACCCAAGACCAGACTCCCTCTGCATATAGACCCCAGACTAGACTCCCTCTGCATATAGACCCCAGATTAGACTCCCTCTGTATATAGACCCCAGACCAGAATACCTCTGTATATAGACACCAGACCAGACTCCCTCTGTATATAGACCCCCTAATCCCTAGACCAGACTCCCTTTCTATATAGACCCAAGACCAGACTCCCTTTGTATATAGTCCCCAGACCAGACTCCCTTTGTATATAGTCCCCAGACCAGACTCCCTCTGTATATAGATCCCAGACCAGACTGCCTCTGTATATAGAACCCAGACCAGACTACCTCTATATATACAACTCAGACCAGACTACCTCTGTATATAGACCCAAGACCAGACTACCTCTGTATATAGACCCAAGACCAGACTACCTCTGTATATAGAACCAAGACCAGACTCCCCCTGTATATAGACCCAAGACCAGACTCCCTCTGTATATAGACCCAAGACCAGACTCCCTCTGTATATAGACCCAACACCAGACTCCCTCTGGATATAGACCCAAGACCAGACTACCTCTGTATATAGACCCAAGACCAGACTCCCTTTGTATATAGACCACAGACTAGACTCCCTCTATATATAGACCAAAGGCCAGACTCCCTCTGTATATAGATAGACCCGAGACCAGACTCCCTTTCTATATAGACCCAAGACCAGACTCCCTCTGTATATAGACCCAAGACCAGACTCCCTCTGTATATAGACCAAAGACCAGACTACCTCTGGATATAGACCCCAGACTAGACTCCCTCTGCATATAGACTCAAGACCAGACTCCCTCTGTATATACATAGACCGAAGACCAGACTCCCTTTCTATATAGACCCAAGACCAGACTCCCTCTGTATATAGACCCAAGACCAGACTACCTCTGCATATAGACCCCAGACTAGACTCCCTCTGCATATAGACCCAAGACCAGACTCCCTCTGTATATAGATAGACCCAAGACCAGACTCCCTCTGTATATAGATAGACCCAAGACCAGACTCCCCTGTATATAGACCCCAGATTAGACTCCCTCTGTATATAGACCCCAGACCAGACTCCCTCTGTATATAGACCCCCTAATCCCTAGACCAGACTCCCTTTCTATATAGACCCAAGACCAGACTCCCTTTGTATATAGTCCCCAGACCAGACTCCCTCTGTATATAGATCCCAGACCAGACTGCCTCTGTATATAGAACCCAGACCAGACTACCTCTATATATACAACTCAGACCAGACTACCTCATTATATAGACCCAAGACCAGACTACCTCTATATATAGACCCAAGACCAGACTCCATCTGTATATAGACCCAAGACCAGACTCCCTCTGGATATAGACCCCAGACTAGACTACCTCTGTATATAGACCCAAGACCAGACTCCCTCTGTATATAGACCCAAGACCAGACTCCCTCTGTATATAAACCCAAGACCAGACTCCCTCTGGATATAGACCCCAGACTAGACTCCCTTTGTATATAGACCCAAGACCAGACTACCTCTGTATATAGACCCAAGACCAGACTCCCTCTGGATATAGACCCAAGACCAGACTCCCTCTGGATATAGACCCAAGACCAGACTCCCTCTGGATATAGACCCAAGACCAGACTCCCTCTGGATATAGACCCAAGACCAGACTCCCTCTGTATATAGACCCCAGACCAGACTCCCTTTGTATATAGACCACAGACCAGACTCCCTCTATATATAGACCAAAGGCCAGACTCCCTCTGTATATAGATAGACCCGAGACCAGACTCCCTTTCTATATAGACCCAAGACCAGACTCCCTCTGTATATAGACCCAAGACCAGACTCCCTCTGTATATAGACCAAAGACCAGACTACCTCTGGATATAGACCCAAGACCAGACTGCCTCTGTATATAGAACCCAGACCAGACTACCTCTATATATACAACTCAGACCAGACTACCTCATTATATAGACCCAAGACCAGACTACCTCTATATATAGACCCAAGACCAGACTCCATCTGTATATAGACCCAAGACCAGACTCCCTCTGGATATAGACCCCAGACTAGACTCCCTTTGTATATAGACCCCAGACCAGACTCCCTTTGTATATAGACCCAAGACCAGACTACCTCTGTATATATACCCAAGACCAGACTCCCTCTGGATATAGACCCAAGACCAGACTCCCTCTGGATATAGACCCAAGACCAGACTTCCTCTGGATATAGACCCAAGACCAGACTCCCTCTGGATATAGACCCAAGACCAGACTCCCTCTGTATATAAACCCCAAACCAGACTCGTTCAGTATATAGTCCCCATACCCGAATCCCTCTATATATAGACCCAAGACCAGACTCCATCTGTATATAGACCCAAGACCAGACTCCCTCTGGATATAGACCCCAGACTAGACTCCCTTTGTATATAGACCACAGAACAGGCTCTCTCTGTATATAGACCCAAGACCAGACTACCTCTGTATATAGACCCAAGACCAGACTCCCTCTGTATATATACCCAAGACCAGACTCCCTCTATATATAGACCCCAGACCAGACTCCCTCTGTATATAGACCCAAGACCAGACTCCCTCTGTATATAGACCCCAGACCAGACTCCCTCTGAATATAGACCCAAGACCAGACTCCCTCTGCATATAGACCCAAGACCAGACTCCCTCTGTATATAGACCCCAGACCAGACTCCCTCTGAATATAGACCCAAGACCAGACTCCCTCTGCATATAGACCCCAGACTAGACTCCCTCTGCATATAGACCCCAGATTAGACTCCCTCTGTATATAGACCCCAGACCAGAATACCTCTGTATATAGACACCAGACCAGACTCCACCTGTATATAGACCCCCTAATCCCTAGACCAGACTCCCTTTCTATATAGACCCAAGACCAGACTCCCTTTGAATATAGTCCCCAGACCAGACTCCCTTTGTATATAGTCCCCAGACCAGACTCCCTCTGTATATAGATCCCAGACCAGACTGCCTCTGTATATAGAACCCAGACCAGACTACCTCTATATATACAACTCAGACCAGACTACCTCTGTATATAGACCCAAGACCAGACTACCTCTGTATATAGACCCAAGACCAGACTACCTCTGTATATAGAACCAAGACCAGACTCCCCCTGTATATAGACCCAAGACCAGACTCCCTCTGTATATAGACCCAAGACCAGACTCCCTCTGTATATAGACCCAACACCAGACTCCCTCTGGATATAGACCCAAGACCAGACTCCCTCTGTATATAGACCCAAGACCAGACTCCCTTTGTATATAGACCACAGACTAGACTCCCTTTGTATATAGACCCCAGACCAGACTCCCTTTGTATATAGACCCAAGACCAGACTCCCTCTGTATATAGACCCCAGACCAGACTCCCTCTGTATATAGACCCAAGACCAGACTCCCTTTGTATATAGACCCAAGACCAGACTCCCTCTGGATATAGACCCAAGACCAGACTCCCTCTGGATATAGACCCAAGACCAGACTCCCTCTGGATATAGAACCAAGACAAGACTCCCTCTGTATATATAGACCCCAGACCAGACTCCCTTTGTATATAGACCCCAGACCAGACTCCCTCTATATATAGACCAAAGGCCAGACTCCCTCTGTATATAGATAGACCCGAGACCAGACTTCCTTTTCTATATAGACCCAAGACCAGACCCCCTCTGTATATAGACCCAAGACCAGACTCCCTCTGTATATAGACCAAAGACCAGACTACCTCTGGATATAGACCCCAGACTAGACTCCCTCTCCATATAGACTCAAGACCAGACTCCCTCTGTATATAGATAGACCGAAGACCAGACTCCCTTTCTATATAGACCCAAGACCAGACTCCCTCTGTATATAGACCCAAGACCAGACTACCTCTGCATATAGACCCCAGACTAGACTGCCTCTGCATATAGACCCAAGACCAGACTCCCTCTGTATATAGATAGACCCAAGACCAGACTCCCTCTGTATATAGACCCAAGACCAGACTACCTCTGCATATAGACCCCAGATTAGACTCCCTCTGTATATAGACCCCAGACCAGACTCCCTCTGTATATAGACCCCCTAATCCCTAGACCAGACTCCCTTTCTATATAGACCCAAGACCAGCCTCCCTTTGTATATAGTCCCCAGACCAGACTCCCTCTGTATATAGATCCCAGACCAGACTGCCTCTGTATATAGAACCCAGACCAGACTACCTCTGTATATACAACTCGGACCAGACTACCTCTGGATATAGACCCAAGACCAGACTACCTCTGTATATAGACCCAAGACCAGACTCCCTTTGTATATAGACCCAAGACCAGACTCCCTCTGTATATAGACCCAAGACCAGACTCCCTCTGTATATAGACCCAAGACCAGACTCCCTCTGTATATAGATCCAAGACCAGACTACCTCTGTATATAGACCCAAGACCAGACTCCCTCTGTATATAGACCCAAGACCAGACTCCCTCTGTATATAGACCCAAGACCAAACTTAAAGACGGAGTATGGCAGGATTTTTGTCAAAAGGGTTAGACATGCAGACATGGGCCAACGAAGCAAAGGAAGTATTCTCTGAGAGGGAATTCACGCAAAAAAGATATACACCCACATTCAATACCGCTTTTAAGGAACTGACTAAATTATATAAAGAAAAGATCACCTCATGGTGGGAGATACAATCTCTTGACAATTATATCAGAAATAAAGTTGTCCCCCGGGGTCTGCGGCTCACTTTGCTACCTGCAAAGAGATGCCGCAGTACAACTTTGATAAATAAATGGGAAAAAGAGGCAACAGATTGCTCGTTGAGATTGATGCAAATTCTTCTTGATGAAGAAAGGGTTACCCTTGGTGTCCTGGAGGGTAAGCTGACTGAACAAATTGAGCTAACCAAAAAATTTGAAAACGAACCTGAGTTCAAAACAAAAGAAGCTTTACTGCAGACGACTATTGAACGTTTCCAGTATCATCTAAAAGATAGGAAACACAGACAATTTATGAGAGACGTGCAGGACTTCAGGGACAACAGGGTCTACACCTCCATTAACACGAAAGGAAGAACGGATACTTACTTATCCTCGACAGAGACTGATTTTTCTGACACCAAGACTTCATCTAAACAGACCCCACGCAAAACGAGGGGCAGAGGGAGAGGGAGGGGTCACTCCAGAGGGAGACAAACCGGCACCTCTGATTTTTTAGAGCACCCCTACCAGCTGAGGACCAAGGGGCAACCACCACCAGCCCCAACAACTCCCAGATAATCAATCTGTCCAAACATATACTCACCCCTCCTGAGACCAGATTATTAGAAAAGGGTCTCTCTTTTGTACCCAGCTCCAATTTCGATAAGTTCACTTTTATTAAAGACTTACATTTGTTCATTAGGAAAATCAAGTGGAAGAAATATTTCAGCAAACAAGCACAGAAGGAGAGTAGGGACCTGGGTATACCAGTTGAATTCCTCCCGGACGTAAGATTATTGTATGGTCTCGCAGAAGAACAACAGGGGGCCAGAGGACTGGGTCCCTTTACTGACCTCAAACTTAAAAGTAAAAAATCTCCTCCCCTTATGGATATGTCACCAATTGATGTCTTTCTTCGACTTGTGACTGATGACATTAAAACTATGAGTACCCCCCATATACCTTATAACTGTACTAAGGAAGAAATGACTGCTCTAGGCAATCTAGAGAAGGACAGAAATCTGACAATCAAACCGTCGGATAAGGGGGGGAACATAGTAATAATGGATAGCTCGGACTATAGTGAGTTATGTTTGGATTTGCTGAAGGATAAGTCAGCTTATGAGATTCTATCCACTGACCCCACCATTGCGTATCATAAAGAGCTAGATCAAATCCTATCAAAAGCCAAAAATGATGGGTTAATAGATGATAATGAATACAAGTTCCTGTTGCCATCCAACCCGGTAATGGCAACGTTTTATGCACTCCCAAAGGTCCATAAGGGGTATAGTCCCCTTAAGGGACGCCCAATTGTGTCGGGAGTGGATTGCCTAACACAAAATCTAGGGATTTACCTGGATAGGGTTCTTCGTCCCTTTGTTACAGCTCTCCCCTCCTATACCAGGGATACTCCCGACCTTCTTCGAAGGTTGGAGGGTATCTACTTACCTGACGATGCCACCCTTGCGAGTATAGACGTGGAGGCGCTGTACTCTTCCATACCACATACGGCAGGTCTCACCGCAATTGCCCATTTCTTACGGTCAAGAGGAACAGAGTGTCAACGGCACAATGAATTCATTTTAAAAACATTAGAATTCTGGCTTAAGAGAAATGTTTTCCTCTTTAACGGTCGCTATTACCACCAGCTCAGGGGCACGGCAATGGGTTGGCCGTGTGCGCCAACCTATGCCAACTTGCTCCTGGGCTGGTGGGAGGAGACCATCGTCTTCTCCGACTCCTCAAACCCCTCTAGCGCAGCCATAGACATCTGGCTGCGTTATATCGACGATATATTCATCATCTGGAGTGGGGTCGAGGAGGATTTTATTCATTTCGTACGGGGCCTGAATCATAACCATGTAGGACTCACATTTACTTTTGAAACCCAGTCCGAAAGTCTTGCTTTCCTAGATGTCAGGATCTCCAGACACCCAGCGGGATCACTAGAAACTGAGGTTTACCGTAAGAAAACCGCAACCAATTCGCTATTGAGGTGGGAGAGTAGCCACCCATTCCCCCTGAAACGCGGGATCCCACGTGGCCAATATTTGCGTCTAAGACGTAATTGCTCAAATGACCGAGTATTTAAGCAACAGGCCGATGATCTGCGACTCAGATTTAAGCATCAGGGATATCCGGACTGGGTTCTCAAAAAAGCATATAAGTTTGCACTGACTCAAAATCGCAGTGAGCTACTTGATACGAAACAAAGACCGGAGAATGATGCACATATTAGACTTATCACCACTTTCGATAATGGTGCACAAGCGGCGCGAGAAATTATTACTAAACACTGGGGCATCCTCTATATGGACCCTGACATTAGGGATGCTATCGGACCGACCCCCTCTATCACCTACAGAAAAGGTAAAGCTCTTAGGGACCGTCTCGTCCACAGCCACTTTGTCCCAAATCGACAAAGTACTTGGCTTGAACAACAGACTGTTAAGGGGACATATCGATGCAGTGGATGCGTTGCTTGTCCCTTTATTAAAACTTGTAAAACATTCACGTCCAACGTTACGAGTGAAAGTATAGATATCTTGACATTCATTAACTGTAAAACAGAGGGGGTGATTTATAGAGCCATCTGCGAGTGTGGTATGGAATATGTGGGCAAGACAATCATGGAATTCCGACGGAGGATAGGAGCCCACCTCTCAGATATTCGGAATCATCATGATACACCCATCGCTAGACACATTAATGGTCAACATGGAGGGGAGATGAGGGTGCTTAAATTTCATGGTATCACCAGGGTCCACAGACCTATACGTGGGGGGAACTGGGATAAGATACTCCTACAATGTGAAACCAGGTGGATATTCCGCCTGGACACTGTGGCTCCCAAAGGTCTGAATGAGACCATCAGTTATGCATGCTTTTTATAAGCTGGCATCCATCCTCCTAATAACTATACTTACCCATTTTTACTCCGTTGGTACCCTCTCTGTATATACTTCTGTCTTGTATTTCCCTTTTACACTGTCCTTCCCTAATAAACTCCGTTCAGTACTCTTTCAGTCTACGGTATCGATACCTACGATAACGGGCAGCAGCGGGTTAACAAGGTCTTTGCCTACTGCATAGGGAAATCCTCACATGCCCGCTCCGTAGCTGAACACACCTACCCACTCCTCAGCTGAGAGACACGGCCGCAGCGTCACAGCGCGTCAGAGAGGGGCGGGGTCCTATCTAGGAAGTCCGCTATTTGAATGGCGCATGCGCGGTAGTTAATTGCACACGCCAGCATCGAGACCCGCACGCCTAACTCGGCCGGGTCACTAGAAGGAACGGCCACTGCCACTCCTCCATTGCTCCCCCTAGGACCAAGAGGGAGTACCCTTGTCGAATACTGGCATTCGAAACCTTCTTTCTTTGCCAGCCTACTTTCCCTGCATCCCCTGATGAATCCCTAAAGAAGTGGGGGGGAAACGCGTTGGGATGGGACCCATTTGTCTGGACCCTTCAGACATCTAGGGACAGTGTTACCAATAGGGCAAGTGTGGGACCGCCCTTGTCAGGGCGGGAGTCAATTTTTGGGGCGATAGGTGAGATAGTGCAGGGATAGGTCGCTACATCTGGACTACAAGTTCCCTGTCATCCCATCGCACCATCTGAACCTATACCAAGTGCACTCCTGGACTGGGTGAGATTGTTTCATATTGTTTCTCCTTTAATGTGCTATAGCCAGTTTTTGTTACTGACTATTAGATGTTACATGATTGTGCCATTGGCTAATTATCTGTATAGGTATACACTTGCACCAATCATGCAAAGTTAAAAAACCGGTTGTCCTACTAGTGACATATACACTTGCCCTGATTAATTGGTTTATGCTGTGCGGCGTCATTCAGATTTTAGGATTTATTGTTTTATCTGTATGATTAAAAGTTATGTATTAATTTGTACCACATTTGCTTTTTCTTACAAGACCAAACTCCGTCTGGATATAGACCCAAGACCAGACTCCCTCTGGATGTAGACCCCAGACCAGAATCCCTTTGTATATAGACCCCAGACCAGACTCACTTTGTATATAGACCCAAGACCAGACTACCTCTGTGTATAGATCCAAGACCAGAATCCCTCTGTATATAGACCCAAGACCAGACTCCCTCTGTATATAGACCCAAGACCAGACTCCCTCTGGATATAGACCCAAGACCAGACTCCCTCTGGATATAGACCCAAGACCAAACTACCTCTGGATATAGATGTCAGTCCAGACTACCTCTGGATATACACCCAAGACCAGACTCCCTCTTTATATAGACCCAAGACCAGACTTCCTCTGTATATAGACCCCAGACCAGACTCCCTCTGTATATAGACCCCAGACCAGACTCCTTCTTGTATATAGACCCCAGACCAGACTCCCTCTGTATACAGACCCCAGACCAGACTCCCTCTGTACATAGACCCAAGACCAGACTCCCTCTGTATATAGACCCAAGACCAGACTCCCTCTGTATATAGACCCAAGACCAGACTCCCTCTGTATATAGACCCAAGACCAGACTCCCTCTGTATATAGATCCAAGACCAGACTCCCTCTGTATATAGACCCAAGACCAAACTACCTCTGGATATAGATGTCAGACCAGACTCCCTCTGGATATAGACCCAAGACCAGACTCCCTCTTTATATAGACCCAAGACCAGACTCCCTTTGTATATAAACCCCAGACCAGACTCCCTCTGCATATAGACCCCAGACCATACTCCTTCTTGTATATAGACCCCAGACCAGACTCCCTCTGTATTCAGACCCCAGACCAGACTCCCTCTGTATATAGACCCCAGACCAGACTCCCTTTGTATATAGACCCCAGACCAGACTCCCTCTGTGTATAGACCCAAGACCAGACTACCTCTGTATATAGACCCAAGACCAGACTACCTCTGTATATAGACCCAAGACCAGACTCCCTCTGTATATAGACCCAAGACCAGACTACCTCTGTATATAGACCCAAGACCAGACTCCCTCTGGATATAGACCCCAGAGCAGACTCCCTCTGTATATAGACCCAAGCCAGACTACCTCTGTATATAGACCCAAGACCCGACTCCCTCTGTATATAGACCCAAGAACAGACTCCCTCTGTATATAGACCCAAGCCAGACTACCTCTGTATATAGACCCAAGACAAGACTACCTCTGTATATAGACCCAAGAACAGACTCCCTCTGGATATAGACCCAAGACCAGACTCCCTCTGGATATAGACCCAAGACCAGACTCCCTCTGTATATAGACCCCAGATTAGACTCCCTCTGTATAAAGACCAAAGGCCAGACTCCCTCTGTATATAGGTAGACCCAAGACCAGACTCCCTCTGTATATAGACCCAAGACCAGACTCCCTCTGTATATAGACCCCAGATTAGACTCCCTCTGTATAAAGACCAAAGGCCAGACTCCCTCTGTATATAGATAGACCCGAGACCAGACTCCCTCTGCATATAGAGCCAAGACCAGACTCCCTCTGTATATAGACCCCAGACCAGACTCCCTTTGTATATAGACCCAAGACCAGACTCCCTCTGTATATAGACCCCAGACCAGACTCCCTCAGTATAAAGACCAAAGGCCAGACTCCCTCTGTATATAGATAGACCCGAGACCAGACTCCCTCTGCATATAGAGCCAAGACCCGACTCCCTCTGTATATAGACCCCAGACCAGACTCCCTTTGTATATAGACCCAAGACCAGACTCCCTCTGTATATAGACCCCAGACAAGACTCCCTTTGTATATAAACCCAAGACCAGACTCACTCTGTATATAGACCCAAGACAAGACTACCTCTGTATATAGACCCAAGACCAGACTCCCTCTGTATATAGACCCAAGACCAGACTCCCTCTCTATATAGACCCAAGACCAGACTCCCTCTGTATATAGACCCAAGACCAGACTCCCTCTGTATATAGACCCAAGACCAAACTACCTCTGGATATAGATGTCAGACCAGACTACCTCTGGATATACACCCAAGACCAGACTCCCTCTTTATATAGACCCAAGACCAGACTTCCTCTGTATATAGACCCCAGACCAGACTCCTTCTTGTATATAGACCCCAGACCAGACTCCCTCTGTATACAGACCCCAGACCAGACTCCCTCTGTGTATAGACCCAAGACCAGACTCCCTCTGTATATAAACCCAAGACCAGACTCCCTCTGTATATAGACCCAAGACCAGACTACCTCTGTATATAGACCCAAGACCAAACTACCTCTGGATTTAGATGTCAGACCAGACTTCCTCTGGATATTCACCAAAGACCAGACTACCTCTGTATATAGACCCAAGACCAGACTCCCTCTGTATATAGACCCCAGACCAGACTCCCTCTGTATATAGACCCAAGACCAGACTACCTCTGTATATAGACCCCAGACCAGACTCCTTCTTGTTTATAGACCCCAGACCAGACTCCCTCTGTATACAGACCCCAGACCAGACTCCCTCTGTATATAGACCCCTGACCAAACACCCTCTTTATTTAGACCCAAGACCAGACTCCCTCTGTAAATAGTCCCCAGACCAGACTCCCTCTGTAAATAGTCCCCAGACCAGACTTCTGCAGAGATCTCAGATAAAGTTCCCATTATAATCCTCCTGTATATAGACCCTAGACCACACTACTTCTTTATACTGATCCTAGACCATCCAATTACTATAAAATATTATCATCTCTTACTTTGCTCCAAACTTTCCCATCTTGCGTTTGCACAACTTGAATGTGCTGAGATTTTGGATAATCCCGTAAAATCTGGAATAAAATTCTATTTTGATATTGACAATTTTCTTTTTAGTGGATTTCTAGGAGCAAAGTCATTCCTAACATTAACAGAAAAATCTGGACAGAAAGTTACACTGGTCATGGCCCTGAGATACATCTACAGAAGGTTTATGAGGTAAGTTCTTTTGGATAAAGCACTTAGGGACTGGGCACTTCAATATCAGATGGCTGGGAAATTGAGACCCAAAAGCTACCGATCAGCTGTTTTAATAGGACTACTATTCAAATGAACGGAACTGCAGTACCCCAGAATTACCACCACACTATGGCTAGAGCCACATTCTTCCACTTCCCTCCACTTTTGTGTATTTTCAGTATCAAAAGATATTCTCTTAGCCTACTATGGGGTAATTTGGAGAAATGTATTGTTTAAAGTGAATATTCGTGTATAAGCCATGTTTTTCAGTACAATGTTTGTATTGAAAAAGCCTCCCTTGGCTTATACTTAGGTGTATAAAAAAATAAACTCAGTACCCACCTTTCTGACAGGGGCAGGGGGCTGGAAGGCTATATACTGGGGGCAGGGGTTTGCCTGGCTATATACTAAGGGATATGAGCTGGCTATATGCTACGGGACATGATGCTGCCTGGCTATATACTAAGAGGCAGGGGGCTGGTTGCCTATATACTACGGGGCAGTGGGTTGGCTTGTATTATACTGGGGACAGGGGACTTCCTGGCTAATTACTAAGGGGCAGGGGGCTGGTTGGCTATATACAGTCATGGCCATACATTTTGAGAATGACACAAATATTATATTGTCACATGATCTGTTGCCCTCTGGTTTGTCAGATGTTTTATCACATAAAGAAATACAAGTGCAATCATATTATGGGTAATAAAAGCTTTTATTGTCAGTGAGGAGTTACTGCAGCGAGTCAGTATTTGCAGTGTTGCCCCTTCTTCTTCAGGACCTCTGCAATTCTCCCTGGCAGCTCTCATTGATAGCCCCTAGGCGCATAACCGTTGGGCTAATGACTGCTCAAAGGTGGCTAGCAGTCCGAATACAATAAAAAGTGTGTGGCCCCTTTAATTGGAGGTTGCTCTACCCTCTCTCATCTTTATTCATCAGAGGGATGTGCTGGGGGTGTGGCTAGTAACGTGGGCGGTACAGGAGGTGAGCACATGCTCAAATACTCTGAGTAGCAGTGACTCAGCCTCTTTTTCATCGGTTTTCCCTCCCACCCTCCCTTTTTATATCGTTTTCGTGTATTTTTTGTCACAGCGGGCGGTTTTTTAGGGGTAACACTGCCCTACATGCCCTTACATATGGCAGCATACAGGGGGTTATCTGGTGTTATGTAAAGTGGAATGGTTAAAAGTGTCTATATATTCAAACAAAGAAATGGTTAAATTATCAATGGTTTCAATAAAGCTGTGGCCGACCCCGAGTCAACCCACTATTGAGAATGGTTAAGCAATGGTTTCTGTGTGGTTATTTATATTTGGGGTATGCGGTATTAAAGAGGCCAGTCCGGCTCCGGGTTAGTATGTGTTTATTATTTGAGCAGTCATCACCTTCTGGACCAAATCCTGACTGATAGCCGTCCATTCCTGCACAATCACTGCTGCATTGTGTCACAATTTGTTGGTTTTTGTTTGTCCACCCGTCTCTTGATGATTGACCCAAGTTCTTAATGGGATTAAGATCTGGGGAGTTTCCAGGCCATGGACCCAAAATCTCTATGTTTTGTTCCCTGAGCCATTTAGTTCTCCCCTTTGCTTTATGGCAGGTGCTCCATCATGCTGGAAAAGGCATTGCTCATCACCAAACTGCTCTTGGTGGTTGGGAGAAGTGGCTCTTGGAGGACATTCTGGTCCCATTCTTTATTCATGGAGGTGTTTTTAGGCCAGACTGTGAGAGAGCCGATTCCCTTGGCTGAGAAGCTGTCCCACACATGAATGGTTGCAGGAGGCTTTACAGGTGGCATGAGACAAGACTGGAGGTATCGCTCACCTTGTCTTCTCCCAACAAGATGTTTTCCAGATGTTCCAAACAATCGGAAAGGGGATTCATCAGAGAAAATGACTTTCCCCCAGTCCTCAGCAGTCTCCCTGTACCTTCTGCAGAATATCCGTCTGTCCCTGATGTTTTTCTGGAGAGAAGTGGCTTCTTTGCTGCCCTCCTGGACACCAGGCCTTGCTCCAGGAGTCTCGGCAATGTCATAGTGCGTGTAGATGCCTCACACCTGCCTGCTGCCATTCCTGAGCAAGCTCTGCACTGCTGGGAGCCGGATCCCAAAGCTGAAAGAGACGGTCCAGGCGCTTGCTGGTCCTTCTTGGGGCCCTGGAGCCTTTTTGGTTACATTGGAACCTCTCTCCTTCAATTCTTTGATGATGCGATAGATTGCACCTCAGTCACCAATCTTTCTAGCTGCGATACTCTTCCCTGTTAGGCCAGTTTTGTGCAGTGCAATGATGACTGCACGTGTTTCTTTAGAGATAACCATGGTTATCAGAAGAGAAACAATGATGCCAAGCACCAGCCTCCTTGTAAAGTGTCCAGTGGTGATTCTTACTTAATCATGACAGATTGATCTCCAGCCCTGTCCTCATCAGCCCCCGCACCTGTGTTACTGGAGCAATCACTGACACCATGTTAGCTGCTCCTTTTAAGGCGCCTGCAATGAAGTTGAAATGTGTTTTTAGGCAAATATTGACTTTGTAATTAATTGCTGTTAAGCTGATCACTCTTTATAACATTCTGGAGTATATGCAAATTGCCATTATAAAACCTCATGCAGTAGACTTTGTAAAAATTAATATTTAAATCATTCTCAAAACTTTTGGCCATGACTGTACTACGGGGGGAAAGGGACTGCCTGGCAATATACTAAGGGGCAGGGGGCTGGCTGGCTAAATACTAAGGGGCAGGGCGCTGGCTATATACTAAGGGACAATGCATTGGCTTGCTACATACTGGGGGCATGGGACTGCCTGGCTATATACTAAGGGGCAGGAGGCTGCCTGGTTATATACTAAGGGGCAGGAGGCTGCCTGGTTATATACTAAGGGGCAGGAGGCTGCCTGGTTATATACTAAGGGGCAGGAGGCTGCCTGGTTATATACTAAGGGACAGGGTGCTTGCTTGCTATATGCTAAGGGGCAGGGGGCTGCCTGGCTGCATACTAAGGGGCAGGGGGCTGCCTGGCTATATACTAAGGGGCAGGGGGCTGCCTGGCTATATACTAAGGGGCAGGGGGCTGCCTGGCTATATACTAAGGGGCAGGGGGCTGCCTGGCTATATACTAAGGGGCATGAGTTGGCTATATGCTAAGGGGCAGGGGGCTGCCTGGCTATATACTCAGCAGCAGGGGGCTGCCTTGCTATAAACAAAGGGGCAAGGGACTGGATGAGTATATATAAAGGGACAGGGGGTTGGCTTGCTATATACTGGGAGCAGGGGGCTGCCTAGCTACTGTATATACTAAGGGGCATGGGGCTGGCTGTCTATATATTAAGGGGCAGGGGACTGGCTGGCTATATGCTAAGGGGCAGGGGGCTGGCTGGTTATATACTAAGGGACAGGGTACTTGCTTGCTATTTGCTAAGGGGCAGGGGGCTGGCTGGCTGTATACTAAGGGGCAGGGTCTGGCTGTCTATATACTGGGGGCAGGCTATATACTAAGGGGCAGGGGGCTGGCTGGCTGTATACTAAGGGGCAGGGGGCTGGCTATATACTGGGGGTAGGGGGCTGAGTAGCTTTATACTTGGTGCTGTGGGTTTAATGTCTGAATTACAGCACCACAGATCTCTGATGCTGTAGGTGGGTTACGGCCATATTATAAAAACTCGGCTCACCTGACCCTCACACATCCAGAGTGTTCACGGATCTCCGCCCCGAAGCTGGTGCCATAATAGCAAAGTGAAGGAAAAAGTGACTTCAGAGCTCCAACGAACAATGTATCAAAAATCTTCTTTATTCATGCATGTAAAAGTCCATAGGGCATACAGACAGATATCGGGCTACGTGACTGTATGCACTATGGATTTTTATATGCTTGAATAAAGAAGATTTTTATTTCATTGTCCAGCAATTATTTCCTTCACTGTGCTACATATATCGTGGCTCCATTATCTTGTTCTGGAAATGCCAACATAGAATTTTTAGAGAAATAAGATGGATTATTTCCTTCTCGCTCTAGGATACAACCTCTGCATCTGACTTGCATCCTCATATTTATTGGACTCGTCTCACTGGTGAAATGGGGAGCTTTTTGGGAGATGCTCAAATATCACTGGGACAGCTGCAGGCTGGGCTGGTGGGCGAACATCCTGCTCATCAACAACTTTATGTCACTTCAGAAGACTGTGAGTATGTGTATCAATCACTGGGATTGTAGGACAAGATACAATCTTACCACCATGTTTATACGATACATGTTTGGGGGGGTCTACTCTGTTAGTTTTTAGAGCAGCAGTTATGTTGACAAGCAGGCTTATTAAGGGATAAGATAGTTTGTGTAGTATAGTGAGTCAGTTAGTGCTAGATAAACAGATTACTAGAGTCAGTTTTGTGTGTAGCAGCTCCTCTTCCCCCTGCATCACATCCAGGGGGGTTGCTAGGAAGATTTCATCTGACCCCCAGACGTCTCATTCAGGGGGGGGGGGGTTCTAGGGAGATTTCACCTACCCCCCGACGTATCTGTTAAACCCAATACCAGTGTGAAACGAAGTATCGTGGTTTCGGATACAGTCAAACATAATGGGGGTCATTTACTAAGGGCCCGATCCGCGATCGGATTGTGGCACATCGGCGCTGGCATGCACGCAACGGAAATCGGGGGGCGTGGCCGAATGAAAACCCGACGGATTCGGAAAAAACGCCGCATTTAAAAAAATGCCCGGCTCGGTGAACTCCAGTGCGTTCCGATGCTTTTCAGCGCAGCAGCGCCACCTGGTGGACGGCGGAGGAACTACCTTAATCAATCCCGGCCAGACCCGAATCCAGCGCAGGGAACACGCCGCTGGATCGCGAATGGACCGGGTAAGTAAATCTGCCCCAATGGGGCACATTTACTTACCCGTCCGGAGGAGTTCACCGAAAGTGCATTCCTGTGCCGCTGTTCGCTACGATCATGCGCCCAATATCCTGCATGTATCGCTTCCCTGCTGCGCCAAAATCCGATCGCGTGTGACACAATCCCCTGCTAAATACCTGTCACAGCAACTACATACACTACACTAAGGCATTCCGTGGCTAACTCAGGTTCTACAAATAAAGAAATTGGGATTAGAGCAAAGAGATGCCAATCCCTCCCATGGAGTAGAAGCTTGTAATTCCGGACTACCATCATGGAGAATTTCTAAGTTGCAGTCAACCACTATCAACCACAACCAATTAAAAGTTACATTTTAGTGACTAATGGCTATAGATGTCCCACAACTCTCTCTTTTCACACAATTTTAAATGGCACCAGTCACCAATTAACCCCACTGCACTACTTGTCCCCACAGGTAGGGGATGAAATGCCCTTTCTAGAATTTCCTCTTTTATGTGAAATTTTACATATTTACTTATATTAAAAATCTCCCCTCACTTCAGAAGCCCCTATTGTTTTCTATAGCACCCAGATACATGCTGCTGGTGTCATATTAAAGATTCCCATCTTATGGTTCTAGCAACTACAGAATGGGAGAACAAGCAGTTAAATATTAGGCAGGAAATGCATCCATACCTGCAGCTTGCATTCAATGTTCAATGGGGCAGATTTACTTACCTGGTCCAGTCGCGATCCAGTGGCTCGTTCTCCGACGTCGATTCGGGTTCTGCCGGGATTCACTAAGGTCATGCGCCGATATCCACTAGGTGTCGCTGTTGCGCTGAAGTCCACCGGAGTTCACTTCCTCCGTCTTGGTGTATGCGAGTGCTATTTTTGCGACACAATTTTTTTAAAAAAATTCTGCGGTTTTTCTGAATCCGCCGATGCGCCACAATCCAATCGCGTGAGCCAAAATCCCGGGGAAATTTGGCGCAAACCAGAAAAATTTGCGAAACCCGGCGGAAAAACGTGATTTGGACCCTTAGTAAATGTGCCCCAATGTTTTTAGTTGCCTGTATCTCGAGTTCTGTGGATCTGAAAAAATGAGATCCTTAATTTTCATATTACAATATGATACATAGCATGTTTCTAGGTGCTATAGAACAGAAGATAGGGGCTTCTGAGACCTCACTGCAACCACTAATCTGGACTCATCTAATAGAAAATGAGGTAAAATGAGTTATATTTGCCTGACTTCAGGGTAGATTTCATATATAAGAGAGAATTCTAGAAAGAACATTTCATACCCTACCAGAGAGTGCTCACGGTAAAACCTGGTAAGAAACTTAGGTTTTTGTCCATCCATATAATCTGAGTTTTTTTGGGAGGATCTTGAGTGACACAGAGACCTAATCTTTGGGATGAATTGAATCACTATGGGGCTTATTTACCAAGGGTCGCGGATCGCACTTTTGTGGGACTGTTCGCAGTTTTCAGGATTTGCGCAACTTTGACAGGTATTAAACAGGTCTGCGCTTGTGTTGCACCACACAATCAGATTGTGACGCGGCTGCACTGGCTTCCATGAGACAGAAAGGGATTGGACGGATTCGGACTGAGCATGGGATTTATCATACAAATTGTGGCAGATGTACTTACCCGATCCTGTTGCGATCCCCGAGGTGCATTCTCCGACAAGGATGAAGTCAGGCGCGATTCTTCAAGATCGCGTGTCCATTTTCCTGCATGTGTCGCTTCCGCGCTGAGGTCTGCCGGAGTTCACCTTCTTCTTCCCGGTGTATGTGAGTACATTGTCTTGCGACACAATTTAAATTGTAAATCCTGCGCTTAGTCCGATTCAGGTGGGTAGTCTGTCAGCCGCGCCACCCGATTTGTGTCGCATGCAAGTCCAAAATCCAAACACGTGTGCCAAAAACCCCACTTAAATTCAGCGCGAATAGTCGGGAAACCCGACGAAAATGCGCCGTGCAAACCCTTAGTAAATGTGCCCCACTGTGTCGCAAGACAATGCACTTACATGCACCAGGAAGAAGATGGTGAACTCCAGTGGACCTGAGCGGGGAAGTGACACATGCAGGATATCGGACGCACGATCTTAGTGCATCGCGGCACAGTTTTTGATTGTTGGACAATGCACTTTCTGTGAACTCCAAGGAATGGGTAAGTAAATGTGCCCCTATGAGTTAAACCTTCTCCCCAGCATCAGTGCCTGACCCCATAGACACTATCCATAGTCTTCTGAGAAGAGGGGCGGCTTCATAATTGGATGGGGGGCACATACTTTTACCAATACTATAACAGAATCGGAAGGTAATAAGCCCTGCACTTCCCATGTGTTACAGTGCATCGGATGGACCTGGTATCTCGCTGCTGATTTCCAGTTCCATCTCACCATCCCTCTTGTAATCTTCCTGTATGTCAGGTAAGTGTGTCTCCGGGCCCGTGTCATTATGTGGCCATTACTGTGTGTTAGGGTTCAGCGCTCCCCAGTGATTGGGGATATTAATAACATAGATCATGGCGAGCGCAGAGCCTCAGCTTTACCGCTCTGTCTGGGAGTCCTGCGCTTAATGCAAACCCTCCGGCCACTGATGTGTATATATATATAAGGTACGGCCGGAGACTAATATAAGGGACGAGCAATTACTACCTCATTGTAGGAATAGCACCACTTACCTCTATTACTCAGCCCATCAATATCCTTCACCGATATTAGATCTGATCCTTACATAGATTTTACTTCTGCAAATGTATTTCAGTATTTAATTGTAATAATTAGAGAAGGGCGACAGTGTAAATAACCTGCCAAATGTTACCCCATTAAACTCCCAGCCCCCCCAGGGTATAAAATGTCCTTTCTAGTATTTAATCTTTTAAGGGAAATCTCACCCATATGCCTAAATATCTGAAAAAAAATCTCCTCCAAAGTCCAGCGACAATGAGCTGAGAATATTTTGGCCGAGATGAGTCAAGTTTAGAGGCTGCAGGGGAAGGATCACTTCACACCACCCTGTCTTAAAGGGATCTCCAGTAATAGAAAGTTAGGCCCTATGCTGTTATCAGTGGGGGGCTCAGAGATGGGACCCCCACAGATCTCGAGAACGGGGGTCCATTGTACCTGTCACATTCAAGATGAAGAGCGCAGCCTATCATGCATAGAGATTAACGGCGCAACGGGCTGCTCCAGTCATCTGCAGCACAACAGGGGTACCAGGGACCCCCATTCACAGCATCTGTGGTGGAGGTCTCATCTCTGAGACCCCCACTGATCAGCAGGTTAGCAAGTAACTTGCTATGACTGGAGAACCCTTTTAAGATTTAAAGCCCCTGTTATTCTCATAATAAAGCAAAGCTGCGCGCCAAAGATGTCAGGGTAGGAGGAGAGAAGAGGCTACTGGGGTGTGGAGTAGCCGCGACCTGTAGGCTCATGTCCGGCTACTCCACGCCCCGGTAGCCGCTTTACAAAATTTACATATTAGGGCAATATAGATTTTAAAAAGATAGGGGGACGTGAGGTTTAGCTCTAAAAAGGGCTCTCGTCACGTCCCTGTGTGGTTCTGGGATTTCTGCAGGTCACTAGGTCCCTGTGTGGTTCTGGGATTTCTGCAATGTCACTAGGTCCCTGTGTGGTTCTGGGATTTCTGCAGGTCACTAGGTCCCTGTTTGGTTCTGGGGTTTCTGTAGGTCACTAGGTTCCCGTGTGGTTCTGGGGTTTCTGCAGGTCACAAGGTTCCCGTGTGGTTCTGGGATCTCTGCAGGTCACTAGGTCACCCATGTGGTTCTGGGATTTCTCCAGGTCACTAGATCCCCGTGTGGTTTTGGGATTTCTCCAGGTCACTAGATCCCCGTGTGGTTTTGGGATTTCTGCAGGTCACTAGGTCCCTGTGTGGTTCTGGGATTTCTGCAGGTCACTAGGTCCCTGTGTGGTTCTGGGATTTCTCCAGGTCACTAGATCCCCGTGTGGTTCTGGGATTTCTGCAGGTCACTAGGTCCCTGTGTGGTTCTGGGATTTCTCCAGGTCACTAGATCCCCGTGTGGTTCTGGGATTTCTGCAGGTCACTAGGTCCCCGTGTGGTTCTGGGATTTCTGCAGGTCACTAGGTCCCTGTGTGGTTCTGGGATTTCTGTAGGTCACTAGGTTCCCGTGTGGTTCTGGGATTTCTGTAGGTCACTAGGTTCCCGTGTGGTTCTGGGGTTTCTGCAGGTCACTAGGTTCCCGTGTGGTTCTGGGATTTCTGCAGGTCACTAGGTTCAGAGGACAGAGAAGTCATTACTACAGGTAATGAGGGGTGGACAGAGGAGCCTCTTAAAGAAAAAGTTACAGGTCTGTGAGAAAATCAGAAAATGTGATTTTCTGGATTAATTTTCTCAATTTGTTGAGGTTCTACTGATGATGTAATTACAGGCCTCTCTCATCTTATAAGTGGGAGAACTTACACAATCCATGGCTGACTAAATACTATTTTCCCCACTGTATAAGAATAGGGCGCTCATTGATAAATCACAAGATGTTGATACATTGTAACCACCAGACATAAGAAATGAATTAACCCTTCCTTGTCCTCTTGTGCAGAGCTAAGCGCGTCATGATTGCTGTCGTGACATTGACCTGTGCCGCCTCTGTCATCACCACCACCTTAATTTCATACTTTTTAAAACTTCCAATTCACAACCCGAAATGTGAAAGGTCAGTAACACCCCCCCCCCACTCGTCTCTGATATGACCGATCTTGTGCTCGATCTGCTCATGATTTTTCAGCATTTTATAAGACAAGCTCTGTACAACGCTGCAGAATCTGTGGGCGCTATATAAATAAAGGAATTAGTTTTATTATTATAATCTCTGTCCGCAGCCAGTGTCGGGAGAATTATTGGGCGGAATATTACGACAGACCCTACTGCCGATACGGACCTTTCCTTGTCGGGATGATTCTTGCCATTCTTTTAGTCGGGAAGCAAAGTCTTTACTTTAAGAACAGGGTAAGAGATTTCAGATTTCAGTTTTGGGGGGTTGTA
Source organism: Engystomops pustulosus (assembly GCF_040894005.1). Lineage (NCBI taxonomy): Eukaryota > Metazoa > Chordata > Amphibia > Anura > Leptodactylidae > Engystomops > Engystomops pustulosus. Next base: position 13,280,939 of record NC_092411.1, on the reverse strand, counting down.
TTCTGAGTTCTGATCTGAAGAGAACGGATTTCTTTATATGTTCAGGATTAGTCTGTGAATTAGTGATGTTAGAATATTTTCCAGATTAAAAGGAAATCTACCACCAGGATGAAGGCCAGTAAACCAAGCACACTGACATACTGGGTTGTGCCCCCTTCTGGCAGGATCTGCTCTTCTTTTAGTTTCTTATTCCCTGGTTTTCACAGATTTTTTTTTTTAATTATGTAAATGCACCTTAGGGGCACTGGGCTCCATAGGTGTTGCAGACTCAGTAATGCAGACTCATTTGCATTACTTTTTTTTAATTGGGGGGGATGCCCAGAGCCCCTCCGTGCTATAGCCTCACAAGCTGTTACAGTGTCTCTCCCTCCCTGTTCCCCCAGCACTTCCCATCTCCTTATGCCTGCTACATTCACATACAGTGGGGAGGGGGGTGCTCCTGCACAGTGTAACAACCTATGAAGCTACAGCTCGGAGGGGCTCTGGTAGCAGCCTCCAGAGTCCTTCTGGTTCATTAGCATAGTCATAAAAGTTGATTTTTAGAAGTTAGAAGGCCATGAATATCAAATATAAGATGATGACCACATTCACCGTGCCTGGATCTATGAATGTGGTTTATCATGATGGATATTGATGGAAGATTTCCTTTAATCACAGCGCTCACAGTAGCAGCCCACACTGTAATCATGTATTCAGTACCACAGATCAGATGTTTGAGGAGGCTGCAGTGTTCAGGCAATGGTTACAGTCTCTTCCCTACACACCAAACACAGCGCCATTAATTGTATAGTGGCGGTAATAGATATTGCATCTCAGGCTTAAACAATTTGTGTGTCCTATGCAATGCAATACTAACAAGAAAAATGACGTAAGGCCAGTTTAACTTTTATTTGAGAATTTAAAACATTTGACGGAGAACACAAATTACTCCGTAGGATTTTAAAATGATCAGGAAGTGGGAACCTGCTGCTGAAAATATGTCTTTATGAGATGCCCATTAATGGCTATTACCTTAGTCCCGGGTGCGGCATTTTTGATTGTGATAAGTTCTCAAACTTGTCATAATCTGCTGCGCTGCTTTCATGCGGCAGAAATTGGAGGGTGTGCCATTGGACGATCCGACTGATTCGGACTGAGCGCAGGATTTAACTTTCAAACTGTGTCTCAAGATCAAGCACTTCCATGCACCAGGAAGAAGAAGGTGAACTCCTGGGACCTGAGCGGGGAAGCGACACATGCAGGATATCGTGCGCACAATCTTAGTGAATCGCGGCACAGTGGATAATCATCGGGCAATGCACTTTCTGGGAACGTGCTGGACGGGTAAGTAAATGTGCCCCAGTGTGTAATCCAGTGAATGCACCATTGACTGCGTCATACTGACCCCCCACCCCTTCCCTCTCTCTAATCCCTGTCCCCCTTCTCCTTCCCTTTGTTTGAGAACTTATCACAATGAAGGGGCAAGAAATAGCCATTAATGGGCATCTCATAAAGACATATTTTCAGCAGCAGGTTCCCACTTCCTGATCATTTGTTATTTGTGTTCTCTGTCAAATGTTTTAAATTCTCAAATAAATGTTTTAATTGGCGCAAAAGGGTTAAACTGGCCTTACGTCATTTTTGTTGTTAGTATTTAGTGGAATTAACTCAGCTAAAAGAGGTCCAACTATATTTTGGAGGTCTATGCATGCAATGTCACAGGGAGGGAGTGTAACCATGTTCTCTGGTCTGATTATGAACCCGTTACTTGTCTCTTCATGCCTTATGTATTTCCTATAGACACAAGCCGCCTTGGGATGGATCTCTGCCCTGGCCCTCATGCTCACAGTCATATCGCTGGCTTTTGTTTTAGATGACACCCAGAGCTCTTACTCCGTCATGGCTGCACTTTACCAAGGGCTTTACCGCACTCTGTGGGCTGTGGTTCTTGGTTTGATCTTTATTCTGTGCCATGAAGGATACGGAGGTATAGTACTATTATGGCTTTATATTATAGTAATGTATCACTATGGCGCTTTACTATAAAGACAATTATGGATCTGACACCTTCCCTCCGGTACTTCACCCTGTTTGATCGCTTCCTAAGAGCCGGTCACAGAGGAAGAAGTGTCCGGGCTCCTTTCCTCTGCTCGCCCCACTACCTGCATCAGTGACCCCATCCCCTCACATCTGGTACAGTCTTGCAAGCCCGGAGGCGTATAGCCGTTGGGCTAATGACTGCACAAAGGGGTCTTAGTTAGCGGGGGTATAAGTACAGGAATAGGCCCTCTTTGACTGAGGTGGTTTATCCCTTTCTGTCTCCCTGCGTATGCCAGGGAGGTGGGGGCTACGTGACTAGGGGCGGGCTTGTGTCGTGGGTGGTACAGGAAGTGAGCATAGCTTAAATAGGGGCTGCAGACGTCACTCACCCTCTTTCTGGATCGCGTTTATCACCCGCCCTCCATTGGTTTAAGGTATTTTCGGCGTTGCTTTTGTCACAGCTGGCGGTTAGTTGGGTTATTTGGCCTACATGCCCATTGGCTGGCAGGCATACAGGTGGGAGGGGTTTTTGTTTACCTGTTCAAATTATGTTTTAAATAATACAAAACAATGTTTATTACAATAATATATAAAGCTGTGGCCGACCCTCAGGTCAACCCACATATGTTCAACTTTAATACAAGTCTCTGTGTGTTTTTATCGACGAATATTGGTTTTGGGTAAAAGGGGCCTGTGCTCCCGGTGGTTTATGGTTTAACTTTATTTGGGCAGTCCCTCCCCAGCAGTCACTTCTCACCTCACCAAATCTTCAGCCTCTCTCTCTCTTTTGGTGTCTATGCCTCTTCTTTCAAGCCTGCAGTTATTACCCCAATACTATAGAAACCTTCCCTGGACCCATCCAGTGCTCCTATAAATCAACCAGTCTCTAATCTCCCTTTTATCTCCAAACTCCTGGAACGCCTGGTCTATTCTCGACTAACCTGTTATCTCTCTGATAACTCCCTCCTTGACCCCCTATAATCTGGTTTCCGCTCTATGTTCTCCACTACAACTGCTCTTACTAAAGTCTCCAATGATCTCCTCACTGCTAAATCCAAAGGTGACTATTTGCTCCTTATTCATCTGGATCTATCGGTAGCGTTCGATACTGTGGACCACCGGCTCCTCCTCAGGAGGCTTCGCTCCATTGGCCTGAAGGACACTGCACTCTCCTGGTTTTCTTCCTATCTCTCTGACCGCACTTTCAGTGTCTCCTTTTCTGGATCTTTCTCTTCTCATCTTCCTCTAAGTGTCGGGGTTCCTTAGGGCTCGCTCCTGGGTCCTCTTCTATTCTCCCTCTAACCCCCCCATCCGACAAACCGTCAGCAGATTTGGTTTCCAGTATCATCTCTATGCTGATGACACCCAGCTATATACTTCTGCAGTTGATATCACTCCCGCCTTACTCCAGAACTCTAGTGACTGTCTCTCTGCTGTCTCTAACATCCTCTAGTCTCCTTTCATGAAACTTAATGGGGCTCATTTACTTACCTGGTCCCTGCGCGATCCCCGAAGTGCGTTGTTTGCCAAAATGCCCATCTGCTGCGGTTAATGAAGATCGTGCGCCCGAGTTCCTGACTGCCCAAATAAAGTTAAGCCCAAACCACCAGGAGCTCATCAGGAGCAGCCAATGTTAAGTCTAGTTCCTGGAGAGATGTGTAATTATACCTTTTATATGTTTTTACTAGAGGCAGGACTGTAAAATATGGATTTAAATGCAAGATTGTAGCTTCTTCAAGTGCACTGGGGGTGTGTCCTTACACTGCTGTGCTCGTTATGTATTAAACAGCTACATGGCCTGTGTCCTTTTCTCTGAGTAAAAGCTGAAGTAAGCTTCTAATTAAAAATTACAGCAGCTACTCAGAGCAGATGGTGAGTGGCTGAGGTGAAGTTAAAGGCAAAGATCATAGCAGTGAGCAGTAAGATTCCAAAATATAGATCCACATTTCACAGTTCTGCTGCTACTAAGAACATGCCCTCTACAGGGCAGATTGTAATAAATGGCTTCCACTTTCTCCCTCCAGGTATAGTGACCACTTTGCTGTCTTTCGATGTATGGGGTTTCCTATCTAAGATAAGCTACGCCGGTTATCTGGTCCATCCTATTATTATCTACTTTTACTCTGGCCTCCAAGAGGAGCTTTTTCACTATCAGGATCTCAACATGGTGAGTACTCATTAAAAAATATCTGCCTTCAGAATCAACCATGATAAACCAGGGACATTACTCAGATCAAGGCACCGGGACTGTGGTATCTTCCTATCCGTTGCCTTCTTCCTTCTAACATCCACTTTTATAATTATGCTAATAACGGGAGTTACCTGCTTCACAAGCTGTTACACTGTGCAGGAGCATTTCCACCTAGTGAAGTGTGTGAGATCGCAGTAGGTCGAGGGAGGGGAGATTGCTGAGAGAGCAGGTGGACGGGGAGACAGTGTAACAGCCCGTGAAGCTGTATCATGATGTTCTGACATAAAAAGGACCCCAAAGGTCCTGCAGATGCCAAACCTATTTTGGTCCCACTTGAAGATACAATCACTCAGGGTTTCATATGTATAGATGTGGTATTATAGAATTTCCAATCACTAACTATTTTTTAGCCTGAAATGAAGAACTTTAACCCAAGGATCTCCCATGTTTTCCTTCCACTAGTTGTATCTCTTCATTGGACACTGCGCTTTGACCTTCATCGTTGCTCTACTTTTCACAGTTCTGGTTGAAATACCCTTCCAAAGGTTGATGAGCATTTAGTTTATGGAAAACGCACAACGTATCGGAGGATTATAGTGAACCATACATTCATGGATTTATACCTTGAAGGAAACAATGAATCTTAAAAGACAACATCCACCACCCGTCTCTACTACTGTATAACTAATTATGAAGAACCTCAAGTATTAGGTTGAGAATGTAAAAAAAAAATTGCATGACAAAAGCAAATCTAACTTTAAAAAACTTAATGGAACAAATATCCAGTTCTCAAGTAAAGAACTTCAACTCAGCAAAACTGATTATAACAGATGATGGCTTTTGTTAACAACTGCTGTTATAGGGGGAGGTCCAGACTACACAGAAAGACTGCTGTTATAGGGGGCAGTCCAGACTACACAGACAGACTGCTGTTATAGGGGGCGGTCCAGACTACACAGACAGACTGCTGTTAAAGGGGGAGGTCCAGACTACACAGACAAACTGCTGTTATAGGGGGCGGTCCAGACTACACAGACAGACTGCTGTTATAGGGGGAGGTCCAGACTACACAGACAGATTGCTGTTATAGGGGGAGGTCCAGACTACACAGCCAGACTGCTGTTATAGGGGGCAGTTCAGAATACACAGACAGACTGCTGTTATAAGGTGCAGTCCAGACTACACAGCCAGACTGCTGTTATAGGGGAGCGGTCCAGACTACACAGCCAGACTGCTGTTATAGGGCGGTCCAGACTACACAGACAGACTGCTGTTATAGGGGGCGGTCCAGACTACACAGACAGACTGCTGTTATTGGGGGAGGTCCAGACTACACAGACAGACTGCTTCAATAGCGGGAGGTCCAGACTACACAGCCAGACTGCTGTTATAGGGGGCGGTCCAGACTACACAGCCAGACTGCTGTTATAGGGGGTGGTCCAGACTACACAACCAGACTGCTGATATAGGGGGTGGTCCAGACTACACAGACAGATTGCTGTTATAGGGGGTGGTCCAGACTACACAGCCAGACTGCTGTTATAGGGGAGCGGTCCAGACTACACAGCCAGACTGCTGTTATAGGGCGGTCCAGACTACACAGACAGACTGCTGTTATCGGGGGCGGTCCAGACTACACAGACAGACTGCTGTTATTGGGGGAGGTCCAGACTACACAGACAGACTGCCGTTATTAGGGGTTGGTCCAGACTACACAGCCAGACTGTTGTTATAAGGGGAGGACCAGACTACATAGCCAGACTGCTGTTATATGTGGTGTTCCAGACTACACAGCCAAACTGCTGTTATAAGGGGAGGTCCAGACTACACAGCCAGACTGCTGTTATAAGGGGAGGTCCAGACTACACAGTCAGACTCCTGTAATAGCGAAATGATGTGCCAGATTTGCATGTTGGCATGATGCAGACTGAGGCTGAAACCCAGTTACAGACTAAGGCCCCTTTCAGACAGCCGTTGTGGGGGTGTATATGCAGCCGGACAGGTATCCCCATGGACAACTATGGCTCCCTACGGTAGGGTATAATTCTGCTCCTAGTAACAGATCCTAAATCACACTATTACTTGTTCGGGGAGGCATTCTGGACCAGACAGATGCCTTTTAAAGGGAACCTATCACCATATTTTCACAAATACAGCTAGTGACAGGTGCCCATACAGCTTGATTAACTAAATGCCAGCCTTCTTTTTATCTAAAAATATTTTCCCCTACATCCGCATAAATCAACTTTATGTTATCATGCCTGGCAGGCTTCAGAAGGGGCGTATCCTGCTTGGCTGACTCCTCCCATCTACCCTTCCCCATGTCCCATGCCTCTTCTCAACATTCAGCACTTAAAGGACACCTGCCATCAGTTCCTAGTAACTAACTCTATTAGAGCAGCTCACGAGGATTCCATCCTAGCCTTTATGTAGTTAATTCACACAGTCATTTTAAAATCATATTTTCTTTATTATGTAAATGAGCGCAGGCACATGGAGAGAGAGAGTCACCCGTTACCCCTCCTATTGTGTCTGTGTGTAATGTACAGTAAAACATTGATAGTGTTTGGACTTTATCTGCTGCCTGTGAGAGACACAGATATCAGCTACATAAGTACCTGACATGCTCTCTCCTCCTACACACATGTGAGACACAAACATCAGCTACACAAGCACCTGACATGCTGTGTCCTCTGATACACATGTGAGAGACACAGACAACAGCTACACAAGCACCTGACATGCTGTGTCCTCTGATACACATGTGAGAGACACAGACAACAGCTACACATCTACCTGACTTCCTATGTTCTCCAATACACATGTGTGAGACACAGACATCAGCTATACAAGTGCCTGACATGTTCTCTTCTCCTATATACATGAGAGACACAGATATCAGCTTCATGAGTGCCTGACATGCTGTGTTCTCCAATACACATGTGTGAGACACAGACATCAGCTACACAACTACCTGACTTCCTATGTTCTCCAATACACATGTGAGACACAACTACCTGACATGCTCTCTCTTTCAATACACGTGAGAGACACAGACATCAGCTACACAACTACCTGACATGCTGTGGCCTCCAATACACATGTGAGATACACAGATATCAGCTACACAAGTACCTGACATGCTATGTTCTCCTATAGACATGTTTGAGACACAACTACCTGATATGCTATCTCCTCCTATACACGTGAGAGACACAAACATCAGCTACACAAGTTCCTGACATGCTATCTCCTCCTATACACGTGAGAGACACAGTCATCAGCTACACAAGTGCCTGACATGTTCTCTTCTCCTATACATGTGAGAGACACAGATATCAGCTACACAAGTTCCTGACATGCTATCTCCTCCTATACACGTGAGAGACACAGACATCAGCTACACAAGTGCCTGACATGTTCTCTTCTCCTATACATGTGAGAGACACAGACATTAGCTACACAACTACCTGACATGCTCTCTCTTCCTACACACATGTGGGAAGACACAAACATCAGCTGCGCAACTACTTGACATGCTCTCTCCTCCTACACACATGTGTGAGACACAAACATCAGCTACACAAGCACCTGACATGCTGTGTTCTCCTATACACATGTGAGACACATACATCAGCTACACAACTACCTGACATGCTGTGTTCTCCTATACACGTGAGAGACACAGACATCAGCTACACAACCACATTCCATACTCTCTTCTTCTATACACGTGTGAGACACAGACATCAGCTACATGAGTGCCTGACATGCTGTGTTCTCCTATAAACTTGTGATCCACAGACATCAGCTACACAAGTACCTGACATGTTCTCCTATACACATGTAAGAGACACAGACATCAGTTACACAAGTACAGGCAGTCCCCTACTTAAGAACACTCAACTTACATATGACCCCTAGTTACAAACGGACCACTGGATATTGGTAATTTATTGTACTTTAGTCCCAGGCTACAATAAACAACTGTAACAGTTATCAAATGTGTCTGTAATGAAGCTTTATTGTTAATCCTGATTCTGATGACAACCCAACATTTTTAAAATTCAATAGTCACAGAGACCAAAAAAGTTCTTACTGGGGTTACAATGATAAAATATACAGTTCCGACTTACATACAAATTCAACTTGAGAACAAACCTACAGACCCTATCTTGTATGTAACCCGGGACTGCCTGTACCTGACATGTTCTCCTATACGCATGAGAGACAAATACATCATCTACACAAGTATCGGACATGTTCTCCTATACACATGAGAGACACAGACACAAGTAGCTGACATGCTTTCTTCTCTTATTTGCAAAATCTACACCATATATATCTCTGAGCACATGAAATCACAGCTGCCTCCAAGGAGGATGGAGGTGTAGAAGTCCAAGGAGGCTGTTGTGATTTCATGTGATCAAATACATACATGGGGGCCAATGATGTAACAGAGCTCTCTCTCAATGTCCCATACAGCAGTTTGTCCTAGCAGTGAGACCTGTCAATAAGGAGAAAGGAGGCAAGACAATGCAAGTAATATTTAATATGCAGGATTCACATAGTGTAATTGGACTCACATCAGGTGAGTTGCATATAAGTTTACATGGGAAAAGGGCAATTCTTTTTAATCATAGTTTTTAATTATTTATTTTGGGTGGGTTATTCAAAAAGGCAGGTTTCCTTTAAAATCATGTTGCCTGTGAACTGAAGTTAAAATTCCATATTTAAAGGTTTTTCTGGACCAGAACATGTATATGGATTTGGGATTGACTTTTGCGGTCCCTCTAAAATAAGAGTTTCTTGTCCAGCATTGAACAGTAGTATCTGCTCTATTCCTGATGCAGCTTCCCACAATGTTCCAGCCCATGAAATCTGTATTTTCTCCACCATTTCAAGGTATAATGTTCGTTTTTAATGCCACATTTAGTATCAATTACTCAGAATGGCTAATAAAGTGCACATCCAGGGTCTGCTTCTCTGTATCCATAGCAAAACTACAGCCGCTCCAAAGTGTCTCCAGAAAGCACTTACACTAAATCTACAGCGATAAAGTAGTGCTCAGGCAGCAAGGAGAGCACTTCACTCCCCGAAAATTAGTGATAAGAGGGAGAATGTAAATTCTGGGGAAGGAGTAGCAACAAAATATAACAAAATGTAACATAATGTAATAAAGCTGTAACAGAACAGCCATAACAACCGCAAATAACTGTGCCAAAAATAATTGTAAAGAATGTTAAAGTGACACTAAACCCAGGATTAGAGATGAGTGAGCACTAAAATGCTCGGGTACTCGTTATTTGAGACGAACTTTTCCCGATGCTCAAGTGCTCGTCTCGAATAACGAGCCCCATTGAAGTCAATGAGAGACTCGAGCATTTTTCAAGGGGACCAAGGCTCTGCACAGGGAAGCTTGGCCAAACACCTCGGAACCTCAGAAAAGGATGGAAACACCACGGAAATGGACAGGAAACAGCAGGGGCAGCATGCATGGATGCCTCTGAGGCTGCTTAATCGCACCATTATGCCAAAATTATGGGCAACAGCATGGCCATGACAGAGTGACCGAATGAGGCTAGATAGCATCTAAAACATGCAATAATTGACCCTGACACTATAGGGGACGGCATGCAGAGGCAGCGGCAGCAGTGGCAGGCTAGAGAGTGTCATGGCGACATACCCTAAATGGACTCAGGTTTCACCAAAGGAGGTGAAATGATTTCCTATGTGAACAAAAGGTTGACGGTATATTTAGTCGATAACACAGCATGGTGGCGACATAGTGACCAAGTTCCATAACGTATCGGGTGAAACACCCGAAGAATGAGCCTGACACAGCTCTTTTGATAAGGGGACGACATGTGGAGGCAGCCATGGAGACGACTTCCATGATTAAGAGCCACAGTATGGGGCATTCATATTGCGCTGCTATGATTGCAACTTCAGGTCTCCAGCATGGCGGCGACAGATGGGCCGAGTTCCACTATGTATATGGTGAAACACCTGAAAATTCTGCCTGACACAGCTCGTTTGATAAGGGGGATGATGTGCTGCATATCCTCTCGTGCTCCAGTGTCTGGGGTATAGAGAGTTGAAATGAGACATTGGTGGACGCTGTGGAGGATCGTGGAGGCAAAATGGACAGGAAACAGCAGGGGCAGCATGCATGGATGCCTCTGAGGCTGCCTAATCTTGGGATGGAGCTGGCGGTCCACTACCAGGCGAGCTTTTGCCTGTCCAAGCCCCTGTCTCTCGGCTCCTCCCCACCCAAAATGGGCCTGGGGGCCAGAAGCGTTTACTTTGAAAAAATTATAATTTTCAAAGCAGGCGGGGTCGTTTGAATATTTCACCTAGGAATAATGAAATAGCATAGTGGTTCTATTTTTAATAGTTTTTACGGAAATGGTTCCATGATTAAGAGCGACAGTATGGGGCATCCATATTGCGCTGCTATGATTGCAACTTCAGGTCTCCAGCATGGTGGCGACAGATGGGCCGAGTTCCACTATGTATCTGGTGAAACACCTGAAAATTCTGCCTGACACAGCTCGTTTGATAAGGGGACGATGTATGGAGGCAGTGAACTAGTAGTAGATTAAAGGTGCTGCAGTTAAAACTATGTTAGTTGGATCTTGGGACGGAGCTGGCGCTCCGCTGCCAGGCGAGCTTTCGCCAATCCAAGCCCCTGTCTCTAGGCTACTCCCCAAACAGCACTTCTAAGAACCTTTTGTATAAGATCAAGTGTAGTAGCGTTCTTATAAGTTTGGGTTATGGTGGGTGAGGGGAATGTAAACAGATGCGCAAGAAGCGCTGAAATAATATCGGTAAATGATAAAAGTTTGCCAGTATATTTTGTGGATTACACAGCAGGGTGGCGACAAAGTTAACAAGTTTGATGTGGAAGCCATGAAAACAACCCAAAATTCTGCCTGACACAGCTCGTTTGATAAAGAGACCATGTATGGAGGCAGCTATATGGACGACTTTTGGAGGCAGCTATGGCGATGACGTGTGGAGGTAGCAATGGAGACAACGTGTGGAGGCAGCTAAAAAGACGACATGTGGAGGCTGCTATGGAGACAATTTAATTTGGATAGTGCCTGTATGTGGCAGTCCAAAAAAGTTTTCAAACCAGAGGAGCAGGTAGGTGGTCCTCCAGAAAAATTAAATAGATTGAGTGCCTGTATGTGGCACTCACAAAAATTGTTTAAAACAGAGGACCGGGTAGGTGGCCCTCCAGAAAAATTAAATACATAGAGTACTATAGCTAGAGCCAGTTGGCCCTGGCAAAAAATAGCCAGTTTCCTCTGCTTTAGTGTACAAAGAGGAGGAGAAGGAGGACAATGAGGAGGAGGAGTGCATACATTATTCAGGTTGAGCTTCTTTCACCTGGTGGAGAATGAAAATGCGGAGAAATCCAGGCTTTATTCATCTTGATAAGCGTCAGCCTGTCAGCGCTGTCAGTCGACAGGCGTGTACGCTTATCGGTGATGATGCCACCAGCTGCACTGAAAACCCGCTCGGACAACACGCTAGCGGCAGGGCAGGCAAAAACCTCCAAGGTGTACAGCGCCAGTTCGTGCCACATGTCCAGCTTTGAAACCCAGTAGTTGTAGGGAGCTGTGTGATCATTTAGGACGATGGTATGGTCAGCTACGTACTCCCTCACCATCTTTCTGTAAAGATCAGCCCTACTCTGCCGAGACTGGGGACAGGTGACAGTGTCTTGCTGGGGTGACATAAAACTGGCAAAGGCCTTGTAAAGCGTACCCCTGCCAGTGCTGGACAAGCTGCCTGCTCGCCTACTCTCCCTCGCTACTTGTCCCGCAGAAGTACGCCCTCTGCCGCTAGCGCTGTCAGAAGGGAAATACTGTTTCAGCTTGTGCACCAGGGCATGCTGGTATTCATGCATTCTCACACTCCTTTCCTCTCCAGGGATGAGAGTGGAAAGATTTTGCTTGTACCGTGGGTCCAGGAGAGTGAATACCCAGTAATCGGTGCTGGAATAAATTCTTTGAACGCGAGGGTCACGGGATAGGCAGCCTAGCATGAAATCTGCCATATGCGCCAGAGTCCCAACGCGCAAGAATTCACTCCCCTCACTGGCCTGACTCTCCATTTCCTCCTCCTCCAACTCCTCCAACTCCTCTTCTTCTGCCCATACACGCTGAACAGTGAAGGACAACATTCTCCTCCTCTTCCTCCTCCACCTCCTCCGATATGCGCTGAGAAACAGACCTAAGGGTGCTTTGGCTATCAACAAGGGAATCTTCTTCCCCCGTCTCTTGTGACGAGCGCAAAGCTTCCGACTTCATGCTGACCAGAGAGTTTTTCAACAGGCCAAGCAGCGGGATGGTGAGGCTGATGATGGCGGCATCGCCATTGACCATCTGTGTTGACTCCTCAAAGTTACTCAGCCCCTGACAGATATCAGACATCCACGTCCACTCCTCATTGTAGGAATTCCACCTCGTGAGCACGTCGCACAACAGTCGGTGAGCGGGCAGTTGGAGGCGGCGCTGCACTGCCCTGAGAGTGGCAACATCTGTGCTGGACGTCCGGAAATGCGTACAGATGCGGCGCACCTTCGTGAGCAAATCAGACAGATTGGGGTATGTTTTGAGGAAACGCTGAACTATGAGATTTAACACATGGGGCAGGCATGGCACATGTGTCAGTCTGCCGAGTTGCAGAGCCGCCACCAGGTTACGGCCGTTGTCACACACAACCATTCCTGGCTTCAGGTTCAGCGGTGCCAGCCACAGATCAGTCTGCGCCGTGATGCCCTGTAATAGCTCTTGGGCGGTGTGCCGTTTGAGCACCGCCTGCTGTCGCTTAGCGATGGCACTGCTGCTGTGCCTAGAGCTACCGACTGATGGCGCCATGCCCACGGATGGTAATGCGGAGGAGGAGGTAGAGGAGGGGTGGGAGGAGGAGGAGGCATAGTAGGCCTTTGAGACCTGGACCGAGGTAGGCCCCGCAATCCTCGGCGTTGGCACGACCCTTTCTCAAATAACGGACAAAACTATAATACCGTATTATTGTTTTGTCCGTTATTTGAGAAAGGGTCGTGGACCCGAAACGCGTCATATAGGACTTATTGCAACTTGGCATTATTCCTTTTAAAGATAAAGGTAAATAAAACTTTAATTTTTTCAAGAACATTTCTCCTGTTTTTTGGGAAAGATTTATTCTTCCTTTCTGGGTAGAGGTACTACTAGCGCTCCACGTGCACTTCATTTTTTCTCCTCCTTTCATATACGTGCTTGTGCAGGGCTGGGACGGCACATCGGGAAAAGTAGTGGCGGCTGGGGACCGAATACCGAGGGGCGGCCGCCGCCATGAGGTTTCGAAAGGCCTCGGTCTCTACCAGCATATAGGGCAGCATCTCCAGGCTAAGCAGTTTGGGTGTGGGTGGGTTGCACTATACTTCCTTTTGTGCTCCAGCATCTGGGGTATGGAGAGCTGAACGCTGGTGGATGCTGTGGAGGATCGTGGAGGCGAAGATGGGGTTTTCGCACGGGAGGTGTTTGGGCCGGGGTCCTGGGCATAGGGCTGACTAGCAGATGGCACAGGGGAAGGAGCAGTGGTGTGCCCGGCTGGAGGTGAACGGGCTTGGTGCCATTGAGTGGGGTGTTTAGCATTCATATGCCAGCGCATACCGGTGGTAGTTAAGCTAGTAGTGGTGGAACCCCTGCTGATCCTGGTTTGGCACAGGTTGCACACCACAGTCCGTCGGTCATCCGGTGTTTCTTTAAAGAACCTCCAGACTTCTAAAAATCTAGCCCTCGCCACGGGAGCTTGACTACGGGAAACTTTTGGCGCTGATGCACCAGCTCTGGCCCTGCCTCTCCGTCTGGCCCCACCACTGCCTCTTCCAACCTGTTCTGCTATAGGACTCGCCTCCGTCTCAGAAGCACTGTGTTCACCCGGCCTATCAACCCAGCTTGGGTCTGTCACCTCATCATCCTCCGATCCCTCAGTCTGCTCCCCCCTCGGACTTCCTGCTCTGACAACAACTTCACCACTGGCTGACAACCGTGTCTCCTCATCGTCCGACACCTCTTTACACACTTCTTCCACTACGTCAATAATGTCATCATCACCCACAGACTGCGACCGGTGGAAAACCTGGGCATCGGAAAATTGCTCAGCAGCAACCGGACAAGTGGTTTGTGACCGTGGGAAGGGTCCAGAAAACAGTTCCTCAGAGTTTGCCGGTTCAAATGCCAAATTTTGCTGGGAGTGGGCAGACTGGGGGGAAGGAGGCTGAGGTGGAGGAGCTGGAGGAGTGCTGATTTCGGTGACATGGGTGGACTGTGTGGAAGACTGACTGGTGGACAAATGGCTAGAAGCATTGTCCGCAATCCACGACATCACCTCTTCGCACTGTTCTGGCCTCAACAGTGCTCTACCACGAGTCCCAGTAACTTGAGACATGATGAACCTAGGGAATGTAGCTCTGCGGCGTTCCCCTGCTCCCTCATCAGCAGGTGGTGTCTCACCCCGCCCAGGACCCCGGCCTCTGACCCCTGCAGTAGTTGGACGCCTACGTCCACGCCCTCGTCCTCTACCCCTAGCCCTCGGGTTGAACATTTTCCAAATTAAAGTGTAAACTTTAAAAAAAAAAATTTTGTGTGTTTATTTTATTTATTTATTTATTTATTTTTAAACAAAACGATGCTATCCTATTGCTATGGCTAGTTTCTAACCTACACTGACAGCACACAACTGGATTTTGTGCTGTGCCTGATGACTTTGAGTTATAAAAAAAAATAAACGTAAAAATAAATAAATCAGCAGACTCTGCCTAACTCAAATCAAACCCCTAATAAATTGTCCCACTTTGGTGTTTGAGGTGGATATGTGTATCACTAAGAGCTAAACACAACGGTCGCAAGTCTCCCAGCAAATTCCCCACAATATGGTACTAGCTGCACTACTAGTGGCAGC
This sequence comes from Engystomops pustulosus, assembly GCF_040894005.1. NCBI lineage: Eukaryota > Metazoa > Chordata > Amphibia > Anura > Leptodactylidae > Engystomops > Engystomops pustulosus. The sequence goes on along the minus strand of NC_092411.1, from coordinate 13,265,770 downwards.
AAGCCCAGCCACAAGCAAACAAAAAAAAAAGTAAAATATAACGCTATTGTAGGCCTAAGTAAGCCGTTGGGGTTCTCCTATGGCTATTTTCTAGCCTACACTGAAAGCACACTGCTTTGCCAGATTACTTTGAGTTATAAAAAGAAATAAAAAAAAAAAAAAATCAGCAGACTCTGCCTAATTCAAATCAAACCCCTAATAAATTTTCCCACTTTGGTGTTTGAGGTGGATATGTGTGTCACTAAGAGCTAAACACAACGGTCGCAAGTCTCCCAGCAAATTCCTCACAATATGGTACTAGCTGCAAATAAAAAAAAAAAAAATTATAACGTTATTGTAGCCCTAAGAAGGGCTGTTGGGTTCTTTTAGAATCACTCCTGCCTAACAGTAAGCTAATAGAACACCCTAACGCTTTCCCTGAGCAGCAGCAGCTCTCTCCCTAGCGGCATCCAGACAGAGAATGATGCGAGCAGCGCGGGCAGGGGCTAGTCTATTCCAGGGTCACCTGATCTGGCCAGCCAACCACTGCTATCGACGTGTAAGGGTACCACGTCATGCTGGGTGGAGTGCAGAGTCTCCTGGCTTGTGATTGGCTCTGTTTCTGGCCGCCAAAAATCACAACGGCGGGAGATGCAATTTTCTCGAGCGGGCGAAGTATTCGTCCGAGCAACGAGCAGTTTCGAGTACGCTAATGCTCGAACAAGTATCAAGCTAATAACGGTTGTAACCTGCTTTACAAGCTGTTCACAAGCTGTTACACTGTGCAAGAGCATTCCCCCTCTTACTGTGTGAGGGGGCAGGCAGAGCAATGGGGGAGTGCTGAAGGAGCAGGTGGGTGGGGAGACAGTGTAACAGCCTGTGAAGATGTATCATGATGTTCTGACATAAAAAAGGCCCCAAAGGTCCTGCAAATGCCAACCTTTTTTTGGACCCACTTGAAGATACCATCACTCAGGGTTACATATGTATAGATGTGGTATAGTCCACCCAGTTGAGAAGGGATTCTCCACATAGACAAAATCTTTCTATAATTTCCAATCACCGACTGTTTTTTAGCCTGAAATGAACAACTTTAACCCAAGGATCTCCCATGTTTTCCTTCCACTAGTTGTATCTCTTCATTGGACACTGCGCTTTGACGTTCATCATTGCTCTGCTTTCGACAGTTCTGGTAGAAATACCCTTACACAGGTTGATGCAGATTTAGCTTATGGAGAAAACACAACGTATAGAAGGATTATAGTGAGCTTTACGTTCATGGATTCATTCCTTGGAAGAAACAATGAAGGTGAATGCCAAGAGACAACATCCACCACCCGTCTCTACTACTGTATGAAGAAGCTCAAGTATTAGGTTGAGAATGTGAAAGAGCAAGGCAAAAGCAAATCTAACTACCGGCAAAATAATTCATAACTTCTTCGGAACAAATATCCAGTTTTCAAGTAAAGAACTTTAACTCTACCCTGATTATAACAGATGATGGCTTTTGTTAACAACTGTTGCTGTAGGGGGGTGGTCCAGACTACATAGCCAGACTGCTGCTGTAGGGGGGTGGTCCAGACTACACAGCCAGACTGCTGTTATAGGGGGAGGTCCAGACTACACAGCCAGACTGCTGTTATAGGGGGAGGTCCAGACTACACAGCCAGACTGCTGTTATAAGGGGAGGGTCCAGACTACAAAACCAGACTGCTGTTATAGGGGGTAGTTCAGACTAAACAACCAGACTGCTGTTATAGGGGAGGGTCCAGACTACACAGCCAGACTGCTGTTATTGGGGGAGGTCCAGACTACATAGCCAGACTGCTGTTATAAGGGGAGGGTCCTGACTACACAACCAGACTGCTGTTATAGGGGGTAGTTCAGACTAAACAACCAGACTGCTGTTATAGGGGACAGTCCAGACTACACAGCCAGACTGCTGTTATTAGGGGAGGTCCAGACTACACAGCCAGACTGCTGTTATAGGGGAGGGTCCAGACTACACAGCCAGACTGCTGTTATAGGGGAGGGTCCAGACTACACAGCCAGACTGCTGTTATAGATGAGGGTCCAGACTACACAGCCAGACTGCTGTTATAAGGGGAGGTCCAGACTACACAGCCAGACTGCTGTTATAAGGGGAGGTCCAGACTACACAGCCAGACTGCTGTTATAGGGGACAGTTCAGACTACACAGACAGACTGCAGTGATGGTAGGCATTGCAGACTATAGGCAAACCTGACTGATCAGACCTGCCCCCATTGCACTTATATGTTGATTTGCATATCTGTAAACATATGAAGATTTCTACACTGCTTCTTCAGTTTGTGGTCACTAGGGTATTATTCTGTTCCAAACAACGGACCCTACATGACACTATTACTGCTTGGGGAGGCATTTTGGACAGATGCCCTTTAAAGGCATCCTGTCACCATATTCTCACAAATACAGCTGGTTACAGGTTCCTATAGAACAATTAACTAAATGTGAGCATGGAGCTGGCCGCAGGTAGGTGGAATGCGGCCATGACAGGAAGGGCTGGGAGGGTGGAAAAACGGCGGGAGGAGTACTTTGGGGGTTGGAGTGTAGGCTTAGATGATAGGGGGATTTGATTTTGGGGGGAGGAGCATGTTGGGGTTTTTAAGGGGAAACAGGAAGGGCCAGCCATCTTTGGTGGCTGAGCAAAATTGTGAAAGGACGTGTAGGACAGGAAGTTAGGTAAGCTTTTAGTGTTTAGGGCGATTTAGTTACCTGGATTTCTGAACTGGAGGCCTTTCTGGCGCAGGTCCGGGTGCAAGCTGAGGCGCGGGGCCCAGCGCGGACACAGGTACAGTTGTCTGCTTTTGCAGCGGGGGCCGGGTCCACGGCCGGTGTGGGCTTCCAGATCCCGGGCGCTTGAGAGGTTGAGCCCGACAGCCTCCACGGTCGGCGGCAGAAGGAGTGCGGGCCGTGTGTCTACAGGAGCAGCGGTAGCGGGTGGCCATCCGGGCAGTGGCAAGAAGAGGAGTCGGGGCACCTGAAGACCGGACGGATCTTGGAGAGCAGAGACGGAGGCAGACTGGGAGTCCAGGAGGGAAAGCGGCGCGATCCAAGATGGCGGCAGCACGTGCTCGCCTCGGAATGTCGGCTGGAGGAGATCGGAGGTGGAGCAGCAGGAGGCCAGTAGCGGCGAAAAGGGGAAGGAACATAGAAAAGAGGAGGATGAGGAACAGCGCTGATACTGCGCAATTTTGGTTACATGCCTTGCATGCGGTGGCGGGTACTTGGCAACAGTTATGTGAATCTCAGCAGATGGTTTGGTAAAAAAAAAGGTTGGTTGGTAGTCACATCTGCTCTCGCCACTTGTCAGGAGGTTACTGGCTTGTGGATATGGAAGTGTGGCTTGCATGCTGATGGTGATTTATGAGCGGTGTATTCAACTATTTTGTTTGGTAATTAAGCCGGACTTAGATGTTGTTTATATTGAAAGTGATTTCAGCTCTGTTGTCAAGTACTCGCCCACTTCATTTACTTAAATTATGTCCTAATAAAGTTTATGTTTTACAGATTTGTTAGAAGAATTGAATAAAGCTGTTACCAGTGCAGGGAGCGGGACCACTGTTTTGCCCGTGGGCGACAGTCAGCAGGCCAGATGCAGGAACCCCTCTCATGTGAGGTGGCAGCTGAGGGGTTAACGCGGGCACCGTAGCGGCCCACGCAGAGGCTTCAAGATGGCGGGTCCCTCGAGTGGCGGTCTGCTTCTTAGGGTGATTGGCTAGCTCTAGGGTCACAGTGGCTAGCGGGTTAATCCCACCAATCTCTGCAGTCTGCTGGCTGATGTGGGGCTCACTGTAGCGTCGGAAGGGGGTGTGGATTGATGTAAACCCCGGGGCAAACAACCGGCTTATAATCTCCTGGCTTATAGGTGGTAAATCGGGGCGCCCTTGATGGTAAAATAAGAACCAGGAGGCAGGAGTGATGATCCAACAGGCCCAGCTCACGGCTCAGTTTACTTCAACGCTTACAAATGTCCATATAATGGAGGCACATTTACACTTGTTCCAATACAGTTCTGTATCTTTAAGATCCAAGCCCCAAAACTGTCACTTTGCTGCACCCCTCTATTCCTGTGGCAGTGCTCTCTATCTTCTCTGGACCCTTATATCTGGGCCTAAGCTCCTCTGGCTTCTCTCTGGTCTCCTTGTTGTAGGCCGTGGCCTGTATACTGGGACATTCATCCAGCTGCTCCTGGAGACTGGGTGACTTGGGGGACCTTAGTCTCTCACCTTGGTGATGGGGTGGTCTTTCTCCCTCTCTGTGAGCTGTATATGATGATATTTTGCCTGTGGTCAGGCTCCTGCTGCTGTGTCAGGCTGACACTCTCCTCAGCACACACTCACTGACTGAGGACACACTCACTGAGCACATGTCTGGGGGTGTCCCTTCCTTATATACTCTGCTCTGACACTCATAATATTAGGTAACTCCTACATATACAGGTTCTACCTCCCAACCTAGCAGGGGCTTGAAGCTTAAAGTGGTACAACCAATTTACATACCATACATGGATAATGACATAGGAACATGGATAATGCAATGGGAACAGTGTTATCACATTATAAACAGTGCACTTCAGTACATAACATCACATTAATAAACATTAACCCTTTCACTGATGTGGAGGGGCCCAAAGGTGTACTTTGGGACACTACACCAGCACTTTTCCAACTAAAATGTGTCTGTGTACTTAATGCCTTGCATCAGAGGAGGTGTATCTTGCTCAGTAGGCCCCTCCCATCTACTCCTCCCCATGTCTCTTCTCAACATTCAGCACTTAATGTCATGTGACCAGGGTGATGTCATCTAAGGTCCTTTACCCAGTCACATTTGTCTCTGAACACATGAAATCACAGCAGCCTTCATGGAGGATGGGGAGGTGTAGAAGTTCATGGAGGCTGCTGTGATTTCATGTGATCGAATACTTACATGGGGTCAGGTGACATTAAGCACCCAATGATGTTACAGAGCTCTCTCTCACTGTTCCATACAGCAGCTTGTCCTAGCAGTGAGACCTGTCAATCAGGAAAAAGGAGGCGGAGCAATGCAAGTAACATCTAATATCTACTTATATATTCAGGGTCAGAAAGTAGGTATTTTCTTTATGGAGAGATTGCCAATTAAAGCCACCTTAAAGGCATGCGGAGACTTAAAGCCATAGATGCTCCACTAGGGAATTTGGGGAAGTATGCAAATACGTTTTCCAAGGCGTTAAATGGAAAACAATGCCTCCTTTTGCTACCTTATCACCAAGTATGACCTACAAGACATCTAAAAATATGATGAACGATTAAGCCAAAACAGTATATTTATTCCAGAAGGAACAGGCTCCCAACTGCAGACAGCGCTGTTTCAACCTGGTTGAACGCAAAAACATTTCCAAGGTGAAAAACAATGGGGGCCGATTCGTGTTTTTCCATCGGGTTTTGGTATTTTTTCCATTTTGCGCCCAATTCCGCCGGGATTTTGGTGCACGCGCCTTTGAAAACCACCACATCTTGAAAAAAGAACACAATCCATTCGTTAAACACGTAGTGACTTATTTATGACCTATTCCTTCTGTGGTCAGGACCCATAGAAGAAGCAGAACAGTTCCAGAAGCACTTAAATAACAACTCCGGGGGAATATCCTTCACCCTAGAGAAAAGTCCCACTGAAATCACATTTTTAGACTTGGAAATTTACCATGAAGGACAGTGTTTCAACACCAGAACACACTTCAAAAAGGTCGACTCAAATAATTATCTCAACTATACCAGTTCACACCACAAGAAATGGATTAGAAACATCCCTTTCTCGCAGTACAAGAGGATAAGTAAAAACTGCACATACTATCACAAACTATCACAAACAAGCAAATACTCTAAGAGAAAAATCCAAGGAAAAGGGCTACCCTGAAGAAATACTGAAAGGAGCACACAAGAAGGCTAAAATGTTAAGACAAATTGAATGTGTCCAACCAAAAGAAAAATCTATAAAAGACATAAAGAACAACAGCCGACAAGAAACGAATTTCACCACTAGATACAATACACAACATCGTGCGATCAGGAACATAATGCAGAAACATTGGTCTATCCTCAGAAAAGACATACATCTTAAAGATCATCTGCCTAACCGTCCAAGAATTATCTATAGGAGCAGGGCCACATCTGCCATGAGGCGAGATGAAAATCTCGCCTCAGGCGGCAGAATGCAGAACCCTTTGATAAGCGGCATTATTTTCATCTATATGGTGGGCGATTTGGGCGCCCACCAGTTAAATCCATCGCACCTGTCTCTTTAAGACAGGTGTGATAGATATGCCGAGCGACGCAGCGCCTTTCCGGCTGTCTGCGTCGCTCCGTATGATGCAGTGACACAGGCGGCGGGTGATGACGTCACACCGCCTGTGTCTCTGCGCGGAGCCAGGAGAAGACTGGAGCCGGGAGTGCCTTGAGAAGACGGGAGCCGCAGAAGACAGGAGCCGCGAGTGCCGGGAGCAAATGGGCTGTATGTAAGTATAAGTTTTATTATTTTTATTGGCAAAGGATGTAATAAAAGCGGGGTCTGGTGTCTACATATTTTTATATACACCTTAAACTGGATATTAGACCTGATGGGGGGTTTCTATATGGTTCTAAATCATATAAATAAACTGGCAGGTGGCTATATTTTAAGCTATATGTATATATACTGTGAGGGGAGTTCTGAATATAATAAAACTAGAGTGGGAGAATATATATGGGGCAAGTTAATTAATCTAGGGGGGCTATATAGCAGGCTGCATATAGTAAAACTGAGGGACGATAAAAATATGGGGGCGACATATTAATTAAACTGGGGGTGCTATATGGTAGGCTCTATATAATTAAACTAGAGGGGGGCTATATATTAGGGTCAGATACTAATTCAGCTGGGGTGGTGGACTATATGGGAGACTGTTTATAATTAAAGGGGTTTTCTAGTCTAGGCAATCGCATTCAGTTTGATAAATCTGCCATATAAAAACATTTCTTCAATTAGATGTTATAAAAAAAAATGTTCCTGTGTGAAGATAATTTCTCATAAATGTTGCCATGTTGTCCCTTGGAAACAAGACAGCTTCCTCGGATACGACCACCTCTGCTGGAGTGATTGCACAAAGAAACAAAATGTTATTGTATATAAAATGTCCTGGAGTTACTACATGTTGCACAGCCGTCCTGTGGTAATGATTGCTGAATCCTGGTGGTCCGGCAGGACTCTATAGCGCATATCTGGCCACCGCTGCCAGAGTGTGACGTGGTCGTATCCAAGGAAGCTATCTGATTTCTAAGGGACAACATGACTACATTTATGAGAAATTATCTTCACACGGAAGCATCCAATTGAAGAAATGTTTATGTATGGAAGATTAATGAAACTGAATGTGAATGCCCAGATGAGAACATCCCTTTAAACTAGTGATTTCTGCATATGGGGCAGGAAACTAGGGGTGTCTGTTAATAGGGCACAGAATATAACTGAGCTGGGAGGGCTGTATATATGGGGTCAGATTTTATTTAACCAGGTCTGTATATAATTTAATTGGTGGGGGTATATTTTGAATATATTAGAGGGGGGCTGTACATGCTATAATTCCAGTAGAATATATATATATATATATATATATATATATATATAATGAAGATATGTTTTATATGTGTGGAGTTGTGAGGGGTATATATTACTTAGGAGCGCAGTGTTGTTATCCAGGAGACTTTATACTGTAAGTGACTGTGGTATTTTTAGGGACACCGGGTGAAGATATCCGGCTGTGAATTCACCTTTGATGCTTCATGGATTGGAGAACCCGGAATAAAGTTCTCCTGATGGAAGAGATTGTCATCTATAAGGTACTAGATGCCACTAACATTTGTTAACACAATGTTAACACATGCGTTCACTCAAGCGTTAACATCTACGTTTTGTAAATGCAAGTGTTAACAGCTGTTTAATTAGGTAGATCTTTCTTCAGCTGTTGCAATGCCTTTTTAAATGTATCCGTTAAACGCAACGTTTGACCGCACCCTCAGTGATCTGTGGGGATGTTAGTTGTTAGTAAAGTTTTCAGCATTCACTGAACCTGGTGTGGATAATGGAACGGGAGTGGCCATTTGAAGGGGGGGGGGGGCAGCATTTTAGTTTTCGCCTCAGGCAGCAAATATGCTAGAATCGGCCCTGTATAGGAGAGCCACTATCCTGGCCCCAAGTGTGCTTAGACAACATAAACCAAATGGTACAGATAACAAAGATAGCAACATTTCAAAATGCCACAAAACCAGGTGTTTGTGTTGCAAAAACATCAAGGTTGGAATATCATTTAAATCTAACAACACAAATGAAATGTTCCATATAAAAAACATCATGGGGCAGATTTACTTACCCGGTCCATTCGCGATCCAGCGGCGCGTTCTCTGCGGTGGATTCGGGTCCGGACGGGATTCATTAAGGCAGTTCCTCCGACGTCCACCAGGTGGCGCTGCTGTGCTGAAGAGCATCGGAACGCACTCAAGTTCACCGGCCTATTCCGAATGAAGGTAAGTGTAAGCTCTTTTTTTTTTAAAAAATATGGCGGTTTTTCCGAATCCGTCGGGTTTTCGTTCGGCCACGCCCCTCGATTTCCGTCGCGTGCATAGTATCATAGTATCATAGTATATAAGGCTGGAAGGAGACTCAAGTCCATCAAGTCCAACCTTCAAGAATTAAATAAATGTTTTATCCCCATAACCCGTGATATTTTCTCTCTCCAGAAAGTCATCCAGGCCTCTCTTGAACATGTACATAGAGTCGGCCATAACAACCTCCTGCGGCAGAGAGTTCCATAGTCTCACTGCTCTTACAGTAAAGAACCTTTGTCTATGTTGATGGTAGAATCGCCTCTCCTCTAGGCGTAGAGGATGCCCCCTTGTCCTGGTCACAGGCCTAGGTATAAAAAGATCTTTGGAGAGATCCTTGTACTGTCCGTTCAGGTATTTGTACATTGTAATGAGGTCTCCCCTCAGTCGTCTTTTTTCTAAACTGAATAATCCCAAATTTTGTAATCTGTCATTGTATTCTAGTCCCCCCATTCCCCTAATAATCCTGGTTGCTCTCCTCTGCACCCGTTCCAGCTCTACTATATCCTTTTTATACACTGGTGCCCAAAACTGTACACAATATTCCATGTGTGGTCTGACCAGGGATTTGTATAAGGGCAGAACTATGTCCTTATCATGAGAATCTATTCCTCTCTTGATACATCCCATTATTTTATTTGCTTTAGCAGCAGCCACCTGGCTCTGGTCACTAAAATTACGTTTACCATCCACCAATACCCCCAAGTCCTTTTCAGCTCCAGTTTTACCAAGTAATTGACCGTTTAGAACATAATTATACTTTTTGTTTCCATGGCCCAAGTGCATAACTTTACATTTATCTACATTAAACCTCATCAACCATTTCTCTGCCCATCCCTCAAGCTTCCACAAATCCCTCTGTAATGCTAAACTATCGACCTCAGTATTTATTACTTTACACAGCTTAGTATCATCTGCAAATATTGAAACTTGACTGTGTAAACCCACTACAAGGTCATTAATAAAAATATTAAAAAGAAGTGGCCCCAATACTGACCCCTGTGGCACTCCACTGGTAACATCAACCTAATCTGAGAATGTGCCATTAATGACCACCCTCTGTTTTCTATCACTAAGCCAATTACTTACCCAAATACACAGATTTTCTCCTATTCCCAGCAGTCTCATTTTATATACCAACCTTTTATGTGGCACGGTGTCAAATGCCTTTGAAAAGTCCAGATATACAACATCCACAGCGTCCCCCAGATCCAGTCTTGAACTTACCTCCTCGTAGAAACCAATCAGATTAGTCTGACAGGACCGATCTCTCATAAACACATGCTGACGCTGGGTTATAAGGTTGTGCACAGTGAGATACTCCAGGATAGCATCTCTAATAAACCCCTCAAATATTTTCCCCACCACAGCAGTTAGACTTACGGGTCTGTAGTTTCCAGGATCGCTATTTGATCCTTTTTTGTATATTGGTACCACATTTGCTATGCGCCATTCCTGTGGAACATAACCAGTCCTCAGTGAATCTTCAAATATTAAAAATAACGGTCTGTCTATCACCGTACATAATTCATGCAGAACCCGGGGGTGTATGCCATCTGGCCCCGGTGATTTATCTATCTTAGTGGTAGTAGATTGGCCCTTTCCTCATCTCCTTCCACCATGACCCCCATGTTATTTCTAAGGGGACCCACACTCTCTGTTTTTAGTTTCTTATCATTTATATACTTGAAAATAATTTGGGATTATTTTTGCTCTCCCTGGCAATATTTCTCTCAGTCTCTATTTTTGCGGCCTTTATCTGCTTTTTACAGGATTTATTTTTCTCTCTATAATCCTGTAATGCCTCATCGCTACCTTCACGTTTTAGCACCTTAAACGCTTTATCTTTCTTGCTTAGACTAGTTAGCCACATAGGCTTTTTCTTGTTCCTTTTATGCTTTTTCCCATAAGGTATATATGAGAAAAAGTCCCATTTTGGGGGGGGGGAGCTTTTGTCTTTGAGAGCATTATCCCAGTCTATGCCTTTAAGGTCTTCCCTTAGTTGATGAAAATTTGCCCTCCTGAAGTTTAGAGTGTTGGTTGCCCCTTCACTAACGTGCTTAGTAAAACGTAATACAAAATCAATGATATTATGGTCACTATTCCCCGATGCGCCACAATCCGATCGTGTGCGCCAAAATCCCGGGGCAATTCAGGGGAAATCGGCGCAAATCGAAAATATTCGGGTAACACGTCGGGAAAACGCGATTCGGGCCTTTAGTAAATGACCCCCAATGACTTGTAACACCAAATATGTCATTTATTTAATTGAGTGTAAAATATACCATTTGCAATACGTAGGAAAGACAGTGCAAATGCTACGTAATCGTTTAAATAAACATAGGGAGAACATAAAGAAAAATGATTTATTGCACAGCGTCTCGAAGCACCGCTTCATCCACCATCCTAAAATAAAATGCCCCATTTCCATCAAACCAATAGATCACGTACCTGCCACCATATCCAACAGGTTCCCGACACTCTGCCGGAGGGAAGTGCAACCTCCCCCACCAGGGCCTAGCCTTTTCTCGGGGCCTGGAGTCAGCCGGGGCCCGCAGTACCTGAGTGGCTGGCGGTTGCGGCCTAGGCACGCTAGTGTCCCGATGCTTGGCCTGGGGAACTGGAGGGCTGTCCTACAGCCTGGCAGGTCTCCAGCAGGTGGTGTTGGCAAGAAATGATGAGGGAGAGGCTGCTATAGCGGTTCTCCCTGGGGCAACCCTTTGGTGTCTAGAGTATAAGTCTCTGTGTGGTGGACAGGGTGCCCGTGATGGTGGCAGCCGTAGAAGCAGGGACCAGACGGAGGCAGACGTTGAACAAAAACAACTTACAGTTCTTTATTGGAACCGACAGGAACCGTAGCAACGTGCCTTAACAGGATGGTGGAATGCTGGAGATGTAGTTGGAGGGAGCCACAGGATGTAGATCATCAGCCTGGATGCAAAGGGCAGGCTGGGAGGTAGCTGTGTCCAGGAAAGATGCTTAAGCTTTATCCTGGATTGCTTCAGGTATCACCCTTAAAGGTAGGATGATACCCCTTTCCTCACTAACTAGCTATTAGCTCCACTCTTCAGGCAGGGAGCTGGGCTCACCTGCTCTTGGTCTGGTGTGCTAGCTGCACAGACTCCTCTGAGTCTCTTATCTGAGAGAGTGAACTCTCTCCTCACACTGCACTCTCTGAGAGAGAACTGACTTCTAGAAGTTTCCTGACCAGGGGTTTTGTTACTCCCACTGGTCAGGTGGTGGCTACTCCTCCAATTACATCTCAGCTCACAGAAACAGAGTGTAACACGTGATTGGCTGACACATAGGACATCACACAAAACACTTAACTCCTGCCTTACCAGGCAGGTTCTACCACTGCAGTGTTCCCCTGTATTATCTAGTGTTATGTAGTGACATGCTGTGGGGCTGATCAGACCCTACACAGGCTGCAAGCTACATGGTGGGACGTATTCGCAAACACTGCTCTGCCTTGCATCGGCGAGGGTGTTGCAGAAGTATATTGGATACATACACTCACCGGCCACTTTATTAGGTAGACCTGTCCAACTGCTCGTTAACACTTAATTTCTAATCAGCCAATCACATGGCGGCAACTCAGTGCATTTAGGCATGTAGACATGGTCAAGACAATCTCCTGCAGTTCAAACCGAGCATCAGTATGGGGAAGAAAGGTGATTTGAGGCCTTTGAACGTGGCATGGTTGTTGGTGCCAGAAGGGCTGGTCTGAGTATTTCAGAAACTGCTGATCTACTGGGATTTTCACGCACAACCATCTCTAGGGTTTACAGAGAATGGTCCGAAAAAGAAAAAACATCCAGTGAGCGGCAGATCTGTGGGCGAAAATGCCTTGTTGATGCCAGAGGTCAGAGGAGAATGGGCAGACTGGTTCGAGCTGATAGAAAGGCAACAGTGACTCAAATCGCCACCCGTTACAACCAAGGTAGGCAGAAGAGCATCTCTGAACGCACAGAGGCAGATGGGCTACAGCAGCAGAAGACCACACCGGGTGCCACTAATTTCAGCTAAGAACAGGAAACTGAGAATACAATTTGCACAAGCTCATCGAAATTGGACAGTAGAAGATTGGAAAAACATTGCCTGGTCTGATGAGTCTCGATTTCTGCTGCGACATTCGGATCGTAGGGTCAGAATTTTGCGTCAACAACATGAAAGCATGGATCCATCCTGCCTTGTATCAACGGTTCAGGCTGGTGGTGGTGGTGTCATGGTGTGGGGAATATTTTCTTGGCACTCTTTGGGCCCCTTGGTACAATGCCACAGCCTACCTGAGTATTGTTGCTGACCATGTCCATCCCTTTATGAGCACAATGTACCCTGTAACATCTGATGGCTACTTTCAGCAGGATAATACGCCATGTCATAAAGCTGGAATCATCTCAGACTGGTTTTTTGAACATGACAATGAGGTCACTGGACTCAAATGGCCTCCACAGTCACCAGATCTCAATCCAATAGAGCATCTTTGGGATGTGGTGGAACGGGAGATTCGCATCATGGATGTGCAGCCGACAAATCTGCGGCAACTGTGTGATGCCATCATGTCAATATGGACCAAAATCTCTGAGGAGCTTCCAGCACCTTGTTGTATCTATGCCACGAAGAATTGAGGCAGTTCTGAAGGCAAAAGGGGGTCCAACCCGTTACTAGCATGGTGTACCTAATAAAGTGGCCGGTAAGTGTATATTGAATACACTAACACCAAATGGCCTAAATGAGATCAATGAAACCATCCTGTGAGAAAGATCTAGTTCACCCGCCGCAGACGATAAGGAGTCTTCAATGAAATAAATCATTTTTTACTGGGACCAGTCAGCGCCATTCTTTCAGCGTTCAAGAAAAAACCCTACTCCAATCTTGGAGAAAAAGATATCCGTTTGGAACTGCCTATCCACGTCAAGGGGGAGTAAGCAGGACCACAAACGCGGCAGCGGAGATAAAGGTCCATCTAAGGAAGCATTATTTGGGAGTTGTGCCTTGGATGCACAACCCTATAAGGTTAGTGGCCTGAAGTATCAAATTTTGACCATTTATCACAAAGGTAATACACCACAGGAGCGCCCCTCTGTCTCTTCGATCCCCCATTTCTTCTAGTCCACTGTGTGAGATAACAGCAGGCAGAGGGAAGTGCTGAGGGGGTAAGGGAGACAGACATTGTAAACTGTAAAGTTACAGCACTGAGGGGCTCTGGTAACAACCACAGAGCCTTTGTGACTCATTAACATAAGTATACAAGTTGATATTAGAAGGAAGGAGGCCATGGATAAGAAATATAAGCAGATACCACAGTCCCGGTGCCTGGATCTATGAGTAATGTCCCTGGTTTATCAGGATGGATTTGATAGATGGTAGATTTCTTTTAAGAACAAACCTATAGAACCTTTCTTGTATGTAACATGGGGACTTCCTGTAATATATTTAGTTTGGTCCATACATACACATTGGTTACTAAGAGATCCATGTATCCAGCGCTATAAGTGTAAGATCAATTTCTGCTACTGAGCCTCACAGATACATTCATATTATTGAAGATTCTTATTTGACAAATGAAACATAATATCCAGACAGTGGAATAAATAAGGAGCAAAAAGCCGTAACAATAATAACATTGGCGTCTGTGATATTACAGCGGAGAACAATGACTAATGTTCTCTCCATAGAAAGGTTACAATGTTTCCGTTTACATTTCATACAATTTCTTCGGTGTTTGAGAAGATTTTAGCGCTAAACTGTAATTATTACCTTTCTCATGAAAAAAAATACATATCAAAAGGTCAGTGTAATATCCGTGATATCGCAGGTAAGTAGGTCTGACATCCACCATTCCCTGCAGAGGAGCCTCGCGCTGATATTTGACCAGTCTGAAGATCACATACTGATAGTGACGGCAGGAGAAGAGGAGCGAATGACCTTTCAGCATTTTATTATTATTATTTAGTAATATTGAATGTTTTCATAAAGTTTTATGTCTTCTAGTCCAGGGGAGAATCTTTGAGAAAATGTTTTTTATTTAATTTTTTAATTTATGCAAGGAATGTCTAGGACTAGAAAAACATGGCTGCGCACTCCACCTATCTACTGCAGCTCCATTCATGTGAATAGGGTAGAGCTGCAATACCGGTCTTAACCTGTAGACAGGAAGGGGGCGCTGTTGTAGCAGCTGCCTGTTCTACTTATTGGGGGATATTTATCATACGCTGGCGCTCGTGCGCCAGCGTATGATCGCCCCGCCGCTGCAAATTCGCAGCCCGATACATGAAGAGGCTTCTGCCTCTTCATGTATCGGGCTGCCGGCTGCGCAGCGTTTTGCCTGGCGTAGAAAAAAACGCAACCGGCGACTTTTCACGAATGAAAAGTCGCCGGCAGCAGCGAGTGCGCAGGCGCGGGGACAGTAACGCCCCGCGCCGGCCCACTCCCGTCCGGCCGCGCCCCCCGCTCGGCCGGCCGCGCCCCCCCTTCACGCCCCTTCACGCCCCACTGGCGTGAAGGTGGCGGATTGGGGAAAATAATTGCAAAAGCTAGCAATAAGCTAGCATTTGCGATTATTTCAGGGCCTCTGCGCCACTGGCGGTGCGCAGAGGTCCTGATAAATATCCCCCATTCTCTCTATTTTCATCCCATAAAGAAAATCCAGAAGCAGCCAGAACCCGAAACACATGAGGAGGTATGTAAAAAGTTATAATTCATTTTGATTTATTCTGCATTATTAATCTATAGACTGGCTCTGTCACTGACATTGTCTGTCTCTGGCAGTCTCTTCTGGCGCCTGGCCCCATCTCGGGCACTCTCCTTCGGGCGCCTGGCCCCGTCTCGGGCACTCTCCTTCAGAGCCTGGCCCCGTCTCGGGCACTCTCCGTCGGGCGCCTGGCCCCGTCTCGGGCACTCTCCTTCCGGCGCCTGGCCCCGTCTCGGGCACTCTCCTTCCGGCGCCTGGCCCCGTCTGGGGCACTCTCCTTCAGGCGCCTGGCCCCGTCTCGGGCACTCTCCTTCCAGCGCCTGGCCCCGTCTCGGGCACTCTCCTTCGGGAGCCTGGCCCCGCCTCGGGCACTCTCCTTTGGGAGCCTGGCCCCGTCTCGGGCAATCTCCTTCCGGAGCCTGGCCCTGTCTCGGGCACTCTCCTTCCGGCGCCTGGCCCCGTCTCGGGCACTCTCCTTCCGGCGCCTGGCCCCGTCTCGGGACTCTCCTTCCGGCGCCTGGCCCCGTCTCGGGCACTCTCCGTCGGGCGCCTGGCCCCGTCTCGGGCACTCTCCTTCGGGCGCCTGGCCCCGTCTCGGGCACTCTCCTTCCGGCGCCTGGCCCCGTCTCGGGCAATCTCCTTCCAACGCCTGGCCCCGTCTCGGGCACTCTCCTTCTGGCGTCTGGCCCCATCTTGGGCACTCTCCTTCCGGCGCCTAGGCCCGTCTCGGGCACTCTCCTTCCGGCGCCTGGCCCCGTCTCGGGCACTCTCCTTCCGGCGTCTGGCCCCATCTTGGGCACTCTCCTTCCGGAGCCTGGCTCCGTCTCGGGCACTCTCCTTCCGGCGCCTGGCCCCGTCTCTGACTGTCACTTTGTCTATTAAGAGATTAGGGTAATGAAGTTTTTAGTGGAGAAACTAGCAGAAAGGGAAATGTATTTGCTGGAGAAAAAGTTCATTGTCTATCGAATAAATGCAGTGATGAGTTAATGAGATGAAGAAATAAATAAGTAAATGGATAGAAAGTAAACCAGTGATGGGCATCAATTGCAGTAGTAAGTAGGGCATTGGGACCTTACCACATCTCAGGGATGGAGTAGCATGTGCCCCAGTGTGTGTGTATGTGCAGTAAGTAAGGCAAGTCTTATATAGGTGCATGTGTGTAGTGTGTGGCGCTGTCCTAGGGGATTAGAGGAGGACGCACATGAGTGCTATTTACTAGTGACTACCTAACTTGGCGCATACACAGTGGCACCACACACACTACTCCATTCCTGAGATGTGGTAAGTTCTTAATGCGCTGCTCACCACTGCAGTTGATTCCCGCCACTGGTTTACTACTGGTTCCCCTCTAGTTCTCTACAGATGTAGCCAATTATTTCTGCCTCCACACCAGATAACGCCATACATTCATTTGTTATTTAACTTCCTACAACCTCACTAATAATACATTTTACCATCTAGTATAGGCAAGACTTATCATCGTACGTCAGATGACATTTTTTGCTCTCTATCCATCTATTTACCATATATACTCGAGTATAAGCCGAGTTTTCCAGCATTTCAATTTTGTGCTGAAAAAGCACCAAATGGCTTATACTCGGGTATATTAAAAAAAACCTGCAGGTCCTCTTCTTGATCCCAGCCCTCCATAGTGACAGGCCCATGCACAATAGTGGTGCACAGACTATGACATTGGTAAAAGGCTGACATTCAAGTAGTGGACCTGTGGGGGTGGGGGGCCTGTGGGTGCATCAGAAAGGTGAGTACAGAGTTTATTATTTTTATGTGCTGGGCAGAGGGCTGGCTGGCTAGCTATAAAATGGGGCCAGCTGGTTACATAGAGGGGGATGGCTGGCTATATACTGGGGTCTGGCTGGCTATATACTGGGGGCTGGCTATATACATTAGCTGACTGGCTATAGAGGGGACTGACTGGCTATATAGAGGGGTCTGGCTGGCTATATAGAGGGAAATGGCTGGCTATATACCGGGGGCTGGCTATATAGAGGGGGCTGGCTGGTCAAATAAAGGGGACTGTCTTTAAATATAGAGGGGTCTGGCTGGCTATAGACAGGGGTCTGGCTGGCTATAGACAGGGAGTTGGCTGTCTGCAAACTGGGGGCTGGCTACATACAGGGGACTGGCTTTCTATATACAGCTGTGTGTCCCACACTCCAAAACATACTGGTTGGATGATTAGATTGTGAGCCCCATTGGGGACAGAGACTGAGTTCTGTGCCGCGCTGCGTAATCTGTGTGCGCTATATAAATAAAGGAATTATTATTATTAGCTGAATGGCTATATACAGAGGGCTAGCTTGCTATATACTGGGAACTTGCTGACTATATACAGGGGGACTGGCTGGCTTTATACAGGGGACTGGCTGGCTTTATACAGGGGGACTGGCTGGCTTTATACAGGGGACTGGCTGGCTGGTACAGGGGTTGACTATATAGTGGGGTTTAGCAGGCTGGCTATATACAGGGGGCAGGATATATACGGGGGGGGTGCTCTGGTGGGCTATATACTTGAGGCAGGGGGCTGGCTGGCTATATACTGGGGGGAGGCTGTGACCAATGCATTTTCCACTCCAGGCTTATCCACGAGTCAATAGGTTTGGGACCTTGGCTTATATAATCGAATCGGCTTATACTTGAGTATATACAGTATATATTTCTTCCTTTTTATTAAATCATCACTGCATTTATTCAATGGACAATAATTTTTTTCTCCAGCGAATCGATTTCCCTTTCTGCTTCTTTCTCCACTAACTTCTTCATTACCATCAATCTATACTGCATATATTTTACATTCATGTCTGTACTTCGATATATTTGGACACGTTTGCTGCCGGACATCATCCACGTATTATTATTATCCAAATCTTATTCTTATTATATTTATAGTTATATTTTTCAATGATATCTCTGATTTTATTGTACGGCAAGAATATTGATATTTATACACAAGCTGCCTGTATATATATATACCGTTTATACTCGAGTAAAAGCTGACCCAAGTATAAGCCGAGATCCCTAATTTTACCGCAAAAACCTGGTAAAACCTATTTTTTTTTTTACTCGAGTATAAGCTGGGTTTAGGTTTTCAGCACATTTTTTTGCGCTGAAAAACTAGGCTTATACTCGAGTATATATGGTATATGTGTGTATATATGTGTGTGTGTGTTTGTATATATAATACATTATACATTAATCCAGTTATGTATTCTCACCACTATATGCATTACATATTTATCGATTTTATTAATTTATTTATTCATCACTAGTAACAACTAACTAGGAGTTTGTTTTGTTTTCACTTTTGTTTTGTCCTTTGTTTTTGTGCCTTTTTGGCCAATTCGGTGCTGAAACGCGTTGCTTTACTATTTTATGAACTCAATAAAACTTTAATTACACCTTCAACTAATTTTGTTTCCTATCTGGATGTAGATCGTCTGCATATTAACCCTGGTTTTTTTTTAATTATTTTATTGGTTCACATGATGTTTCCTCTATAACAGACATTTTGCTGCACTTCGCATATGTGAGTCTTTATGTTAGAATGTGAACCAAAAGTTGGCAAAGTTATTGTGCAATCCAAACCTAATCTCATCTCCTCTTGTGCTGTACCAGCTCTCTGGAATTCGCTACTTTAGACCAACATGTTAAATCCCCATGGCTAGAACTTCCATGGCAGAAGCAGGATCCCTGTTCCCCAACCTGCACTTCTGGCTGGGCAGAGGGGCTGAAGACCAAAAGAACTGGACAAATACAGAGTTGGTAATCTTTTTATTATTTTTCCCTTGGCACCCGTACGCCAGCCCCCATGATGTTTTCAGAAATCCCTCTAATACATAATCAAATTAAAGGAGTTGTCCGGCAATTACTGATCGTGCGGTCTAGGTGATGAAACCCCCACTGATTACATGAACAGGAGTCTGTTGTACCACTTATTTCTATGGAGATCGATGAGTGCAGTTCCTCTTCCTGTGGGGGTCCCATCATTGAGACCCCTACTGATCAGCAAGTAAGACCGTATCCTATGGACTTGTTATCACCGGACAACCCCTTTAAGTATCCTGGGTTTAGTGTCACTTTAACATTCTTTACAATTATTTTTGGCACAGTTATTTGCGGTTGTAATGGCTGTTCTGTTACAGCTTTATTACATTATGTTACATTTTGTTATATTTTGTTGCTTCTTCCCCAGAATTTACATTCTCCCTCTTATCACTAATTTTCGGGGAGTGAAGTGTTCTCCTTGCTGCCTGAGCAGTACTTTATCGCTGTAGATTTAGTGTAAGTGCTTTCTGGAGACACTTTGGAGCGGCTGTAGTTTTGCTATGGATACAGAGAAGCAGACCCTGGATGTGCACTTTATTAGCCATTCTGAGTAATTGATACTAAATGTGGCATTAAAAAAGGACATTATACCTTGAAATGGTGGAGAAAATACAGATTTCATGGGCTGGAACATTGTGGGAAGCTGCATCAGGGATTCAATGATACTGTTCAATGTTGGACCAGAGACTCTTATTCTAGAGGGACCGCAAAAGTCAATCCCAAATCCATATACATGTTCTGGTCCAGAAAAACCTTTAAATATGGAATTTTAACTTTTAGTTCACTGGCAACATAATTTTAAAGGAAACCTGCCGTTTTAAATAACCCACCCAAAATAAATACTTAATTAAAAACTATGATTAAAAAGAATTGCCCTTTTCCCATGTAAACTTATATGCAACTCACCTGATGTGAGTTCAATTACACTATGTAAATCCTGCATATTAAATGTTACTTGCATTGTTCTGCCTCCTTTCTCCTTATTGACAGGCTTCACTGCTAGGACAAACTGCTGTATGGGACATTGAGAGAGAGCTCTGTTACATCATTGGCCCCCATGTATGTATTTGATCACATGAAATCACAACAGCCTCCTTGAACTTCTACACCCCCCCCTCCCATCCTCTATGGAGGCAGCTGTGATTTCATGTGCTCCGAGATATACATGGTGTAGATGTTGCAAATAAGAGAAGAAAGCATGTCAGCTACTTAGCTGATGTCTGTGTCTCTCATGTGTATAGCAGAACATGTCAGGTACTTGTGTAGCTGATGTCTGTGTCTCACACATGTATATAGCAGAACATGTCAGGTACTTGTGTAGCTGATGTCGGTGTCTCACACATGTGTATAGCAGAACATGTCAGGTACTTGTGTAGCTGATGTCTGTGTCTCTCATGTGTATAGCAGAACATATCAGATACTTGTGTAGCTGATGTCTGTGACTCTTACATGTGTATATGAGAACATGTCAGGTACTTGTGTAGCTGATGTCTGTGGCTCACAAGTGTATAGGAGAACACAGCATGTCAGGTACCTGTGTAGTTGATGTCTGTGCCTCTCATATGTGTATAAGAGAACACAGCATGTCAGGCACTCATGTAGCTGATGTCTGTGTCTCACACATGTATAGAAGAAGAGAGTATGGAAGGTAGTTGTGTAGCTGATGTCTGTCTCACACATGTGTATAGGAGAACACAGCATGTCAGGTAGATGTGTAGCTGTTGTCTGTGTCTTTCAAATGTGTATCAGAGGACACAGCATGTCAGGTGCTTGTGTAGCTGATGTTTGTGTCTCACATGTGTGTAGGAGGAGAGAGCATGTCAGGTACTTGTGTAGCTGATGTTTGTGTCTCTCACATGTGTATCAGAGGACACAGCATGTCAGGTGCTTGTGTAGCTGTTGTCTGTGTCTCTCACATGTGTATCAGAGGACACAGCATGTCAGGTGCTTGTGTAGCTGATGTTTGTGTCTCACATGTGTGTAGGAGGAGAGAGCATGTCAGGTACTTGTGTAGCTGTTGTCTGTGTCTCTCACATGTGTATCAGAGGACACAGCATGTCAGGTGCTTGTGTAGCTGATGTTTGTGTCTCACACGTGTATAGGAGGAGAGAACATGTCAGACACTTGTGTAGCTGATATCTTTGTCTCTCACATGTGTATTGGAGGTCACAGCATGTCAGGTAGTTGTGTAGCTGATGTCTGTGTCTCTCAGGTGTATAGGAAGAGAGAGCTTGTCAGGTAGTTGTGTCTCACACGTGTATTGGAGAACATAGGAAGTCAGGTAGTTGTGTAGCTGATGTCTGTGTCTCTCACAGGCAGAAGATAAAGCCCAAACACTATCTATCAATGTTTTACCGTACATTAAACTCAGACACAATAGCAGGGGTAACGGGTGACATCACTCTCTCTCTCTCCATGTGCCTGGGCTCATTTACATAATATGATTTTAAAATGACTGTGTGAATTAACTACATAAAGGCTTGGATGGAATCCTATTGAGCTGCTCTAATAGAGTTCTTTAAGTGCTGAATGCTGAGAAGAGGCATGGGACATGGGGAAGGGTAGATGGGAGGAGCCAGCCAAGCAGGATACGCCCCTTCTGATCCAGGCATGATAACATAAAGTTTATTTATGCGGATATAAGGGAAAACATTTTTAGATAAAAAGAAGGCTGGCATTTAGTTAATCAAGCTGTATGGGCACCTGTCACTAGCTGTATTTGTGAAAATATGGTGATAGGTTCCCTTTAAAAGGCATCTGTCTGGTCCAAAATGCCTCCCCGAACAAGTAATAGTGTGATTTAGGATATGTTACTAGGAGCAGAATTATACCCTACCGTAGGGAGCCATAGTTGTCCATGGGGACATCTGTCCGACCGCATATACACCCCCACAACGACTGTCTGAAAGGGGCCTTAGTCTGTGATTGCGTTTCTACCTAAGTCTGCATCATGCCATTCCTCAGGCAAATCTGGCACATCATTTCACTATTACAGGAGTCCGGCTGTGTAGTCTGGACCTCCCCTTATAACAGCAGTCTGTCTGTGTAGTCTGAACTGTCCCCTATAACAGCAGTCTGGCTGTGTAGTCTGGACTGTCCATTATAACAGCAGTCTGGCTATGGACATCCCCCAATTCAGCAGTCTAGCTGTATAGTCTTGGACGCCTATAGCTATGAAGTCTGTACCGCCCCATAGCAGCAGTCTGCCTGTGTAGTCTGGACCACCCCCTATAACAGCAGTCTGTCTGTGTAGTCTGGACCGCCCCCTATAACAGCAGTTTGTCTGTGTAGTCTGGGCCGCCCCCTATAACAGCAGTCTGTCTGTGTAGTCTGGACCGCCCCCTATAATAGCAGTCTGTCTGTGTAGTCTGGACCTCCCCCTATAACAGCAGTCTGTCTGTGTAGTCTGGACCGCCCCCTATAACAGCAGTCTGTCTGTGTAGTCTGGACCGCCCCCTATAACAGCAGTTTGTCTGTGTAGTCTGGACCGCCCCCTATAACAGCAGTCTGTCTGTGTAGTCTGGACCACCCCCTATAACAGCAGTCTGGCTGTGTAGTCTGGACCGCCCCCTATAACAGCAGTTTGTCTGTGTAGTCTGGACCGCCCCCTATAGCAGCAGTCTGGCTGTGTAGTCTGGACCGCCCCCTATAGCAGCAGTCTGTCTGTGTAGTCTGGACCTCCCCCTATAGCAGTAGTCTGGATGTGTAGTCTGGACCGCTCCCCTATAGCAGCAGTCTGGATGTGTAGTCTGGACCGCTCCCCTATAACAGCAGTCTGGCTGTGTAGTCTGGACCGCCCCCTATAGCAGCAGTCTGTCTGTGTAGTCTGGACTTCCCCCTATAACAGCAGTCTTTCTGTGTAGTCTGGACTGCCCCCTACAGCAGCAGTTGTTAACAAAACCATCATCTGTTATAATCAGTGTTGCTGAGTTGAAGTTCTTTACTTGAGAACTGGATATTTGTTCCATTAAGTTTTTTAAATTTAGATTTGCTTTTGTTATGCAATTTTTTTTTTACATTCTCGACCTAATACTTGAGGTTCTTCATAATTAGTGACACCGTAGTAGAGACGGGTGGTGGATGTTGTCTTTTAAGATTCATTGTTCATTGTTTCCTTCAAGGTATAAATCCATGAATGTATGGTTCACTATAATCCTCCGATACGTTGTGCGTTTTCCATAAACTAAATGCTCATCAACCTTTGGAAGGGTATTTCAACCAGAACTGTGAAAAGTAGAGCAACGATGAAGGTCAAAGCGCAGTGTCCAATGAAGAGATACAACTAGTGGAAGGAAAACATGGGAGATCCTTGGGTTAAAGTTGTTCATTTCAGGCTAAAAAATAGTTAGTGATTGGAAAATCTATAATACCACATCTATACATATGAAACCCTGAGTGATTGTATCTTCAAGTGGGACCAAAATAGGGTTGGCATCTGCAGGACTTTTGGGGTCCTTTTTATGTCAGAACATCATGATACATCTGCACAGGCTGTTACACTGTCTCCCCGTCCACCTGCTCCATCAGCAATCTCCCCTCCCTCTGCCTACTGCGATCTCACACACTTCACTAGGTGGAAATGCTCCTGCACAGTGTAACAGCTTGTGAAGAAGGTAACTCCTGTTATTAGCATAATTATAAAAGTTGATGTTAGAAGGAAGGAGGCAATGGATAAGAAATATAAGAAGATTACCACAGTCCCGGTGCCTGGATTATGAGTAATGTCCCTGGTTTATCATGGTTGATTCTGAAGGCAGATATTTTTTAATGAGTACTCACCATGTTGAGATCCTGATAGTGAAAAAGCTCCTCCTGTAGGCCAGCGTAAAAGTAGATAATAATAGGATGGACCAGATAACCGGCGTAGCTTATCTTAGATAGGAAACCCCATACATCGAAAGACAGCAAAGTGGTCACTATACCTGGAGGGAGAAAGTGGAAGCCATTTATTACAATCTGCCCTGTAGAGGGCGCTGTAATCTTGTGTGGGGGCAGCCTGACATCTCTATGGACGTGGGGAATTAGATTGTTACTGACAAAGTAACAACAACAAATATTCTAAATGGGAATCTCTCAGTAGGAACCAGGTAAAACTACAGTTAGTGTTATGTATCGTCCCTTGAGAGATATATACTCAGACCTTGGTGCATGTTCTTAGTAGCAGCAGAACTGTGAAATGTGGATCTATATTTTGGAATCTTAATGCATAAGGGATATGCCCTCACACTGCTATGATCTTTGCCTCTAACTTCACCTCAGCCACTCACCATCTGCTCTGAGTAACTGCTGTAATTTTTAACTAGAAGCTTACTTCAGCTTTTACTCAGAGAAAAGGACACAGGCCATGTAGCTGTTTAATACATAAAGAGCACAGCAGTGTGAGGACACACCCCCAGTGCACTTGAAGAAGCTACAATCTTGCATTTTAATCTATATTTTACAGTCCTGCCTTTAGTATGAGCTCCGGTGGTTTGGGCTTAACTTTATTTGGGCAGTCAGGAACTTGGGAGTGATATCACATGCAGACATATATAGATGGGTATCATCAGCATAGAGATGATACTGGAAACCAAATCTGCTGATGGTTTGTCGGATGGGGGGTTAGAGGGACAATAGAAGAGGATCCAGGACTGAGCCCTAAGGAACCCCGACACTGAGAGGAAGATGAGAAGAGAAAGATCCAGAAAAGGAGACACTGAAAGTGCGGTCAGAGAGAGAGTGCAGGGTCCTTCAGGCCAATGGAGCGAAGCCTCCTGAGGAGGAGCTGGTGGTCCACAGTATCGAACGCTACCGATAGATCCAGATGAATAAGGAGCAAATAGTCACCTTTGGGTTTAGCAGTGAGGAGATCATTGGAGACTTTAGTAAGAGCAGTTGTAGTGGAGAACATAGAGCGGAAACCAGATTGTAGGGGGTCAAGGAGGGAGTTAGCTGAGAGATAGCGGGTTAGTCGAGAATAGACCAGGCGTTCCAGGAGTTTGGAGATGAAAGGGAGGATAGAGACTGGTTGATTTATAGGAGCACTGGATGGGTCCAGGGAAGGTTTCTTTAGTAATGGCGTAAGAACTGCAGGTTTGAGGCATAGACACCAGAAGAGAGAGGTTGAAGATGTTAGTTAGGTGAGAAGTGACTGCTTGGGAGAGACTGTACCAGATGAAGGGGATGGGGTGAACAGGGTGAAGTACCTGAGGGAAGGTGTCAGATCCATTATTGTCTTGATAGTAAAGCGCCATAGTGATACATACTATAATATAAAGCCATAATAGTACTATACCTCCGTATCCTTCATGGCACAGAATAAAGATCAAACCAAGAACCACGGCCCACAGAGTGCGGTGAAGTCCTTGGTAAAGTGCGGCCATGATGGAGTAAGAGCTCTGGGTGTCATCTAAAACAAAAGCCAGCGATATGACTGTGAGCATGAGGGCCAGGGCAGAGATCCATCCCAAGGCGGCTTGTGTCTATAGGAAATACATAAGGCATGAAAAGACAAGTAACGGATTCATAATCAGACCAGAGAACATGGTTACACTCCCTCCCTGTGACATTGCATGCATAGACCTCCAAAATATAGTTGGACCTCTTTTAGCTGAGTTAATTCCACTAAATACTGTGAGAAAGTGAGAGGTGTTGTGTGGGAAAACCGCTATCTGTCCTACAGGCAGATGAAATGCTGGTGGTAAAAGCCCTGGGTTTGTCTGCAGTAACCCAAGGGTTAATGCAGACATGATAAGCAGGAATAGTCTGTTTTGTCTGTGTTGGCCTAGCTAACACAGACACATTTGTAATGTCCGTACTGGGCCTGCTTATTATGGAGTAGGGGTAGGCTGGTAGTGGGACTCCTACTCCACCCGGGCTTCGTCCTGGGCTTTTGTATAGCCCACAGGTGCAGGTCACAGGCCTCGTTAGGGTCTGATTTAGTCTGCAGGCCAGAAGCAGTAGGGGAGGCCCTACCTGGAGAGCTGAAAGTGAGGTTGCATTCTCACAGCAAAGGTAACTGAGGGTCTCCTGTCTTGCTGCTGGCCAAGAGCGTGTGCCAGGCAGCCTGGTACCCGGATAGCTAGGGTCCTCAAAATGTATTAGACAGCGCCTAGCCGGGCCGGAATTACTTTTATAATGTTTTTGCATGTGCCTAAGCCAAGGCTGAATTTGTGTTCTGTTTTGCAAGTGTGAATAAACACTTAAGTTGGACTTTTAAACCTGCGTGTGTCACTGCTTCCTGCACTGCTACCAGTCAACTACCAGAGCAATTCCCCACATATGGTGGAGGATGCGGGCATAGTGCAGTGAAGTATACACTAGTGCATGTCCGGGACAGCACTGAAGCTGCAAGCCACGGCCATGGAGGAGTTAATCAAGCAGCTTGTCCAGTCCAATGTGCAGCAGCAAGAGACAAACAGATTGCTGCTCCAGCAGGTAACAGCCCTGACCGCTGCTCAGCAAAGGACTGTCCCAGCAATGACGGTGAAGGACGCCAGGAAAGAGGTCCGCAAAGCTATAACCAAGATGACCGCCGAGGATGATGTGGAGGCCTATCTGACAGGCTTTGAGAGGGTGGCCACCCGAGAGAGGTTGCCACAGCAGCACTGGGCAGAGGTGTTGGCCCCCTTCCTCGTCGCTGATCCCCAGCAGGCATACTACGACCTGAGTGAGGAGGATGCCCAGGACTACTCCAAGGTAAAGGCAGAGATCTTGGCCCGACTAGGAGTGGATCAGCATCTACGCGCTCAAAGAGTGAATAGCTGGAGATACCAGGAGGCGCTACCACCGAGGGGGCAGATGCACCAACTTGTTCACTTGGTCCGCAAGTGGCTTCAGCCGGAGACATCAACCCCAGCCCAGATGGTCGAGAAGGTTGTTTTGGACCGTTTCCTGAGGGCCTTGCCGGGTGAGATCCAACAATGGGTGGGACACGGGGACCCGTCTGATGCCGAGGCGTTGGTGGGGTTGGTGGAGAGGTTTTGTGCCACTCAGGCCCTAACAAAGAAAGCCCCTTATACCCAGACAGGCCTTAAGGCACGGAAGGTCTTGTCACCCACAAATTCCCGGGGCAGGACAACGCCCAATGTCCGGGAAGTACCCCAGGGGAGGAGGAGGGGGGAGGCTCCCACCTGTTGGACCTGCCATGAGCCAGGTCATATTGCAGCCCATTGCCCCAATTCCTCAGAGCCCATGGACTGCAGTTCCGCCAGAAGGGTTTCTCTCTATGCTGCCCCTGTCTACACAGCTACTAGCCCCGACTCTGCTGATGAGCGCCACCTGTGCCGGGTGACTGTGGCAGGGCATCCAGCGTTGGCCCTGCTGGACTCAGGCAGTCGGGTGACCTTGATTAATGGGTCCCTCACAGACCCCAAGGCAGTCACAGGGCGCACAATTGGAGTCCTGTGCATCCATGGGGACGTAAAGGACTACCCCACCACAGTTATTAACTTCCAGACCTCTTGTGGAGAGACACTACATGAGGCAGCGGTTGTCAAGAACTTGCCCCATGACCTTATCTTGGGACGGAACTTCCCCATGTTCTGGACTCTATGGCGGGGAAACCAAGAGTTGGGGGGTTGTTCTCCTGTGTTGTCTGGTCAGATCTCTGAAGCCGAGCCTGATGACCCAGACTCTGGAGTTCCTGCCGTAGGGGTGACCGCCACAGAAGATGGAAGTGTAATGTTTCCCCTAGATGTTATGGCAGGCGAAACTGAGGAGGTAGTGACAGGACCGCAGTTGTCTGATTTGGAGGTATCCCGTGACAACTTTGGTACTGCCCAACTCCAGGACCCCACTCTGGTCCGCGCCAGAGAAAATGTGGTAGAAATTAATGGCGTACCTCAGCACCCAGGTGCGGATAAGTTGTTCCCTCGTGTGGTGGTAAATCAGGAGTTGTTGTACCGCATTGATAAGGTCCACGGTGAAACCCGGGAGCAGTTAATGGTGCCTCAGCCATATCGTCAGATGGTGTTAGACCTTGCACATAAGCATGTGATGGGAGGGCACCTAGGTACCACAAAAACTCTGGAACGCATCTTGCAGCGTTTTTACTGGCCAGGAGTATATGATAGGGTAAAAAGGTATTGTGAAACTTGCCCTGATTGTCAATTGCATGCTCCCATGGTACACTTTCGAAGTCCGTTGGTACCTCTGCCCATTATTGAGGTACCCTTTGAAAGGGTCGCCATGGATTTGGTCGGTCCTTTAGTTAAATCTGCTTGGGGGCATCAGCATATCCTGGTAGTCATGGACTATGCTACCCGATATCCTGAGGCCATCCCACTGCGGCACACCTCTGCGAAACTAATTGCTAAAGAGTTGTTTGCCATGTTCTGTCGGGTGGGACTTCCCAAGGAGATCCTCACAGATCAGGGGACTCCTTTTATGTCAAAAGTCACCAAGGAGCTATGTCGGCTCTTTAATATTAAACAGTTACGCACCTCTGTGTACCATCCTCAGACGGATGGATTGGTAGAACGGTTCAACAAAACTTTAAAGAGTCTGCTAAAAAAAGTGGTAAACAAGGGTGGGAAGGACTGGGATGTACTATTGCCATATTTAATGTTCGCCATCCGAGAGGTCCCACAAGCCTCTACTGGGTTCTCACCGTTTGAGTTAGTGTATGGCAGACATCCCAGGGGTCTCCTGGACATAGCCAAGGAGACATGGGAACAAGAGCCCACCCCCCACAAAAGTGTAATAGACCATATCGCAGATATGCAGGACAGGGTGGCAGCCGTCATGCCCATTGTCAAAGAGCATATGGAGGAGGCACAAAGAACTCAAAGCCGGGTTTATAACAGGTCAGCAAAAGTAAGGAGCTTTAGTCCCGGTGATCGTGTGTTGGTGCTAGTCCCCACTGTAGAAAGTAAGTTTCTCGCTAAATGGCAAGGACCGTATGAGGTTATAGAGAAAATAGGAGAGGTGAACTACAGGATACGTCAGCCCGGACGGAGAAAACCCGAGCAGACTTATCATGTAAATCTGTTGAAGGCCTGGAAAGACAGAGAGAGTCTGCATACAGAGATGGTTCTGGCTAGTCCAACTCCTGCGATACCCTCACAGGCTGCAGATAAGCCAGTGCCAGAGGCAGAAGTGCGAATAGCCGATACCCTTACCAAAGAGCAACAGCGAGAGGCTCGAGAGTTTGTAGCAAGAAATACAGATGTGTTCTCAGAGTTGCCAGGCTACACATCTGTAATTAAACATGATATTGTCACTGAGCCAGGGGTAAGGGTGAGATTTAGGCCGTACCGAGTCCCCGAAGCTCGTAGACAAGCCATATCAGAAGAAGTTCAGAAGATGCTGAAGCTAGGGGTTATTGAGGAGTCCAAAAGTGAGTGGGCCAGTCCAATTGTTCTAATTCCCAAACCGGATGGGACGTTGCGATTTTGCAACGATTTTAGAAAATTGAATGAGGTGTCTAAGTTTGATGCCTATCCCATGCCCCGGGTGGACGAGCTTATTGAGAGACTAGGGGGTGCTCGGTACTTCACCACCCTGGATCTAACTAAAGGATATTGGCAGGTACCCCTGACAGATAGGGCTAAAGAAAAGACAGCCTTTATCACCCCTGAGGGCCTTTTTCACTATGTTGTATTACCGTTTGGGCTTCATGGGGCCCCCGCTACCTTTTAACGGTTAATGGACATAGTGTTAAAGCCACATAGGAGATACGCCTCCGCCTATCTAGATGACATTATCATCTACAGCCAAGACTGGGCGAGTCACTTGGCCAAGGTACAGGCCGTAGTGAACTCTCTAAGGGCAGCGGGCCTGACTGCAAACACCAAGAAGTGTGCGCTGGGAATGGAGGAGACACACTATTTGGGGTATGTGATCGGTCGAGGTATAATTAAACCTCAGATCAACAAGATTGACGCTATACAGGGTTGGCCTCAACCAGTGAGCACAAAGCAAGTCAGGGCATTCCTGGGCATTGTAGGGTACTACAGACGGTTTATACCAAACTTTGCCACCATGTCCGCTCCCCTGACAGACCTGCTGAAGGGTAAAAGGCCTGTCATGGTGCGGTGGAATGAACAAGCAGAAGGTGCTTTTCAGGCATTGAAGTCTGCGTTGTGTGGATCTCCCATCCTCATTGCGCCAAACTTCAAGAGAGAGTTTATTGTGCAGACGGATGCGTCAGATGTAGGACTGGGAGCTGTCCTGTCTCAGGAGGTGAATGGCGAGGAACACCCCATTACTTACCTGAGCAGGAAGCTCACGCCAGCTGAAAAAAATTACAGTATCGTAGAGAAGGAATGTCTGGCGATAAAGTGGGCATTAGAGTCCCTACGGTACTACTTGCTGGGACGACAGTTCCGTCTCATAACTGACCACTCTCCTCTCACGTGGATGAGTAGAACTAAGGAGAAGAATGCCAGGGTCACTAGGTGGTTCTTGTCCCTCCAAAATTTCAGTTTCATGGTGGAGCACAGAGCCGGGAAGCTACAGGGCAATGCGGATGCCTTGTCCCGAACGCATTGCTTAATGTCAGGAGTTCGCCCCGGTGGGTCTGAACTGAGGGGGAGGGTATGTGAGAAAGTGAGAGGTGTTGTGTGGGAAAACCGCTATCTGTCCTACAGGCAGATGAAATGCTGGTGGTAAAAGCCCTGGGTTTGTCTGCAGTAACCCAAGGGTTAATGCAGACATGATAAGCAGGAATAGTGGGGGACATTTACTTAAAGTGTCGGTGTCTGCATTGGCTTTGTTACCGACCTGCTCTCGGAAAGAAGATACACATTTAATATTGTAGAGCTGTGCAGAGACATTTCTGTCCCCGAGCCCATTTTCTGTCCCCGAGCCCATTTTCTGTCCCTGGGACCAAAATCTGTCCCAAGCACCAGAAATGTGTCCAACAGTCCCTGCTAGACCAGTTTTCTTTTGGTCTACTTTCCGCCAGTTTACAGCACCCAAAAATGGCTGTGACACATATTAATTCTGTCTGAGTTTCCACTCCGCCAAAGCCACGCCCCTTTTCGGAGAAGAGTCGGAGCAGACGGAAAAAGTCATTTTTTCTGTCCCCGACAGCTAATAAATAGGTCTGAGAGCAGAACATGTGGTGAGAGCGCCACAAAACTGGCGGAAACGCCATAGTAAATGTCCCCCAGTCTGTTTTGTCTGTGTTGGCCTAGCTAACACAGACACATTTGTAATGTCCGTACTGGGCCTGCTTATTATGGAGTAGGGGTAGGCTGGTAGTGGGACTCCTACTCCACCCGGGCTTCGGTCCTGGGCTTTTGTATAGCCCACAGGTGCAGGTCACAGGCCTCGTTAGGGTCTGATTTAGTCTGCAGGCCAGAAGCAGTAGGGGAGGCCCTACCTGGAGAGCTGAAAGTGAGATAACTGAGGGTCTCCTATCTTGCTGCTGGCCAAGAGCGTGTGCCAGGCAGCCTGGTACCCGGATAGCTAGGGTCCTCAAAATGTATTAGACAGCGCCTAGCCGGGCCGGAATTACTTTTATAATGTTTTTGCATGTGCCTAAGCCAAGGCTGAATTTGTGTTCTGTTTTGCAAGTGTGAATAAACACTTAAGTTGGACTTTTAAACCTGCGTGTGTCACTGCTTCCTGCACTGCTACCAGTCAACTACCAGAGCAATTCCCCACAATACTAACAACAAAAATGACGTAAGGCCAGTTTAACCCTTTTGCAATAATTAAAACTTTTATTTGAGAATTTAAAACATTTGACAGAGAACACAAATAACAAATGATCAGGAAGTGGGAACCTGCTGCTGAAATTATGGGGGTCATTTACTAAGGGCCCGATTCGCGTGTTACCCGAATATTTCCGATTTGCGCCAATTGTACCTGAATTGCCCCGGGATTTTGGCGCACGCGATTGGATTGTGGCGCATCGGCGCCGGCATGAGCGTGACGGAAATCGGGGGGCGTCGCCGAGCGAAAACCCCACATATTCGGAAAAACTGACGCATTTAAAAACGGAAAATGTGTCGCTCGGGACGCGCTTACCTTCACTCAGCCGGCCTCGGTGAATTCCGGCGCGTTCAGATGCTTTTCAGCGCAGCAGCGCCTCCTGGTGGACGGCGGAGGAACTACCATATTAAATCCCGGCCGGACCCGAATCCAGAGCAGAGAACACGCCGCTGGATCGCGAATGGACCGGGTAAGTAAATCTGCCCCTATGTCTTTATGAAATGCCCATTAATGGCTATTTCTTGCCCCTTCATTGTGATAAGTTCTCAAATGAAGGGAAGGAGAAGGGGGACAGGGATTAGAGAGAGGGAAGGGGTGGGGGGTCAGTATGACGCAGTCAGTGGAGCTTTCACTGGATTACACCCTGGGGCACATTTACTTACCCATCCTGCGCGTTCCCAGAAAGTGCATTGTCCGATGATTATCCACTGTGCCGCGATTCACTAAGATCGTGCGCCCGATATCCTGCATGTGTCGCTTCCCCGCTCAGGTCCCCGGAGTTCACCTTCTTCTTCCTGGTCCATGGAAGTGCTTGATCTTGAGACACAATTTGAAAGTTAAATCCTGCGCTCAGTCCGAATCAGTCCGATCGTCCGACAGCCACGCCCCCCAATTTCTGCCGCATGAAAGCAGCGCAGCAGATTATGACAAGTTTGAGAACTTATCACAATCAAAAATGCCGCGCCCAGGACTAAGGTAATAGCCATTAATGGGCATCTCATAAAGACATAATTTCAGCAGCAGGTTCCCACTTCCTGATCATTTGTTATTTGTGTTCTCTGTCAAATGTTTTAAATTCTCAAATAAAAGTTTTAATTAGCGCAAAAGGGTTAAACTGGCCTTACGTCATTTTTCTTGTTAGTATTGCATTGCATAGGACACTGCATTACATTGTTTAAGCTTGAGATGCAATATCAATTACCGCCACTATACAATTAATGGCGCTGTGTTTGGTGTGTAGGGAAGAGACTGTAACCATTGCCTGAACACTGCAGCCTCCTCAAACATCTGATCTGTGGTACTGAATACATGATTACAGTGTGGGCTGCTACTGTGAGCACAGGTCCCTGCGCTGTGATTAAAGGAAATCTTCCATCAATATCCATCATGATAAACCACATTCATAGATCCAGGCACGGTGAATGTGGTCATCATCTTATATTTGATATTCATGGCCTTCTAACTTCTAAAAATCAACTTTTATGACTATGCTAATGAACCAGAAGGACTCTGGAGGCTGCTACCAGAGCCCCTCCGAGCTGTAGCTTCATAGGTTATTACACTGTGCAGGAGCACCCCCCCCCCCTCCCCACTGTATGTGAATGTAACAATTTAAAAAAGTAATGCAAATGAGTCTGAGGGGCTCCCCGCTCCATTAGCACCTATGGAGCCCAGTGCCCCTCAGGTGCATTTGCATAATAAAAAAAAATTTCTGTGAAAACCAGGGAATAAGAAGCTAAAAGAAGAGCAGATCCTGCCAGAAGGGGGCAGACACCAGTATGTCAGTGTGCTTGGTTTACAGGCCTTCATCCTGGTGGTAGATTTCCTTTTAATCTGGAAAATATTCTAACATCACTAATTCACAGACTAATCCTAAACATATAAAGAAATCCTTTCTCTTCAGATCAGTACAGGCGGTCCCCTACTTAAGAACACTCGACTTACATACGACCCCTAGTTACAAACGGACCACTGGTAATTTCCTGTACTTTAGCCTTAGGCTACAATAATCAGCTGTAACAGTTATCACAGGCGTCTGTAATGAAGCTTTAGTGTTAATCCTGATTCTTATGACAACCCAACATTTTTAAAATCCAATTGTTACAGAGACCAAAAAAGTTCTGTCTGGGATTACAATGATAAAATAAACAGTTCCGACTTACATACAAATTCAACTTAAGAACAAACCTACAGACCCTATCTTGTATGTAACCCGGGGACTGCCTGTACTCAGAATACAACCCCCCAAAACTGAAATCTGAAATCTCTTACCCTGTTCTTAAAGTAAAGACTTTGCTTCCCGACTAAAAGAATTGCAAGAATCATCCCGACAAGGAAAGGTCCGTATCGGCAGTAGGGTCTGTCGTAATATTCCGCCCAATAATTCTCCCGACACTGGCTGCGGACAGAGATTATAATAATAAAACTAATTCCTTTATTTATATAGCGCCCACAGATTCTGCAGCGTTGTACAGAGCTTGTCTTATAAAATGCTGAATAATCATGAGCAGATCGAGCACAAGATCGGTCATATCAGAGACGAGTGGGGGGGGGGGTGTTACTGACCTTTCACATTTCGGGTAGCGAATTGGAAGTTTTAAAAAGTACGAAATTAAGGTGGTGGCGATGACAGAGGCGGCACAGGTCAATGTCACGACTGCAATCATGACGCGCTTAGCTCTGCACAAGAGGACAAGGAAGGGTTAATTCATTTCTTATGTCTTTTGGTTACAATGTATCAACATCTTGTGATTTATCAATGAGCGCCCTATTCTTATACAGTGGGGAAAATAGTATTTAGTCAGCCATAGAGATGAGCGAACATACTCGTCCGAGCTTGATGCTCGATCGAGCATTAGCGTACTCGTAACTGCTCGTTGCTCGGACGAGTATTTCGCCCGCTCGAGAAAATGGCAGCTCCCGCCGTTTTGCTTTTTGGCGGCCAGAAACAGAGCCAATCACAAGCCAGGAGACTCTGCACTCCACCCAGCATGACGTGGTACCCTTACACGTGGATAGCAGTGGTTGGCTGGCCAGATCAGGTGACCCTGGGATAGACTAGCCGCTGCCCGCGCTGCTCGGATCATTCTCTGTCTGGATGCCGCTAGGGAGAGAGCTGCTGCTGGTCAGGGAAAGCGTTAGGGTGTTCTATTAGCTTACTGTTAGGCAGGAGTGATTCTACAAGAACCCAACAGCCCTTCTTAGGGCTACAATAACGTTATACTTTTTTTTTTTATTTGCTTGTGGCTGGGCTTGCTGGCACTAGTAGTGCAGCTAGTACCATATTGTGAGGGATTTGCAGGGGGACTTGCTACCGTTGTGTTTAGCTCTTAGTGACACACATATCCACCTCAAACACCAAAGTGGGAAAATTTATTAGGGGTTTGATTTCAATTAGGCACAGTCTGCCAGTTTCTTTTTATTTTACGTTTATTTTTTCATAACTCAGCGTCATCTCATCTTGCATAGTAGTGTGCTTTAATACTTGGCTAGAAAATAGCCATAGGAGAATCCAAACGGCTTACTTACGCCTACAGTAGCGTTATATATATTTGATTTCTGGTTGATCTGCTGGTGGCTGTAGTTGCTGCAGTGCATCTACTAGCAAATTGTGAGCAATTTGGAGTCAGACTTGCGACCACTGTGTTTTAGTGACGCACATATCCATCGCAAAGACCGAAGTGGGAAAATTTATTAGGGCCCGGGGTTGGATTTCAATTAGGCACAGTCTGCCATTTCCTTTTTTATTTTACGTTTATTTTTTTAATAACTCAGTGTCATCTCATCTGGCATAGCAGTGTGCTTTCATACTTGGCTAGAAAATAGCCATAGCAATAGGATAGCATCGTTTGGTTTTAAAAACTAAAAAACACACCAAAAAAAAAAAAACACAAAAAAAAGTTAAAAAAAAAATTAAAGTTATAACTCTCATTTTCAAAATGTTTAACCCGAGGGCTAGGGGTAGAGGACGAGGGCGTGGACGTGGGCGTCCAACTACTGCAGGGGTCAGAGGCCGTGGTCCTGGGCGGGGTGAGACACCACCTGCTGATGAGGGAGCAGGGGAACGCCGCAGAGCTACACTCCCTAGGTTCATGTCTGAAGTTACTGGGACTCGTGGTAGAGCACTGTTGAGGCCAGAACAGTGCAAACAGGTGATGTCGTGGATTGCCGACAATGCTTCGAGCAATTTGTCCACCAGTCAGTCTTCCACGCAGTCCACCCATGTCACCGAAATCGGCACTCCTCCAGCTCCTGCACCTCAGCCTCCTCCCCCCCAGTCTGCCCCCTCCCAGCAAAATTTGCCATTTAAACCGGCATACTCTGAGGAACTGTTTTCTGGACCCTTCCCACAGTCACAAACCACTTGTCCGGTTGCTGATGAGCAATTTTCCGATGCCCAGGTTTTCCACCAGTCGCAGTCTATGGGTGATGATGACCTTGTTGACGTACTGGAAGAAGTGTGTAAAGAGGTGTCCGACGATGAGGAGACACGGTTGTCAGACAGTGGGGAAGTTGTTGTCAGGGCAGGAAGTCCGAGGGGGGAGCAGACTGAGGGATCGGAGGATGATGAGGTGACAGACCCAAGCTGGGTTGAGAGGCCGGGTGAACACAGTGCTTCTGAGACGGAGGAGAGTCCTCGACCAGAACAGGCTGGAAGAGGCAGTGGTGGGGCCAGACGGAGAGGCAGGGCCAGAGCTGGTGCATCAGCGCCAAATGTGTCAACTAGTGAAGCTCCCGTGGCGAGGGCTCCTGCGGCGAGGGCTAGATTTTCAGAAGTCTGGAGGTTCTTTAAGGAAACACCGGATGACCGACGGACTGTGGTGTGCCACATTTGCCAAACCAGGATCAGCAGGGGTTCCACCACTAATAGCTTAACTACCACCAGTATGCGCAGGCATATGAATGCTAAACACCCCACTCAGTGGCAACAAGCGCGTTCACCTCCGGCCGTGCACACCACTGCTCCTTCCCCTGTGTCAGCTGATAGTCAGCCCCCTGCCCAGGACCCTGCCACAAAAACCCCATTGTCGCCTCCACGATCCTCCACAGCATCCACCAGCGTTCAGCTCTCCATACCCCAGACGCTGGAGCGGAAACGCAAATATAGTGCAACCCACCCGCACGCCCAAGCCCTTAATGTGCACATCTCCAGATTGCTAAGCCTGGAGATGCTGCCCTATAGGCTAGTAGAGACCGAGGCCTTTCGCAGCCTCATGGCGGCGGCCGCCCCTCGGTATTCGGTCCCCAGCCGCCACTACTTTTCCCGATGTGCCGTCCCAGCCCTGCACCAGCACGTGTCAGACAACATCATCCGTGCCCTGACCAACGCCGTTTCTGACAAGGTCCACCTGACCACGGACACGTGGACGAGTGCTGCCGGGCAGGGCCACTATATATCGCTGACGGCACATTGGGTTAACTTGGTGGAGGCTGGGACCGAGTCTGACCCTGGGGCTGGTCATATACTGCCGACGCAGAGGATTGCGGGGCCTACCTCGGTCCAGGTGTTTCAGGCCTACTATGCCTCCTCCTCCTCCCACCCCTCCTCCACCTCCTCCTCCTCCGAATTACCATCCGTGGGCATGGCGCCATCAGTCGGTAGCTCTAGGCACAGCAGCAGTGCCGTCGCTAAGCGACAGCAGGCGGTGCTCAAACTGCTGAGCCTAGGTGATAAAAGGCACACCGCCCAAGAGCTATTACAGGGCATTCCACATCAAACTTGTTAACTTTGTCGCCACCCTGCTGTGTAAGCCACAAAATATACTGGAAAACTTTTTTCATTTACGGATATTATTTCAGCGCTTCTTGCGCAGATGTTTACATTCCCCTCACCCGCCATATCCCAAACTTATAAGAACGCTACTACACTTGATCTTATACAAAAGGTTCTTAGAAGTGCTGTTTGGGGAGTAGCCTAGAGACAGGGGCTTGGATTGGCGAAAGCTCGCCTGGCAGCGGAGCGCCAGCTCCATGCCAAGATCCAACTAACATAGTTTTAACTGCAGCACCTTTAATCTACTACTAGTTCACTGCCTCCATACATGGTCCCCTTATCAAACGAGCTGTGTCAGGCAGAATTTTGGGTTGTTTTCATGGCTTCCATGTTAACTTTGTCGCCACCCTGCTGTGTAATCCACAAAATATACTGGCAAACTTTTATCATGTACCGATATTATTTGAGCGCTTCTTGCTCACCTCCTTTGGTTCCTCTCTGCCACCCATTGGTTTGAAGCCTGAGTCCATTTAGGGTATGTCGCCATGCCACTCTCTAGCCTGCCGCTGCTGCCGCTGCCTCTGCATGCCGTCCCCTATAGTGTCAGGGTCAATTATTGGATGTTTTAGATGCTATCTAGCTTCATTCTGTCACTCTGTCATGGTCATGCTGTTGCCCATACTTTTGGCATAATGGTGCGATTAAGCAGCCTCAGAGGCATCCATGCATGCTGCCCCTGCTGTTTCCTGTCCATTTCCGTGGTGTTTCCATCCTTTTCTGAGGTTCCCAGGTGTTTGGCCAAGCTTCCCTGTGCAGAGCCTTGGTCCCCTTGAAAAATGCTCGAGTCTCCCATTGACTTCAATGGTGCTCGTTACTCGAAACGAGCACTCGAGCATCGGGAAAAGTTCGTCTCGAATAACGAGTACCCGAGCATTTTAGTGCTCGCTTATCTCTAGTCAGCCACCAATTGTGTAAGTTCTCCCAGTTATAAGATGAGAGAGGCCTGTAATGACATCATCAGTAGAACCTCAACAAAATGAGAAAATGAATCCAGAAAATCACATTGGGGCAGATTTACTTACCCGGTCCATTCGCGATCCAGCGGCGCGTTCTCTGCGGTGGATTCGGGTCCGGCCGGGATTCACTAAGATAGTTCCTCCGACGTCCACCAGGTGGCGCTGCTGCGCTGAAGTCCGCTGAAATGCACTAAAGTACACCGGCCTATTCCTGGTGAAGGTAAGTGCAAGCTCCGCGACACTTTTTGTTTTTTAAATGCGGTGGTTTTTCCGAATCCATCGGGTTTTTGTTCGGCCACGCCCCCCCCAACCCCGATTTCCGTCGCGTGCATGCAAGCGCCGTTGCGCCAAAATCCACTCGCCTGCGCCAAAATCCCGGGGCAATTCAGGGGAAATCGGTGCAAATCAAAAATATTCGGGTAACACGTTGGGAAAGCGCGAATCAGGCACTTTTCTCACAGACCCGTAACTTTTTCTTTAAGAGGCTCCTCTGTCCTCCCCTCAGTACCTGTAGTAATGGCATCTCTGTCCTCCCAGAACCACACGGGGACCTAGTGACCTATAGAAATCCCAAAACCACACAGGGACCTAGTGACTGACTTTCAGAAATCCCAAAACCACACGGGGACCTAGTGACCTGCAGAAATCCCAGAACCACACGGGGACTTAGTGACCTACAGAAATCCCAGAACCACACGGGAACCTAGTGACCTCCAGAAATCCCAGAACCACACAGGGACCTAGTGACTGACCTGCAGAAATCCCAAAACCACACGGGGACCTAGTGACCTGTAGAAGTCCCAGAACCACACGGGGATGTAGTGACCTGCAGAATTCCCAGAACCACACGGGGACCTAGTGACTGACCTGCAGAAGTCCCAAATCCACACGCGGACCTAGTGACCTGTAGAAGTCCCAGAACCACACGGGGACCTAGAGACTGACCTGCAGAATTCCCAGAACCACACGGGGACCTAGAGACTGACCTGCAGAATTCCCAGAACCACACAGGGACCTAGTGACTGACCTGCAGAAATCCCAAAACCACACGGGGACCTAGTGACCTGTAGAAGTCCCAGAACCACACGGGGATGTAGTGACCTGCAGAATTCCCAGAACCACACGGGGACCTAGTGACTGACCTGCAGAAGTCCCAAATCCACACGCGGACCTAGTGACCTGTAGAAGTCCCAGAACCACACGGGGACCTAGAGACTGACCTGCAGAATTCCCAGAACCACACGGGGACCTAGAGACTGACCTGCAGAATTCCCAGAACCACACAGGGACCTAGAGACTGACCTGCAGAAATCCCAGAACCACATGGGGACCTAGTGACCTGCAGAAATCCCAGAACCACACGGGGACCTAGTGACCTGCAGAAATCCCAGAACCACACAGGGACCTAGTGACTGACCTGCAGAAATCCCAGAACCACACATGGACCTAGTGACTGACCTGCAGAAATCCCAAAACCACACGGGGACCTAGTGACCTGCAGAAATCCCAGAACCACACGGGGACCTAGAGACCTGCAGAAACCCCAGAACCACACGGGGACCTAGTGACCTGCAGAAATCCCAGAACCATACAGGGACCTAGTGACTGATCTGCAGAAATCCCAAAACCACACAGGAACCTAGTGACATTGCAGAAATCCCAGAACCACACAGGGACCTAGTGACTGACCTGCAGAAATCCCAAAACCACACGGGGACCTAGTGACCTACAGAAATCCCAAAACCACACAGGGACCTAGTGACCTGCAGAAATCCCAGAACCACACGGGGACCTAGTGACCTGCAGAAATCCCAGAACCACACGGGGACCTAGTGACGGACGTGCAGAAATCCCAAAACCACACGGGGACCTAGTGACCTGCAGAAATCCCAGAACCACACGGGAACCTAGTGACCTGCAGAAATCCCAGAACCACACGGGGATGTAGTGACCTGCAGAATTCCCAGAACCACACGGGGACCTAGAGACCTGCAGAAATCCCAGAACCACACGGGGACCTAGTGACCTGCAGAAATCCCAGAACCACACGGGAACCTAGAGACCTGCAGAAATCCCAGAACCACACGGGGACCTAGAGACTGACCTGCAGAAATCCCAGAACTTCACGGGACCTAGTGACCTGCAGAAATCCCAGAACCACACGGGGACCTAGTGACCTGCAGAAATCCCAGAACCACACGGGATCTAGTGACCTGCAGAAATCCCAGAACCACACGGGGACCTAGAGACTGACCTGCAGAAATCCCAGAACCACACGGGGACCTAGTGACCTGTAGAAACCCCAGAACCACACAGGGACCTAGAGACCTGCAGAAACCCCAGAACCACACGGGGACCTAGAGACCTGCAGAAATCCCAGAACCACACAGGGACCTAGTGACTGATCTGCAAATATACCAGAACCACACAGGAACCTAGTGACATTGCAGAAATCCCAGAACCACACAGGGACCAAGTGACCTGCAGAAATCCCAAAACCACACGGGGACCTAGTGACTGACCTGCAGAAATCCCAGAACCACAGAAACACAACTTGTGGTGTTTGGAGATGAGTGACTGCTGAGCTGCATCCAGAGATCACCTACCTACTGTGCATCATGGGGAGAGGGGACATCATGACAAGGGGCTGTTCCTCTGCAAGGAACCAGGACGACTGATCCGTGTACATGAAAGAATAAATGGGGCCAAGTATCAGGAGATACTTTCAGCGCTGTGGTTCTGTGATCTTCAGAATTGCCTGTATCTTTGGTTCTGTAGCTTAAAGGGAACCTACCACCACGATTCTACCTATAAAGGTAGAACGGGTGGTAGGTGCATGTATGGGACGTGAGGAGAGCCCTTTTTAGAGCTAAACCTCACGTCCCCCTATCTTTTTAGAATCTCTATTGCCCTAATATGTAAATTTTGTAAAGCGACTACCAGGGCGTGGAGTAGCCGGACATGAGGCTACAGGTCGCGGCTACTCCACACCCCAGTAGCCTCTTCTCTCCTCCTACCCTGACATCTTTGGCGCGCAGCTTTGCTTTAATATGACACTAACAGGGGCTTTAAATCTTAAAAGGGTTCTCCAGTCACAGCAAGTTACTTGCTAACCTGCTGATCAGTGGGGGTCCCAGAGATGGAACCTCTACCACAGATGCTGCGAATGGGGGTCCCTGGTACCCCTGTTGTGCTGCAGATGACTGGAGCAGCCCGTTGCGCCGTTAATCTCTATGCATGATAGGCTGCGCTCTTCATCTTGAATGTAACAGGTACAATGGACCCCCGTTCTCGAGATCTGTGGGGGTCCCATCTCTGAGACCCCCACTGATTACAGCATAGGGCCTAACTTTCTATTACTGGAGATCCCTTTAAGACAGGGTCGTGTAAAGTGATCCTTCCCCTGCAGCCTCTAAACTTGACTCATCTCGGCCAAAATATTCTCAGCTCATTGTCGCTGGACTTTGGAGGAGATTTTTTTTCAGATATTTAGGCATATGGGTGAGATTTCCCTTAAAAGATTAAATACTAGAAAGGACATTTTTTACCCTGAGGGGGCTGGGAGTTTAATGGGGTAACATTTGGCAGGTTATTTACACTGTCGCCCTTCTCTAATTATTACAATTAAATACTGAAATACATTTGCAGAAGTAAAATCTATGTAAGGATCAGATCTAATATCGTGAAGGATATTGATGGGCTGAGTAATAGAGGTAAGTGGTGCTATTCCTACAATGAGGTAGTAATTGCTCGTCCCTTATATTAGTCTCCGGCCATACATTATATATACACTCACCGGCCACTTTATTAGGTACACCATACTAGTACCGGGTTGGACCCCCTTTTGCCTTCAGAACTGCCTCAATTCTTCGTGGCATAGATACAACAAGGTGCTGGAAGCTCCTCAGAGATTTTGGTCCATATTGACATGATGGCATCACACAGTTGCCGCAGATTTGTCGGCTGCACATCCATGATGCGAATCTCCCGTTCCACCACATCCCAAAGATGCTCTATTGGATTGAGATCTGGTGACTGTGGAGGCCATTTGTGTCCAGTGACCTCATTGTCATGTTCAAGAAACCAGTCTGAGATGATTCCAGCTTTATGACATGGCGCATTATCCTGCTGAAAGTAGCCATCAGATGTTACAGGGTACATTGTGCTCATAAAGGGATGGACATGGTCAGCAACAATACTCAGGTAGGCTGTGGCGTTGTACCAAGGGGCCCAAAGAGTGCCAAGAAAATATTCCCCACACCATGACACCACCACCAGCAGCCTGACCCGCTGATACAAGGCAGAATGGATCCATGCTTTCATGTTGTTGACGCCAAATTCTGACCCTACCATCCGAATGTCGCAGCAGAAATCGAGACTCATCAGACCAGGCAACGTTTTTCCAATCTTCTACTGTCCAATTTCGATGAGCTTGTGCAAATTGTAGCCTCAGTTTCCTGTTCTTTGCTGAAAGGAGTGGCACCCGGTGTGGTCTTCTGCTGCTGTAGCCCATCTGCCTCAAAGTTGGACGTACTGTGCATTCAGAGATGCTCCTCTGCCTACCTTGGTTGTAACGGGTGGCGATTTGAGTCACTGTTGCCTTTCTATCAGCTCGAACCAGTCTGCCCATTCTCCTCTGACCTCTGGCATCAACAAGGCATTTCTGCCCACAGAACTGCCGCTCACTGGATGTTTTTTCTTTTTCGGACCATTCTCTGTAAACCCTAGAGATGGTTGTGCGTGAAAATCCCAGTAGATCAGCAGTTTCTGAAATACTCAGACCAGCCCTTCTGGCACCAACAACCATGCCACGTTCAAAGGCCACAAATCACCTTTCTTCCCCATACTGATGCTCGGTATGAACTGCAGGAGATTGTCTTGACCATGTCTACATGCCTAAATGCACTGCCGCCATGTGATTGGCTGATTAGAAATTAAGTGTTAACGAGCAGTAGGACAGGTGTACCTAATAAAGTGGCCGGTGAGTGTATATATATACACATCAGTGGCCGGAGGGTAGGTATTAAGCGCAGGACTCCCAGACAGAGCGGTAAAGCTGAGGCTCTGCGCTCGCCATGATCTATGTTATTAATATCCCCAATCACTGGGGAGCGCTGAACCCTAACACACAGTAATGGCCACATAATGACATGGGCCCGGAGACACACTTACCTGACATACAGGAAGATTACAAGAGGGACGGTGAGATGGAACTGGAAATCAATGGAGAGATACCAGGTCCATCCGATGCACTGTAACACATAGGAAGTGCAGGGCTTATTACCTTCCGATTCTGTTATAGTACTGGTAAAAGTATGTGCCCCCCCCCCTCCCCATCCAATTATGAAGCCGCCCCTCTTCTCAGAAGACTATGGATAGTGTCTATGGGGTCAGGCACTGATGCTGGGGAGAAGGTTTAACTCATAGGGGCACATTTACTTACCCATTCCTTCGAGTTCACATAAAGTGCATTGTCCGTGTATAATGCCCTGTGCCGTGATTCACTAAGATCGTGCGCCCGATGTCCTGCATGTGTCGCTTCCCCGCTCAGGTCCCCGGAGTTCACCTTCTTCTTCCTGGTGCATGTAAGTGCATTGTCTTGCGACACAGTGGGGCACATTTAGTA
The DNA here is from genome assembly GCF_040894005.1 of Engystomops pustulosus. Classification (NCBI taxonomy): domain Eukaryota; kingdom Metazoa; phylum Chordata; class Amphibia; order Anura; family Leptodactylidae; genus Engystomops; species Engystomops pustulosus. The sequence continues at coordinate 13,221,596 of NC_092411.1, read as the reverse complement.
AGGGTCTGCACGGCGCATTTTCGGCGGGTTTCCCGACTATTTGCGCTGCATTTAAGTGGGGTTTTTGGCGCACACGTGTTTGGATTTTGGCGCAATTACGCCAACTTGCATGCGACACAAATCGAGGGGGCGTGGCCGACAGACAACCCACCTGCAGTAAATCCTAAGAGTAGGATTTACAATTTAAATTGTGTCGCAAGACAATGCACTCACATATACCGGGAAGAAGAAGGTGAACTCCGGCAGACCTCAGCGCGGAAGCGACACATGCAGGAAAATGGACGCATGATCTTGTAGTCATCACGCCGGACTTCATCCCTGTCGCAGAATGCACCTCGGGGATCGCAACAGGATCGGGGAAGTACATCTGCCCCAATTTGTATGTTAAATCCCGTGCTCAGTCCGAATCCGTCGGATCGTCCAATGCCCCCTCCCCATTTCTGTCGCTTGAAAGCCAGTGCAGCCGCACCTCAATCTGATTGTGTGCAACACAAGCGCAGACCTGTTTAATACCTGTCAAAGCTGCGCAAATCCTGAAAACTGCGAACAGTCCCAAGAAAGTGCAATCCGCGACCCTTGGTAAATAAGCCCCATAGTGATTCAATTCATCCCAAAGATTAGGTCTCTGTGTCACTCAAGATCCTCCCACCAAAACTCAGATTATATGGATGGACAAAAAAGTTTCTGCTCCTATTAAAGAGAACCTGTCACCAGTTTTTACCGTGAGTGCTCTCAGGTAGGGTATGAAATGTCCTTTCTAGAATTCTCTCTTATATATGAAATCTACCCTGAAGTCAGGCAAATATTACTCATCTCACCTCATTTTCTATTAGATGAGTCAAGATTAGTGGTTGCAGTGAGGTCTCAGAAGCCCCTATCTTCTGTTCTATAGCACCTAGAAACATGCTATGTATCATATTGTAATATGAAAGTTAAGGATCTCATTTTTCAGATCCACAGAACTCGAGATACAGGCAACTAAAAACATTGGGGCACATTTACTAAGGGTCCGAATCACGTTTTTCCGCCGGGTTTCGCATATTTTTCTGGTTTGCGCCGAATTGCCCTGGGATTTTGGCTTACGCGATTGGATTGTGGCGCATCGGTGCCAGCTTTCACGTGAAAGAAATTGTGGGCGTGTCTATCGGAAAAACCGGACGGATTCAGAAAAACCGCAGAATATTTTTAAAAAATTGTGTCGCAAAAATAGCACTCACATACACCAAGACGGAGGAAGTGAACTCCGGTGGACTTCAGCGCAGCAGCGGCACCTAGTGGACATCGGGAGAACAACCTTAGTGAATCCCGACAGAACCCGAATCGACACTGTGTTTTGCGCTTAGTGACGCACATATCCATCGCAAAGACCGAAGTGGTACAATTTATTAGGGGTTGGATTTCAATTAGGCACAGTCTGCCATTTCCTTTTTTATTTTACGTTTATTTTTTTAATAACTCAGCGTCATCTCATCTGGCATAGCAGTGTGCTTTCATACTTGGCTAGAAAATAGCCATAGCAATAGGATAGCATCGTTTGGTTTTAAAAACTAAAAAAAAAAAAAAAAAAAAAAATTAAAAAAAAATTAAAGTTATAACTTTCATTTTCAAAATGTTTAACCCGAGGGCTAGGGGTAGAGGACGAGGGCGGGGACGTGGGCGTCCAACTACTGCAGGGGTCAGAGGCCGTGGTCCTGGGCGGGGTGAGACACCAACTGCTTATGAGGGAGCAGGGGAACGCCGCAGAGCTACACTCCCTAGGTTCATGTCTGAAGTTACTGGGACTCGTGGTAGAGCACTGTTGAGGCCAGAACAGTGCGAACAGGTGATGTCGTGGATTGTCGACAATGCTTCGAGCAATTTGTCCACCAGTCAGTCTTCCACGCAGTCCACCCATGTCACCGAAATCGGCACTCCTCCAGCTCCTGCACCTCAGCCTCCCCCCCCCCCCCCAGTCTGCCCCCAAATTTGGCATTTGAACCGGCATACTCTGAGGAACTGTTTTCTGGACCCTTCCCACAGTCACAAACCACTTGTCCGGTTGCTGCTGAGCAATTTTCCGATGCCCAGGTTTTCCACCAGTCGCAGTCTGTGGGTGATGATGACCTTCTTGACGTAGTGGAAGAAGTGTGTAAAGAGGTGTCCGACGATGAGGAGACACGGTTGTCAGACAGTGGGGAAGTTGTTGTCAGGGCAGGAAGTCCGAGGGGGGAGCAGACTGAGGGATCGGAGGATGATGAGGTGACAGACCTAAGCTGGGTTGAGAGGCCGGGTGAACACAGTGCTTCTGAGACGGAGGAGAGTCCTCGACCAGAACAGGTTGGAAGAGGCAGTGGTGGGGCCAGACGGAGAGGCAGGGCCAGAGCAGGTGCATCAGCGCCAAATGTGTCACGTAGTGAAGCTCCCGCGGCATGGGCTAGATTTTCAGAAGTCTGGAGGTTCTTTAAGGAAACACCGGATGACCGACGGACTGTGGTGTGCAACCTTTGCCAAACCAGGATCAGCAGGGGTTCCACCACTACTAGCTTAACTACCACCAGTATGCGCAGGCATATGAATGCTAAACACCCCACTCAGTGGCACCAAGCCCGTTCACCTCCGGCCGTGCACACCACTGCTCCTTCCCCTGTGTCAGCTGATAGTCAGCCCCCTGCTCAGGACCCTGGCACAAAAACCCCATCGTCGCCTCTACGATCCTCCACAGCATCCACCAGCGTTCAGCTCTCCATACCCCAGACGCTGGAGCGGAAACGGAAATATAGTGCAACCCACCCGCACGCCCAAGCCCTTAATGTCCCCATCTCCAGATTGCTTAGCCTGGAGATGCTGCCCTATAGGCTAGTAGAGACCGAGGCCTTTCGCAACCTCATGGCGGCGGCTGCCCCTCGGTATTCGGTCCCCAGCCGCCACTACTTTTCCCGATGTGCCGTCCCAGCCCTGCACCAGCACATGTCAGACAACATCATCCGTGCCCTGACCAACGCCGTTTCTAACAAGGTCCACCTGACCACGGACACGTGGACGAGTGCTGCCGGGCAGGGCCACTATATATCGCTGACGGCACATTGGGTTAACTTGGTGGAGGCTGGGACCGAGTCTGACCCTGGGGCTGGTCATATACTGCCGACGCCGAGGATTGCGGGGCCTACCTCGGTCCAGGTCTCAAAGGCCTACTATACCTCCTCCTCCTCCCACCCCTCCTCCACCTCCTCCTCCTCCGAATTACCATCCGTGGGCATGGCGCCATCTGTCGGTAGCTCTAGGCACAGCAGCAGTGCCGTCGCTAAGCGACAGCAGGCGGTGCTCAAACTGCTGAGCCTAGGCGATAAAAGGCACACCGCCCAAGAGCTATTACAGGGCATTCCACATCAAACTTGTTAACTTTGTCGCCACCCTGCTGTGTAATCCACAAAATATACTGGCAAACTTTTATAATTTACCAATATTATTTCAGCGCTTCTTGCGCATCTGTTTACATTCCCCTCACCCGCCATATCCTAAACTTATAAGAACGCTACTACACTTGATCTTATACAAAAGGTTCTTAGAAGTCCTGTTTGGGGAGTAGCCTAGAGACAGGGGCTTGGATTGGCGAAAGCTCGCCTGGCAGCGGAGCGCCAGCTCCATCCCAAGATCCAACTAACATAGTTTTAACTGAAGCACCTTTAATCTACTACTAGTTCACTGCCTCCATACATCGTCCCCTTATCAAACGAGCTGTGTCAGGCAGAATTTTCAGGTGTTTCACCAGATACATAGTGGAACTCGGCCCATCTGTCGCCGCCATGCTGGAGACCTGAAGTTGCAATCATAGCAGCGCAATATGGATGCCCCATACTGTCGCTCTTAATCATGGAACCATTTCCGTAAAAACAATTAAAAATAGAACCACTTTGCTATTCCATTATTCCTAGGTGAAATATTCAAATGACCCGGCCTGCTTTGAAAATTATAATTTTTTCAAAGTAAACGCTTCTGGCCCCCAGGTCCATTTTGGGTGGGGAGGAGCCAAGAGACAGGGGCTTGGACAGGTGAAAGCTCGCCTGGCAGTGGACCGCCAGCTCCATCCCAAGATTAGGCAGCCTCAGAGGCATCCATGCATGCTGCCCCTGCTGTTTCCTGTCCATTTTGCCTTCACGATCCTCCACAGCGTCCACCAATGTCTCATTTCAACTCTCTATACCCCAGACGCTGGAGCACGAGAGGATATGCAGCACATCATCCCCTTATCAAACGAGCTGTGTCAGGCAGAATTTTCAGGTGTTTCACCAGATACATAGTGGAACTCGGCCCATCTGTCGCCGCCATGCTGGAGACCTGAAGTTGCAATCATAGCAGCGCAATATGAATGCCCCATACTGTCGCTCTTAATCATGGAAATTGTCTCCATGGCTGCCTCCACATGTCGTCCCCTTATCAAAAGAGCTGTGTCAGGCTCATTTTTTGGGTGTTTCACCAGATACGTTATGGAACTTGGTCACTATGTCGCCACCATGCTGTGTTATCGACTAAATATACCTTCAACCTTTTGTTCACATAGGAAATCATTTCACCTCCTTTGTATGTCGCCATGAGACTCTCTAGCCTGCCACTGCTGCCGCTGCCTCTGCATGCCGTCCCCTGTAGTGTCAGGGTCAATTATTGCATGTTTTAGATGCTATCTAGCCTCATTCGGTCACTCTGTCATGGCCATGCTGTTGCCCATAATTTTGGCATAATGGTGCGATTAAGCAGCCTCAGAGGCATCCATGCATGCTGCCCCTGCTGTTTCCTGTCCATTTCCGTGGTGTTTCCATCCTTTTCTGAGGTTCCCAGGTGTTTGGCCAAGCTTCCCTGTGCAGAGCCTTGGTCCCCTTGAAAAATGCTCGAGTCTCCCATTGACTTCAATGGGGCTCGTTATTCGGGAAAAGTTCGTCTCGAATAACGAGTACCCGAGCATTTTAGTGCTCGCTCATCTCTATTCGCCATCACTGGTGTAGTGTATGTAGTTGCTGTGACAGGTATTTAGCAGGGGTTTGTGTCACGCGCGATCGGATTTTGGCGCAGCTGCATCGGCTTTCATGCAACAGAAATTGCGGGGCGGGCAATCCAATGCACTTACATGCACCAGGAAGAGGAAGGTGAACTCCGGCGGATTTGAGCAGGGAAGCGACACATGCAAGATATTGGGCGCATGATCGTAGCGAATAGCGGCACAGGAATGCACTTTCGGTGAACTCCTACGGACGGATAAGTAAATGTGCCCCATTATGTTTGACTGTATCCGAAACCTTGCTACTTCGTTTCACACTGGTATTGGGTTTAACAGATACGTCGGGGGGTAGGTGAAATCTCCCTAGAACCCCCCACCCCCCTGGATGAGACGTCTGGGGGTCAGATGAAATCTTCCTAGCAACCCCCCTGGATGTGATGCAGGGGGAAGAGGAGCTGCTACACACGAAACTGACTCTAGTAATCTGTTTATCTAGCACTAACTGACTCACTATACTACACAAACTATCTTATTCCTTAATAAGCCTGCTTGTCAACATAACTGCTGCTCTAAAAACTAACAGAGTAGACCCCCCAAACATGTATCGTATAAACATGGTGGTAAGATTGTATCTTGTCCTACAATCCCAGCGATTGATACACATACTCACAGTCTTCTGAAGTGACATAAAGTTGTTGATGAGCAGGATGTTCGCCCACCAGCCCAGCCTGCAGCTGTCCCAGTGAAATTTGAGCATCTCCCAAAAAATTCCCCATTTCACCAGTGAGACGAGTCCAATAAATATGAGGATGGAAGTCAGATGCAGAGGTTGTATCCTAGAGCGAGAAGGAAATAATCCATCTTATTTCTCTAAAGATTTTATGTTGGCATTTTCAGACCAAGATAATGGAGCCACGATATATGTAGCACAGTGAAGGAAAAAATTGCTGGACAATGAAATAAAAATCTTTATTCAAGCATATAAAAATCCATAGTGCATACAGTCACGTAGCCCGATATCTGTCTGTATGCCCTGTGGACTTTTACATGCATGAATAAAGAAGATTTTTAATACATTGTTCGTTGGAGCTCTGGAGTCACTTTTTCCTTCATTTTGCTATTATGGCACCTGCTTCGGGGCGGAGATCCGTGAACACTCTGGATGTGTGAGGGTCAGGTGAGCCGAGTTTTTATAATATGGCCGTAACCCACCTACAGCATAAGAGATCTGTGGTGCTGTAATTCAGACATTAAACCCACAGCACCAAGTATAAAGCTACTCAGCCCCCTACCCCCAGTATATAGCCAGCCCCCTGCCCCTTAGCAAATAACAAGCAAGCACCCTGTCCCTTAGTATATAACCAGGCAACCCCCCGCCCCTTAGTATATAGCAAGCCTGCACACTGCCCCTTAGTATATAGTAAGCCAGCCCCCTGCCCCCAGTATATAGCCAGCCACCCCCTGCCACCAGTATATAGCCAGCCAGCCCCCTGCCCCTTAGCATATAGCCAGCCAGCCCCCTGCCCCTTAGTATATAGCCAGCCAGCCCCATGCACCTTAGTATATAGCTAGGCAGCCCCCTGCTCCCAGTATATAGCAAGCCAACCCCCTGCCCCTTTATATATAGCCATCCAGTCCCCTGCCCCTTAGTATATAGCCAGGCAGCCCCCTGCCCCTTAACATACAGCCAGGCAGCCCCCTGCACCTTAGCATATAGCAAGCAAGCACCCTGTCCCTTAGTATATAGCCAGCCAGCCCCCTGCCGCTTATTATATAGCCAGGCAGCCCCCTGCCCCTTAGCATACAGCCAGGCAGCCCCCTGCACCTTAGCATATAGCAAGCAAGCACCCTGTCCCTTAGTATATAACCAGGCAGCCCCCTGCCCCTTATTATATAGCAAGCAAGCACCCTGTCCCTTCGTATATAGCCAGCCAGCCCCATGCCCCTTAGTATATAGCTAGGCAGCCCCCTGCTCCCAGTATATAGCAAGCCAACCCCCTGCCTCTTTATATATAGCCATCCAGTCCCCTACCCCTTAGTATATAGCAAGGCAGCCCCCTGCCGCTTAGTATATAGCCAGGCAGCCCCCTGCCCTTAGCATACAGCCAGGCAGCCCCCTGCACCTTAGCATATATCAAGAAAGCACCCTGTCCCTTAGTATATAGCCAGCCAGCCCCATGCCCCTTAGTATATAGCTAGGCAGCCCCCTGCTCCCAGTATATAGCAAGCCAACCCCCTGCCCCTTTATATATAGCCATCCAGTCCCCTGCCCCTTAGTATATAGCAAGGCAGCCCCCTGCCCCTTAGTATATAGCCAGGCAGCCCCCTGTCCATTAGTATACAGCCAGGCAGCCCCCAGCACCTTAGCATATAGCAAGCAAGCACCCTGTCCCTTAGTATATAACCAGGCAGCCCCCTGCCCCTTAGTATATAGCCATCCAGTACCCTGCCCCTTAGTATATAGCCAGGCAGTCCCATGCCCCCAGTATGTAGCAAGCCAGTGCATTGTCCCTTAGTATATAGCCAGCGCCCTGCCCCTTAGTATTTAGCCAGCCAGCCCCCTGCCCCTTAGTATATTGCCAGGCAGTGCCCTTCCACCAGTATATAGCAAGCCAGCCCCGTAGTACAGTCATGGCCAAAAGTTTTGAGAATGTTTAAATGTTAATTTTTACAAAGTCTACTGCATGAGGTTTTATAATGGCAATTTGCATATACTCCAGAATGTTATAAAAAGGGATCAGCTTAACAGCAATTAATCACAAAGTCAATATTTGCCTAGAAAATTGACTTTTTCCCCCAAAACACATTTCAACTTCATTGCAGGCCTGTCTTAAAAGGAGCAGCTAACATGGTGTCAGTGATTGCTCCAGTAACACAGGTGTGGGGGTTGATAAGGACAGGGCTGGAGATCAATCTGTCATGATTAAGTAAGAATCACACCACTGGACACTTTACAAGGAGGCTGGTACTTGGCATCAGTTTCTCTTCTGTTAACCATGGTTATCTCTAAAGAAACACGTGCAGTCATCATTGCACTGCACAAAACTGGCCTAACAGGGAAGAGTATCGCAGCTAGAAAGATTGCACCTCAGTCACCAATCTATCGCATCATCAAGGAATTCAAGGAGAGAGGTTCCATTGTTACCAAAAAGGCTCCAGGGCCCCAAGAAGGACCAGCAAGCGCCAGGACCGTTTCTTAAAAGTGTTTCAGCTTGGGGCTCCCAGCAGTGCAGAGCTTGCTCAGGAATGGCAGCAGGCAGGTGTGAGGCATCTGCACGCACTGTGAGACTGCGGAGACTCTTGGAGCAAGGCTTGGTGTCAAGGAGGGCAGCAAAGAAGCCACTTCTCTCCAGAAAAATATCAGGGACAGACTGATCTTCTGCACAAGGTACATAGAGTGGACTGCTGAGGACTGTTTGGAACATCTAGAAAACAGCTTGAGAAGACAAGGTGAGTGATACCTCCAGTCTTGTCTCATGCCACCTGTAAAGCCTCCTGCAACCATTCATGTGTGGGGCGGCTTCTCAGCCAAGGGAGTTGGTTCTCTCACAGTCTTGCCTAAAAACACCTCCAGGAATAAAGAACCCTCCCAACCCTCCAGGAGCAGATGGTGATGAGCAATGCCTTGTCCAGCATGATGGGGCACCTTGCCATAAAGCAAAGGTGAGAACTACATGGCTCAGGGAACAAAACATAGAGATTTTGGGTCCATGGCCTGGAAACTCCCCAGATCTTAATCCCATTGAGAACTTGTGGTCAATCATCAAGAGACGGGGGGACAAACAAAAACCAACACATTGTGACACAATGCAGCAGTGATTGTGCAGGAATGGATGGCTATCAGTCAGGATCTGGTGCAGGAGGTGAGTGAGAGCTGCCAGGGAGAATTGCAGAGGTCCTGAAGAAGGGGCAACACTGCAAATACTGACTCGCTGCAGTAACTCATTCTGTCAGTAAAAGTTTTTGTTCCTCATAATATGATTGCACTTGTATTTCTGTATGTGATAAACATCTGACAAACCAGAGGGACACACATCATGTGACAATATAATATTTGTGTCATTCTCAAAATGTATGGCTTTGACTGTATATAGCCAACCAGCCACCTGCCCCTTAGTAATTAGCCAGGAAGTCCCCTGTCCCCAGTATATAACAAGCCAACCCCCTGCCCCGTAGTATATAGGCAACCAGCCCCCAGCCTCTTAGTATATAGCCAGGCAGCATCCTGTCCCGTAGCATATAGCCAGCTCATGTCCCTTAGTATATAGCCAGGCAGCCCCCTGCCCCTTAGCATATAGCCAGGCAGCCCCCTGCCCCCAGTATATAGCCTTCCAGCCCCTTGCCTCATAGTATATAGCCAGGCAACCCCCTGCCCCTTAGCATATAGCCAGGCAGCCCCCTGCCCCCAGTATATAGCCTTCCAGCCCCTTGCCTCTTAGTATATAGCCAGGCAGCCCCCTGCCCCCAGTATATAGCCTTCCAGCCCCTTGCCTCTTAGTATATAGCCAGGCAGCCCCCTGCTCCTTAGCATATAGCCAGGCAAACCCCTGCCCCCAGTATATAGCCTTCCAGCCCCCTGCCCCTGTCGGAAAGGTGGGTACTGAGTTTATTTTTTTATACACCTGAGTAAAAGCCAAGGGAGGCTTTTTCAATACAAACATTGTACTGAAAAACATGGCTTATACACGAATATTCACTTTAAACAATACATTTCTCCAAATTACCCCCTAGTAGGCTAAGAGAATATCTTTTGATACTGAAAATACACAAAAGTGGAGGGAAGTGGAAGAATGTGGCTCTAGCCATAGTGTGGTGGTAATTCTGGGGTACTGCAGTTCAGTTCATTTGAATAGTAGTCCTATTAAAACAGCTGATCGGTAGCTTTTGGGTCTCAATTTCCCAGCCATCTGATATTGCAGTGCCCAGTCCCTAAGTGCTTTATCCAAAAGAACTTACCTCATAAACCTTCTGAAGATGTATCTCAGGGCCATGACCAGTGTAACTTTCTGTCCAGATTTTTCTGTTAATGTTAGGAATGACTTTGCTCCTAGAAATCCACTAAAAAGAAAATTGTCAATGTCAAAATAGAATTTTATTCCAGATTTTACGGGATTATCCAAAATCTCAGCACATTCAAGTTGTGGGCAAAGTAAGAGATGATAATATTTTATAGTAATTGGATGGTCTAAGGTCACTATAAAGAAGTATTGTGGTCTGGGGTCTATATACAGGAGGATTATAATAGGAACTTTATCTGAGATCTCTGCAGAAGTCTGGTCTGGGTCTAAATACAGAGGGTGTTTGGTCAGGGGTCTGTATACAGAGGGAGTCTGGTCTGGGGTCTATATACAGAGGGAGTCTGGTCTTGGGTCTATATACAGAGGGAGTCTGGTCTTGGGTCTATATACAGAGGTAGTCTGGTCTTGGGTCTATATACAGAGGGAGTCTGTTCTGGGGTCTATATACAGAGGCAGTCTGGTCTGGGGTCTATATCCAGAGGTAGTCTGGTCTTGGGTCTATATACAGAGGGATTCTGTTCTTGGGTCTATATACAGAGGGAGTCTGGTCTTGGGTCTATATACAGAGGGAGTCTGATCTGGGGTCTATATACAGAGGGAGTCTGGTCTGGGGTCTATATACAGAGAGAGTCTGGTCTGGGGTCTATATACAGAGGGAGTCTGGTCTTGGGTCTATATCCAGAGGGAGTCTGGTCTTGGGTCTATATACAGAGGGAGTCTGGTCTGGGTTCTATATACAGAGGGAGTCTGGTCTGGGGTCTATATACAGAGGGAGTCTGGTCTGGGGTCTATATACAGAGGTAGTCTGGTCTTGGGTCTATATCCAGAGGGAGTCTGGTCTGGGATCTATACACAGAGGGAGTCTGGTCTGGGGTCTATATACAGAGGGAGTCTGGTCTTGGGTCTATATACAGAGGTAGTCTGGTCTTGGGTCTATATACAGAGGTAGTCTGGTCTTGGGTCTATATACAGAGGTAGTCTGGTCTTGGGTCTATATACAGAGGTAGTCTGGTCTTGGGTCTATATACAGAGGGAGTCTGGTCTTGGGTCTATATACAGAGGGAGTCTGGTCTGGGATCTATACACAGAGGGAGTCTGGTCTGGGGTCTATATACAGAGGGAGTCTGGTCTTGGGTCTATATACAGAGGGAGTCTGTTCTGGGGTCTATATACAAAGGCAGTCTGGTCTTGGATCTATATCCGGAGGGAGTCTGGTCTTGGATCTATATGCAGAGGGAGTCTGGTCTTGGGTCTATATACAGAGGGAGTCTGGTCTGGGGTCTATATACAGAGGTAGTCTAGTCTTGGGTCTATATACAGAGGTAGTCTGGTCTTGGGTCTATATACAGAGGGAGTCTGGTCTTGGGTCTATATACAGAGGGAGTCTGGTCTTGGGTTTATATACAGAGGGAGTCTGGTCTGGGTTCTATATACAGAGGGAGTCTGGTCTGGGGTCTATATACAGAGGGAGTCTGGTCTTGGGTCTATATACAGAGGGAGTCTGGTCTTGGGTCTATATACAGAGGGAGTCTGGTCTGGGATCTATACACAGAGGGAGTCTGGTCTGGGGTCTATATACAGAGGGAGTCTGGTCTGGGGTCTATATACAGAGGTAGTCTAGTCTTGGGTCTATATACAGAGGTAGTCTGGTCTTGGGTCTATATACAGAGGGAGTCTGGTCTTGGGTCTATATACAGAGGTAGTCTGGTCTTGGGTCTATATACAGAGGTAGTCTGGTCTTGGGTCTATATACAGAGGTAGTCTGGTCTTGGGTCTATATACAGAGGTAGTCTGGTCTTGGGTCTATATACAGAGGGAGTCTGGTCTTGGGTCTATATACAGAGGGAGTCTGGTCTGGGATCTATACACAGAGGGAGTCTGGTCTGGGGTCTATATACAGAGGGAGTCTGGTCTTGGGTCTATATACAGAGGGAGTCTGTTCTGGGGTCTATATACAAAGGCAGTCTGGTCTTGGATCTATATCCGGAGGGAGTCTGGTCTTGGATCTATATGCAGAGGGAGTCTGGTCTTGGGTCTATATACAGAGGGAGTCTGGTCTGGGGTCTATATACAGAGGTAGTCTAGTCTTGGGTCTATATACAGAGGTAGTCTGGTCTTGGGTCTATATACAGAGGGAGTCTGGTCTTGGGTCTATATACAGAGGGAGTCTGGTCTTGGGTTTATATACAGAGGGAGTCTGGTCTGGGTTCTATATACAGAGGGAGTCTGGTCTGGGGTCTATATACAGAGGGAGTCTGGTCTTGGGTCTATATACAGAGGTAGTCTGGTCTTGGGTCTATATCCAGAGGTAGTCTGGTCTTGGTTCTATATCCAGAGGGAGTCTGGTCTGGGGTCTATATACAGAGGGAGTCTGTTCTGGGGTCTATATACAAAGGCAGTCTGGTCTTGGATCTATATCCGGAGGGAGTCTGGTCTTGGATCTATATGCAGAGGGAGTCTGGTCTTGGGTCTATATACAGAGGGAGTCTGGTCTGGGGTCTATATACAGAGGTAGTCTAGTCTTGGGTCTATATACAGAGGTAGTCTGGTCTGGGGTCTATATACAGAGGGAGTCTGGTCTTGGGTCTATATACAGAGGGAGTCTGGTCTTGGGTCTATATACAGAGAGAGTCTGGTCTTGGGTCTATATACAGAGGTAGTCTGGTCTTGGGTCTATATACAGAGGTAGTCTGGTCTTGGGTCTATATACAGAGGTAGTCTGGTCTTGGGTCTATATACAGAGGTAGTCTGGTCTTGGGTCTATATACAGAGGTAGTCTGGTCTGGGGTCTATATACAGAGGTAGTCTGGTCTTGGGTCTATATACAGAGGTAGTCTGGTCTTGGGTCTATATACAGAGGTAGTCTGGTCTTGGGTCTATATACAGAGGTAGTCTGGTCTGGGGTCTATATACAGAGGTAGTCTGGTCTTGGGTCTATATACAGAGGTAGTCTGGTCTTGGGTCTATATACAGAGGTAGTCTGGTCTGGGATCTATACACAGAGGGAGTCTGGTCTGGGGTCTATATACAGAGGTAGTCTGGTCTTGGGTCTATATACAGAGGTAGTCTGGTCTTGGGTCTATATACAGAGGGAGTCTGGTCTGGGGTCTATATACAGAGGTAGTCTAGTCTTGGGTCTATATACAGAGGTAGTCTGGTCTGGGGTCTATATACAGAGGGAGTCTGGTCTTGGGTCTATATACAGAGGGAGTCTGGTCTTGGGTCTATATACAGAGAGAGTCTGGTCTTGGGTCTATATACAGAGGTAGTCTGGTCTTGGGTCTATATACAGAGGTAGTCTGGTCTTGGGTCTATATACAGAGGTAGTCTGGTCTTGGGTCTATATACAGAGGTAGTCTGGTCTTGGGTCTATATACAGAGGTAGTCTGGTCTGGGGTCTATATACAGAGGTAGTCTGGTCTTGGGTCTATATACAGAGGTAGTCTGGTCTTGGGTCTATATACAGAGGTAGTCTGTTCTGAGGTGTATATACCAGGCAGATGAAGACTGATCTAGGGTCTATATAGAGAGGGATTTGGGTATGGGGACTATATACTGAACGAGTCTGGTTTGGGGTTTATATACAACACGATTATATTGAGGTCTATGGAGAAGGAGGTTTTTCTTTTTAACAGGCGCTTTATCCGGGGATCAATGCAACAGAAGTTTGGTCTGGGGTCTGTATACAGAGGAAGTTTTGGTCTAGTTTGGGGTCTTATAAAACACCTGTGCTGGGGTTCGTGTATTCGCTTAGGTTGCTTTTTGTATGACCTCCGGTCCTTAGAGGGCTCATCTGTGTCTGCAGTCATTTCAGGCTGTGATTTGGAAAGGGGGTTGTGAATACGACAGCTATAAAAGGATTAGGAATGAAAAGTTATTTATTTATAGTGTTTGATGAACATCCCCTATAACTGGATAGAGTTATGATTCAGGATGGTTGAGTATGTAAGACAATGACGGCAGAGCGAGATTTATTCCAGCGGGTGAAGTTTATCCCAATTAGTGGCCTCTTAAATTATATTTTGTCTCCTGTCGGTTGTCCTATATTTATCAAAATGCCATCTTGAATCGGCAAGTGTCAGCTCCTGGAAGAAGCCATAATTCGGTCCTCCGCCTGTACGGTAATCACCCTCTTACATTTGCTTGTCTTGACCCTATTACCGTGCCGCTTGCTGACATTTGGGGTTAGATATTATCATATTGCACAGCGTCACCTCCCCCTCTATAACAGCGGAGTTCTCCTTTTATCTCCTTATCGGGGCAGGAAGGAGTCCGGGTGCAGCTTCACCTCAGTAATTAGAGTCTTTGTAGCGTCGGGGAAGTGGAGGGGTCACATCCGTCTGATCAGACGGGACATTTCGTCTCTGCAGAGGAGCCCGGAAAGGAGGCCAAGAAGAAATGAAACTCTTCCATCTTAAATGCTACATTTATAACCACTTTTATGGCTCGTTTAAAGACGGGCAGCGAAAAACATGAAATTAAAAAGAGCGGAAAGAAGCTTCAATCTGGAGTCATTAAAAGGTATAAAACCATATTCAGTTATAGGGAGAGTATAGAGGAGAAGTTAGAGGTCGACCCCTAATACCAGACAGCAACTAAAAGAGAGAAGCAGCAAAGAAAATGAAAATAAATGAATTAAAAAATCTTCCAATGTCTCAAAAAAAACCACCATGCAGAAAGTGGGCAGGAATTAGGCAGGAATAGTCAGTACCAGGGCAGCAGGAGGTGTCTGAAACTTGTAGCCAAGTCAGTGTCCAATTTAGGAGAGACCCGTTGGAGAAGGTTAGAAGGGCGACAGATAAGAAGGGAGAGCGCCAAATATCTTGATTATTTATACCTTGTTATATTTTCTGCATTTAGTTTGGGCGCTATTTTCTGTTACCTTTCACCTCCGGGAATAACAGTTTTTATTTTTTTGATAGCTCAGGATACACATAATGGGGCTCATTTACTAAGGGTCCGAGGATCGCATTTTCGTCGGGTTTCCCGACGATTTCCGTTTTGTGCCGCATTTAACAGGGGATTTTGGTGCACGCGATCGGATTTTGGCGCATCGGCGCCGGCTTGCATGCGACACAAATTGGGGGACGGGCCCTTGGACAACCCGATGGATTTGAACTACGCGCAGGATTTAACATTTCGAATTGTGTCGCAAGACAATGCACTTACAAGCACCAGGAAGAAGAAGGTGAACTCTGGCGGACCTCGGCGGGGAAGCGACGGATGCAGGAACTCGGGCGCGCGAACTAGGTGAATCGCACCGGACTTCATCTTGGTCGGACCGTCCAAATCGGGGATTGCGACAGGATCAGGTAAGGTAATTTGCCCCAATGGGGCACATTTACTTACCCGGTCCAGTCGCGATCCAGCAGCGGGTACTCCGACGCTGATTCGGGTTCTGCCAGGATTCACTAAGGTCCGTGCGCCAGGTGTCGCTGCTGCGCTGAGGTCCGCTGGAGTTCACCTGCTTTTTTCTGGTGTATGTGAGTGCTTGATCTTGCGACACAAATGGCTTTTTAAATTCTGCGGTTTTTCCGAATCCTTCGGGTTGTCCGGTGGCCACGTCCCCCGATTTCTGACGCGCGAAAGTCGGCGCAATTGCGCCAAAAATCGTTTGCGTGCGCCACAATCCCGTGAAATACAGCGCAAAGCGGAAATATTCGGGAAAAACCCGACGGATTCGCGGCTGCGGACCCTTAGTAAATGTGCCCCAATGTGTTTATGATTATTTATTTTTGTATGAGTTCTAGGGAAAGGGCTGATTTGAACGGTTTGGGGTATTTTTTCATTTCTCTTAATTTTGTTTTTATCTTTCAGTTTATTGAACGGCATATGCCAAAAAGAGAGTATACAAACATGTTAGCGGAAGTAAGTACAGAGGAACCCGGGGGACATAGTAAAATGTAGTATCTATTGACACACAGTAATACTTGGATTGCAACATTCTCAGATACATTTGCTTAGAGATAATGATAGGTTGTGCACACATATGTACTGGGCAATATAACTTAAAGAGTAATTTACTGTACTTTAGTCCTAGGCTACAATTAAGAGCTTTAACAGTTATCAATGGTGCCTGTAATTAAGATTTATCCTGGTTCTTGACTGGGGTTACAATAATAAAGTATATGGTTCCGACTTACATACAAACTGAACTTAAGAACAAATCTACAGAACCTATCTTGCATGTAACCCAGAGACTGCCTGTATATAGCCAGACCCCTTATAAAGCCCTGTTTTCTCTCCTTTGTACAATTTTGCCTACGGTCCTTATTGGAACTGGGCTTAGAACTTTTGAGAGCTGTTGAGGTACCGTATATTCCGGCGTATAAGACGACCGGGTGTATAAGACGACCCCCCTACTTTCCTGTTTAAAATATAGAGTTTAAGATATATTCACCGTATAAGACTACCCCTTTTCCAACGCATACAAAACACCGGTAAAAATTTTAAAAAAAACTGATTTGAATTTAACAAGGTCCTTTTTATAATTTAAATTCTTATGACATGCAGGTATATAGCAGGAAAACTGTCGCTCATAAACATAAGGCATACAACAACAACATTACCATTACTGCACTGCCCCCAGTAGTATACAGCCTGCCCCCAGTAGTATACAGCACAGCCCCCAGTAGTATACAGCACAGCCCCCAGTAGTATACAGCACTGCCCCCAGTAGTATACAGCACAGCCCCCATTAGTATACAGCACAGCCCCCAGTAGTATACAGCACTGCCCCCAGTAGTATACAGCACAGCCCCCAGTAGTGTACAGCACAGCCCCCAGTAGTGTACAGCACAGCCCCCAGTAGTATACAGCACTGCCCCCAGTAGTATACAGCACTGCCCCCAGTAGTATACAGCACAGCCCCCAGTAGTATACAGCACTGCCCCCAGTAGTATACAGCACTGCCCCCAGTAGTATACAGCACAGCCCCCAGTAGTATACAGCACAGCCCCCAGTAGCATACAGCACAGCCCCCAGTAGTATACAGCACAGCCCCCAGTAGTATACAGCACAGCCCAGCCCAGCATTAAAAAAAAAATAAACTTATATACTCACCCTCCGGTGGCCCCGATGTGCTGCGCTGCTCCCCTGATGTCTGCGCCGTCTTCTTTCTTCTGCTGGGCGCCGCCATTGGTCTTCCCCGGCAGGCGCCTAGTATGACGCGCCGCTGCTGACGTCATACTAGGCGCCGCCCCGGGGAAGATCAATGGCGGCGCCCAGCAGAAGAAAGAAGACGGCGCGGAAGACTGAAGACGAGCCGCGCAGACATCGGGGCCAGAATCGAGGGTGAGTAGACATCGAGGGTGAGTATGCGCAGCTATCGCTGTGAAAACACCCGCGATCGGTGCTAGCACAATGCAATATGCAGCAAAGACTTACCGGCTATGGAGAGGGCTCAGCCCGTGAGCCCTCTCCATGCACCGGGACCCGACCGCCGCCGTGAATACACGGCCGGCGGTCGGGATTACCGGCGTATAAGACGACCCCAGACTAGACAGAAGATTTTTCTGTCTTCAAAAGTTGTCTTATACGCCGGAATATACGGTAACCGACATGCGCCACCAAGATTTTTGACATTTTTGGACATCTTGTGATGGGCATCATGAGTATTTTGTTATGCCATTTGGGCTGTAATGCCCCAGCCGTATTCCAGGAGTTTGTCAATGACATTTTCAGAGACTTGCTATATATCTGTGTGTTGGTATATCTAGACGATATCCTGGTCTTCTCTACGTAGAACAAGTTTTCAGGCGACTAAGGGCCAACCACCTCTTTGCTAAGCTCGAAAAGTGCCTTTTCCACCAAAAGCGTCTTCATTTTCTTGGATACATCATCTCTAACAAGGGACTTCAGTAGGACTTTGTGCAATCACAAGATTCCTGAGCTTTGCCAACTACTACCGGCAGTTTTGTACGGTTAATTAAGAAAAACACTGATCCTAAATTCTGGCCTTCGGCGTCTGAAGAAGCGTTTGCCTCTGCTCCTGTTCTCATGCAGCCTGAAAGGACCCAAAGGGGGTTTCTTCTCAAAGACCTTCTCAGTTGCAGAGAGATACTACTCCATAGGACATCGGGAACTTCTGGTCATAAAGCTTGCCCTGAAAGAGTTGTCTTCTGGAAGGAGCTTTCATCCAGTCTGTGTCTATACAGATTACAAGAACCTCCTAAATCTCCAGACTGCTCCGCGTCTCAGCCCACAGCAGGCTGGCTGGTTCCTGATTCACTTTCGTCCACCAGGAAAGAATATCAAAGCTGATGCCCTTTCTCGTGCCTCCGATGCCTCTCGAACCTCCTCCTCGACATGACTGAATGACTGGTTGTTGCCGCTCCTGTGGACCTACAGCAACTTCTTCCTGGCAAGACCTATATCTGACCTGCTCTTCGAAAGAGGATACTAACTTGGGGACATTGCTCTCGGGTGGCTGGGTACCCTGGGTTGCAGATATTTGTTGCTCTCATATCCCGTTTCTACTGGTGGCCAGATCTGGTCAAGGATGTACTGGATTTTGTGAGTTCCTGCGCTGCCTGTAACAAGTCTTCACTTCTCAAGCCAGCAGGTCTGCTCCTGCCATTGCTGATACCCAATTGCCCGTGGACTTTGTTACAGATCTTCTGCCATCTTCCAGTAATACTGTCATCTGGGTGGTCGCAGAACGGTTTTCTAAGATGTTCCACTTCATTTCTCTGCCTGGTCTGCCCTCATCTCCTTGTCTCGCCAGCCTGTTCTTCTTCCACGTCTTCCGGCCTCATGGACTCCCTCTGCACATTGTCTCGGACTGAGGGGTCCAGTTTGTTTCTCAGTTCTGGCGTTCCCTGTGCAGCTTAAAAAAAGGCTGGACTTTTCCTCTGTGTACCATCCACAGTCTAATGGACCAGTGGACTCTGGGATGCCATCTCCGTCTTTCAATTATTCTTTTATTATTATCTTAATCAATCATTTGCAATTATACAACCCTGGAAAATTCTTACAATTAATTCCTAAAATTGAAGTGCAATTACTGCCCATTAGAAAAGGCCTTCTCCATGATACAAGCAGCCGCGTCTATCTTCTCCTCTCTATCTGCCTTCCCCCGGAGCTGTATTCAATATTCTACCACTTTAGATGTCAGAAAGTAAACGTAACGTAAATACGACTCAATCTACGGAATAAACTGAGTAATTCCAGGTGATATATAGCGAGCGGCATGTATAGTAATCTACGGATATTACTGTTTTTCTTTTCGCTGCCGTATTCCTCTTCCAATGGGGCATTGGATTTTTCCTCAGGCTTCTGGCTTTCCGGAGTCCTGGCTTTCCGATGTAGAATGATGGTCTTGCAATCCTCAAATGATGATGAGGCTAGAAAGTTGAGCACAACGGTGTGGATGGACCCAATTACAGGGAACATGATGCACAAGCCGCTGAGGCACCTGCCAAGACGCCAAGGGTATTAGCGCATAAGTTATGAGCAGCGAGACGGAATACTGTATATACGGAACAATATTGGACGCGAGGCTCCTACTTACAGGCAGATGATGGCGAATGTATCCATAGGAAACAGGCCGCGGGAGCAGACGGTCTCCTCCACAACCGGAGTGCTCTCATTCAGACTAACGAAACTTGGCAGAGGTTCCAGAAATGATTCCCCCTTGTACCGGAGAAGATCTGATGATATAAGTAGCGGGAGATTCAAAAATCACAATCAGAACTTCACCTTTAAGGACATCCACATGTGTTCTATACCTTTTTACCAGACTTTTACATAAACCCCGGACCCCTGTGTGTAATTGCAGAGGGGACACTATTTCTGGGTATCACATGACTTGTATTCTGTGATCAGCAGTTTTCCCCTCTGCAGCCTCTATCTGTGATCCTCAGTTGTCTCACTGCCGGTGGCTGGAGCCCGGCTGCTATGATGTCTCTTATTCACTGCACACAGAGGGGCTCATTTACTAGAGGTCGGGATTGCACTTTCGTAGGACTGTTCGTCTTTTACTGGGATTGCACGACTTTGACGGCTATGGGGGGGGGCATTGGTAAATCCGACTAATTCGGACTGAGTGCTCAGACCTGACCGGGGAAGCGACACATGCACAATATCGGGAGCGTGATTTTAGTAAATCGCGGCACAGTGCATTATCGTCGGACAGTGAACTTTCGGTGAACTTCGTCGGACCGGTAAGTAAATGAGCCCCAGAGAGTAGAGGAGATTCTGCTCCATAAATTCTCACACTGAGAAATATCAGCTGGTTCATAAAGGACATAATAAAGAATATTGTCCTGTACTTAGGAATTAAGCACTTGGGGTGAGATAGATGCTTACTATTAGCCCCAGCAATCTCTCTTCCTGTGTCTTCGCCTCCCCTTTGTCATTCAGCTAATGCCACCTCCCCTTTCCATAGACATCTGTGCAAAATTTTCAGTTTAGGAGAGAGAAGGAAGAGAATTGCTTAACATATAGAGGAGGAAGCACTAGAAGAGATCTTCTAAATGAACAAATTGACACCTGGATGTAACCAGTAGGGGGCGTGTCTCTGCGCACTGTCCAATCATCACTGACCTTACAGGAAGTGTAATGGTGACAATTATGATGAGTTTCCAGGAGGAATAACTGAGGCACAGCAGAGCAGAGCTATGGGAAATGTCGGGAGAGGTGAGGGCTCCTTATGCTTTATCTTACCCATAGAAGCCATTACTGTAATGTCTCCGCTGCTGCAGGAATCTGGGACACAAATCCCAATCACAAATTTGACTCCTTCCTATAAAATAATTACATAGAGTAAAGGTGGAGTTAGATCCTCTACAAGCTGTGGGCAGAGACGTGTGTTATTTCTACATGTATCTGAATCCTTCACATAGACAATCCATCTATTATAAGAAAAGGTGAGGTCTGACCTATGGGACCTCCGCTCATCTTGTTACTGCACCCCACTAGTAATTGGGGTTCAGGTCCCTTATCCGATTAGAGCTTTATCATTAATAGACTTTACTAATAGTAGGATTATGGTGGACGGTTTTCTTCAACTTCCCCAAGGAGAGTGAAAAAACAAATGACACAGATAATAACCATTGTGACACAACCCCTTTAAGAAGCGATTGATAGTAAATGGACACAGGTGAGGATGGGGAACTAGAAGGGACTGAGAGTCCTAGTAGCAGTGGTGGTAGAGGTTCTGTACATGAAGCATAACATCATGATGTGTCTGTGACTTGATGGAAATTTAGTAAAGATGTGCTAATAATGTATAATCTGGACCATCCCTTTAAATACATTGAAGTGATACAATTCTTGTACATGTCAGACCTGTTCCACATGCATCTTGCAGTATTCTCCCTCAAACTTCTTTCCAGGAGCTTGAACCGAGAGGCATTCACTATAAGATCCGAGGCGGTCCACGTTCCCACTGATTATCCCACTTCCTTGCTTCCCCAGAGAATCGTACACTGAAAGAATCGGGTATCAGAATTAGTGATAAACAAGTATCCTGGAAATAATGGAAGATTATTATTATTATTATCCTGGACATAAGCTGAGGTCCTTCTACACCACCTCGGAGATTACTCTAAATTAACATTTCCGCATGACGGGCCTGTACTCATTGCTGTGCCTTGATAGCTGCCTGTTTGCCTAAGAGGGCCTGGCCAACTCTCCTATGCCACCTTTAAGCCCATAACACCTATAAGGCTCGGTCACTATTTTAAGAATCGTCATCCCCTTTATCTATGTGGTCAGCTATCTTCTGGTAATCCCAGGCAGCCGTATACTATCCAGAGGGAGTGTTATTGAATGCATTCATTCTGTTTGTTCCTAAATGGTTAAACGTCTTTGATGTATTATATGTATATTTTATATCTTTACCTGAGGTAATGCAGGCAGTTTATTGGCTAGCTCCCTGGCACCTTCCACAGGCTGAGGCCAAAGAGTCTATAAACAGGATCTCTGTCCTGATATTTCTTTCTGTCTCTGTCTTGAGATTGTACTACAAAGCTAACATGTCTTTTGGAGGTAAAAAAAACACTAAAAATGTCCCAAAATACCATATTTTTCGGATTATAAGGCGTACCTGATTATAAGGATGAATGACCAGCAGGTGGCAGAACCGTGTACAGTTCAAGGCAACTGTTGTCTGTAATTTTGGTTCCTATATAAGGCGCACTGGACTATAAGGCGCACCTTTGATTTCTGAGAAAATCAAAGGATTTTTTGTGCGCCTTATAGTCCGAAAAATACGGTATATAACTTATTTTCAAATCCCTCCACAAAGAATATTCTAAAAAGCCATGGAAAAAATGACTTGCTCCACATAAATTATTTTCACAAAAAATAAGCCCTGAACCAGCTCTGTCAACAGAAAAATACAGAAATTAATGTATTTTATAAAAAAAAATAGTTTCTAAATCGCACTTCCATTTAGTCTTAACCCCTGTGAAACACTGTACTGAAGAGACCCAACCAGGTTGAAACCGTACAGTTGGGAGTCTGTTCCTTCTGGAATATAAATATTGGTTTGGCTTAATCCTACATCATGTCTTTAGGCTTCTGTCATGCTTGGTGTTAAGGGCTCTGCCTTTCAAGGTAGCTAAGAGGCATTGGGGCAGATTTATCAAGCTGTCTGAAACTCAGAATATTTCTAGTTGCCCATGGCAACCAATTACAGCTCGGCTTTCATTTTATCAGTGCTCATGAATATTTTAAAGGGGAGCTGTGATTGGTTGCCATGGGCAACTAGGAATATTCTGACTTTCAGACAGCTTGATAAATCTGCCCCACAGTTTTCCTTTTCCCACCCTGGAAAACATATTTGATTATTATACTTAAAGGGTTAACATACTTTGTAAAAGGGTTTTACTATTATTTTGGCCTCTCAAAATCACTTGAAAGCTGAGTCCTCCTTCAAATCCTGAGTCTTTGCGATTGCCACGAAAGTTAAAACAATTGCACCTAAAGTTCCTCATAAAGGAACCATGTCCTCATAAAGCAGATACTCTGGAAATGTTAGTTATCAAGCGGTTTGGGTGGTCTGGGGGTTTCAGACTTTTAAAACAAAGAATTTTTGCCAAATTTCCATTTTCGCAAAACCTTTTCAACTAACACGAAGTACAATGTGTCACGAGGAAATGGTCTCAAATCACCCGGATACGTTAAAGGGTTCCGAAGTCATAACCAATTATCTTGACACATGTCAGATTCTAGAAATAGAGTCCAGTCATTATACTGAAAGCAAGTGTCAGCGATAAGGGATTAAGTTTAGAGATGAGCGAACATACTTGTTCGAGCATTAGCGTATTCGAAACTGCTCGTTGCTCAGACGAATACTTCGCCCGCTCGAGAAAATGGCATCTCCCGCCGTTGTGATTTTTGGCGGCCAGAAACAGAGCCAATCACAAGCCAGGAGACTCTGCACTCCACCCAGCATGACGTGGTACCCTTACACGTCGATAGCAGTGGTTGGCTGGCCTGATCAGGTGACCCTGGAATAGACTAGCCCCTGCCTGCGCTGCTCGCATCATTCTCTGTCTGGATGTCGCTAGGGAGAAGCTGCTGCTGGTCAGGGAAAGCGTTAGGGTGTTCTATTAGAATAGTGTTAGGCAGGAGTGAGTCTACAAGAACCCAACAGCCCTTCTTAGGGCTACAATAATGTTTTATTTTACTTTTTTTTGGTTTGCCTGTGGCTGGGCTTGCTGGCATTAGTAGTGCAGCTAGTACCATATTGTGAGGAATTTGCAGGGAGACTTGCGACCGTTGTGTTTAGCTCTTAGTGACACACATATCCACCTCAAACACCGAAGTGGGACAATTTATTAGGGGTTTGATTTGAGTTAGGCAGAGTCTGCTGATTTATTTTTTTTTACCTTTATTTCTTTTTAGAACTCAAAGTCATCAGGCACAGCACAAAATCCAGTTGTGTGTCAGTGTAGGTTAGAAACTAGCCATAGCAATAGGATAGCATCGTTTTGTAAAAAAATAAATAAATAAATAAACACAAGAAAAAAAAAAAGTAAAGTTTACACTTTAATTTGGAAAATGTTTAACCCGAGGGCTAGGGGTAGAGGACGAGGACGAGGACGTGGGCGTCCAACTACTGCAGGGGTCAGAGGCCGTGGTCCTGGGCGGGGTGAGACACCACCTGCTGATGAGGGAGCAGGGGAACGCCGCAGAGCTACACTCCCTAGGTTCATCATGTCTCAAGTTACTGGGACTCGTGGTAGAGTATAAAAAAGAAAACGAGCCACTAGAAAAGATTTTCTTTAAAAAATTTTTTGGTTTTTATATATTTCTTTTTCATGAATTGGTTACAAAAAAGTACAAACATGTCAGAAAAGGAATTTTTCTTTTTTATCAATCATTTCTGAGGTATTACCTCTAAGTCCTTTATCACGTATAGTTTGGGTTGCAAGCAATTCCCATTTTTAGAGTTTCACTGTACCGTGGCCTTGTAGAGACTTCTCACAGGTGGATTTCAGCAGAGGAGTAGATCTTCTCGTCAGTCACTTCTTAGCAGAGACAAACACTAGCATGATTTTCGTGACGTTTCGGATGTCACGCCTCCTTCCTCAGACATGCGCATCTCTATCTCTCTCTTCCATTTATACGGAGATAGCCGGAACTTTAGTTGCATTTCAAAACATATACTTAACTCTATCAGTAAATTATTTAGAATTATTGCACAGTTATTTTATATATAAAACAAACAATGCAAAAGAGAGCTTTTCCCTTCTTCCTTTTCAAATTTTGCATGGAAAAAGTGAAATGCTACCTAACCCTCCAAACACAAGGGGAGGGGTGAAGGACTAACCGCGATCAAAGAAATACATTAAAGTTACATTCTTCGTTTATTCCATTTGGATTTAGCGTTTCAAATTTATATATCCAATGGACTTCCCGTTGGAGTAGGCGTCTTTTTATATTCTCTTTATCGTATGCTTCAACTTCCTCTAATACTGTCCATTTCAATTCAGACACATTGGGGGTCATTTACTAAGGGCCCGATTCGCGTTTTCCCGACGTGTTACCCGAATATTTCCGATTTGCGCCGCTTGTACATGAATTGCCCCGGGTTTTTGGCGCACGCGATCGGATTGTGGCGCATCGGGGCCGGCATGCGCGCGACAGAAATCGGGGGGGCGTGGCCGAACGAAAACCCGACGTATTCGGAAAAACCGCCGCATTTAAAAACCGAAAAAGTGTCGCTTGGGGAGCGCTCACCTTCACCTTCTATGGGATGGTGCATTCCGGGGCGTTAAGATTATTTTCGGCGCTGCAGCGCCACCTGGTGGACGGCGGAGGAACTACCATCTTAAATCCCAGCCGGACCCGAATCCTGTGCAGAGAACGCGCCGCTGGATCGCGAATGGGCCGGGTAAGTAAATGTGCCCCATTGTGTCTATATTCAAAGAAATGTCTAGCTAGTGACGTTTCATAATGTTTCTTTCCTTTTTCTTTCCCCTCTTTTGTTGTTTTTATTAAATTTTTTTCATAATTCTTAATAGCTGACCTATGTTCATTAATACGAATTTTTATTTGTCTAGATGTTTGTCCTATGTACGCTTTTCCGCAAGGACACTTAATCATATAAATTACGTTTTTGCTATCACAGGTATATCTACTTTTAATATGAATTGGGGTCCCTTTTCTTGGATGGGAGATCTTATCTCCTTTTATTATAGAACTACAATTCTGGCATGCGAGGCATGGGAAAGGCCCAGTGTGTCTCGGACGCAAGAATTCTTGTTTGGGCGATCTTTTCTTTTTTATGTCCGCTCTTACAATATGATTTGCTATAGATTTGCCTTTTTTGTATACAAAATGTGGGCGGTCTACAAACAGCTTTTTATATTTTTGGTCACATTTCAATAAGTCCCAGTGTTTAAGTATTGTTTTCCTCACTAAGTTAGCGTGATTATCATAGGTGGAGACAAACATATGACATTTGTTTTCTTTACATTTGGGTTTTATCAAGCGCAATTCCTTATTATCTAGTTTGCTCACTTCATTTGCTGTATTAGTTAAATTTACGTGATCGTATCCTTTCACTTCAAATTTCTTAATCAATTCTTCCTTATGTTTTTCATATTCATTATCCCTATCGCAAATGCGTCTTAGACGTGTGAACTGTCCCCTAGGGATCCCCTTAAACACTTTAGGATTATGGAAGCTCTTACGGTCAAGCAAATTATTCTTATCTGCTTCTTTTGTAAATAATGTAGTAGTAATGTTATTATCTTTTGTTCTTCGTACTAGTACATCTAGGAAACTTATTTCATCTTTATTCACTTCACATGTAAATTCAATTAATCTATGTTGGGTATTATGAAATCCGACCCATTCTTTTAATTCATCTTCTGTGCCACCCCATGCCACAAACACGTCGTCCACGTATCTAAGCCATAGCCTAGCGTGGTGACTATGTCGGTGGATGGGGAGGGACAGATCTTCAAAAAAGGACATAAAGATATTAGCCAAGCTTGGTGCCACAGGAGACCCCATTGAGGTCCCCTGTAATTGTAAATAAAAGTCTGAATCGAACCTGAAATAGTTCTTTTTTAAGATAATTTCCAACAAACCTATCAAAAACTTGATTTTCATATTTGAAAGTTTAGCATCTTCACATAATTTTTCACGAATAATTTCAATACATTCATCTGTCGGAATATTTGTATACAGACTTTTAATGTCCAATGTACATAGAAAGGTAACATCTTTTAAATCCAGGGATTGAATACTTCTCAGGAAGTTACTAGTATCTGTCAGACAACGTGGTAATTTTTTAACCATAGGTTGAAGGAAGCTATCAATATAAGTAGCAAGGGGACTAAAGAGAGAATTAACTCCAGAGACGATAGGTCGTCCCGGGGGAGTTTTAGCATTTTTATGCAATTTTGGAAGTAAGTACAACAATGGAATTCTTGGGGATTCATTAATCAAACATTTTGCTACAGTTTTATCAATAATATTAAGTGTCAATGCTTCTTCTATTAAATCATCTATTTCACGTTTGAATATCTCCGTTGGATCACCTTGTAATTTTCTATACACCTGTTTATCAGACAATTGAGAAAGGGCTTCTTCGATATAAAGATTTCTATCTAAAATAACAGTTGCACCACCCTTGTCGGCTTTTTTAATTATAATACTATCGTCGGCTGACAGATTCTGCAACGCCCTGTATTCATCCCTGGTTAGATTTGATTTTTTCTTATTGTTCTGCGGAAAAGCGTACATAGGACAGACATCTAGACAAATAAAAATTCGTATTAATGAACATAGGTCAGCTATTAAGAATTATGAAAAAAATTTAATAAAAACAACAAAAGAGGGGAAAGAAAAAGGAAAGAAACATTATGAAACGTCACTAGCTAGACATTTCTTTGAATATAGACACAATGGGGCACATTTACTTACCCGGTCCGTTCGCGATCCAGCGGAGCATTCTCTGCACAGGATTCGGGTCCGGCCGGGATTTGTGAAGGTAGTTCCTCCGCCGTCCACCAGGTGGCGCTGCTGCGCTGAAAATCATCTCAATGCGCCGGAATGCACCACCTCGGACCAGGTGAAGGTAAGCGGTCCTTATGCGACACTTTTTCGGTTTTTAAATGCGGCGGTTTTTCCGAATACGTCGGGTTTTCGTTCGGCCACGCCCCCCGATTTCCGTCGCGCGCATGCCGGCGCCGATGCGCCACAATCCGATCGCGTGCGCCAAAAACCCGGGGCAATTCAGGTACAATCGGCGCAAATCGGAAATATTCGGGTAACACGTCGGGAAAACGCGAATCGGGCCCTTAGTAAATGACCCCCAATGTGTCTGAATTGAAATGGACAGTATTAGAGGAAGTTGAAGCATACGATAAAGAGAATATAAAAAGACGCCTACTCCAACGGGAAGTCCATTGGATATATAAATTTGAAACGCTAAATCCAAATGGAATAAACGAAGAATGTAACTTTAATGTATTTCTTTGATCGCGGTTAGTCCTTCACCCCTCCCCTTGTGTTTGGAGGGTTAGGTAGCATTTCACTTTTTCCATGCAAAATTTGAAAAGGAAGAAGGGAAAAGCTCTCTTTTGCATTGTTTGTTTTATATATAAAATAACTGTGCAATAATTCTAAATAATTTACTGATAGAGTTAAGTATATGTTTTGAAATGCAACTAAAGTTCCGGCTATCTCCGTATAAATGGAAGAGAGAGATAGAGATGCGCATGTCTGAGGAAGGAGGCGTGACATCCGAAACGTCACGAAAATCATGCGAGTGTTTGTCTCTGCTAAGAAGTGACTGACGAGAAGATCTACTCCTCTGCTGAAATCCACCTGTGAGAAGTCTCTACAAGGCCACGGTACAGTGAAACTCTAAAAATGGGAATTGCTTGCAACCCAAACTATACGTGATAAAGGACTTAGAGGTAATACCTCAGAAATGATTGATAAAAAAGAAAAATTCCTTTTCTGACATGTTTGTACTTTTTTGTAACCAATTCATGAAAAAGAAATATATAAAAACCAAAAAATTTTTTAAAGAAAATCTTTTCTAGTGGCTCGTTTTCTTTTTTATATGCTACTGATTCTGGACATTCTAGGGAGTCTAGTGTGTTCCACTACTGTTTGTAATTTTGTGCCAAACAATACTTTCATAAAAGACTCGTGGTAGAGCACTGTTGAGGCCAGAACAGTGCGAAGAGGTGATGTCATGGATTGCGGACAATGCTTCTAGCCATTTGTCCACCAGTCAGTCTTCCACGCAGTCCACCCATGTCACCGAAATCAGCACTCCTCCAGCTCCTCCACCTCAGCCTCCTTCCCCCCAGTCTGCCCCCTCCCAGCAAAATTTGGTATTTGAACCGGCATACTCTGAGGAACTGTTTTCTGGACCCTTCCCACAGTCACAAACCACTTGTCCGGTTGCTGCTGAGCAATTTTCTGATGCCCAGGTTTTCCACCGGTCGCAGTCTGTGGGTGATGATGACATTATTGACGTAGTGGAAGAAGTGTGTAAAGAGGTGTCGGACGATGAGGAGACACGGTTGTCAGACAGTGGTGAAGTTGTTGTCAGGGCAGGAAGTCCGAGGGGGGAGCAGACTGAGGGATCGGAGGATGATGAGGTGACAGATCCAAGCTGGGTTGATAGGCCGGGTGAACACAGTGCTTCTGAGACGGAGGCGAGTCCTATAGCAGAACAGGTTGGAAGAGGCAGTGGTGGGGCCAGACAGAGAGGCAGGGCCAGAGCTGGTGCATCAGCACCAAATGTTTCCTGTAGTCAAGCTCCCGTGGCGATGGCTAGATTTTCAGAAGCCTGGAGGTTCTTTAAAGAAACACCGGATGACCGACGGACTGTGGTGTGCAACCTTTGCCAAACCAGGTCAAGACCAGATCAGCAGGGGTTCCAAACTACTAGCTTAACTACCACTAGTATGCACAGGCATATGAATGCTAAACACCCCACTCAATGGCACCAAGCCTGTTCACCTCCGGCCGGGCACACCACTGCTCCTTCCCCTGTGTCATCTGCTAGTCAGCCCTACCCAGGACCCTGGCCCAAACACCTCCCGTGCGAAAACCCCATCTTCGCCTCCACGATCCTCCACAGCATCCACCAGCGTTCAGCTCTCCATACCCCAGATGCTGGAGCGCAAAAGGAAGTACAGTGCAACCCACCCACACGCCCAAGCCCTCAACGTCCACATCTCCAAACTGCTTAGCCTGGAGATGCTTCCCTATAGGCTGGTAGAGACCGAGGCCTTTTGAAACCTCATGGCGGCGGCCGCCCCTCGGTGTTCGGTCCCCAGCAGCCACTACTTTTCCTGATGTGCCGTACCAGACCTGCACAAGCACGTGTCAGAGAACATCATCCGTGCCCTGACCAACGCCGTTTCTGACAAGGTCCACCTGACCACGGACACGTGGACAAGTGCTGCCGGGCAGGGCCACTATATATCGCTGACGCTACATTGGGTTAACTTGGTGGAGGCTGGGACCGAATCTGACCCTGGGGCTGGTCATATACTGCCGACGCCGAGGATTGCGGGGCCTACCTCGGTCCAGGTCTCAAAGGCCTACTATGCCTCCTCCTCCTCCCACCCCTCCTCCACCTCCTCCTCCGAATTACCATCCGTGGGCATGGCGCCATCAGTCAGTAGCTCTAGGCACAGCAGCAGTGCCGTCGCTAAGCGACAGCAGGCAGTGCTCAAACTGCTGAGCCTAGGCGATAAAAGGCACACCGCCCAAGAGCTATTACAGGGCATCATGGCGCAGGCTGATCTGTGGCTGGCACCGCTGAACCTGAAGCCAGGCATGGTTGTGTGTGACAACGGCCGTAACCTGGTGGCGGCTCTGCAACTCGGCAGACTGACACATGTGCCATGCCTGGCCCATGTGTTAAATCTCATAGTTCAGCGTTTCCTCAAGACATACCCCAATCTGTCTGTTTTGCTCATGAAGGTGCGCCGCATCTGTGCGCATTTCAGGAAGTCCAGCACAGATGCTGCCACTCTCAGGGCAGCGCAGCGCCGCCTCCAACTGCCCGATCACCGACTGTTGTGCGACGTGCCCACGAGGTGGAATTCAACATTAACCATGTTATCCAGAGTTTACCAGCAGCGCAGAGCGATTGTAGACTGCCAGATGTCAACTTCCACAAGAACTGGTAGTCAGGTCAGTCAGCTTCCTCAAGTCTACAATGAGGAGTGGACGTGGATGTCTGATATCTGTCAGGTGCTGAGTAACTTTGAGGAGTCAACACAGATGGTCAGTGGCGATGCCGCCATCATCAGCCTCACCATCCCGCTGCTTGGCCTGTTGAAAAACTCTCTGATCAGCATGAAGTCGGAAGCTTTGCGCTCGTCACAAGAGACGGGGGAAGAATATTCCCTTGTTGATAGCCAAAGCACCCTTAGGTCTGTTTCTCAGCGCATATCGGAGGAGGTGGAGGAGGATGAGGAGGAAGAGGAGGAGAATGTTGGCGAGACAGAAGAGGGGACCATTGTTCAGTCCTTCACTGTTCAGCGTGTATGGGCAGAAGAAGAGGAGTTGGAGGAGTTGGAGGAGGAGGAAATGGGCAGTCAGGCCAGTGAGGGGAGTGAATTCTTGCGCGTTGGGACTCTGGCGCATATGGCAGATTTCATGCTAAGCTGCCTATCCCGTGACCCTCGCGTTGAAAGAATTTATTCCAGCACCGATTACTGGGTATTCACTCTCCTGGACCCACGGTACAAGCAAAATCTTTCCACTCTCATCCCTGGAGAGGAAAGGAGTGTGAGAATGCATGAATACCAGCAGGCCCTGGTGCACAAGCTGAAACAGTATTTCCCTTCTGACAGCGCTAGCGGCAGAGGGCGTACTTCTGCGGGACAAGTAGCGAGGGAGAGTAGGCGAGCAGGCAGCTTGTCCAGCACTGGCAGGGGTACGCTTTACAAGGCCTTTGCCAGTTTTATGTCACCCCAGCAAGACACTGTCACCTGTCCCCAGTCTCGGCAGAGTAGGGCTGATCTTTACAGAAAGATGGTGAGGGAGTACGTAGCTGACCAAACCATTGTCCTAAATGATCACACAGCTTCCTACAACTTCTGGGTTTCAAAGCTGGACATGTGGCACGAACTGGCGCTGTACGCCTTGCAGGTTCTTGCCTGCCCTGCTGCTAGCGTGTTGTCCGAGCGGGTT
The DNA here is from genome assembly GCF_040894005.1 of Engystomops pustulosus. Taxonomy (NCBI): domain Eukaryota; kingdom Metazoa; phylum Chordata; class Amphibia; order Anura; family Leptodactylidae; genus Engystomops; species Engystomops pustulosus. The sequence continues at coordinate 13,189,973 of NC_092411.1, read as the reverse complement.
TTCAGTGCTACCCAGTCCTCTGTTTTAAACAATTTTTGGGAGTGCCACATACAGGCTCTCAATCTATTTAATTTTTCTGGAGGACCACCTACCTGCTGCTCTGGTTTGAAAACTTTTTTGGACTGCCACATACAGGTACTCAATCTATTTAATTTTTCTGGAGGACCACCTACCTGCTCCTCTGGTTTGAAAACTTTTTTGGACTGCCACATACAGGCACTATCCAAATTAAATTGTCCCCATAGCAGCCTCCACATGTCGTCTTTTTAGCTGCCTCCACATGTTGTCTCCATTGCTACCTCCACACGTCATCGCAATAGCTGCCTCCAAAAATCGTGCATATAGCTGCCACCATACATGGTCCCCTTATCAAACGAGCTGTGTCAGGCAGAATTTTGGGTTGTTTTCATGGCTTCCACATCAAACTTGTTAACTTTGTCGCCACCCTGCTGTGTAATCCACAAAATATACTGGCAAACTTTTACCATTTAGGGATATTATTTCAGCGCTTCTTGCGCATCTGTTTACATTCCCCTCACCCGCCATAACCCAAACTTATAAGAACGCTACTACACTTGATCTTATACAAAAGGTTCTTAGAAGTGCTGTTTGGGGAGTAGCCTAGAGACAGGGGCTTGGATAGGCGAAAGCTCGCCTGGCAGCGGAGCGCCAGCTCCATCCCAAGATCCAACTAACATAGTTTTAACTGCAGCACCTTTAATCTACTACTAGTTCACTGCCTCCATACATCATCCCCTTATCAAACGAGCTGTGTCAGGCAGAATTTTCAGGTGTTTCACCAGATACATAGTGGAACGCGGCCCATCTGTCGCCGCCATGCTGGAGACCTGAAGTTGCAATCATAGCAGCGCAATAAGGATGCCCCATACTGTCGCTCTTAATCATGGAACCATTTTCGTAAAAACAATTAAAAATAGAACCACTATGCTATTCCATTATTCCTAGGTGAAATATTCAAACGACCCGGCCTGCTTTGAAAATTATAATTTTTTCAAAGTAAACGCTTCTGGCCCCCAGGCCCATTTTGGGTGGGGAGGAGCCGAGAGACAGGGGCTTGGAGAGGCGAAAGCTCGCCTGGCGGTGGACCGCCAGCTCCATCCCAAGATTAGGCAGCCTCAGAGGCATCCATGCATGCTGCCCCTGCTGTTTCCTGTCCATTTTGCCTCCACGATCCTCCACAGCGTCCACCAATGTCTCATTTCAACTCTCTATACCCCAGACGCTGGAGCACGAGAGGATATGCAGCACATCATCCCCTTATCAAACGAGCTGTGTCAGGCAGAATTTTCAGGTGTTTCACCAGATACATAGTGGAACTCGGCCCATCTGTCGCCGCCATGCTGGAGACCTGAAGTTGCAATCATAGCAGCGCAATATGAATGCCCCATACTGTCGCTCTTAATCATGGAAGTCGTCTCCATGGCTGCCTCCACATGTCGTCCCCTTATCAAAAGAGCTGTGTCAGGCTCATTTTTCGGGTGTTTCACCAGATACGTTATGGAACTTGGTCACTATGTCGACACCATGCTGTGTTATCAACTAAATATACTGTCAACCTTTTGTTCACATAGGAAATCATTTCACCTCCTTTGGTGAAACCAGAGTCCATTTAGGGTATGTCGCCATGAGACTCTCTAGCCTGCCACTGCTGCCGCTGCCTCTGCATGCCGTCCCCTATAGTGTCAGGGTCAATTATTGGATGTTTTAGATGCTATCTAGCCTCATTCGGTCACTCTGTCATGGCCATGCTGTTGCCTATAATTTTGGCATAATGGTGCGATTAAGCAGCCTCAGAGGCATCCATGCATGCTGCCCCTGCTGTTTCCTGTCCATTTCTGTGGTGTTTCCATCCTTTTCTGAGGTTCCCAGGTGTTTGGCCAAGCTTCCCTGTGCAGAGCCTTGGTCCCCTTGAAAAATGCTCGAGTCTCCCATTGACTTCAATGGGGCTCGTTATTCGAGATGAGCACTCGAGCATCGGGAAAAGTTTGTCTCGAATAGCGAGTACCCGAGCATTTTAGTGCTCGCTCATCTCTAGTTAAGTTCCTTTCTGACGCATGACATGGATAATACATTACAATTTAATTATTGTTACTGTGGTAAAAACAGGATGTGGGAAACCCTCAACAAAGTGGGAAACACCAGATGGTCCATGGTCAAGATTTGCGAACTGCACTTGAAGTGGACCAGATCAGATGCTACAAAAGTGGAAAGGTTCTGTAGGTGAAGTGTGTGAAACTACACCAGTGGTGGGCAAATCCAAGTGGATAGTGGGCATGGCTAAATTAACTCCTCACTGTGTGAGAAGAACCATGTGGCACTTGGTAAAAACTTGGGAAATCCCAGCAGAAGTGGTTGGGTGAGGTCTTTGAAACGATGGGCAGGTCCAAGTGGTCATTGGGCATGGCGTATAAAAATCCACTGAAAGTGAGACGGATCCAGTGTTACTTGGGTAAGGCTTGTAAAACTTCTCTAAAAGTGGAAAGGACCAGGTGTTCATTTGGGTGAGGCTAGCGAAACCCTTCCCAGAATGGGCAGGTCCAAGTTGTCCGCAGGCATGGCTCACAAAACTCCACCCAAAGTGCGAAGGACCAGGTGGTAAATGGGCAAAGTTTGTGAAAAACTGGTGGTCTAATAGTGAGGCTAGTGAAACCTCACTCAAAGTGGACAGGACATAGTGGTCTGTGGTTGAGGAATTAGAAACTCCACCCACAGTGGACGGGGACAGGTTGTATGTGGGTGTGGCAAATAAACAAGGTTTGAAACAAGATCAAAAAATGGGACCATGAACAAAGCCTGTTAATAGTGGGCGGGGTTATGGGTAACCTGGGGGTGGGGCTTTAACTATTGGGTGGGAAGTATTCTGTATAAATCGATGTTTCTATGTTGCTCGGCTGATGGACAGTAGTGATAAAATTGATTTTCAGTAAAAAGAGTAAAGAAAATAGAATATACTGTACGTCTCCTACAATTTTTACAGTTTTCTCTCAGAAGCGTTAACACCATTTCCCCACAATGTCTTGTACTAAAACAAATTGACTAAAACATGATGTTTTACAGCAGAATTTCTGAGTATATAGCGTCTGCCTGCGGCTGCAATCCTGGGAATCCCGGGGAGACTTGTAGCGCTCCGCCGGCTGATTCTTCTCTCTTTTCATGAGGTTATAAGAGAGATGATAAAAAGACGGCCACCAGTTATCTGTTATCTTACTGAGAGGAGAGAGCGGGAGAGGGGAATATTACCAGGGATCCATCTATGACGGATGATGGAAATTACTGATGGCTTGTAATCTTGCAGGATTAACGCCAAATGAGCTGTTAATAGAAGGATGAAAGGTCCTCCAAGGGCAAGTGATGTCTTCTTCATTGGCTAGCTAAATATTTCTGTTCGTCTTGATGTTTTTCCTTTCTTTCATATCGGAGGGCCTTGATCAGATCAAGAATTGTAAACCAAACATACTGACATACTGGTATGTGCCCCTCTGGCAGGATCTGCTGTTCTTTTAGCTTTTTATACCCTTGTTTTTAAGAAAAATGGGCTTTAAGAATCATGCAAATGAGCCTGAGGGGCTGCAGGCTCCATTAACGCCCATTAACGTCTCATTTGCATACTACCAGAGGGGTCTCACGCCAGTAGGTCGGTGTTCTTGGTTTATGTTATGGGTGCTCCTGCAACCCACATCGCCCCATGCCCCTCTCCATAGCGCCGGCTCCCCCCAGCCTCACTCACCTCCTGCTTCCGTCCCATCTTCCCAGCCGCGCGTCCCCATCTCCTAGGGCGTGCGTACACCGGCGCTTGTAAATTTAAAGGGCCAGCGCACTGTTGATTGGCAGTATTAGTTAAATAACTGCTTCTCCCAGCATTCCCCGCCAGATCTTTGTGCTCTATGCCATTGAGAAAGATTTGCCCTGTGCCATGTACCTGTGATTGGATTCCCCGTTGTGACCCCGGACCTGTTTCCGTTTATGCTCCTCCTCTGCCAGCCCTGACCTTCTGCTCCATCTCTGACCCTGAACCTTTGCCACCTGTCTTGACCTCCAGCCTGTCACCTACCATGAACTTGCCTTCTGACTTCTTACCTCGCCTTGGCTGCCACCACGGACAAAGTCTCACATGTGGTACCACGCCACAGCAAGTACAATCCACTTCCGGTCCCAGTTGTTGGTTTGTGTCATTGTCCATGGTAGTCCAGGGTGTTCACTACCCCAGAAGCCTGACAGCAAGATCCGGCCATGGACCCAGCCAAGGTTCCGCTACCTAAACTGGCTGATCTTACCACTGTTGTGGTCCAGCAGTCCCAGCAGATTGCCAGGCAAGGTGAACAGCTTGGACAAGTCACCTCCATGCTGCAGCAGTTGAATGACACTCAGCAACAGCATCAGATCTTTGCGGTCTCTCCTGCTACCCTGGTTTTTCTGCCTGCCACTGAACCTAGGCTGAGACTCTCCATGCCTACTAAGATGATGGGGACCTATGCAGGTGGAGAGAACCTGACTTTCCCTCCAGGAACGCTCCAGACGACGTCAGGAGGATCTCTGTTTGTATTGTGCCAGTCTGGAACATTTCTTTAGGGCTTGTCCTGGACATCCCCAATGCCCGGGAAACACCAGCACTTAGGGTTCCTAGGAGAAGCTTCCCTAGGTGAGAGCAAAGCTTCTCCACGCCTGGACATTCCCATGCTCCTCAGCTTTGGCACCAGTAGCCAGATTCAGGTCGCTGGTTTTTTGGACTCTGGTTCTGCAGGGAACTTTGTGGATGCTGCTCTGGTCTCCCAGCATCACATCCCTGTGTTCCACCTCGAGAAGCCTCTGGTCATCACCTCAGTCAGCGGACAAATCCTCTCCGATCTGGTCCGGTACTGCACTGAGCCTATCTCCCCTCAAGTCGTAGCTCTTCATAAAGAGAGACTGTCTTTCTACATTCTGCCACGTTCCACCTCGTCTCTTCTGCTCGGTCTTCCGTGGCTGCAGGTACACGCACCAGTCCTTAACTGGAAGATGGAGGATATTCTTTGTTAGGGACCAGATTGCCAGTCTCGCTGCATGGTGGTGCCTCTACCAGTCTTGGTCTCCTCCATACCTCCCAAGCCTCTGGAGGGCCTACCAACGTGTTACCAGGACTTTGATGATGCATTCTCCAAGAAACAAGCAGAGACTTTACCACCACAACGCCCCTATGACTGCCCTGTAGATCTGCTGCCGGGTGCTTCTCATCCCCGGGTTCAGTAGTATCCTCTTTCAGTACCTGACACGGCAGCAATGTCAGAGTATATCCAAGAGAATCTACAGAGAGGGTTTATACATAAATCTTCCCCGGCTGGTGCAGGCTTCTTCTTCTTCACCAAGAAGGATGGGTCACTCCATCCATGCATTGACTATTGTGGTCTTCATAAGGCCATGGTTAAGAACCGCTATCTGTTGCAGTTCACGGAGCTCTTTGACTGCCTGTGTCACCCACAGTCTGCATCACCAGTGCCGCCCCGGTGAAAGGCGGAGAAAAAGAGTCCGAATTACCTCTCCCCGGATCAAATGTAAACAAAGGGTGAGTAGTGTCAAGAAACAATATAATGAAGAATGTAGAGGTGTCCACTACAACGACACCTCTGCTGGGTCCGCATCATAAACACAGGAATACGACCCATGCTGGCAACTAAAGGGAGAAGAAAAGGGGTAGACATCATCCATGACCGGATACTTTTTGCTGATGCTTGATAAGAATCATGTTGCAAGACATGACATGGTCTCAGACAGGGGAATTAGATAGTTGAAAGCAGAGGCTTGGTGAAAAAATAACCTGGTGGGTAGTAAATGAATAGAATTCTATATGCCTAGACTGGTCACCACATGTTTCTCAGAGGTACCACTCCCTCACAGGAAACTGGCAAAGGATAGGGTCTCATTCAGGCCAGAAGGATCCACCGTATCAAGCCAGTAGATCCATGTTGGATGAGTCTATCCCAATCGCCACCTCTCCTGGGTGGTCTCACTTTCTCAATAACTTGAACACGCAGCAGACTCTGATCGCTCTTATGTTTCAGGGAGAAATGTCTTGCCACAGACGTATCTCTCTGATTTCATATGTCCCCCACATAAGATTCTCGTTTTCAGTGGCTGATTTTGCCCACATAGTTTATAGGACATGTGAGTAAAATACACTACTCCCTCCGTTCTGCATTTCGCATACTCCCTAATGGAGAAATTGTCTCCGGTACTAGCACTGCAGAAGGTGTTTCCAAGCATGATAAGTGGGCAGTTGTTGCAGTTGCCACACTTAAATGTCCCTGCTCGTGACATGAGCCATGACTCCAATCTACATTTAGGTTCCAGGTGACTTTGGACAAGTTGATCGCGTAGGTTTCTCCCCCTTCTAAATGTGACTGCTGGTGTGGGACTGAGACAGTCTATGAGGTCCCTATCTTGTCGGAGGATGCTCCAGTATTTATTCAGGATTTGTCTAATCGGACCCATGTCAGCATCAAAGGTCCCGATCAGGCATAGATAGTCACTTTGTCTAACCTTAAGTGTCAATAGTTCTTCTCTTTTGGCTGACAAAGCATCCTGAAAAACATTTCTGACAATTTTCATGGGGAATCCCCTTTGGGAGAAACGATTAGATAAGTCCTGGGACTGGTGGATGAAGTCTTCCGTACCACTACAGTTGTAACGCAGTCTCAGAAATTGCCCCCTTGGTATCCCTCTCTTCAAGGGAAGGGGATGGCAACTTTCCCAATGTAGCAAACTGTTTGTCGCTCTTTCTTTTCTGTGGACCTGCATACGTAGATGGCCCCCGTCTTATTTGGAGATTTGTAGGTCTAAGAAAGTGATGGAATCAGCGTGAATCTCGCCTGTAAATCTCAGACCCAAGTCATTAGAATTTAACGACTCTACAAACAATTGGAATTCAGCGGGGGTAGCGGTCCACAATATCAGAACATCATCGATGTATCTGAGCTATATAGAGATAGATGTCCATCTGGCATTTGGTTCTGATCCTCCCACCAGCCAAGGTAGAGATTAGCATAACTGGGGGCCATCTGGCTCCCAATTGCTGTTCCCCTCAGCTGGTGGAAGACTTTGTTCCCAAAAAGAACGATGTTTCTCTCCAAAATGAACCTCATTAGGTCCAGGACCAGACTGTTGTGTTTTGCAAACTGAGTTACTTGAGTCTTCAAAAAAGACCCGATAGCCTCACATCCCTTGATATGATGAGGGATGGAGGAGTAAAGTGTCTCAACATCCAGGCTCGCTAAGAAGGTGTTCTCTTCAAGGGAGATGCCATCCAGATGTTTCAGCACATTAGTCGTGTCTCGGACATATGATAAACTGATGACAAATGGTCTGAGAATTTGATCAACGTTATCAATGTTCTGAGTGAGACTGATGAACCCTGAAACTATTGGGCAACCCCTCAGAGGGGGATACCCCTTATGGACTTTTGGAAGTCCATAAAACGTAGCCATAGTTGGAAACTTGGGGAGAAGGAATTTCTGTTCTTGCTCACTGATACGTTTCTCGTCATATGCTCGACTGAGTATATTTCGTAGTTCCTTATAGAATTTATCTAAAGGATTATGCAGGAGAGAGCTTTATGTCCATTAAGATTGTCTCATACATGGTTTCGTATTCTGATCGTTCGAGCAGACCAATATTGCCCCCTTTGTCAGATGGCTTGATTATAACACTATTGTTCTGATCAAGATCCACCAGAGCTCTCCTTTCCTCTGGACACAGATTGTTAATGAAGCCACGTGGTTGAGGGTCTAGTTTTTTAAGTTCCTCTGAGACCAACTCCACAAAGATGTCAATATGTGTGGCTTCAATTGCGGGGTACACCACACTTTTAGTTTTAAGCTTGGTAAAAGGGTCTTCTCCAGGTTCCCTTTCTGATTCGTGTATCAGATCCATCAGGGTATCTAGATGCCATTGGTCTGATTCACTCATCCCCAGTTCAAGACACCTTTTACAGCCAGCTGCTGCCGTTACCCATACCCAGTCGCCCGTGGTCGTAAGTGGCCTTCCATTGGCTATACCGTCATCTGGGTGTTGACTGACCAAAACTGGGTGGTTTTCCAAAACTCGGCTTCCCTGGGTATGTGACTCTGTCCCTTTTCCCATTGGGAGATATTGTGCTGGACTGTGGCACATTTTGAATTGTTTTTATCTTGCATGTATCTTGTCTTGTTATTTAACATTTCTAATAAAATTATTGTGTATTGGCCGTATATTTGTTAAATTGGCATTTTTTGATGCATTTGGCCTATGGATTTACTTATTGCTGTGCCGTTCCCTTTGTTGAAATTTATAACCTGAATAGAGCTGGGACCACAGACAAGAGATTACCTTCAGTAACAGTCTACACCATCATGGATGCAGGACACACAAGGCCCCCCTAGTCACACCACCATCACATGTGCAGACCCGACTGAAGTCCACTAATGACCATCTGTATGATCCAGAGAAGGACACATGGTCTGATGAGACTAAAATAGAATATTTTGGTGTCACCAGTTGACCAGTGATCACCAGATTGCGACACAGGGAAGGCATATATGGAAATCTCAGACAGTATCCTACACAATGTTACTTTTACCTGTGTGATCATTACAGAGCCGGATTAGATCTAGCATTAGTTTCTGGTGGTGCTCGGTTCTTTATAACATCCCAGTATGAATAAGACTCAACTGAAACAAAAAGCAAGCAGTGGTACTTACTGAGCACGGCATAAGTCTTGGGCTCCTTGGAGTTCAGATCTGACAAGTAATCCATGGTGTCCTGTAAACACTTTTCTGATAGATTTGCAGGAGCCACAACGATGACACCAAAGGCAAAAACCAACGTAAGGATCCGCACTGTCCACATGGCGCAGATTGCGGTGGCTTCCCAGAGTCCGGCTTTTATATATCACAGGGTCCGGGTATCGACAGATCACAAGAACGTCTTCTCACAAGAAGCAGATGTGGAGCGTAAGCCGGAATCACTCTGCATAAAGTAAATCAATTACCATCCCGGCTTTACCTGTGAATAGGAGGCGTCTCGTGTTTCCTGTCCCATATGAAGTCTGAACCGGCCGGAAGGTCTTTGTGACACAAATGCATCGACGTAGAACAGAAATGGTGTTTGGGTTTTCTTACGTAGATCTGGACTGATGATGGTTTGAAATGATGTGTTATTGATGTGTTATGAATATCGTTTGCAACCTCAGTAACTACAGCGCAAACTCTTTATTTGGTCTCCACACGGATATATATATTTATTCAGCTGCACATCACATGGCACTAATCATTTACTATATCCCTAGGACATCATATGATGTTCATGCCCCTTTCCAAAGTGATGTTACAGCTCCTCATTACCATGCTGAATAGGGGAACTTTTAATTTTTTACATTTTCATTTTTCGCTCCCCACCATCATAAAACTATGACTTTGTAACTTTTTCTGTGTACAGAGCTGAGTGAGGACTTATTTTTTTGCTTAACAAATTGGAGCACATTTACGTACAGGGTCACCGGATTTCATAGAAAGTGCATTGTCCGTGTATAATGCCCTGTGCCGCGATTCACTAAGACCGTGCGCCCGATATCCTGCATGTGTCGCTTCCCCGCTCATGATTTCTGCCGCACGATCTTAGTGAATTACCGCACACTGCGTTATATACGGACAATGTAACGTGCCCCTCTGTTTCCACTAGTGCACCATGACGGACCAACCTGGAGGATGTGTCGTGCCCCCTTCCCTCAGGCTGGGGTTCTCTACTAAACAGGGGACAAGGGCCACCACATAAAGTGCCAAAAAAGGGAACGGACTTTTAACAAATAGTTTGCGACACCAGTCAGGATGTCTTTTCATGTATTTCTGTATTTCGGTGTTTTTGTATTTTTGTGACTATAAAAATCTATGACTATAGATTCACACTGAAGGCATGTTATGACAGGAATGATATACTTAACAGAAAAGTCTGAAACAACTGAAAATCTGTCTTATATTATAGGTTCATTTTGCTTTGATTACTGCTTTGCACACTCTTGGCTTCTCTTGATGAGTTTCAAGAGGTAGTCACCAGAAATGGTCTTCACATCACATCACATGGTCTTGTAAATGGGGTTGGGAGCATCAGTTTTGTTGTGCAGAAGCCAGGTGGACATACAGCTCCTCTATAGTCCTACTGAATAGACTTGTAGAAAAAAGCAGCTAAGTGAAAAAAAAACCGTGACCATCATTACTTTAAGAAATGAAGGTCAGTCAGTCCAAAAAATTGGGAAAACTTTGAAAGCTCTACAAAGAAGGGTAAAAACCATGAAGTGCTACAAAGAAACTGGCTGACATGAGGAGCGCCCCAAGAAAGGAAGACCAAGAGTCACCTCTGCTGCGGAGGTTAAGAGACACCTCTGCTGCGGAGGATAAGTTCATCCGAGTCACCACTCTCGGAAATCGCAGGTAACAGCAGCTCAGATTAGAGAGCAGGTCACTGACGCACAGAGGTCTAGTAGCAGACTCATCTCTACAACAACTGGTAAGAGAAGACTGTGTGCAGCAGCTTCATGGTAACATCGCTGCTAGGAAACTACTACTAAGGACCAGCACCAGAGACACGAGGAGTGGACATTACACCAGGGGAAAACTGTGCTGTGTTCTGATTAGTCCAAATTTTAGATCTTTGGTTCCAACCACTGTGTCTTTGTGCGACGCAGAAAAGGTGAACAAATGGATTCTACAGGCCTGGTCCCCACCGTGAAGCCTGGAGGAGGAGGTGAGATGGTGTGGGGGGCTTTGCTGGTGACATTGTTGGGATAGGTATACTGAACCAGGAAGGTTACCACAGCATCTTGCAGCGGCTGCTATTCCACCCGGGTTTTGCGTTTAGTTTCACCATCATTAATTTTTCAAAAGGACAATCACCCCAAACACATCTCCAGGCTGTGTAAGGGCTATTTCACCAAGAAGAAGAGTGATGGGGGATACGCCTGATGACCTGGCCTCGTAGTCACCAGACCTGAACCCAATCGAGATGGTTTGGGGTGAGCTGGACCGCAGAGTGAAGGCAAAAGGGCCGAAAAGTGCTGAGCATCTCTGGGAACTTCTTCAAAACCGTGAAAAGACCATTTCAGGTGACTACCTCTTGAGTGTGCAAAGCAGTAATCAAAGCAAAAGGAACCTAGAATATAAGACATATTTACAGTTCTTTCACACTTTTTTGTTAAGTATGTAATTCCATATATGATAATTCATAGTTTTGATGCCTTCAGTGTGAATCTACAATTTTTATAGTTATGAAAATACAGAAAACTCTGAATGAGAAGATTTGTCCAAACTTTTGGTCTGTACTGTAGATGATGTGTAATTTCTATTAGTATATTGTAAATCTGACAGACATTTACTAGCATATATGGAGATGTATAAATGATTGGTGAACAAATGGTATAAATGGGGAAATGTTATTTAAGAGCTGGATAAGAGAATCAATGTTAGTGAATGATGTGATGGCCATTTGTGCTCTGTTCCTTTTGCCCATGTAACCTCCAACTGCTTTGCTTTGGGGAAAGGCCAAAAGAATAAAGATCAATTCTACACCCAAAGAAGATAATAGCAGATAACTGAATTTTAGCGTTTTCCGTTGGGGGGTGGGGTCTAATTGTTTGTGGGCCTTTTAGGGCCATTATTGGAATGCATAACATAATGGGGCAGATTTACTTACCCGGTCCATTCGCGATCCAGCGGCGATTCACTAAGGCAGTTCCTCCGACGTCCACCAGGTGTCGCTGCTGCACTGAAGTCCGCTGAGGTCCGCTGGAGTTCACGATCCGTTGCTGGGTGCAGGTGAGCGTCTGTCCAGCGACACTTTTTTTTAAAAATGTGGCGGTTCTCCGAATCCGTCGGGTTTTCATTCGGCCACCCTCCCCCCCCCCCCGTTTTCCGGATGCGCCACTATCCGATAGCTTGCGCTACAAACACGGGGCAATACAGGGAAAATCGGCGCGGTGGCAGCAAAGGCAAGGTACACAGACATTAAGCAGAATCGTAGTCAGGGACAGGCAGGAGGTCAGAATAGGAAATCACAATAACAGCACAGGGCATAGGAACAAAGCTTTCTCTAAGGCACAAGGGATGAAGATCCAGCAGGGAGAGGCAGGTTTATATAGAATTCTGGGAAATGGCCAGCGCCAATCAATGGTGTTCTGGTCCTTTTTCAGAATTTTCTGAAGCCGCCGCACGCCCTAGGAGCCGGGGAAACGCACACACGGCCCAAGGACCGGGATCAGGGGCGGGAAGAGGTAAGCAGCACGAACGCCACACTGGCGTGTACAGAGGAGGGCGGGTGAGCCCGAGACCAATCTCGGGCACGTGTGACAGTACCCCCCTCCCCTTCGGCCTACCCCTCTTCTTAGCTGGAGAAATCTCTGAAGGAGATCCTGGTCCAGGATATTGTCCTCAGGCTCCCAGGACCTCTCCTCCGGACCGAACCCCTTCCAGTCGATGAGAAAGAACCACTTTCATATGACCAACTTCATATCCAGGACCTCCTTTACTTCATAGACATCATTAGCATCAGCCTCAGGGGTGGCATGAGATACCTGTCGGGAGAAGCGGTTCAAGATGACTGGCTTCAGGAGGGAGACATGGATGGAGGTTAGGGATGCGCATGGTGGGAGGAAGGTGCAGCTTGTATGCCACGGGATTGATGCGCATCAGCACATCGAAGGGACCCAGGAAACGCGGCCCAAGTTTATAGCTTGGAATATGCAGCCTCACATATCTGGAGGAGAGCCATACTTTATCCCCTGGAGAAAAAACTGGGGGAGGTCTTCATTTCTTATCAGCCCAAGTTTTGGTGCGGACGGACGCCCGAAGTGGAGATTAACGAGTTTGTTCCCAGATGGACTTAAGGTCTTCTTACCAACTCTTCCAAGGCAGACACAGAGATAGGAAGAGGTGGGATGTCGTCAATAAACAACAAAGAAAGGATTGGTATCGGCAGACTCAGACTCCAGAGAGTTGTAGTAGAATTCAGAATTCACTTGAAGTTGACCGCCAGAAACGGTAAACGAACTGGACCCCACGGTCAGAGAAAATGTGCAGGGGAAGTCCATGAAGCCAGAAGATGTTCAGAAAGAACAGACTGGCATGGCATGGAGCTGACGGCAGACCTGGCAGAGGAACAAAATGGGACATCTTGGACAACCGATCTGTTACCACCCAAATGACTGTATTACCGGAAGAAGATGGGAGATCAGTTATAAAGTCCATGGCTACAGCAGCTTCTTACTTGCAAGACTTATGTCCGACCAGCTCTTCGGAAGAGGATACTGACTTGGGGATATTGCTCTTGTGTGGCTGGGCACGCTGGGGTACAGAGATTTGTTGCTCTCATATCTCGCTATTACTGGTGGCCAGATCTGGTCAAGGATGTGATAACAAGATATGAGAGCAACAGATCTCTGCACCGTAGGGTGCCCAGCCAATGTCCCCAAGTCAGTATCTTCTTCTGAAGAGCTGGTCAGACATATGTCTTGCCAGGAGGAAGATTCCTTAGGTCCGCAGTAGCAGCAACAACTAGTCGTTTCGGGGAACGATATGGCGCAGAGCCGGTTCTTCCGCAACAACATTAGAGGCACTAGAGAGGTTCTTCAGGTTATTCTCGGTTGGACGGAAGTGGATCAGGAAGTTGAACCAAGAAAAGAAGAGGGACCTGCAAGCCTGTCGAGGATTTTGTTCGGCCCTTGGGCCCTTTCTGGCTGAGTACTGCTCCAGCTCCTACTGAGGAGGTGTCAACCTCCAGCAGGAAAGGCTTCACCGTATAAGGCCGTGTGAGAACTGGGGCCGAGGCAAAGGCTGGCTTCAGACTAGAGAAGGCTTCTTCAGTCCCCAGGATCCAGAGTCTGGGATTGGTGTTCTTCATGATCAGCGCCACAATGGGAGACACAAGAGAAGAGTCTGGAATAAACTGTCAGTAGTAATTGGCAAAGCCCAGGAATCTCTGGGCGAGGCCATTAAAGATCCGCATACAACTTAGCAGGATCCATCTGTAGACCCTTGTCAGAGATGATATAGCCGAGGAAGGGAAGACTCTTCCGGTGGAACTGGCACTTCTCAAGTTTGGTGTAAAGGCGATTGGCTCTTAAACAACTAAGGACTTGCTGCATGTGGGAATGATGGTTCTCAAGGTCCGTAGAGAGCACTAAGATATCGTCATGAATGACCAGGACACAGTTACATAGCAAGTCTCTGAAAATGTCATTGACGAATTCCTGAAAAACAGCTAGGGTCCAAACGGCATGACAAAGTACTCAAAGTGCCCATCACGAATATTGAAGGCGGTCTTACACTTTTCACCTTTGCGGATCCAATGAAATTATATGCCCCACAGTGGTCTAGTTTTGTGAAGACCTTGGCTCCACGTAAGCGGTCAAAGAGTTCTGCGATCAACAGCAATGGATAGCGGTTCTTCATGGTGATCTTGTTTAGGCCACGATAATCTATGTACGGACAGAGTGACCCATCCTTTTTGACCACAAAGAAGAACCTTGCTTTGGCAGGAGAAGAGGATTTACGTATGAACCCCCTCTGTAGATTTTCTTTCACGTAAGCCGACACTGCAGCGGTTTCGGGCACAGACAGTGGGTACACCTGACCCCATGAAGAGATGTGCCTGTCAGCAGGTCAATCGGACAATCGTAGGGTTGATGTGGTGGCAAAGTCTCCGCTTGCTTCTATGAAAAAACATCTGCAAGGTCCACATATGGAGCGGGGAGACCCACCAGAGGCTTGGAGGATTTTGGAAGCTAGACGGTCGAGACGGGACAAGGTAGTTCCAGACAACGTGACTGGCATTCTGGTCCCCAGCGGAGAACTTCACCCGTGTGCCAGTCGAGCACCAGTGCATGGTGCTGCAACCATGGAAGACCCAGAAAAAACTGAAGACATGCATCGAGTTAGCACGTAAAAGGAAAGTCTCTCCTTGTGCAAGACCCCCATTAGTAGGCATAGGGGTCAGTGCTGTACCGGATCAGGTCTCGAAGAATATGCCCTCTGACTGATGAGATAATGGCTTCTCAAGACGGACCACAGGAAGATGGTACTGAGAGACCAGGGCAGCATCCACGAAGGAAGGCAGAGGCTTGAAACTGATTACCCGTCCCTGAGCTGAGCAAGACAGGTATGTTCAGATGTGAAGAAGCTTTGTTCTCATCTATGGACGCTTCCCCCAAGAACCCTAGGTGCATGTGTTTCCTAGACGCTGAGGATGGAGTGGACAGGACTGAAGGAAGTGTTCCGGGCTGGCACAATAGAGACAGAGGTTCTCCTGACGTCACCTGGAACATTCCTCGGAAGACAGCCGAGCTCTGTCCACAAGCATCGGTTCCTCTGCAGTGGTCACGGCAAGAGGCTTAAGCGGTCTTTGGAATGCAGGAGCCAGGCGAAGCAAACGTCGGACCTGGACATGCGCTTGCTCGAAACTTTTCTCATAAGAACGCCCCATAAACCAGATATCAATCTGATTGGCCAGAGATAAGATCGCTCAGAGTAGACGGCATGTCACGTACAGACAGGGCGTCTTTAACTTGTCCTGAAAGTCCCTTTTTAAAAGTCGCAATGAGGGCTGCATCATTCTACGCTAGCTCAGATACCAGAGTATGGAACTGAACTGCATAGTCACCAACAGATGAGTCCCTTGATATAGGTTCAGCAGTGCATTCTCAGCTGAAGATGCTCCTTCAGGTTCCTCAAAGACAGACCGAACTCAACAAAAAGGAGGTGATGTCAGCTGTAACCAGGACTACTCTGTCCCAGGGGAGAGTAGCCCATGCCAGGCCCTTCCCGGAGAGGAGGCCGATGATGAATGCCACCTTAGACTGTGACGAACTGTGTCGGCATAAGCTCAATGTGCAGGGAGCACTGGGTAATGAAGCCCCTGCACAACTTGGGATCCCCATCATATTTAGACGGCATGAATATTCTCAGCCTAGGTTCAGCGATAGGCTAGCAGAAGGAGCCACAGGAGCTTGGTGCTGTTGTTGAGTTGCCATCAATAGCTGCAACATGGCGGTGACTTGACCAAGCTGTTCAACTTGCGCGGCAATCTGCTGGGACTGCTGGACCACGATGGCGACAAGATTGGCCAGTTTGAGTCGCGGGACCTTGGTGGGATCCATGGCCCGATCTTACTGTCAGGTGGTGAGATATAGGTGGCTGGAGCACCCATGACAGCAAATATTTCCTTTATCATATGTGGTCAAAAATTTAGTTGATATTTTTTATTGTTATTCACTATCAGATTTTTTTTTTATGTTAAGAAATGTATCTGTTTTTTAATAGTTTCTCAGATAAGTAGTTTTAATAAAATTTTTTTGGATACCCTTTTCTATGAATTACTTGGTGATAACTGCAGATTGTATTTTGTAATCTTAGTCTTTGCTGCAATTCCTTCATATCCTTGAGAACTGGCTGTTTGGATATTGTTCAGCCATTTTCGATAATCATCAGTATCGTATTTCAAGTATCTGTTACTGTCCACTTTCTTAAAGTGATTTTTTGTTTTGTATTGTGGGAAATAAATCTAAGAATACATTATGACAGTGGTGGCGAACCTATGGCACGGGTGCCAGAGGTGGTACTCAGAGCCCTTTCTGTGGGCACTCAGGCCATCACCCCAGGACAGAGTTCACCAAACAGGACAAAATTCACAGATTCTTCCTTCAGTCCCAGGCAACCTAAGAAATGCTCCCCTCAGCGTTATTTTAAAGCGACACTTCATTGACTATTAGGAACTGCAGGAAAAATAAGAAGCTTTTGACAGAACTTTGAAGGTGCTCCTGCTGGACCCACAATTCTTCCTGTACAGAGAGACCCAGGAAAGAAGCTACAATGAGAGTCTGAATTTGCCCTCTTTCTTTCAACTGTATTGGTGGCCTCAGGGGGGGCAATACAATTGAAAGATGTGGAAGAACAGTTAGCAATAAGTTACTGCTAAAATGTCATGTTAGCACTTCATGGTAAATAAGTGGATTTAGGTTGTTGTTTGGGCACTCGGTCTGTAAAAGGTTCCCCATCATTGCCTTATGAGATTCATTTATATCTGCCATAAAATTGATACTGCATTTGTTTTTATTTAATTGATCTATAAAATGAAAAATGTGAACAATACATTACTGTTCACAATAAAAAAAATTGTCTATATAGCGACAATATTGAGATTGCCAGAACTTAGATGTAAAACCCATTCTATCAGACGTGCTGAGGATAGTAGGCATCTATATTGCACATAAAGGAATGTTTGTGGATAAGGTGAGTATCAGACCTTACAGACTTCATTGGAAAACTTCCTGTAAGCTATAAAGTTGTTGAGTAGATTCAGATTTATTGGCGTTTAACTTATATGCCCCTAAAGAGTTAATCTTCCCTTGACATAGGGGGAGCAACTTAATCA
This sequence comes from Engystomops pustulosus, assembly GCF_040894005.1. NCBI lineage: Eukaryota > Metazoa > Chordata > Amphibia > Anura > Leptodactylidae > Engystomops > Engystomops pustulosus. The sequence continues at coordinate 13,172,531 of NC_092411.1, read as the reverse complement.
GTGTCTAAAGTCTCTCTTATTGCTTCTAAGAGGCTCTCTAGGTCTTTCATCTGGAAGAGATTTCTGGAGTGAGAAACTTGCATAGAGTCCTGGGATTGGCCCAGCTCCTCTCATTAGCAGCAGAAAAAGAATCAAAGGCTATATTCACCTAAAAAGGCTTGATGGGAAACATTATGTTTGTCAACAAACTGAGGAACAGCTGGACCCAAAGTGTGTAAAGAAGTCAGTGAAAGGGGGTGGAGGAAGTGTCATGGTTTGGGGAATGTTTTCTGCAGCAGTAGTTGGACCTCTCATACAGCTACATGGAATAGTGAATTAGCGTGTATTAGAATGTTCTTAAACAACACTTGGTTCCTTCTTTGGGGGTCTTCACCATATCAGGCAGCAATTTTCCATCTGGACAATGTACACAGAAAAACAGGTAAAGCAGTTCCTTGATACAGAAAACCTTAAATGGTCACAGCCCAGAATCCTGATCTAAACTCGATACAAAACTTCTGGAAATTTCTTGATGACATAGTTATGGCTAAGACCCATACAAGTCACAGAACTGTATAACTGTAAAGAGTGGAGCAGAATCCCATCAGAGCCATGTGAGAGACTAGTGATGTCCTGTTGCCGGTACTGAAGTCATTTACAGCAAAGGCTTGTCCACTCCCTACTGATTGGGGACTGGTCAAAAACCAGAAGATATTGTTCTACAGAAAAAGATAATAACTATATACAGCCCCCTTTAATAACTATATACATTACCTCTATAATAACTATATACAGCCCCATGTAATAACTATATACAGCCCCCTATAATAACTATATATAACCCCTTATAATAACTGTATACAGCCCCCTTATAATAACCATGTACAGCCCCCTGTAATAACTATATACAGCCCCCTGTAATAACTATTCACATTACCCTTATAATAAGTTTATACAGCCCCCTGTAATAACTATATACAGCCCCCTATAATAACTATATACAGCTCCCTATAATAACTATATACAACCTCCCTATAATTATATATAGCCTTCCTTTAACTATATACAGCCCCCTATAAGTATATACAGACTTCTATTATAACTATATACACCCTACTATATACAGTCCTTGGTAAAATAATAAAATTGTACTCACCTTCAATCATTCCCCTGATGCTCACTGACCTCCGTCCCTTGCAGGGTCAGGATAGTGAATATCGGAGGTGTACCAAGATGTCGCTGCCATCTTTGTATACATCCGATTTGTCTATGGCATTTTGAACATTGTGTGTTTTACTATGATATTTTTCTACGGCTGCTAAGCCCCTTCTAGCAACACCCCAAAATGCATATTTTGTTATAAATGCATTATATATCAAAGTTTGTAATAAAAGTTTACCTATGGGTGTGATTGGGTCTCATGTATTGTGTTTATGCTGCTGTACATGTGTCTAGCTAAAAGGTTTGTGTACCGATAGGTTTGAGAGTTATTTACTGATGACAAACATACTGGAGGACATTTATCATGTGGCAGCGCGTGATATAAGCCCCGCCCCTTTGCCGGGTTGGACACATCATGAGGCTCCAAACAACAAAACTGGCAAATAAACACTTCATACAGTCCAGGACCCATCTTAATCTGCCACCGCCTGCCACATCTGTACAACCCTTGTATCACTGTTGGCCAATAATTCTTGGTAGACCAACAGAAGAGGCAGCACCATTTATCGTATATATTTGAGTATAAGCCAAGTTTTTGGCACAGTTTTTTGCTCAATTATATAATCACTGCTTGTTGTCATCATAGTGTGCACGGGCCGGGGCTGCTGCAGGGCATTTCATTGTGCAAGGAGAAATCTCAGGAATCAGCCAAATACTACATGGGGTGACTTGGTCAATGACCTGAAGAGAGCTCATTTGCTTCCAGCCAAAAGTGTTGGTATTTTGAGTTCTCCCATGTGGCAAAAAAGACTATCTGACGGGTTCCCCATAAGCTGGTTAGGTGGAGAAAGATTTCTTGATTGAGAGACCATTCGTTCGGATGGATATCTTCCATGTGAGGGAATCCACTTTCGTGTTAAGACTCCCTTTCAGGTGTGCCATGGGTGGTCCCGCGAGCCATATCGTGGGTCGCGGGCTCACCCATGCTCCCCGGTGCTTGCAGGCGCGGCGTTGGCGCAGCTTACCATTCTCTTAGGGCGCGCGCGGCACTTCCAGGAAATTTAAAGGGCGCTGGCTGAACTTCCCCTTTAAAATCCGGCACCTCCATTACTGCCTTGCCAGATCTTTGTGCCTAAGAGCCTGAGAGAAAGCTCTACTGCAATTTATCTGCGTTCTAGTGTCTCCTGCGTTCCTGAGTCTCCTGCGTTCCTGAGTCCCTCCGTGTTCCTGTGTACCAATGTTCCTCTGTGCTGCTGTCCTGTGTGCTGTGTTCCTGTACCCATCTGCTTGGACCTCCTGTTGCTGACCCCGGATCAGACTCTGACATTGCATCTCTGCCGCCTGCCCTGACCCTGTGCCTGGACTTTGACCACGAGATTTTCTGCCGTCTCTGTACCTCGACCTTGGCCGCCACTGCAGACAAGTCACACCTGAGGAACGCCGCAGATTGTCTAACCCGCCTTGCGGCGGGCTCTGGTGAAAACTGGGTACCAGGTAGTGGCTTGTGTCATCTTCTGCAGTGGTCCAGAGGATCCACACCTGCAACTCAAGGTGAGTTACTGAGATAAAGATCATGTTTCTCTCTGCCCAAGAGAAGATGGTACAAGTTAGGGCAGATAGTGCTGAGGATCCGTTTCCCCCTTGACTTCTCGGATAAGATACTGTCGCGGTGTTGTCTGACAGAATATGAACATTGGTTGTTTGCCAGATGAGGAGTATTTGTTCTTAGAGCCTCCCGTTCTGCTCTTAACTCCCTGCAATTTGAAGGCTCCCTGGAAAGGTCCATGGACCAGGATCCTTGAGCGAAGTGGGAAGGAAAGACTGCTCCCCAACGGAGAATACTTGCATCAGTTTTTATTGATATACAGAAATATCAGATTACTCCTCTCTCTAGGTTCCTTGATCTGAGCCGCCATATGAAAACTCATTTACACGGGAGGGGGTGACGGCTTTTTTGTCCGTGTAAGTTGTTTGTTCCAGGTCCTCAGGACTTCTTCCTAAATGAACAGGTCTGGTTCAGTATTTTTATTTTCTGTTTCTGTTGAGTGGAACGCCTAAGATATTTTTGTGAGTAGAGGGGGGAGGGGTAGAAGTCTGACCTTTGAACATTTGAACAATCCACCCTCGCTCTTTTTAAGGTGATGTCCCTTGAAGCGATTAGACTGGGCCTGTCTTTTCCCACAATAAGAAGGTTGTCTAAATATGGCACTATGGAGATGTTTTGTAATCTCAAGTAGACCACCTCCTCTACCATGACCTTGATAAAGACTTGTGAATCAGAGGATATTCCAAAGGGAAGTGCACAAGATTGGAAGTGGAGAGTGAGACAAGATGGGAAAAGACGAGAACCTGTAGAATTTCTGAGAAGAAGGATGAATGGGGACATGATAGTAGGCGTCCTAAAGGTCTATAGTGCACATACAGGAATTTTTGTGGATAAAGCGAGTAGAAGACCTTACCGACTCCATTCGAAACTTCCTGTAAGTTATGAAGTTGTTGAGTCACTTCAGATTGGTTTCTTCACCAAAAATAAAGAAGAGTAGAAACCAGGTCTTTCTCGGCCCTGAGGAACAGGAATTAGCACACCAGAACGGACAAGAGAAGAAACCTCAAGCCAGACAGGGACCTCAGGCCAACGTGACAACCTCACAACCTGATTTAAATACCTTAACGGGGAGCCCATTCCCAACAGCATTGCTACCAGACTCTGACATTCTGACATCACTTCCAGTCTGCAGCCGAAAGTCATCACTGATGTGCAAAGGCTGCCAGGAATTGTGGTGCTAACCGTTCTACATGCCCGAATGAAAGCCTAAGACCACGGGAGTCGATGAGATTTGGACCTTCCAGGGGGCAGGGAGGGCCACGGCTGACTAAGAACTGGGTATTTCATCTGCAGCAGATGTCCTGACCCCTAGTGAGTTGCAGCACGATTCCCCCTCTCCCAGGAGGAAGGAATCCATCTTAACCTGACTGCCGTGTCGATTCAGACAAGTTTTATATTTTCATAGATCAGGAATTTGGGGATTTTTTCTTCTAACTTTTACATTTTTTTTAGGTCCCCTTGGGTGTTTGAATTGTTTGAATGCTAAGGGTTCTGATCGCTCAAGGAATATACTGCAATATACAGGTGGTCCCCTACTTAAGAACACTCGACTTACATACGACCCCTAGTTACAAACGGACCTCTGGATATTGGTAATTTATTGTACTTTAGTCCTAGGCTACAATGAACATCTGTAACAGTTATCAAATGTGTCTGTAATGAAGCTTTAGTGTTAATCATGATTCTTATGACAACCCAACATTTTTAAAATCCGATTGTCAAAGAGACCAAAAAAGTTCTGACTGGGATTACAATGATAAAATATACAGTTCCGACTTACATACAAACTCAACTTAAGAACAAACCTACAGACCCTATCTTGTATGTAACCCGGGGACTGCCTGTAACTATTGCAATATAATGTGAATATACAGGTCCTTTATTACAGCCTGTCTTCATCCGTGTCAGGCTCCAGGACTAGTGGACCCACAGTACCTAGTGGCACCACTAGTGGAGTCTAAGTAGCACCAAAGTCTTCACCAGAGCCCGCCGCAAAGCGGGTTGGACTTTCTGCGGCGTAGTACCACCAGGTCGTTCCACAGGTGCGACTTTGTTGGCAGTGGCAGTCATAGTCGGTAGGCAAGTTCGTGGTCGGGGACAGGCAGGAGGTCAAGACAGGCAGCAGAGGTTCAGGGTCAGAGGTAAAGCAGAAGGTCAGGGCTGGCAGCGGAGGAGCATAAACGGGAACAAGTCCGGGGTCACAACAGGAAATCACATCACAGGCTCAAGGCAAAGATACAAGCGTTTTCAACAGCATAGAGCACGAAGATCCGGCTGGGAATGCTGGGAGATGCCGGCTTTAACCATTTAACTATTCAGCGGTGCGCTGGTCCTTTATATCTCCTGAAGCCAGCGCGCATGCGCCATAGGAGACGGGAGCTGGAGTCAGGAACTGAGAGGTAAGTTAGTAGTGGTGGGCGCAGGGGCACATGAAGGATCAAAGGCGAGCCGGCTACCTGAGTCGCGGGAGCACCGGTGACAAGCCGGCAGTGATACCTCCCAGCTGTAACTAATCAACTGCCCCTGATACTGTTGTGTGGGGTGCTGCAGTAACATGGCTGATGAGCCTTAAGCTACAAACTGGCTACATCCTGAAGAGGTTAAATACTCGTGTTGGCGATGACTAAGGACCCAGGTTGGTCTGAAATAAGATATAGTGACCCCATTTGCTCTTAATAGTTTTTCAATAATCTGGATTTAACATTTTTCTGCCTGAATGCTGGATACCTCCTTATTTTTTAGGGTATGAAATGTCCTTTCTAAAGTTGCCTCTTATGTGAAATCTCACCGATTTAACACACACAAAAAAAAAAAAAAAAAAAATTACTCTTCTCCCATTTTAACATGAGAGGAGTCAAGTTTAGCGGTTGCAGAGGGGAAGAGTCACTTCTGAAGCCCATCTCTTCTGTTCTATAGCACCTAGAAACATTCTGCTGGTGTCATATTAAAGATAAGGATCTCTTATGACTCAGGAACTACAGAACCAGGGAGATCGCTGCCTGTATGTCCAGTTCTGTAGGACACATAAGAATGTCCCTTGGGTACTTCTTGGGAAACGACGTAAAGACCTTGTCATTGTGGACATATACATACAAGTAGGAGGCTCAGCAACTGATAAAGGGTTCTGTAGCTATGTGACCCATATCTGATTAGAAGCATTGTGGAGAAGGGCTCTGCAGGTAGCCATGAGATCAAGATCATGGAAACATTCCCTTTAATCAGTTTTGATAATGCAGTACTGCAGACAGTGTAGGTATTGGCCCTGGAGAGATGTGTAATCAGAGCTTTGTGTTAGTAGCAGCAGGACTGTGAAATATGGATTTAAATCCCAGGATCATAGCGATTATATCACTTCTGTGATCTTAGCTCTGTGCAGCCAGTGTTAGGTACAGGTTCTGGATAGATATTTTTAAAATTAGACTTGTGTGACTTAGTGGCAGCAGAACTGTGAAATATGGATTTCTAGTCCAGGATTGTACCTTCTCCAAGTGCACTGGGGGTGTGTCCTAACACTCTTGGTTCTCTGCATTGAGCTGACATTACTGGCCCAAAGCAAATAAGGAAACGCACACAGAATATTATAACTCAATTTATATTTATTATTCTTTTAAATAAGGTCATAAAGAATGTTCTGTGATAATAGAAATACACATTCAGAATAAATAGGACTCTGCATATACACATTCATGGCAAATTTAGCATATACAAATATTTCATGAATTAGGTATCTGGGGGAGGTGCTGTAGAGGACTATACAGTATATTAGTTGGAATGGCTGCGTTTGACCCAAGAGAACTTATATTTTTAAGGCAGCGGGGTCTATGTACAGGGAATATACAGATAATTATAATGGATTAACAAGATGGACATCAGAGAACCCTCTGCTTATGTCACCATGACAAGGTATCTGCCACCTTCATCAAAGACCAGCATCATGGGACATGGACCCCCTTACTGCACTGGTGAATCCCCTATGAGGTCACAGACCCCCCAGACCTGAGGAGCTCAGAGACTATTACATGTCACTTGTCCCATCTCCAGCCTTGGGAATGGACCCCCATGTAGTACAAGACTCCGACACAGGAGGAGAGAAGAGGAAGTGAAAGGCTCAACTCATATTCTGATCGGAAGTCACAGAACCAAAACATCTGACCTGGGCCCAACACTCACTGATCCCAAGATGTGTCACCAGCGATGGTGGGAGAGAATGGGAAGAGGAAGAAATGGCTTCTCTGTGTCCATATTGTCACTTTCAGTAATTGCAGTGGAGACTGAAGGAGGAGGAAGAGGTGGAAAAACCTACAGGACGGTTCATCATGTGACTGGGCTCAATACAAAATACTGACAACTGGATCTTCATATACAAGGTTAATATCTGAACCATTTTAAAGAAGAAGTCCTAGGCCACAGCTTATACTGTATACAAATATACATCTCTACATGGACATCTACAATATACAGCGCAGGAGGGGAAGGAGGAATTAAGGTGGAGGAGGGGGGGGGGTGATAAATGGATGTAACAGCAGCAGATTGTTAGAATCTTATTTATCCAAATTGTCCTTCCATGAAAATCCTTCTTCATAACAGTTCATGTATTGGATGGGGAGGGGAATGGTAACTTTTTGAAAGTCTCTACAAAAGGACTACAGTGGATCGATACAGACTCAAGTCACTGGCGGCACAAGGCTGTCCGATGGGCGACCCATGAAAGGAGCCGAGACATTTGTCATTTTTGTATTGAATATAAGCAGCAAAGGCTTCAGGGCTTCATAGATGGCGTCTCCATGTAGAGCTCCGCTTGGGTCTTCTCACGGTGAGGTTTAAAGACCGCGGGACCCGTGTGATGGATCCACCAGATTACACGTCACCCTGGTGGGAAGAACAAATAACAGTCAATGATTGTCTTATAGTCTGGACCTTGGGTCATCGTGTAATCACATTTCTTAGTGGGGCCCTTGAAGGCTACAATGGGGTCTTACCGTTTCCAGCAATCTCTACATTTTTTTTAATACAAAGTTCCCCACCGAGAGTTATTCAACTTTCATGCAAATCCTTCAGACAGAAAGTGACTGTAGAAATAAAAAAAAATAAAAAAAAAAAAAACTGTATAAAAAGTCACAAAAAAAAAAAAAAAAAAAAAAAAAAAAAAAAGGAACATTCCCCTTACAGCCCAAGATTGCTTCACGCCTTCAATGTCTACTCTAGTTGGGTCTGGTTTAGCCTCCTAAAGTGTTTAAACAAAGTAGATTAAAAATGGCTGAACTTGAGGCCCATCTGATGTGAGGAATAAGGCCCCATACAAGGTGTTTGGCGGTGACCTCCACCCCTCATGCCCGGTGCCTGTGGGAGGAGGATCACAGGGAATATCTTCCAGATTAACAAGGACCATCCACTGTCTATCCAAGTGGGTACATACCCCACCCCCTGCATCACAGGCACTTACCCCCCACTCCCTGCATCACAGGCACGTACCTTTGTATGGCATGTGTGCCCGGGTCTTCAAGTACATTTTGTTGTTTTTTTGCTGCTGCTCTTTTTGGCATTATAACCAATGGCGCTACATCGGTTCTTGCGACAACTCGGGCAGATTCCTTTCTTGAAGCGATTGGAGTCGGTACATTGGAAGGCGAAACTCTCCTTGTCCTTATTAATAAGAGAATCCACAAATAGATACACGGATCGCTCGTGTTCACACTTCACAGCGTCCCCAATATCTAAGAGGTAATGGAAACAAAATGTCACAAAATAAATCTTTTCCTCCATGTCTATGTATCCCCATAGCTGTACTACTGGCTTTAGCTGTAGTTTGCATTGAAACCTCTGAGATGACCAGCTAATAGAGATTCTATCATGTCCGAATGTACAAAATAAAATGTTTTATCAAATCTCTAGTTTGGATAGATGGGTGGTCTTCCAGAAACGTCTCATTGTATAAAACGTCAATTCTAGTAGATTATCTGGTCATATACAGCTATATACTACTACACAGCAGCATCTACAGAACATACCGTCCACCCATGGATGACGATGAAAGTCTTTGCTGATGAGTTGTAGTGACAGTTTTGCAGGCAGTCATCATTCTGGGGGTCCAGGTAACAACCCTCATCAGGATCGGCATTGAATTGTATATGAGGTTTCTTAGGTGCCAAATCTTCATCAGCCTCTTTCAATAAATGAGCAATTGTGTCATCTTAAAGCAAACAAAAGCAAAGAGTTAATCTGCTGGTAACATTTTACACGTTAGAAACCCATTCACTGCTGACGCTATTCTTCTATAACTGGTCAGAGACTTTGTATCAATTCAAATGTTTCATTGTGAAGTAATAAGATGATCTCTACAAGCTCCTCTGCTGCCTCTATAGGTGGATAAGAGGTACTGCACCTTTCTGGAAGTATCCCTAACCATAGTTTTAGCCGCAGGCATATAAAGACACATTACATGATTAACACCCAGACAGAAACATTACAACCAATAATTACAGATGCAAACCCCGTGAGAGAATGAAGGGACCCAATGGTCTTAATAACCAGGCGACTTATGCAGTGGAGTCATTAAAAGTTACAGAGATTTCCAATGTAACCACAAATTTTAAGCAAATTTAAATCTATGAAAATGTATGAATATGAAGATTACTACTATTGCAGCTCCATGGTCATGGTTACATGACTTCCTAATAGCTAATTGCCCCCCAGCAAACTAATGCCCTCCCCATCATTATCTAGTAGCCTCTATCACATAAGGAATCGCTCTTTTGTTGCGACATGTCGCACAGATGTCTTATACAAAATGCAACGTGCATCCAAAAGCGACACAGCGGAAGCTACAATTCTCCAGAGATTTATCCATCGCCGGATTGGCCCAGACATCTGAGACCACCACCATGTGGATTCATAATGATCTCTAAGTCCCTTCTGGGTAGGAGTAATACAATTAGCAGCAGCATTGTGCACTTGGGGTACTTTGAGATCTATGAGGTCTAGTAGTGGAGGGGGATTCATCAAGATGATAAATTAGTAATTTCTAAACTTATTAACAAAGTGATGAATGAAGCAACGAGTTTGGTCAAGATCTACTAACAAAAACTTCCACAAGCTGCAGAATATACATTGTAACAACTTTATACATGTACTGGATAGACGGATAATAGATCATATATATCCCATAGAGTAGAATATATTCCAACACATAATGCATACAACCTACATACACTGTATCATATGTACTATCCACATGTATCAAATACATCATCCACAAACCCAAATACTATAGCTACACATTCCATATACTATTCACATCCCCAGATCTATAATAATCATGTATAACATTCACAATCCCATATATAACATCTACACAACATCAATAGACTGTACATCTAAATATTTATAAAATGATCACTCATCCGAATACAAAGTAACAGACTCCCGATGTGTCATCTATATCCCCATTACCCTGATACATGTGGCTGATCACAGAGAGCACTAGAGTTATACAGTCCAGAGACACTTGTACTCCCCTAGCAGACAGGGGAGAGGCAATAGCCACGTGTCCTGTGTAATCCCCATTCATTCTCACTATGGGGGGTCTTTAGTCCTGCAGGTGATCAGACTCCCCCCTAAGTGAAGAGACCACTCACCTTTTAATATCCCCTCCTCAGCCAGTACAGAGGCTTCTACAAGGGGCACTGCCAACCCCAGGCACATCCACAAGAAGCCATAGAAGAGCGGCATCACTGCTGTACAGGGGCTGTGGAGGGATTGATCCCTATAGATGAGGAGTTATTAGGGGTTTCAGCTGAGCAGCAGCTCCTCCTCACATAGAACACTGACTGCACTGACACAATGTAACGAGCTGCCGGCTGTTAATACTCCAGCGAGGGTCACATGACCCATCGGCCGATCTGTGCCTGTTACATAGGAGCCCGGTGCTGCTCTCTGATTGGTCACACCTCTCACACGCCCAAAAATCAGAGAGGGAGCGAGAATGAAGAATGAATGGGGAAGAATGGGGATGTTCATGAACCCTCCATACATCCCATTCCCTCAGAGCTGAACTCTCCATACATCCCATTCCCTCAGAGCTGCACTCTCCATACATCCCATTCCCTCAGAGCTGCACTCTCCATACATCCCATTCCCTCAGAGCTGTACTCTCAATACATCCCATTCCCTCAGAGCTGTACTCTCCATACATCCCATTCCCTCAGAGCTGAACTCAACAGATTTGTCTCTGGATCCTTGTGCGCCCCCTGAGTGCTTTGTCTATCTAAGTTCAGCCACATTCTGCTGTTTATGCAGGAAACAAAACATAAATTCTGCAGCCACATTCATATAACAAGAAAATCCATCCTGATAACCCAGGGACATTACTCATAGATCCAGGCACCGGGACTGTGGTATCTTCTTATATTTGTTATCCACGACCTCCTTCCTTCTAAAATCAACTTGCAAAGTTATGCTATTTATTCGTAAGGGATCTAGGGGGCATTACCACAGCCCCTCTGTGCTGTAGCTTCACAGGCTGTTACATTGTGCAGGAGATTTCAAATTAAGAGAGATTGCATCAGGCAGAGGAAGGAGAGACAGTATAACAGCCTGTGAAGCTGCAGCACAGAGGGGCTCTGGTAACAAAAGAACACTTCTGATGCATTAGCATAATTGTAAACATTGATATTAGAAGGAAGATAACACTGATAACAGATATAAGAAGATACCACAGTCCCGGTGCCTGGATCTATGAGTAATGTCCCTGGTTTATCAGGATGGAATCTGATGGTAGATTTCCTTTAAAGGGAACCTTACAACATCAGACAAGCGCTGTAACTAATCAAAGGAATTATTGTCCTGTTTAAAATAAAAAAGGAAAAGCATCAGTAGGAAAATATTGATAAGATAAGAAATATTAGTGATTATACTGAATGGTAAGATTGTAGGTTCACTACTTATTATTGTTATCCCCATGACTGACGGACCCCCACCGATTCTGAGAACAGGGGTCCGGCCCTCACTAATCAATATCAATCAGTTCTCACTCCATCCGTTACTATGGGAGTCAGAAATTACCAGGATCAGGATCCGGACGTCCTCTGTCCCTCTAGTCTCTGGGGTCGGCACCGCAACAGCACAGGAAGAATCGGAAGAATCTGCCGGAGACAAGACCAGGGGATTGTGGGGACATTAGTGACTGGTGAGTCCTGATATGGAGACCCCCAACCATCCTCTCTACTTGGTCTTATAGGGGAGGGGTACAGAGGATGTCACAGAGTCATGTACTTACCTTGAAGACCTCTGCCCTCCGCTGCTGCTTCTGCTGCAGAAAGAGAGAATAAATATCAGTAACATCAGTGCATGGAGGAAGATGAGGGGGGAATGTAGAGCCCAGGACAACTACCACCATCATCCCCAGTAACCCTAAAGTGCATTAAGACAGAATGGGGCTTATTTACTAAGGGTTCTGCAGATCACACTTTCGTGGGTTTTTAAAATTTTCAGGATTTGCGCCGCTGTGACAGCTATTTAGAAGGGGATTGTGACGCACGCGATCGGATTGTGGCGCAGAAGCACGGACCCTCAGAAATCGGGGGGCCTGCCGTCGGCGATCCGACTGATTCGGACTGAGCGCGGGATTTAGCTTTCAAATTCTGTCACAAGACAATGCACTTACATTCACCAGGAAGAAGAAGGTGAACTCCGGGGACCTGAGCGGGGAAGCGGCACATGCAGGATATTGGGCGCACAATCTTTGTGAATCGCGGCAAAGTTAATTTTCATCGGACAACGCACCTCAGGGATCGCGACAGGACCGGGTAAGTAAATGTGCCCCAATATCTGTCACCACTTGAGGAAACTCATAACATATACTCTATGGGGGATATTTATCATACGCTGGCGCTCATGCGCCAGCGTATGATAGCCCCGCCGCTGCAAATTCGCAGCCCGATACATGATGAGGCTTCTGCCTCTTGATGTATCGGGCTGCCAGTTGCAGCCGGCGACTTTTCACGTATGAAAAGTCGCTGGCAGCACCGAGTGCGCAGGTGCGGGGACAGTAACGCCCCGCGCCAGCCCACTCCAGTCCGGCCGCGCCCCCCCCTTCACGCCCCACTGGCGTGAAGGTGGCGGATTGAGAAAAATAATCGCAAAAGCTAGCAATAAGCTAGCATTTGCGATTATTTCAGGGCCTCTGCGCCACTGGCGGTGCGCAGAGGTCCTGATAAATATGCCCCTATACGCATAGTGATACACACCCCTGTGCAGTGAGCGCCCCCTAGTGTCCTCTACAGGAGAGAGATTCAGCTGTTACTCACGTCTTTTTCCTGCTGCCTCCTCTGAGAAATTTCGGGGTCCACCACCTGCGTCTTGGCCTAAAAGAAGAATAAAGAAGATAAATCATAGTGATCAGTCTATAAGTTCTATACATTAAGATTGCAGGAAGTATGTGCCTCCCATGTGATCTGCAAAAAGGATCATCTAGTCCTCTCTATACCCATACTTACTGGGTAGACGGGTCACTGGGCTCGGCCTCCTCCTCCTCCTCCTCGGGCTCATCTTCCTCTTCGCTATAAGATAAAGGACATAAATTAAGTCTCTATTAATACATCAGTATAAATCTAGTCCCATAGTCTCCTCTCTAACTGAACGGGACAAAGATAATGAAGTTTGTGACCCCCTGTCGCTGTGTCCTCGCCGGGTTATAGACTTACATGGTATCCAGGACAAAAGCTGGAACATACTTCATCCTGCTCATCCTAAAATAGGAAACACATCACTGGTTACTGGTGGCGCCAAAGTCACGAACCCCTCGTGCCCTCATATACCCCTCCCCCATGCCCTCATATACCCCCCCCCCAGCCCCTCCGTGCACTTGTATAGCTCTTGTACCCTCCAATAACAATTTACAACAGATGAAGCCCCTGTATTTGTAGTCCTATACAGAATAGAAGTGTCAGGTAATTACCGTATTGGGGCCTCAGATTCCAGGACTCGCCACCACCACCTGTTTGGGGAATGTGATAAGATACATGATATATATATATACATACAGGTCAGGAGATTCTCATAGACACGATACTGAATGAAACAAGATCTGCTGAATGCCTCCATATTTGTCCTATTCCAGGTCCATTACTGAGCGGATGTATCACGGCTCGTGCAAGTTTTCATGGTCATTTTTTTCTTCTTCTACACCAATACCACGCCATGCAGACCCCGGACAAGAGCATTAATAAGTAAGTAGTATTAATCCGCGAATACAGCCGTGTGCTGGATATACTAAAGGCCGGACCCTCTAAGTATCTCCAATACAGCGTACGCCGGAGGTGAGGGAGTGTTATTGGTACATGATGCTCCCAGTCATGATAAATCTCACCAATGACTCGTCTTATGATATAGATCTGTGATCTACTCACTGCAATGTCTCCGCATCCTCGTCCTCCTCCTCTTCATCCTCACTCTCAACCCAGATCTTTCCTTTCGTCGCCATCTTCTTCGCCTTCACCTCCGCACTCTCTTTCTTGATGTTTCCATTCTCCGCCATCTTCGTCACCTCCTCCTCCATCTCCTCCAACTCTCCGATGTTAAACACCTCCACCAACGTCTCCTCCACCTCCTCTCCGATCTTACTCTCCCCCATCCTCCACAACTCCTCCTCCAACTCTTCCAACTCCTCCAACTCTCCGATGTTAAACGCCTCCACCAATGTCTCTTCCACCTCTCCGATGTTATTCCTCTCCGCCATCCTCCACAACTCCTCCTCCAGCTCCTCCAACTCCTCGATCTTAAAAACCTCCACCAACGTCTCCTCCATCACCTCGTCGTCCTCCATTCTATAGATAAATAAGGCAGTAAGTCTGGTGGACATACACTATGATCTCTACAGACAAAGATATGACAGATATCAGACACTTGTGGACAAGGGAACAAAAATCGTATTTACCAAAACTATCATCAACTTGTACTTAAAGCTGCAAACCTATAGCCCAGTATCTACAACCTATACTTTCTCTTCACTAGTAGGTTAATAATACAGCAGCTCCCAATATACGGCTGGCAGTATACGGCTGGGTTTGGCAATTGCAGCTGTATACAGTGAGCTCCCCCTAGTGGTGGCTGCAGGAAAACACTTTGACATTGTATACGGACCAGGCCCAGGCCCCCTCTCCCTATGGGCCCCATAGCAGTGACATCACCGCCTCTACAGTAGATACACCACCCCCTGCTTCATACTTCTATTGGGCCCCATCTATCTATAGAGCGCGTCTATAATGAGAGTTATCACACATTGTATATTTATAGGAAAGATGGACTTACCGCACAAATCACACAATGAACACCAACCAGCACCAACTCTATAAAGCATGAAAGGTAAAGAAATGGTAATTACTAAACATATGATAGGACACAACACGATGATGGACACAACAGGAGACAACACCATCAGTTCACAGCTTATATTCAACCCAATGAAACCATGAGGCTTCCAATAATCGTGGAGCCAGACTATAATACATCTCCTAATTTTAAAGATAGGCCATAAGTATTTGATCAGTTCTGGGACATCACAAAGCAGTTGTCGTGTGGTCCCCGCAGCGGTCGGCGCTGTCACGGTCATGAAAGTGTATGTGGCTGCAGCGTCCTGAGGAGAGGCCATCAATAGTGACACTAGAAAGTAATGGGGGATCAGCCTCAGGCCTACTACCACTATAGTAACCATAGTAACCGCTATGGGGTCCCAGGAGGGACACACAATGTACAGGCCGCCATAGCCACATACAATGGTGATCAGGTCCAGGTGCAAGCGGCCCCAGCGCACATTTACTATGGGGCTCAGCCTTTCCCTGGTACAGCCCGGCCGCCATTACTGTAGTACAAGTGATACTCCCATCAGGGGTCCGGAGCTGAGCCCCCGCTATCTCTCAATGTGACTGTAATATTATGTGATTAAGTGAAGTGTCATCAGGTTGAAAGTTGTTATTTTATTTTATGCCAAAGACTTTAGGGACAATGATGGATGCGTTATGGGGGCACAGGACCCTCTATATAAATAATACAATTATTGTGGGGTTTATATGAATTATCATAAAGGCTCTATGTATATTTATATCATAACTTATACTGGGGGCTCCTTGCAGGTACAATGTCCACCAATACCCCTCATAATGAATGACAATACATACACAATACATTATTCCTAATATTATTATCTCCTCTAATAATCGATTGTTAAATATATTACAAAGAATTACGGTAGATCTGTATATAAAGGGATGTGTACTTACCCTGCTCCAGGTCTTGTATTGCAGCTGTTTTGATCCCCTCACTAAGGGCTCATTCAGACTGGCATTTGTGACCTATACGTTTTTTTTTGTTTTGTTTTGCAGATAGTGGACTGACCCATTGATCTTTATGGGACAGATGTGCAGACCATAAACATCAATGGATCCCCCCAAATAAATTAATAGCAGCAAATAGATTAGAAACCCATCTAATTATATTTCTATGGGCTCATACACACGGCCCTGGTTTCCATGGCCCTGTGTATGAGCCGCAAAACTAAGAGCAGGTCCTAGCGCTACACGAGTCTGCGGCTCAGGCAGTATCATCTCTTGTCATTGGACGTGAGCGCAGCGACACGCCAAGAACACACAGACCACAAACAGTAAGCCACGGATCTGTTGTATGTGGCCTGTGATATGTAGACATCATGTGCAGGAGACCTAAGGGTATAACCAAGTATAACACATTCACTAAGAAACAGACGTCAGCAGCGATGTCACATCCATAGCCGCCCGCCTGCTACAGCGTGAAACTCCTCCTGTAGCAGGTGCTTGGCTATAGACGCTGCATCACTGCCAGTCTCTATATACGAACAGCGGCTGAACGGGAGGATGTGTTGTTTATTATTTTGTTAACCCCCAGAGCCATATAAAAAAAAATGAAATCCCAGAAATCCCCTTTAAGGCCCCATGCAGACAAACGTATTGGGGCTGGTGATACGGGTGCGCAATTTGCAACCACATTACTGTCCCCATAGATGTGTATGCCACCTGATCATGGACGCACGCTGTCTCACCGCAATGTGACCAAGCCGCGGTGTTCTATATTTAGCGGTTTTACGGCGCCGGTTGCTCGGCTTTCAATTAAGAGGGGAGGGGGGAGCAGCACCTCCTCCCTCCTGCACCCGGCTCTATGCTCCCCCGGCTACATTCCTCAGAAAGGGGCATTAGAAATGTGACAAAAATAGACAGTTTGGAAAAAAATGACATTTTAACCCCCTCCCCTCTCCACTGACAAAACACAACAGGAGATGAGTACACAGCAGACTTACCTCAAACACCTACAAAAACCCTCAAAGGCTTGAAAGTTCCGCAGCTACTTATATACCCGAGTGATGTCATAATGTAGGGGGAGGAGCCGACAGAACATTCCTTGACATCACAAGGGCTAGCTGATCCCTGGTCCCTGATTGGTTAATCCAGTCAATTAATATGCGGATGACATATTGTGTGGGGGAGGAGCCAACAACACCATAACCAATCCAATCCCTTGTAGATGAAATGAATACAATCTGATGAATCTATATACAGTGTCAGTGCAGTGTTATCATTCTCTGGTTCTGGGTCTGGTAGGACCCTCACATTATATATTGAACCTAATGAAACCATGACCCCTCCAATACTGCCCTTCTAGAGGCACACTAGAATACATCTCCCAATCTTAAAGGAATTGGCCATTTTGTGTGAACACAAAGCAGTTGTTGTGTGTTTTTGCAACACACTTCGTTTATTAAATTCTGCTTTTTTTCGTCGGCTACGCCCCGCGATTTCTGACGCAAAGCCGACGCGATTGCGCCAAAATCCGATCGCGTGCGCCAAAATCCCAGCGGAATTCGACGCAAAACGGAAAAAGTCAGGAAACCCGACCAAAGTGCGGCCTCGGAGCCCTTAGTAAATGGCTTAGTAAGTGGCGTAACAAGACTCCAGTGGACCTCAGTTGGAACTTAGAATCAGGGCCCCCATATACCTCACCCTCGTCTCCCTCCCATACATAATACTTCATAATACACATATATCATATATAGACTCCACAGACATAAGCACACATACACTATGGGGCTCATTTACTAAGAGTCCGAATGTCGCACTTTCATCAGGTTTCCCAAATATTTCCGTTTTGTGCCGAATTGCCCCGGGATTTTGGCGCACGCAATCGGATTTTGGCGCATCGGGGCCGTCTTGCACGCAACAGAAATCGGGGACGGTGGCCATCGGACAACCCGACGGATTCTGACAAACTGCAGAATTTAAAAGAGGATTTGTGTCGCAAGATCAAGCACTCACATGCACCGGGAAGAAGAAGGTGAACTCCGGCGGACCTTGGCGCAGCAGCGACACCTGCAGGAACTCGGGCGCACGGGGTTAATGAATCGCGCGGGACCCGAATCCTCGTCGGACAACGCACCACGGGATCGCATAACACCATGTATACTCTATACACACTACACATACAAATACACCCACACCAACACTGAAATACAGTTGCACATAATTATATACATCTGTACCAATACCCTCATACCTGTACAATACTAATAATATTGCAGAAATGAATACACCTCATAGATAAATATATACCAGCCAGGAACAGTTTCGGACTAGGGTTCCTTGGACCCACCAAATAAATTATGCTGGGGGCCCACCTTCCATCAACTTCTAGAAAACAGACTGTAGAAGTCTCCAAATTGGGTTGTCTTCTGCAATACTTCTGGTTCCAGTACTGGGTCAGATTCTGGGCCCACCGGAGGATCTTTTGGTACTCTGCTGGGCCGGTCCAACCCTGGCTAGGAATATACTGCACATTACTATATAGCACCAAAAAAATGGGGCAGATTTACTTACCCGGTCCATTCGCGATCCAGCGGTGCGTTCTCTGCAGTGGATTCGGGTCCAGCCGGGTTTTACTAAGGCAGTTCCTCCGACGTCCACCAGGTGTCGCTGCTGCGCTGAAGAGCATCGGAATGCACTGGAGTTCACCAAGCCATCGTGGGTGAAGGTAAGCGTGAGTCAAGCAACACTTTTTTTTTTTAATGCTGCGTTTTTTCCGAATCCGACAGGTTTTTTACGGCCACGGTCCCCGATTTCCGTTGTGTGCATGCCGGCGCCATTGCGCCACAATCCGATCGCGTGTGCCAGAATCCCGGGGCAATACAGGGAAAATCGACGCAAAACGGAAATTCGGTTAAACCGTCACAAAAATGCAAATCGGGCCCTTAGTAAATTACCCCCAATGACTGCACACCAGGGCTGCCATAAAGCACATATAGACATCACTTACTATATAACTCAGTCGTAGCTCCGGAGCTTCTACCTCTGATCTGTTCTGAAAGTTACAGAACTTCAATATCTTTTCAGTCTGTAAGACCACAAGACGTCTTCGGCTCCGTGCAGCACATCACAGAACTGTGCACCTAAAAACACCACAGTCACTTGCAGTATAATGTCACAGAGATAGAAACTATCTCCTAATTTACATACAGCAATGTCATCCTGTTGTTAATTAATATTTAGCAAAGGAGAACCCCATCAATTTATAGACAATCCTGCAACAGGCCATTAATGTAGCAAAGCAGCCCCCCAAACCAATCTATATGTAGTCATTAGTGTCCCCAGTAATTAATATGTAACATAGCAGCCCCTCTTAATAGTTCATTTAGTTTATAAACTGTTCAGCAGCCCCCACTTCTAAATATTCCATCTAGCAGCCTCCAATTGTCCAGCAATATTTTATTATACGGCTCCCCCGTTTCATAGTATATCATCCCGGAGGCCCCCCATCCCTATAATATATAGACCTAGAGCCCCTCTCCCTTATAATATACTGTCCGGGAGCCCCTTATTGATATACCATCCAGGAGTGACCTCCCTTCTCCTATCATTTACTCTCTGGGAGACATTATTCTACCCCCTTATAATATACCAGAAGATATTATTTCTCCCGTCCAAGAGCCATTATTATACCCCCACCCGCTGATTACAATCCAGTAGCCATTATGTCCCCAAACCCCCTCCTTATTATATGCCAATAGCCATTATTTAACCCCTGCCCACCTCTCCAGCCACCCCTGTCTAATTGTTTTCCAGTTCTTTTTTTAGACTGATATAGTGCAAATCCATGTCTAGTCATTTTTCCCATAGTCTTTCCTTTGTTAAGTTTCGGCTGCTTTTATAACCTGTTCTGAAGACTGGAAGAGAAGCGGCTGGATACAACCTCCGCTCAGGTCCCTACATGAAGTGAACGATTCCAATGACCACATTGTAATCAGCTTTATGTGTGAAGGAAGTTGGAAATTTCCCTCTAGTCTGAGACAATCAATGTTGTTGTTGACAATCTAATTAGCATATTGGGTATTGAGCCTGGAACTTGAAACTATGCTAATAAGATACTGTCAATTGGGTGGTTCCTGGATCGGAGCAACGTGGCACCCATCAGCTGCAGTTAGGAATACAGAATTCATAATATTACTAATGGACACTGTCACCCTATTAAATTACTAGCCCCATCATGTAAAAAAAAACACCACCAAAGTCATATGCAGAGGTCCTGCGAAGAATCAGTTTTTGCCTGAGATGAGTCACCTTTAGAGGCTGGAGTAGGAAGCATCACCTAAGATACTTATAGCTTGGACTCTATAACAACTAGAACGACCTGATGCCATTTTAAAGATTAGACTCTCTTCTTTCACATCGTATCTGTGTACTAGACAGTAGTGGTTTATAATGTAGGCCACGCCCAGTGCCCAAATCTTCTTGGGGGCTCATGGCCATCCAAACCATATATCCAATTTTTTACTGAAAAGGACTTTCACCCATCTGTTCCTGTTCTCAATTCACTTCCTTCACTGAACACGCCCCTTTTGGGTCACATTTTTGCTGTCTTATCGGACACAGAGCAAAAGTCAAACGTCAAACTGGCTAAATGTGCGCTAAAGTCTGTTGCTCCAGAACACGACACAAATTCTTTCTTTGAAGATTTTTTTTATTGTGAATGTCAAAATATTCCGTGTCTACAAAGAAAAGAGATAAATTTGTCATTGGTGATAAAATATAGTCAAGAACCTTCCTAGAGCGGTATTTACACATCAGGCAGGTAAGTCCGTGCTCTGGAAACATGGGGGGCGTAAGGTTATCACTAGGAAACGCACCATGTACACAAAGTATCAGTTACAGAAATTATATATCAGGCATCTGGTACAATCACATGTGGGGCCACATCTCCTCCGGGGTCCGATCCCTCAGCTCTGTGCATTCTCCTTCATCATCTGGTACAGGTAATCCAAGACCTGGGAAGATACAAACAGCTATGAACAGGGATGTACCAACCAAAGGTGTAACTTCTCCAAGTGCACTGGGGGTGGGTCCTCACACTGCTGTGCTATATGCTCACTGCAGACAGGGTTAGGTATTGTCCCTGGAGTGATGTGTAATCATAACTTTGTGTAGGTAATTAGTAGCAGCAGGACTGTGAAATATGTATTTATATTCCAGGATTGTAATTTTTCCAAGTGCACTAAGTATGTGTACTCACAATGCTGTGATCTGTCATCTCTGCAGTCAGTGTTAGGTATTGTCCCTGGAGAGATGTGAAATCATACCTTTGTATATGTTGTTAGTAGCAGCAAAACTGTGACATATAGATTTATATTGCAGAATTGTAATTTCTCCAAGTGCACCGAGGGCTGTCCTCACACTGCTGTTCTCTGTGCTCTCTGCAGGTGGTGATAAGTATGGTCCTTGGAGAGCTTTGTATGTTGTATGCATACCTTAGTGCATGTTGTTTATATCATTAGGATTGTGAAAGTCCATCATAAATAATAGGTTATTCATTTTCCTGCTGCTACTAACAACATACACAAAGGTCTGATTACACATCTTTTCAGGGCCAAAGCCTAACACTGGCGGCAGAGAGGTAAATGCACAGCAGTGTTAGGATACGCCCCTAATGCAGTTAGAGCAGCTTCAATACCGGAATATAAATCCATATATCACAGTTCTGCTGCTACTAACAACATACACAGAGGTCTGATTACACATCTCTCCAGGGACAATACCTAACACTGGCTGCAGTCTGTATAGTCAATAGAGTTCTGTTTACTTGTAGCCACCACTAGGGGGAGCTAACCACAGACTGTAATATACAGCATCCAATATGTTTAATAGTAGTACAGTAACTCCTAAGCAGGGAGCTCCCCCTAGTGGTGGAGACAGGCAGGCAGATTTTATTCCTTTGCTGTACTGTACATCACAGAATGGAAACTGCAGCATATTTCTTTCCTTTATTTGTAATTGTTCTTTATTGAGTAAGTCTGGTTGTGCTTTTGATTTGTTATCTCCTGTCTTATGTCAAAGGAACAATTTAAGGAAGTAACCAAAATCTTTGAAATAATGTGGGTATCAGTGCTGTAGATAGGTAGTATTAATGAGTAGAGGGAATTGAGGGTCAGTAGTGGGATGTGGGAGAAGTCTTCCTGGTGGTCTGGGCCGGATAGAGAAGAAGGTAATGACTGTGATCAGAGAAGGCGCCCCCTGTGGTCACTAGTTATCAGACATAGAGCTGTTACCAGGGTTATCTTACAGAGATGCTGCCCCTGATGGCAGGGGTGAGGGGAGATGTCTTACACCTTGTGCCCCTGGTCTTCTAAGACCCTAGGACCCCCCAGTCTTGCTTGGACGCCTCTGATGGGCTAAGGGTCCATATCTATCTTATTGTGACATATGATGGTGGCATCAGACAAGCTCTCACCTCTTTATAGTTATTGTTGTCCCCCAGCTCCCAGAATTTCCTGTTCAGTAACTTTGTGTCTCTCATGGACTGGGAGTTTCGGGGGTCACTGGTCTCCAGCATCTTCAGTAAGCTGAGAAGGGCGTCTCTCCATTGCTGGGACCCTTCCAGGGACTTGTCTCCATCCATGTAGCCGGTGGCTGCGGCTCCTCCGTCATACATATAAGGATATTCCTCTAGACTCTTCTTACCCATCAGGTGTCCTGGAGGGGACAGAAGAGCAGGAGACAGTTCAGTAGAAGGACCATCAGGAGCCCCCGATCATCTCATCCAGAGGGGAAATGTACCGGAGTCACCAGTGTCTTCTGCTCTGGTCCTATATGTCACCTGTGAAGTATTGTATATGTGCACAGGGGACCCTTCAGTATTATCACTACTCATATACGGATTCTATAAGTTCTGCTGGTGGCTCAGAGGGAACGAGGACGAGGGGAATCTGTGGGAGCCACTGAGTTGGCTTTCAATAGTGTGTGGGGCACTGCAGGGGAATTTTATAGTGAGGGGACACTGCATGGGCATTATATTAGTTTGGGGGCACTACCAGGACATTATATATTGTGGGGCACTGCAGGGTCATTATACCGAGTTGGGGCACTGCAGGGGAATTATATAGGGGAATGGCTGAAGATTATATATGTGGGGGCAATGAATGAGCAAGGGGTTACTGAAAGGGCATAGCATACTGTGGGGGCACTTCAGTGGCATTATATGTCATTAAGTACATTAAGTGGGGGCAATGCAGATGCATTACATAGTGTTGCAGAGGTATTTACACTCACCGGCCACTTTATTAGGTACACCTGTCCAACTGCTCGTTAACACTTAAAGGAAACCTACCACTTGAAGTGGCAGGTTTCAGAAGAAAATACCGAGCACCAGCTCAGGGTGAGATCAGGGTGAGCTGGTGCCGGAGCTTATTTTTGTTAGTGTTTTAAACCGCGGTATTGCGGTTTAAAACACTTTTTAAACTTTATAGCCGGCGCAGGGAGGTACGCGCTCGGCGCTTACCATGCGCGCGGCTCGCCTTCACTTCCTATGTAGCCGCGCGCATGGTAAGCGCCGAGCGAGTACCTCCCTGCGCCGGCTATAAAGTTTAAAAAGTGTTTTAAACCGCGATACCGCGGTTTAAAACACTAACAAAAATAAGCTCCGGCACCAGCTCACCCTGATCTCACCCTGAGCTGGTGCCCGGTATTTTCTTCTGAAACCTGCCACTTCAAGTGGTAGGTTTCCTTTAATTTCTAATCAGCCAATCACATGGCGGCAACTCAGTGCATTTAGGCATGTAGACATGGTCAAGACAATCTCCTGCAGTTCTCCCGAGCATCAGTATGGGGAAGAAAGGTGATTTGTGGCCTGTGAACGTGACATGGTTGTTGGTGCCAGAAGGGCTGGTCTGAGTATTTCAGAAACTGCTGATCTACTGGGATTTTCACGCACAACCATCTCTAGGGTTTACAGAAAATGGTCCGAAAAAGAAAAAAACATCCAGTGAGCGGCAGTTCTGTGGGCGGAAATGCCTTGTTGATGCCAGAGGTCAGAGGAGAATGGGCAGACTGGTTTGAGCTGATAGAAAGGCAACAGTGACTCAAATCGCCACCCGTTACAACCAAGGTAGGCAGAAGAGCATCTCTGAACGCACAGTACGTCGAACTTTGAGGCAGATGGGCTACAGCAGCAGAAGACCACACCGGGTGCCACTCCTATCAGCTAAGAACAGGAAACTGAGGCTACAATTTGCACAAGCTCATCGAAATTGGACAGTAGAAGATTGGAAAAACGTTGCCTGGTCTGATGAGTCTCGATTTCTGCTGCGACATTCGGATGGTAGGGTCAGAATTTAGCGTCAACAACATGAAAGCATGGATCCATCCTGCCTTGTATCAGCGGGTCAGGCTGGTGGTGGTGGTGTCATAGTGTGGGGAATTTTTTCTTGGCACTCTTTGGGCCCCTTGGTACAACGCCACAGCCTACCTGAGTATTGTTGCTGACCATGTCCATCCCTTTATGAGCACAATGTACCCTGTAACATCTGATGGCTACTTTCAGCAGGATAATGCGCCATGTCATAAAGCTGGAATCATCTCAGACTGGTTTCTTGAACATGACAATGAGGTCACTGGACACAAATGGCCTCCACAGTCACCAGATCTCAATCCAATAGAGCATCTTTGGGATGTGGTGGAACGGGAGATTCGCATCATGGATGTGCAGCCGACAAATCTGCGGCAACTGTGTGATGCCATCATGTCAATATGGACCAAAATCTCTGAGGAGCTTCCAGCACCTTGTTGTATCTATGCCACGAAGAATTGAGGCAGTTCTGAAGGCAAAAGGGGGTCCAACCCGTTACTAGCATGGTGGACCTAATAAAGTGGCCCGTGAGTGTATAACGTGGGTATACTGCAGGGGCATTATATTATGTCGGGGGGCTGCAGGGACATTATATGATGTGGGCATATTGCAGGGGCATTATATTATGTCGGGGGGTTGCAGGGGCATTATATAATGTGGGCATATTGCAGGGGCATTATATTATGTTGGGGGCTGCAGGGGCATTATATAATGTGGGCATATTGCAGGGACATTATATAATGTGGGCATATTGCAGGGGCATTATATAATGTGGGCATATTGCAGGGGCATTATATTATGTCGGGGGGCTGCAGGGACATTATATAATGTGGGCATATTGCAGGGGCATTATATTATGTTGGGGCGCTGCAGGGACATTATATAATGTGGGCATATTGCAGGGGCATTATATTATGTTGGGGGGCTGCAGGGACATTATATAATGTGGGCATATTGCAGGGGCATTATATTATGTTGGGGGCTGCAGGGGAATTATATAATGTGGGCATATTGCAGGGGCATTATATTATGTTGGGGGCTGCAGGGGAATTATATAATGTGGGCATATTGCAGGGGCATTATATAATGTTGGGGGCTGCAGGGACATTATATCATGTGGGCATATTGCAGGGACATTATATAATGTGGGCATATTGCAGGGGCATTATGTTATGTTGGGGGGCTGCAGGGGCATTATATAGTGTGACCAAGTTATCTAGTAACTGTGGAGATAAATATGGGGGAAAAGATCATTAAAAAAAAATTCTCTAAAAAATTCTACAAAAAACAAAAACTTTGAAAACAGAGAAACCAGACAGTGAAAACTGTGGAAGTTGTACAATTTTCTAATATTCCTTGGGGGTCATTTATCTTTTTTCCCCTTCCTTGAGCTTTTTTTGCGCCTTTAATGAGTCTTTTATTTGCCCCTTATTTGTTCTTGTAGTTTTGGCTTGTTATGAAGCGCAGGGTTTTTTGAGACTTTTTAGGTGAAAATGGACGCACATTTTTGCACAACTCCTACCATTCTCTTTCCTACACATCTGGACTGGAGTGTTTTTGCACAAATATTTCGATGCTAGAGCAGACGCAAACATCCGGAAGCAGGACAAATGCAGGACAAATTAGGTGCAAACCAGGAAAGAGTTACACGAGGAGCCCCAGCCCCTGCTGGAACAAAAAATGGTGCAAATATCCCAATGCACGCAAAATGTCAACCAAAAAACACACAGACTATGATAAACCCGCCCCATTGTAGTTTATTTCTTTTTAAGTCCTCTGCCTTCAGGGCCTGAATCTAGTGAATACCAATGACCTAACACTCTTCTCACTGCTGAGGGTTTGCCACAGTTGTTTTAGGTATAGAAGGTCCTATGAAAGCTAAATTTCCGAAATTCAGATTGGTTGCGTTAACTGAAACAAAGAGGGGGAGCCTGCACTTTAGTATCTAGTAAATGTGTTATATCTAAACTGTTTAGATAGCTGGACGTGAAAAAGATAGATGATAGATGGATATGAGATAGATAGATAGGAAATAGATAGGAGATAGATAGATAGGAGATAGATAGATAGATAGATAGATAGATAGATAGATAGATATGAGATAGATAGCTAGATATAAGATAGATATGAGATAGATAGCTAGATGTAAGATAGATATGAGATAGATAGATATGAGATAGATAGATATGAGATAGATAGATAGATAGATATGAGATAGATAGATAGATAGATAGATAGATAGATAGATAGATAGATAGATAGATATGAGATAGATAGATAGATAGATAGATAGATATGAGATAGATAGATAAATAGATAGATAGATAGATAGATAGGAGATAGATAGATAGATAGGAGATGGTTGGAGACTAATAGAGATTATCTAAAGGTTGTTAAATTAAATATTGTAACTCATTTTGTTTTTATTTCCAATTATTTATTTACTGTTTTGTTATTTTTGGTTAGGACACTAAATATATATTATCTCTGAATAAATATTAAATATCTATTCATCAGATTTATTTCATATCCGTCTGTCATGCAGTAACTTTTCTGGTAACAAATAAATTTGTTTTATTCACTTTCTTATTTTTTATCATGTTATTCCTCTCTATCCTTATACAGATTCTTCATCCTCATGTATATACTACATAGAACATTGGATAAGATTGTAAATAAAGGAATTATTATTAGATATAGACTATGAAGGTATTTAAGGTAAGGTGTTTCTTCTTGGAGAACAGAAGGGAGGAGATTATTTTAAAATGAAAATACACTATATTACAATCGTTACATTGTATAACAATAGTTACAATGTAACCCAATATTAGGTGTCTTAGTACAAGGTCAGGGATCTCCATTTAATCATTATCTATCTACTGTCAAATATAAATATAACATTATTTTAGTCAAACATTTTATTTGATTTTAAATCTGTTAATATTTAGTCATTATTATTTAAATATTTAATATATCTATTTAATACCTGCGCTCATCTGTGTATTTTCTATATTTTTCCTACATATCTGTTTACTTAATTTTATTTCTACTTAATTGCTTGATGTTTTTGATAAGTTATTTTCAATTATGGGAATAATCTTCCTAATCTGGCTGCCTGTACATCTCTATCACTTATCTATCTACCTACCTATCTAGCACTTCTATATCTATTTATCAACTCTATCTAAAATCTATGTATCTATTCCAGTATATACTGTATATATATATATATATGGCGTACCTGAATATTTAAATAATTATTGGTTTTAATTAATAATGTAAACGAAGGCTGATTCTAAACAAGTTTTGTACAATGTATTCTTCTCCTTGCCTGTAATATCTGTCAGTCTGTGATAGTTGGTAGAAGTCTCAGGTCCGGACAATCAATGACAGACATCGGCAACCTGCCCCTAGAGATCAGTAGTCATATTATTCCTCCCATCTAGCATCTATCTGGGCATGCTGGGAGTTGTAGTTCAATGTGACCTATAAAGGGAGCGGATTCCTTCTCTATATCAGACATGAATATTCCTCTACCTTCTGATGTGCCCAGATCTGGATATAAGGAATGTGCTGAGAGTTACTCTTCCACATTGCACTGTACAAGTCTGGTATCACCTCCCTACATCATCCACTTACTGCCTGTTCTGATCTGTCCATGTAAAGAAGCCTGGAGTTATTTGTTCCTAAATATGCAAAAATTTCTAAATCTACTAAAAACATAAGGTTTACTGTATATAATGGGAGGTTGAGCACTTACCTACAGCCCAGTGGCTTCCCCTGGTGTATATTTTGGAGAGAGGAGCTGTGTCCTGGTGCTGCTGGGATGGAGCTGCCTGGGAATGGACTTTGAAGAGGACCAAGGTGCAGAGTATAAGGGAGAAGAGGGTGCGGTATCTCCAGAAGATAAATGCTTGTTCCATTGCTTCATATAGTATAGGGGGGTGTCCAGGGGGTTGGTGCTGAGGACTAGAGCGGAGACTGGAGCTGTCAGTTGTGCTGAAGCCTTAGATGGAGCTGTCTGTGGTGCTGAGGATGCAGGAGCAGCTGTCCAAGAAGTTTAAGATGCAGGTGCAGCTGTCTGTGGTGCTGAGGATGCAGGTGCAGCTGTCTGTGGTTCTGAGGATGCAGGTGCAGCAGCTGTCTGTGGTGCTGAGGATGCAGGTGCAGCTGTCTGTGGTGTTGAGGATGCAGGTGGAGTTGTCTGTGGTGCTGAGGATGCAGGTGCAGCTGTCTCTGGAGCTGAGGATGCAGGTGCAGCTGTCGGTGGTGCTGAGGATGCAGGTGCAGCTGCCTGCGGTGCAGCAGACGCAGAGCTGTCCAAGGTGCTGAAGAAGGAGCTTTGTGCAGTACTGATCCTGTCTCTTCTAGCGTCTCCTCAACTCTGTGCAGTCTTTATAAGTGAAGAAGGAAGGTCTGGTGTCAGGACTTATCAGTCTAGCACCTCCCCCACACTATCTACCCCCTGACCCCAACCCACTACTAACCTGGTCTCTACGATACCCCATGTAGGTGAGTCATATAAGCCAATATCACCTGTGCTCCATGTCACTCACATCTTATTACTATTTGTTTCCAATAATAAATCTCCTCCTTCTCCTCTAATCTAAGACCTGACACCTTTCACCAAATGTTCATTACTCCTGAACTGGACTCCGGAATGGATGATGTGGAGAACATCCCAGATGACACCATATGGAGAGACGACATTTTATAATTGAGTTAGTGTGGCTGAGTCACCGGACCCCCATTGGTGAAGCCCCACCTCTATCTATGGAGGAACATTCTTCATTCTGACTTTTGTCTGTAGAAAATGTCAAATGTGTCAATATCTCCGCAATGTAATATTGTCCAGATCGGGAGTGCACAACCTTTCCTGGTCCACGGGTCGTATTGTCAGATTATACTGAGGCCGTCGTAAAGAGGAAAGCTACTGACCCGGGCATAGGATATATAGTGACATATAACACTAAACAGGAAAGCAGAGGTGTGGTCAGTGGACAAGCCGAGGTCGGGGCAGGCAGAGATGTGGTCAGTGGACAAGCCGACGCCAGGGCAGGCAGAGACGTGGACAGTGGACAAGTCAAGGTAAGGGCAGGCAGAGATGTGGTCAGAGGGTAAGTCGAGGTCTTGGCATGCAAAGATGTGGTTAGTGCACATGCTGAGGTCAGGGCAGGCACAGACAGGTCAAGTGGACAAGTCAAGGTAAGGACAGGCAGAGACATGGTCAGTTGGCAAGCCAAATTCAGATCATGTAGAGAAATAATCAGTGGACAAGACAAGGGTAGGCAGAGCTATGCTCAGTGAACATGCAGAGATCAGGGCAGGCAGAGACATGGTCATTGTACAAGTCCAATTAACATAAGTAAATCAGACCACTCTTAGGTTCTTATGGGTGGTGCCCGGGGTCACATGAAAAAGAAGACTTATACTAACCTTGGATCCAGTACTCCTGGCACCTGAAATAATTCCATTACCACTCATTGGACTAATCTCTACATAACAATACAGGGGGATTTGGGACAGTAAACTCGGGCTTGTGAGGGTTTTAGTGTCCAAAATGGTTGGGTCGGGTTTGCTGGGGTAATGGATGTGTCCAGGCTGCCCTCACATCAGTCAGACCATACATGTTCTGTGTGCAGACTGTCTGCATTCATTATCTGATACAAGACCCTCATTGTGTGTCAGGACTTGTGTTTTGTTACCATAAATCTAATGACAGGACATTTCAGACATCTATAAACTGCTCCAGCCCCGTCCTCATCTTCTCTATGTTATCTCCCCCTATAATGGTCTATCGGTGCGGACAGAAGCCTCGTGAATGTTCTACCAGAATTCACAATCCTTATGTCCTTATCAGGAGAATCTATTCCTTTCTTCATACATCCCATAATTCTATTTGCTTTAGCAGCAGCCTCCTGGCTCTGGTCACCAAAATTAAGTTTACCATCCACCAATATCCCCAAGTCTTTTTCAGCTGCAGTTTTACAAAGTAATTGATGGTTTAGAACATAATTATACATTTTATTACCATGGCCCAAGTGCATAACTATACATTTATCTACATTACACCTCATCAACTATTTCTCTGCCCACTCCTCAAGCTTCCACAAACCTCTCTGTAATACTATACTAACGTCTCTGGTATTAATTACTTTACAGAGTTTAGTATCATCTGCAAATATTGAAACTTGACTGTGTAAACCCACTACAAGGTCATTAATAAAAATATTAAAAAGAAGTGGCCCCAATACTGACCCCTGTGGCCTCCACTGGTAACCCAATCTGAGAATGTGCCATTAATGACGACCCTCTGTTTTTTATCACCAATGCGCCAAAATCTGATTATGTACGACACAATTCCCTTCTAAAACTCTGTTCCAGCGGCACAATCCCCGAAAACGTCGGAGAACCCTGACGGAAATCCGTCCGCGGGACCCTTAGTAAATATGCCCCACTGTGTCACGAGAACTGACCTCCTCATAGAAGCTAATCAGATTAGTCTGACAGGACCAATCCCTCATTATCCTTCATGCTGATGCTGGGTTATAAGGTTATGTACTCCAGGATAGCATCTCTAACAACATCAAGTATTAAAATATTACATTCTTGTACATAGGGGACAGTATTATAGTAGTTATATTCTTGTACATAGGGGGCAGTATTATAGTAGTTATATTCTTGTACATAGGGGGCAGTATTATAGTAGTTATATTCTTGTACATAGGGGACAGTATTATAGTAGTTATATTCCTGTACATAGGGGAAGTATTATAGTAGTTATATTCTTGTACATAGGGGGCAGTATTATAGTAGTTATATTACTGTACATAGGGGGCAGTATTATAGTGGTCATATTCTTGTACATAGGGGGCAGTATTATAGTAGTTATATTCTTGTACATGGGGGACAGTATTATAGTAGTCATATTTTTGTACATAGGGGGCAGTATTATAGTAGTTATATTCTTGTACATAGGGGGCAGTTTTATAGTAGTTATATTCCTGTACATAGGGGGCAGTATTATAGTAGTTCTATTCTTGTACATAGGGGGCAGTATTATAGTAGTTATATTCCTGTACATAGGGGGCAGTATTATAGTAGTTATATTCCTGTACATAGGGGCAGTATTATAGTAGTTCTATTCTTGTACATAGGGGGCAGTTTTATAGTAGTTATATTCCTGTACATAGGGGGCAGTATTATAGTAGTTCTATTCTTGTACATAGGGGGCAGTATTATAGTAGTTATATTCCTGTACATAGGGGGCAGTATTATAGCAGTTATATTCCTGTACATAGGGGGCAGTATTATAGTAGTTATATTCCTGTACATAGGGGGCAGTATTATAGTAGTTATATTCTTGTACATAGAGGGCAGTATTATAGTAGTTATATTCTTGTACATAGGGGGCAGTATTATAGTATCTGTTCTTCCTTTCTTCCCTTTCTATGTTATAGTCTTGTACAGAATAAATACACGTGACCTTGACTTGTCTTCCTGGAAATATTATAGAGTTGGATAAACTTCTGCAGAACCTGATCCTATGTCCTTCCCTGATAACATGTGTCACCCGTAGAATGACACAATAACTTCCATTGATGCTTGGCATTAGGTTGGTAGATGAGTAACAGACGGAGCGGGGCAGATACTATGTAACACATTGTACGGCTGCTCTTGTTGTGACACCTGCCTGTGGTATCTGTGTGTCCCCTTCCTGACAATGAGGAGGAGAGCGATGGATTGGGTCTAGGGATGAAAGCTTTATGATAATATGAGCTCAGGCTGCGGCCACTGAATGAAACCACTGAAAGATTGGGCCATAAACCTCCGGCACAGACCCGATTATTGAGCGGCCATGGTTACACACAAATATTTCCTCATCATTTACATGGAAGTCATTGACATCTTACCGAGAATTCGGAAATAAAGTGACAGCGGATATATTAGTCCTTCACCTGGAAATATTTACTTGGTTACCCAAATGTATAATCAAGAATCAGATGAAGCTATTGAGATCATAACACTGGTGACCACCAGAGACCACGCATAGATGATCACCCCCCGCTGCTGAACGGAGCCGGTACCAGAAGCTGCGGGTGTCAGCTGTATATTACAGCCAACACCTGCCTCTAACATCCCTTACAGACCCATATATGTAAGGGTCATCTGAGGTGAATAGGACACCCCTGTGCCGCTTACCAGGGCAGTCCTCTGATGGCAGCCCCAGGGTCCAGTGATTCCCCCGAGGCTGCATGATGTCCTCTGATGCCAGCCCTGCTTCCTGGCAGAATCGGGCTGTAACACACCGAGCATGCGCAGCAATACATCTGTATTTCACTGTGTTAGGTGAATAAGAATGTGAATGTTTAAAACACGTAACTATTTTTTATTAAAAAAAACCTTTATTAAATATAAAGTAAAAATACCAACATTCCCTATACATATTGAATGAAGTACAAAAAATACCAACCCCCCCCCTCCCCCACATATTTAGTATCGCCGCTTTCGTAACAATTTGTACAATAAATCAGTAACATTATTGGACCTGCTTGGTGAACCCCGTATAAACAGACAGACTGCGCCATGTGCTGCAGCATGCGCCGCAGCATGCAGGGTGCAAACCACAATTCACTGCAGCACAGGGCAGAGATTATTGGGTCCTGACGTCTGTATATCATCGACAGGTAGAAGCCTGCAGGACTTTATTATAAGAAAATCCTAATAGGATATTTACCACTTGGCTCTACGACCCAGTCTTTATCTAGACCAGTGCAGTATGTAATATAAGTGAAATGATGGCACGTTCATGTCCCTGTGTAAAACTAACTAAAAGACTAACTAAAAGTGTCAAAAATTGTTAATAGTAACCTGTCACCAAGAATGTGATTTGTTTTTACTGATGACAGGTTCCATTAGTAGAAAATACCTTTGTCAAAATTCTGAATACAGCCACTACTTTATAAAACTTTATTTCATATTACCCAGCAGCATGTGGGGAGTCCCCGGAGGGGCGGAAGCTGAAGCCAGAGATTGCCTACGTCTTCTCATGCATTTCAATACTGACACAGGCTGAAGCTGTGCCTACCCACAGGAGTCACCACATGCTGCTGGCAGGGAGCCAGGTAATGTGAAATAAAGTTTTATGAAGAACTGAAATTATTCAGAATGCTGACAAATATATTGCATAGGCAATTAGAGCCTGACACTAGCTAAAAATGACATACCAGGTGACAGGCTCGCTTTAAATTGTTTTGTTTCCAAGTAAATTTTAAAATGAAATTTTACAGAAATTGAAATGTAGTCATGTCCGTTATAACATGGCCTGTGTTTGGCACAATATATAGTCCAACAGGCATAAAAAAAATTATATGCACATTAAAATGAAGAAGATATTAAAAAATTAACAACCAAAAAAAAAAAACAAGCATACAAACAATAGTATATGGTAAAAATTTTAAACGTTTGGGCTTTTTGAAGACAAGATAGAAAAAAAAAAATACAAAAAGACTTTAGATATCTTATACCAGGACAGGCTGGTCACCAGGGGGTTAAAGTAGAACAACTGCTATTGCGAGAAAACCTCAAGACACAAGTGATCTGCTGCTTCCCTGTCGCCAGCATCAGAACGACTTTCCACAAAAGTTTTATACCTGAGTGAAGTTGCCCCTCCCCCACCTTGTTCAAATCAAACACAATTGGTGTCAAACGTCTCTGCTTCATTTGTGCTGGGTTGTGCAGCAGAAGTTTTTGTTTGTGCCTCTATCATTTTTAAAATATTAATAAAAGTTTCCAGAGGTCATCAGAGGTCAAGCACCCCCTCCCACATTACCCAAATCAAACAAAACTGGTGCCAATCAATTCTGCTATGTTTGTGCTGCTTTTGTTTTGAAGATATTAACTAAAGTTCAAAAGGTCAGCCAGCCCCCACCCCCCACATTCAGACAAAAGTGGTGTCAAATGTTTATGTTACGTTTGTGCAGCTATAGTTTTTAATGTATTGATCATTTTTTCAAGAGGTCATCAGAGTTCATTCCTTCCAAAGTACAATGGGGCACATTTACTTACCTGGTCCCTGCACGATCCCCGAGGTGCGTTGTCCGCCGGAATCCACATCTGCCGCGATTCATGAAGATGGTGCGCCCGAGTTCCTGCATGTGTCGCTTCCCCACTGAGGTCCGTCGGAGTTCACCATCTTCCTCCCGGAGCATTTAAGTGCATGTCTTGAGACACAAATTGCCCCCCCCCGCCCCCCCGATTTGTGTAGCGTGAAAGCCACCGCCGATGAGCATAAAATCCGATTGCGTGCGCCAAAAACCCTTTCTAAATGCGGCGCACATCGTAAATAGTCGGGTGTTCTGACGATAGTGCGGACAACGGACCCTTAGTAAATGAGCCCCAATGTGTTAGCTAACTCCCTCTTCTGATCAAACCAGATAAGGGTCACTAGGTTTTTTATTTTTAGCAGTTCATCCTGAACACCTTAACTTATGTAAACATCTAAACATACCTTAAAAACTAAAGCGGCAGAAAAGAAAATTTTTGCTGCACAAACGTTTGACACCACTTTTGTTTGATTCGGTTAATATCAATGGGTTGGCTTGCCTTTTGAACTTTACAATTTAGTTAATATCTTCAAAACAAAAGCAGCACAAACAAAAATTTGAGCAGCACAAACCAGCACAAACGTAGCAGAACTGAATGCCACCAGTTTTGTTTGATTGGGGGGGGGGGGGGGGGCTTGTTGACCTCTGATGACCTCTGGAAACTTTTATTAATATCTAAAAAAAACAATAGCAGCACAAACGAAAATGTCTGCTGCACAAATGTAGCACAAAACTTTTAACGCCAATTTTGTTAAATTTGAACAAGGTGGGGGGGGGGGGGGCAACTTCACTCAGGTGGGTTTTATTAATTAAATTCTGTAAACGCAGACTGAGATTTCCTCAATCAAAACCTATGAGGCACAGACACCATGAAGGAGTGGGTGATATTCAGTTACCTTAAATTTCGGATAATCATTCATTACTATGGTTACCTTCCCAACATATGGTAAAAACCTGGAATAAAAGAGGCAAAAATTTGCATTAAAGGGAAAGTATTTCCCAAACAATTATTTAGAAACTTCTCAAACTTTTGGTTCTATATGGTTGAAGGAGTTGGGGGACTACCCTGAACTTCCATCACCAAGACTATGCTGAGGACCTGGAGCTTTGTATCCGGAAGACTCCCCTCCATCCCAGTCACTAGATATTCTCTGAGACGTACAGGCCCCCTGCGGACCCCCCATCATCAGGGGACACTTAATCACTCTAGATATATGATGTGTGAATCACCTACATTGTAGGATCTGCTCGAGGCTCTTCCAGCCAGACAGAGAGCACCGAGGGGCATCCCATCCCTCTATGTGTTTAGCTCACATGGCTGCTCCGCTCCGGCGCCCCCCCACCCCCGGATGTAACACGTGAAGAGTTCCACAAGGTTTTAGCGTGAAGAGCTTTCTGTGTTTCCTCTTGGGTCCTTCTTGTCATTTACTCAGTTATTCAGCGCAGATTCTCTCAGTCTAACACATCGAGGTAATTGTCCTGCAGAAACTCTAAAACTTGTTTGCTTTCTGGTGATTTATGGAGTCACTGGAGGCCACACTGGGGTTTCATCGCAGCCTCCGCTGTAGGATTTGTAACAGTTCTACGTAATAAAGCGGATGGAAGAGTCGCCAAGAAGCTGGATATAGAGCGACGCTCAAGTAACCTACATGGCTGAAGGCAAAGGTCTCCTCCAGTCTCTGAGGCCCCGACCTTTGCCTTGTAACTAGGGCTGTGTGATTTTGGCTATAAATCTCCATTTTCCCCCCAAAAAACTAAAATACTTGATTTTTTTTTCTCGATTTTTCTTCGTTTAACCCATCACTGGGATTACTCTCTTATCTCTTTGTTGCATTTTCTCATCTCTCTACTACCCCATCCATCTATGAGGCGCCCTCACGTATCTTTTTATGCCCCCCTTCCTGTCTCTGTGCCCCCCCCATTGTTCTCACTTTGTTCTCTCTCATTATGTTGCCATCTGCCTCCATAAACAACAATGAGAACAGGGAACAAAGAAATATCGGTTTCCTCATATCTCTTGAGAGCAACAGAGGGAATAACTCGGGTGTTAGCTCTCTCCTCAGAGGTGGAGCTTGGAGTTTCTTCCTCAGCCTATTGAGATATAGGATACCAATGTAAGCTCCACCCCCGAGGAGAGATCAATATTGTGCTCATTTGACTATACAAATTAACCAAACTTATGTGATTGGTTACTGGTAGGGCTGGTGACTAAACACATCTTTAAAAAAAACCTGGACAGTCCACACTTTGCCAAATGTTCCACTTAAAGAGAACTTTTCACTGTAGAAAACGCTCGGTAGAATTGGTGGAGTAGAACCTAATAAAGAGATGCAATCTTTTCTCTAACCTCGACCATTCTCGCGAAACAACTAACATTTGAGTTGACACCTATTAAAGGACATCTATTCATCTACCACCAGATCAAGGATTGTAAACCCAGCACACCGACATACAGGTGTGTGTCCCTTTCTCTTTATGCCCTGTTTTGTAAGGAAAAAAAGGATTTTATAATTATGCAAATGAGTCTGAGGGGCTCCAGACTTCATAGGTGTTAGTGGAGCCTGGAGCCCCTCAGGCTCATTTACATATTTTTTTTTAAATAAGGGCATAAGAAGCTAAAAGAACAGCAGCTCCTGCCAGAGCGGGCACACACCAATATGTCTGTATGTTTGAATACAATCCCTGAACTGGTGATAGATGTCCTTTATGATAGTTTGGCTCTCTGTGGTCAGGTGGGTGGTACCAAGCTTTCTACTCCAGCTCAGGACCACCTACCTACCTAATACAGAGACAACAATATTGTCCCAATAAAGCACAAAGACTCAAAACATTGCCATCAGGACTAAAATACAATGAAGAGAAACTTGCTAAAAACTGCCAATACAGCAAATGATTGGTGGCCTCCACCCCAACCACACTTAGGGCCCAGGTGCCCAGTCCATAAAGCACCTTCCTGTGATGGTTCCGGATCTCGGAAAGGTAAGTGAGGTCAATTAAGTGATGTTTTTATTGACACTCCCAGAACGCAAGAAGGGAGTTAGAGTTGTTCACACAACTTCCGTATGGCATAACACTCGCCCACAACCCTGAACAGTGCAGACACACCCATGGGAGTGCTCTAAGAACCCTCCTACGTGGCATCAGATCCAGGATATTTGAGGAGTTCGAACTTCTCAATGTGAAGTCATAGGATCAGTGGTCTGGTCTCAGTGGATCTGGATGAATCCCTGGATTACATTGAGACCAGACATGACCCACTTCCTATGCTCCAGTTGAGAGTTATATCTCTGTGTCCAATAATGTTTGACCAAATTGTGTCCAAGGTATGCGTTACCCTGGCTCTCCAGATTCCTTCTGCTGGGATGGACCATAACTCCACAACTGGTATGTTAGGGAAACTCTAACATAGAGGGAACTCTAAGTCAAGCTTAGAGGGACTGAGGCCATGGAGGTGTTACTTAATATCCACCTCCTATAGAGCCAGAGAGAGTTCTCCATGTTCATGTATGTTTCTATATTTCATCACACGTCCCAATTGGCAAAAACCAATCAAAACCTAAACCGGTGCCTGGGCCTTTACTTTGGACATGGGGGAGATTTGTTGACAGTCTGGTTTTTGTATACAAACCAAATTGCGCAGTATAAGTGGCGCCCTCATTATGTTTATGGCCGTTCCTGGACAGCGCAGGTTATTTTTGGTGGAACTGAGGAGTGAAGAAAGAGAACAAGTAGTGAGTAGTAGGACTGGGAATTAACAAGGTGACATTTGGCCATGAATAGCTGGAACATCTGCTCCCACATATAATGAGGTTCCTATGAAAAGAACCGACACCGTCCCTTTAAATCTCCTTGGATCACACAGCGCTGTAATCTTCTCGTTCTGTAATTCTGCGCTTCCCTGTTACGGATCCTGAGAATATTGACAGCAAGCAAACTGGAAGTGCGTACCCAAGAATAGTTAATAGAGGAGCCGCGCGGCCACTTATGGAGCGATAAGTACAGCCGCCTCCAGAACGAGGACCTGACGTCGACCATTGTTCAGCGAGACGGTGGCGGAGCTCAAGGAGCCTCTAAAGCTGAACTGATGTTTTATTCCTCTCCGTCTTTCTCCATTACATAACGGCCGCACGCAAGGCTGAATAACATAGAAACCCAATTACCTTTATGGAGGCCACAATGAATGTTAGAAGAGCAGCCAGGAGCTTATTACCCCGACTGCACCCGAGCGACGACTAGAAACAACCTGACAGAGTGATACAGGGAGACACCGGCAGAGCTGCAGCCGCTTCCATGTTGGGAGCTCTTAAAGGGATCAGACCTACTTAAAGGGATTTTCACAACTAACAACTTTTACCTTCTATTCACAGATAATAGTCTGACTACACAGGATCTGAGCACTAGGCCCCCAATGATCACAATACGGGGTCCACAAGTTCCCACAGGATTGGGGATAACTTACTGGTCTGTTGGGGGCCAGTGGTGAGATCCACATGGGTCATGAGAATGGGGTGTCTTGTACCCCAAATGAACGGGGTATATGGCCAGCCAGTCCCCCTTTATATTGCCAGCCAGGCCCCCCACTATATAAACAGCCCCCCTGTATATAGCCAAACAGCCCCCCAGTATACAGCCTTCCCTCCTGTATATAGTCAGAGGGGATTCTTCACGGCGGGTCCTATGGCCAGTCCGCCCCTGCTGTGAAGGGTTGAGTAAAGTCAGCAACCAGTGACAGGCAGAGATGTGTTTTCATGTTCTGTTTTGGATGTAATTTTTGTGGACTCTGACACTGTTATAGTGTTTTGTGATGTATTAGAAATATGTATTAGTACTGAGTACTGTATGTCATATAACTATATGCACAGTAAGGAGGCTACAGTATGGTACAGCAGATAAAAATGAAGGGCTCAATCTAACAACATTATGCAACTCCAAGTCAGTGACACTTCTGTGAAATCCTCCTGTCCAGTAAGGACTCAACATTAATAGTGAATCAATCTGCCGCTGTTGTGCAAATGTAACAGAGAACAGGTGGAATAGAAGCAAGACAAGCCCTTTATGAGAGGTTCTGTAGGTGGTGACCACAGACCATGTATCCTTACTGGCGGTTACTTTGGTTACTTTTGCATTTTTTCATTTCTCTCACCCGGGATGTAGCACCTACGTCCCACAGAAGTTATTCGGATAGTGCAGCTCATCTGGAAAGGAGCGTCAATGTGTGTGCAGAGCATGGAGCAGGCTTGGCTGCCTGGTGACCACTGTCCTACAGGGCACTACATCAGCACCACACTGCATGGCACTACATGAGCACCACACTAGACCACCATATACAGCACTACATACTCCATGGACACCGCAGTATATATTTTATGTATAGTTTATGTTTATATACTATGTGGGCACTGCCACCTTGGTACTACATAAAGGCACTGCACTGCATAGGGAATATAACTAGACAGACACAAGAATGGCGCTCTATATTACAAGGCATCGTTGAGTGTGACGCCCTACAGTCACTTAATACTGTATGAACCCTATGATTCATACAACACAGTCTTGTGTGGGTACTGCTGTAGTGACTATGGGCACCCGGCTATCCCAGAATCCTGATGGGCATATCCTTTCCTCACTAGGTGCCCTGTGGCATCCTGCATGTTGCTTGCCATCCTGCTCTCCCAGTAACAGCCTCTTCCCGGCAGAGGCCTGACCCGATGTGACAGAACTTCTGATATTTCGAGGTGGATTTATTCTTACTCCTCTGGTGAGTAGAAGTGTAATGCAACTGGCACCGCGCCCTCCGACTGCTTTGTAAATGAAAAAACTCACTCAATAATTGGCGCCGGATTCAATCAGTGTTGGCACAAACAGCGGGTGAATGTGGATGTGATTGCTGATGAATGACTACAGTGTATAGGAAGCCCCCGTGCGAGGAGACCACCACGTACAGTAAGGGGGGATACAATGCCAGGCCGGAAAAGCCTCTCCGAGGAGTTACCCAGGAAACCGGATTCATTACTGCCCATCTGTGCCGCCCCAATCTACAAGACACTGCGGAGAGTCCGATCCATGGCACAACCTGAACCCATCTCAGTGCTCCAGTATAAATGCACAAGTCTGTTATGCCAAATAGGGGGGAGGAGGGGTGCAACCCAAATACCACCATCTATACTCCCTATTACGACAATTTGCAGGGGGTCACCAGTTCCAGTGGAAAGTTTTGGCTTAGACCATTCGCGGCCATACGAATACTTTCCTTGTAAGGTTTCCTTCTTAATACAATCCCTCTGAAAGAAATCCTTTGCTAAATAAAAAATAATTTAGGAGACCAATGATATAATTGAGCGTGCTACCTGCCTCTCCAGGACTGCCGTTTCTGGTTCACTCCACTTCCTGGGCAGTGCCCATGCTTACAGGAAGCACTAGGAGAGGGCACTCAGCCAATCACTGACTGAGGAGGTTGCTGCAGGAATTACTCATTGGCTGAATGTCCCCAAGAGTTGTGGACACCTTCTTTAATTTTGCACCATCCTGATATGGAAAATGTTTTTAGCCATGATTGACAAGAAGGTGTGGCTGTGGTTAACAATGGGATGGGGCTTGATTTGCATCTTTGTGACCCAAAATAATGTAAAAAAAACCACTTAGAATACAACGTATAATCCAATGTCCACCACTGCAGGGTCCAGTCCAAGTTCTAACGATAACTTGTCCTTATAGGTCGCCATTTTTCTGTTTGCTGTCAGTGTCCAGTGTGAATAATCCCCTTTAAGAAGAGTTACATTTTTGGAGTAGAAAGCACATCGGAAAAAATCCACAAGATCTGTACTAAAAAGATAAAGTTTTGTGGACACAACGTAGGTGATGGGGGCTTTCCATATGTACAGTTGCAGCTCTTGAGATACTTAGGGACTCCTATGTGAAGATGGAGGGTCCCCTGCCTATCACAACCTGGCGGAGAGGGAGCAGGGGGCCGGGGGTCTGTACAGGTGTAAGGGGACTGATGAGGCTGCAGCATGGGACATGTATTATTACCTATGGCTTATAAGAAGATGCCCAAGCAGGACCCCACCTCTCTGATATGTGTAGCTACAGTAGCAGGACCCCCCTCTCTGATATGTGTAGCTACAGTAGCAGGCCCCCCCTCTCTGATATGTGTAGCTACAGTAGCAGGATCCCCCTCTCTGATATGTGTAGCTACAGTAGCAGGATCCCCCTCTCTGATATGTGTAGCTACAGTAGCAGGACCCCCCTGTATGATATGTGTAGCTACAGTAGCAGGACCCCCCTCTATGATATGTGTAGCTACAGTAGCAGGACCCCCCTCTCTGATATGTGTAGCTTCAGTAGCAGGACCCCCCTCTCTGATATGTGTAGCTACAGTAGCAGACCCCCCCCCTCTGATATGTCTAGCTACAGCAGCAGGACCCCCCTCTATGATATATGTAGCTACAGTAGCAGGACCCCCCTCTCTGATACATGTAGCTACAGTAGCATGACTCCCCTCTCTGATACGTGTAGCTATAGCAGCAGAACCCCCCCCCCCCTCCTCTCTTATATGTCTAGCTACAGCAGCAGGACCCCCCTCTATGATATATGTAGCTACAGTAGCAGGACCCCCTCTCTGATATGTGTAGCTACAGTAGCAGGACCCCCTCTCTGATATGTGTAGCTACAGTAGCAGGACCCCCCCCCCCTCTATGATATGTGTAGCTACAGTAGCAGGACCCCCACTCTGATACATGTAGCTACAGTAGCATGACTCCCCTCTCTGATACGTGTAGCTACAGCAGCAGAACCCCCCCCCCCCCTCTCTGATATGTGTAGCTACAGTAGCAGGCCCCCCCTCTCTGATATGTGTAGCTACAGTAGCAGGACCCCCCTCTCTGATATATGTAGCTACAGCAGCAGGACCCCCCTCTATGATATATGTAGCTACAGTAGCAGGACCCCCCTCTCTGATATGTGTAGCTACAGTAGCAGGACAACCCCTCTCTGATATGTGTAGCTACAGTAGCAGGACCCCCCTCTCTGATATGTGTAGGTACAGTAGCAGGACCCCCCTCTATGATACGTGTAGCTACACTAGCAGGACCCCCCTGTATGATACATGTAGCTACAGTAGCAGGACCCCCCTCTCTGATATGTGTAGCTACAGTAGCAGGACCCCCTCTCTGATATGTGCAGCTACAGTAGCAGGACCCTTCCTCTCTGATATGTGTAGGTACAGTAGCAGGACCCCTCTCTGATATGTGTAGCTACAGCAGCAGGACCCCCTCTATGATATGTGTAGCTACAGTAGCAGGACCCCCCTCTCTGATATGTGTAGCTACAGTAGCAGGACCCCCCCCCTCTCTGATATGTGTAGCTACAGTAGCAGGACACCCCCTCTCTGATATGTGTAGCTACAGTAGCAGGACCCCCCTCTCTGATATGTGTAGCTACAGCAGCAGGACCCCCTCTATGATATGTGTAGCTACAGGAGCAGGACCCCCCTCTCTGATATGTGTAGCTACAGTAGCAGGACACCCCCTCTATGATATGTGTAGCTACAGTAGCAGGACCCCCCTCTTTGATATGTGTAGCTACAGTAACAGGACCCCCCCCCTCTCTGATACGTGTAGCTACAGTAGCAGGACCCCCCCCCTCTCTGATATGTGTAGCTACAGTAGCAGGACCCCCCTCTTTGATATGTGTAGCTACAGTAGCAGGACCCCCTCTCTGATACGTGTAGCTACAGTAGCAGGACCCCCCCCTCTCTGATATGTGTAGCTACAGTAGCAGGACCCCCCTCTTTGATATGTGTAGCTACAGTAGCAGGACCCCCCTCTCTGATATGTGTAGCTACAGTAGCAGGACCCCCTCTCTGATGTGTGTAGCTACAGTAGCAGGACCCCCTCTCTGATATGTGTAGCTACAGTAGCAGGACCCCCTCTCTGATACGTGTAGCTACAGTAGCAGGACCCCCTCTCTGATACGTGTAGCTACAGTAGCAGGACCCCCCCCCCCCTCTCTGATATGTGTAGCTACAGTAGC
This sequence comes from Engystomops pustulosus, assembly GCF_040894005.1. Taxonomy (NCBI): domain Eukaryota; kingdom Metazoa; phylum Chordata; class Amphibia; order Anura; family Leptodactylidae; genus Engystomops; species Engystomops pustulosus. Next base: position 13,128,962 of record NC_092411.1, on the reverse strand, counting down.
AGGACCCCCCCCTCTCTGATATGTGTAGCTACAGTAGCAGGACCCCCTCTTTGATATGTGTAGCTACAGTAGCAGGACCCCCTCTCTGATACGTGTAGCTACAGTAGCAGGACCCCCTCTCTGATACGTGTAGCTACAGTAGCAGGACCCCCCCCCCTCTCTGATATGTGTAGCTACAGTAGCAGGACCCCCCTCTCTGATATGTGTAGCTACAGTAGCAGGACCCCCCTCTCTGATATGTGTAGCTACAGTAGCAGGACCCCCCTCTCTGATATGTGTAGCTACAGTAGCAGGACCCCCCTCTCTGATATGTGTAGCTACAGTAGCAGGACCCCCTCTCTGATATGTGTAGCTACAGTAGCAGGACCCCCTCTCTGATATGTGTAGCTACAGTAGCAGGACCCCCCTCTCTGATATGTGTAGCTACAGTAGCAGGACCCCCTCTCTGATATGTGTAGCTACAGTAGCAGGACCCCCCTCCTCTGATATGTGTAGCTACAGTAGCAGGACCCCCCTCTCTGATATGTGTAGCTACTCTGTGCGGGATATGGCACTACTTAAAATGACAGATCTCCCGTATACTTCGCCTGTCAGCTCAGGCAGAGGGAGACATCTATAACCTGTAGTCCTGGCCGCACTGCAGTTACTGTAGAAAGTACTAGACCTGCAGTGACTGTGCCGGCAGACCTGTGAATGGTGTAAGCTTTTGTTTAGTGTATGTTGTCAGTAGCAGCAGGACTGTGAAATCTGGATTTATGTTCTCTTACTGCTGTGCTCTCTGTAGACCTTGTTAGGTATTGTCTCTGAAGAGATGTGTTATTGCACCTTTGTGTATGTTGCTAGTAGCAGCAAGACTGTGAAATATAGATTTAGATTCCTGGCTTGCAGTTTCCGCAAGTGGACTGGGAGTGTATCTTCACACTGTGCTGCCTGCGCCATGTGCATGTGTTAGATATTGCCCCTGGAAATCAGAATAAACATTGCCTAAGTGTATGTTGTTAGTAGAAGCAGGACTATAAAATCGGCACTTATATTCCAGGATTGTAGCTTCTCCAAATCCACCTGCTAATTGAATACTAAAGAAGTCACACAATACAGAAGATGATGGGATGTGGATCAATTCCATGCAGAGTGCCAAGAGCACAGCAGTGTGAGGAATCAAGTGCAAATCTATTGGCCATGGCTATGAGACATCAGATAGCACAACCATAGATGCAGCCTAGTACTACCTGATACCAGGTACTGGAAATACCCAAGTCCTGGCCTTATATCTGTCCATGAAGCTTATGTTCTTCTTCTGCGATTCCATCTCTAGCGATTGCTTGGGGATGCAGAGCCGAGGGTAAGGCTCCCAGGGGATGACGGGAAATGTAGTCCCGGCGGGTGAGGCGCACGGTCTCTGGAGCCTGGTATGAACTACACGCCCCATGATGCATTGCACGGATTTCACTACAAAAGGCCCTAATAAAGGGGGGGGGGGAGGAGACGGCGGCAGGTGCAGACCCATGAGGTACCGTATCCTGGACTCTGGACACTGCACCAATTTACGTCTTATAACTAAAGCAATCCTGTCAAAGTTGTGTGACAACCACCATTGGCGGCAATTTACCTCACACATGGATAGTCACCCAGCTTAGGCATTAATAACAAAGCAAAACTGCAAGTCAGGAGTCTGGGAAAGCTGGGTGAGTTCCAAAGTAATGTTAAATATATCAACTATATTATATAAACACACTGTAGAGTAAATAGAAGAATTTCCCAATATTAGGAGGTGTAGGCCCCGTCCTGTATGAAACTCCTCAGGAATGACACTAAGGCTGCGTTCACATTACTGTACGCTCATACGGTGGGTGCGCTGGAGAGGAGGAGGGATAAGCGCAGCTACATAGAGCAGAACAGGGCAGCAGCCATAACACTGCGAAATATAGGACATATCTGAGGGCGCATTCACATGATGCGTCGCGTTGTGCGTTGCGTTTTTGATGCATTCCAGTGGCTTCAGCCTTGATTGCATGCTAAGGTTACATTGCGTTTCCACTGTATCTGCTAAAACGCAATGTAACCTTACCATGTGATCAAGGCTGAAGCCTTTGGAATGTGTCAATAACGTGACGCAATGCATCGTGTGAATGCTCCCTGATACTTCTCTGTGCATGTCACCATGCAGACAACGTGTGCTCCTCTCACAGTGACCGCCCGCCATAGATATGAATGGGGCACATTTACTTACCCGATCCCTCGGAGTTCCCGAAAGTGCATTGTTAGTCCGGAATTCACTAGGATTGTGAGGCCGATATCCTGCATGTGTCGCTTCCCCGCTCAGGTCCGCCGGAGTTTACCTTCTTCTTCCTGGTGCATGTAAGTGCTTGATTTTGCGACACAAATCATTTTTTAAATTCAGCGGTTTGTCTGAATCCGTCAGGTTGTCCGACAGCCCACCCCCCGATTTCTGTCACGTGCAAGTCAGCGCCGATGCGCCACAATCCGATCGCGTGCACCAAAATCGAAACCAGAAATATTCGGGAAACCTGATGAAAGTGCAGCGTTCGGACCCTTAGTACAGCTCAGTGAGTGCCGGCGTCGCACAGACTATGACGGGGGCGGGGGCTGGGCCGGGGGTGGGGGGCGACACAAGCTGGTTATTTTCTGGGGAGGGGCTGGCTATAAACCTGGGGGGGGCTGGCTGGCCATATAATGCGGGGGGAGGGGGCTTTCTGGCTGTATACAGGGGGCAGGCTATATACTTGGGGGGGCGCAAGCTGGTTATTTGCTGGGGGGGGCTGGCTGACCATATACTGCGGGGGGAGGGGGCTGGCTGGCAATATACTGGGGGACTGGTTGGCTATATACTGTGGTGGCTGTCTGGCCATATACCCCGTTCTTTTGGGGTACAACACACCCCATTCTCATGACCAATGTGGATCTCATCACTGGCCCCCAAGTAAGTTATCCCCAATCCTGTGGGAACTCGTGGACCTCGTATTGTGATCATTGGGGGCCTAGTGCTCAGATCCTGTGTAGTCAGACTATTATCTGTGCATAGAAGGTAAAAGTTCTTAGTTGGGAAAATCCCTTTAAGTAGGTCTGATCCCTTTAAGATTTCCCAACATGGAAGCGGCTGCAGCTCTGCCGGTGTCTCCCTGTATCACTCCGTCAGGTTGTTTCTAGTCGTCGCTCGGGCGCAGTCGGCGTAATAAAGGTCCTGGCTGCTCTTCTAACATTCATTGTGGCCTCCATAAAGGTAATTGGGTTTCTATGTTATTCAGCCTTGCGTGCGGCCGTTATGTAATGGAGAAAGACGGAGAGGAATAAAACATCAGTTCAGCTTTAGAGGCTCCTTGAGCTCCGTCTCGCTGAACAATGGCCGACGTCAGGTCCTGCAGTGGGGAAGGACCTGGGGAAGGACCTGGGCTTGGTTACTTAGGGATAAAATAGTAATGTCCATAGTCCATTGGTTGGTAAATTATTACATGGGCATCGGAGACACTTCCCTGAATTGGATATAGTATTGTAAATCCCTCTTGATATATGTAAACATTGACTGAGAGGGGTCTTGCATTCCTTCGATGGAGATCAGTGTACTTTGATCAGCTTCAGTCATAGTCAGAAGTCCTTTTAGTTCAGCATTCAGCAAGCATATGAAAAATAAAAACATTTTCATTAAACATTAAACAATACTTCACACTCCATTAACACCTATGAAGCCTGGAGCCCCTAAGGCTCATTTGCATAAATATAAAAGCCTTTTTTTTTTCTTAAAAACCAGGGCATAAGGAGCTAAAAGAAGAGCAGATCCTGCCAGAAGGGGACACACACCAGTATGTCAGTGTGCTGGGTTTACAATCCTTGATCTGGTGATAGATGAATAGATGTCCTTTAATAGGTGTCAACTCAAATGTTAGTTGTTTCGCGAGAATGGTCGAGGTTAGAGAAAAGATTGCATCTCTTTATTAGGATCTGCTCCACCAATTCTACCGAGCGTTTTCTACAGTGAAAAGTTCTCTTTAAGTGGAACATTTGGCAAAGTGTGGACTGTCCAGGTATTTTTTAAAGATGTGTTTAGTCACCAGCCCTACCAGTAACCAATCACATGAGTTTGGTTAATTTGTATAGTCAAATGAGCACAATATTAATTTCTCCTCGGGGGTGGAGCTTACATTGGTATCCTATATCTCAATAGGCTGAGGAAGAAACTCCAAGCTCCACCTCTGAGGAGAGAGCTAACACCTGAGTTATTCCCTCTGTTGCCCTCAAGAGATAAGAGGAAACCGATATTACTTTGTTCCCTGTTCTCATTGTTGTTTATGGAGGCAGATGGCAACATAATGAGAGAGAACAAAGTGAGAACAATGGGGTGGGGGAGGGGACAGAGACAGAGACAGGAAGGGAGGCATAAAAAGATACGTGAGGGCGCCTCATAGATGGATGGGGTAGTAGAGAGATGAGAAAATGCAACAAAGAGATAAGAGAGTAATCCCAGTGATGGGTTAAACGAAGAAAAATCGAGAAAAAAAATTCAAGTATTCTAAATTTTGGGGGGGAACATGGAGATTTATAGCCAAAATCACACAGCCCTAGTTACAAGGCAAAGGTCGGGGCCTCAGAGACTGGGGGAGACCTTTGCCTTCAGCCATGTAGGTTACTTGAGCGTCGCTCTATATCCAGCTTCTTGGCGACTCTTCCATCCGCTTTATTACGTAGAACTGTTACAAATCCTACAGCGGAGGCTGCGATGAAACCCCAGTGTGGCCTCCAATGACTCCATAAATCACCAGAAAGCAAACAAGTTTTAGAGTTTCTGTAGGACAATTACCTCGATGTGTAAGACTGAGAGAATCTGCGCTGAATAACTGAGGAAATGACAAGAAGGACCCAAGAGGAAACACAGAAAGCTCTTCACGCTAAAACCTTGTGGAACTCTTCACGTGTTACATCCGGGGGTGGGGGGGCGCCGGAGCGGAGCAGCCATGTGAGCTAAACACATAGAGGGATGGGATGCCCCTCGGTGCTCTCTGTCTGGCTGGAAGAGCCTCGAGCAGATCCTACAATGTAGGTGATTCACACATCATATATCTAGAGTGATTAAGTGTCCCCTGATGATGGGGGGTCCGCAGGGGGCCTGTACGTCTCAGAGAATATCTAGTGACTGGGATGGAGGGGAGTCTTCCGGATACAAAGCTCCAGGTCCTCAGCATAGTCTTGGTGATGGAAGTTCAGGGTAGTCCCCCAACTCCTTCAACCATATAGAACCAAAAGTTTGAGAAGTTTCTAAATAATTGTTTGGGAAATACTTTTAATGCAAATTTTTGCCTCTTTTATTCCAGGTTTTTACCATATGTTGGGAAGGTAACCACAGTAATGAATGATTATCCGAAATTTAAGATAATTGAACATCACCCGCTCCTTCATGGTGTCTGTGGCTCATAGGTTTTTATTGAGGAAATCTCAGTCTGCGTTTACAGAATTTAATTAATAAAACCCACCTGGGTGAAGTTGCCCCCCCCCCACCTTGTTCAAATCTAACAAAATTGGTGTCAAACGTTTTGTGCTACGTTGTTGCTGGTTTGTGCAGCAGAAATTCTTGTTTGTGCCGCTATTGTTTTTTGGATATTAATAAAAATTTCCAGAGGTCAACCAACCCCCAAATCAAACAAAACTGGTGGCATTCAGTTCTGCTACGTTTGTGCTGGTTTGTGCTGCTTTTGTTTTGAAGATATTAACTAAATTGTAAAGTTCAAAAGGTCAGCAAGCTCCCCCCCCCCCACCACATTAACCGAATCAAACATAAGGGGTGTCAAACGTTTGTGCTACATTTGTGCTGGTTTGTGCAGCAAACATTTTCGTTTGTGCTGCTTTAGTTTTTAAGGTATGTTTAGATGTTTACATAAGTTAAGGTGTTTAGGATGAACTGCTAAAAATAACAAACCTAGTGACCCGTCTCTGGTTTGATCACCAGGGGGAGCTAGCAAACACATTGGGGCAGATTTCTTACCCGGTCCATTCGCGATCCAGCGGCGCGTTCTCTGCGGTGGATTCGGGTCCGGCCGGGATTCATCAAGGTAGCTCCTCCGCCGTCCACCAGGTGGCGCTGCTGCGCTGAAAAGCATCCGAATGCCCTGAAACTCACCGAGCCGGAGCACGTGAAGGTAAGCGTGTCCCAAGCGACACTTTTATTGTTTTAAATGCGGCGGTTTTTCCGAATCCGTCAGGTTTTCGCTTGGCCACGCCCCCCCCCATTTCCGTCGCATGTATGCCGGTGCTGATGCGCCACAATCCGATCTCGTGCGCCGGGGTAATACAGGGAAAAAACGGCTCAAATCGGAAATATTCGGGTAACACGTCGGGAAAACGCGAATCGGGCCCTTAGTAAATGGCCCCCATTATTGTACGTTGGAAGGAATGAACTCTGATGACCTCAGGAAAAAATGATCAATACATCAAAAACTATAGCTGCACAAACGTAACGTTTGACACCACTTTTGTCTGAATGTGGGGGGTCGGGGCTGGCTGACCTTTTGAACTTTAGTTAATATCTTCAAAACAAAAAGAGCAAAAACAAAAACTTCTGCTGCACAAAGGTACCAGAATTGATTGGCACCAGTTTTGTTTGATTATGGTAATGTGTGTGTGGGGGGGGGGCTGCTTGACCTCTGATGACCTCTGGAAACTTTTATTAATATTTTAACCCCTTAACGCTCTGCGCCGTAGCTCTACGGCGCAGAGGTATAAGGGATGTGTGAAGAGGGCTCACGGGCTGAGTCCTCTTCATACAGAGGTGGGGGTTTTTGCATTTTGCACAAAACCCCCACCGCTAATAACCGCGGTCGGTGCTAGCACCGATCGTGGCTATTAACCCTCTAAACGCCGCCCGCAAAGTCGCGGGCGGCGTTTAAAAGACAGCGGCGCGCGGGCGCTGCCATCTTTTTTTCGATCGCCACGCCCCCTAACGTCATCGGGGGGCGGCGATCGGTTACCATGGTAGCCTCGGGTCTTCTTTTGACACGAGGCTACATGGTTTATGCAGGTTCGTTACAATGAGCCAGTGGCTCATTGTAATGTATGACCTGCAAAAACGCCATATATTGCAATACTGTAGTATTGCAGTATATGGTAGCAGCGATCTGACCATCTAGGGTTAATGTACCCTAGATGGTCTAAAAAATAGTGAAAAAAAAAAAAAGTTTAAAAAATAAAAAAAATTAATAAAATATTAAAAGTTCAAATCACCCCCCTTTCCCTAGAACGGATATAAAACATAACAAACAGTAAAAATCACAGACACATTAGGTATCGCCGCGTCCCAAAATGCCCGATCTATCAAAATATAAAAACGGTTACGGCCGGCGGTGACCTCCGAGGCGGGAAATGGCGCCCAAATGTCCGAAATGCGACTTTTACACCTTTTTACATAACATAAAAAATGAAATAAAAAATGATCAAAATGTCGCACAGACCTCAAAATGGTAGCAATGAAAACGTCGCCTCATTTCGCAAAAAATGACCCCTAACACATTTCCGTGCGCCAAAGTATGAAAAAGTTATTAGCGTCAGAAGATGGCAAAAAATTTTTTTCTTTTTTGTACACATTCGTTTAATTTTTGAAAATGTATTGAAACACAATAAAACCTGTATAAATTTGGTATCACCGCGATCGCACCGAACCAAAGAATAAAGTAGGCGTGTTATTTGGAGCGAAGAGTGAAAGTCGTAAAAACTGAGCCCACAAGAATGTGACGCACGTGCGGTTTTTTTTCAATTTTTCCACATTTGGAATTTTTTTTCAGCTTCGCAGTACACGGCATGTTAAAATAAATAACATTACGGGAAAGTAAAATTTGTTACGCACAAAATAAGCCCTCACACAGGTCTGTACACGTAAAAATGAAAAAGTTATGGATTTTTGAAGTTGGAGAGCGAGAAATTAGCCGAAAAACCCTCCGTCCTTAAGGGGTTAAAAAAGGATAGAGGCACAAACAAAAACTTCTACTGCACAACCCAGCACAAATGTAGCAGAGACGTTTAACACCAATTGTGTTTGATTTAAACAAGGTGGGGGGGGGGGCAACTTCACTCAGGTATAAAACCCTTGTGGTGGTGACAGGAAAGCAGCAGATCAGTTGTGTTTGGAGGTTTTGCTTGCAATAGCAGTTGTTTTACTTTAACCCCCTGGTGACCAGCCTGTCCTGGGATAAGATGTCTAAAGTCTTTTTGTAATTTTTTTTTTTTATCTTGTCTTCAAAAAGCCCAAAAGTTTAAAATTTTTACCATATACTATTGTTTGTATGCTTGTTTTTTTTTTTTTTTTTTTTTTTTTTAGTTGTTAATTTTTTTATATCTTCTTCATTGTAAGGTGCATATAATTTTTTTTATGCCTGTTGGACTATATATTGTGCCAAACACAGGCCATGTTATAACGGACATGACTACATTTCAATTTCTTTAAAATTTCATTTTAAAATTTACTTGGAAACAAAACAATTTAAAGCGAGCCTGTCACCTGGTATGTCATTTTTAGCTAGTGTCAGGCTCTAATTGCCTATGCAATGTATTTGTCAGCATTCTTGGTGACAGGTTACTATTAACAATTTTAGACACTTTTAGTTAGTCTTACACAGGGACATGAACGTGCCATCATTTCACTTATATTACATACTGCACTGGTCTAGATAAAGACTGGGTCGTAGAGCCAAGTGGTAAATATTCTATTAGGATTTTCTTATAATAAAGTCCTGCAGGCTTCTTCTTGTGGATGATATACAGACGTCAGGACCCAATAATCTCTGCCCGGTGCTGCAGTGAATTGTGGTTTGCACCCTGCATGCACGGCGCATGCTGCGGCACATGGTGCAGTCTGTCTGTTTTTACATGGTTCCTCAAGCAGGTCCAATAATGTTACTGATTTATTGTACAAATTGTTACATTCGGTGGGGGGTTTGGTATTTTCTGTACTTTATTCAATTGTATTGGCAATGTTGGTATTTAGGGGATTTTTACTTTATATTTAATAAAGGTTTTTTTAAGAAAAATAGTTAAGTGGTTCACGTTCTTATTCACCTAACACAGTGAAATACAGATGTATTGCTGCGCATGCTCGGTGTGTTACAGCCCGGTTCTGCCAGGAAGCAGCAGGGCTGGCATCAGAGGACATCATGCAGCCTCGGGGGAATCGCTGGACCCTGGGGCTGCCATCAGAGGACTGCCCTGGTAAGCGGCGCAGGGGTGTCCTATTCACCTCAGATGACCCTTACGTATATGGGTCTGTAAGGGATGTTAGAGGCAGGTGTTGGCTGTAATATACAGCTGACACCCGCAGCTTCTGGTACCGGCTCCGTTCAGCAGCGGGGGGTGATCATCTATGGGTGGTCTCTGGTGGTCTCCAGTGTTATGATCTCAATAGCTTCATGTGATTCTTGATTATACATTTGGGTAACCAAGTAAATATTTTCAGGTGAAGGACTAATATATCCTCTGTCACTTTATTTCCGAATTCTCTGTAAGATGTCAATGACTTCCATGTAAATGATGAGGAAATATTTGTGTGTAACCATGGCGGCTCAATAATCGGGTCTGTGCCGGAGGTTTATGGCCCAATCTTTCAGTGGTTTCATTCAGTGGCCGCAGCCTGAGCTCATATTATCATAAAGCTTTCATCCCTGGACCCAATCCATCGCTCTCCTCCTCATTGTCAGGAAGGGGACACACAGATACCACAGGCAGGTGTCACAACAAGAGCAGCCGTACAATGTGTTACATAGTATCTGCCCCGCTCCGTCTGTTACTCATCTACCAACCTAATGCCAAGCATCAATGAAAGTTATTGTGTCATTCTACGTGTGACACATGTTATCAGGGAAGGACATAGGATCAGGTTCTGCAGAAGTTTATCCAACTCTATAATATTTCCAGGAAGACAAGTCAAGGTCACGTGTATTTATTCTGTACAGAATATAAGAATATAACTACTATAATACTGTTCTCAGACTAATCTGATTTGCTTCTATAAGGAGGTAAGTTCTAGTCTGGACCAGGGGGCGCTGTTGTGGATGTTGTATATGTGGACTTTTCAAAGGCATTTGACACAGTGGGGCTTATTTACTAAGGGTCCCGCGGCCACATTTCTGTGGGGTTTCCCGCGTTTTCAGGGATCGCGTCATTGGGACAGGGATTTAGAAGGGGATTGTGTTGCACGGGTTCAGATTTTGGCGCATCGGCACCGGCTTTAATGCAACAGAAATGGGGGGGGGGGGCGGGCTTATCAGAGGATCTGACTGATTCAGACTGAGCGCGGGATTTAACTTTAAAATTGTGTGACAACCAATGCACTTACATGCACCGGGAAGAAGAAGGTGAACTCCGGCGGACCTGAGGGGGGAAGTGGCACATGCAGGAAATCGGGCTCATGATGTTAGTGAATCGCGGCATGGTGCATTCTCGCCGGAGAATCCGGATCAGGGAATGCGCAGTGCCGGGTAAGTAAATGTGCCCCAGTGTCGCATAAAGGGTTGCTACATAAAAATCTGTGTATTTGGGTAAGTAATTGGCTTAGTGATAGAGGGTGTCATTAATGGCACATTCTCAGATTGGGTTGACGTTACCAGTGGAGGCCACAGGGGTCAGTATTGAGCCTTCTTTTTAATATTTTTATTAATGACCTTGTAGTGGGTTTACACAGTCAAGTTTCAATATTTGCAGATGATACTAAACTCTGTAAAGTAATTAATACCAGAGACGTTAGTATAGTATTACAGAGAGGTTTGAGGAAGTTTGAGGAGTGGGCAGAGAAATGGTTGATGAGGCTTAATGGATGAGGCTTAATGTAGATAAATGTAAAGTTATGCACTTGGGCCATGGAAATAAAATGTATAATTATGTTCTAAACCATCAATTACTTGGTAAAACTGGAACTGAAAAGGACTTGGGGGTATTGGTGGATGGTAAACTTAATCTTGGTGACCAGAGCCAGGCGGCTGCTGCTAAAGCACATAAAATTATGGGATGTATGAAGAGAGGAATAGATTCTCATGATAAGGATTGTGAATTCTGCTAGAACATTCACGAGGCTTCTGTCCGCACTGATAGACCATTATAGGGGGAGATAACATAGAGAAGATGAGGACGGGGCTGGAGCAGTTTATAGATGTCTGAAATGTCCTGTCATTAGATTTATGGTAACAAAACACAAGTCCTCACACACAATGAGGGTCTTGTATCAGATAATGAATGCAGACAGTCTGCACACAGAACATGTATGGTCTGACTGTGAGGGCAGCCTGGACACATCCATTACCCCAGGAAACCCGACCCAACCATTTTGGACACTAAAACCCTCACAATCCCTAGTTTACTGTCCCAAATCCCCCTGTATTGTTATGTAGAGATTAGTCCAATGAGTGGTAATGGAATTATTTCAGGTGCCAGGACTACTGGATCCAAAGTTAGTATAAGTCTTCTTTTTCATGTGACCCCGGGCACCACCCATAAGAACCTAAGGGTGGTCTGATTTACTTATGTTAATTGGGCTTGTCCAATGACCATGTCTCTGCCTGCCCTGATCTCTGCATGTTCACTGAGCATATCTCTGCCTACCCTGGTCTTGTCCACTGACCATTTCACTACCTGATCTGAACTCGGCTTATCCACTGACCACATGTCTAACTACCATGAATTTGGCTTGCCCACTGACCACGTCTCTGCCTGCCCTGACCTTGACTTGTCCACTTGACCTGTCTGTGCCTGCCCTGACCTCGGCTTGTCCACTTGACCTGTCTGTGCCTGCCCTGACCTGCACTAATCACGTCTTTGCATGCCAAGACCTCGACTTATCCTCTGTCCACATCTCTGCCTGCCCTTACCTTGACTTGTCCACTGACCACATCTCTGCCTGCCCTGACCTCGGCTTGTCTACTGACCACATATCTGCTTGCCTGTTTAGTGTTATATGTCACTATATATCCTATGCCCTGGTCAGTAGCTTTCCTCTTTATGATGGCCCCAGTATAATCTGACAATACGACCCGTGGACCAGGAGAGGTTGTGCACTCCCGATCTGGACAATATTACATTGCGGAGATATTGACACATTTGACATTTTCTACAGACAAAAGTCAGAATGAAGAATGTTCCTCCATAGATAGAGGTGGGGCTTCACCGATGGGGGTCCGGGGACTCAGCGACACTAACTCAATTATAAAATGTCATCTATCCATATGGTGTCATCTGGGATGTTCTCCACATCATCCATTCAGGAGTCCAGTTCAGGAGTAATGAACATTTGGTGAAAGGTGTCAGGTCTTAGATTAGAGGAGAAGGAGGAGATTTATTATTGGAAACAAATAGTAATAAGATGTGAGTGACATGGAGCACAGGTGATATTGGCTTATATGACTCACCTACATGGGGTATCGTAGAGACCAGGTTAGTAGTGGGTTGGGGTCAGGGGGTAGATAGTGTGGGGGAGGTGCTAGACTGATAAGTCCTGACACCAGACCTTCCTTCTTCACTTATAAAGGCTGCACAGAGTAGAGGAGACGCTAGAAGAGACAGGATCAGCACTGCACAAAGGGACAGCTCCCTTCTTCAGCACCTTGGACAGCTCTGCGTCTGCAGCACCGCAGACAGCTGCACCTGCATCCTCAGCACCACCGACAGCTGCACCTGCATCCTCACCACCACAAACAACTCCACCTGCATCCTCAACACCTTGGACAGCTGCACCTGCATCCTCAGCACCACAGACAGCTGCACCTGCATCCTCAGCACCTTGGACAGCTGCACCTGCATCCTCAGCACTACAGACAACTCCACCTGCATCTTCAACTTCTTGGACAGCTACACTTGCATCCTCAGCAGCACAGACAGCAGCTGCTCCTGCATCCTCAGCACCACAGACAGCTCCCTCAGCACACAGACAGCTCCCTCAGCACAACAGAAAGCTCCAGTCTCAGCTCTAGTCCTCAGCACCAACCCCCTGGACACCCCCTATACTATATGAAGCAATGGAACAAGCATTTATCTTCTGGAGATACCGCACCCTCTTCTCCCTTATACTCTGCACCTTGGTCCTCTTCAAAGTTCATTCCCAGGCAGCTCCATCCCAGCAGCACCAGGACACAGCTCCTCTCTCCAAAATATACACCAGGGGAAGCCACTGGGCTGTAGGTAAGCGCTCAACATCCCATTATATACAATAAACCTTATGTTTTTAGTAGATTTAGAACATTTTGCATATTTAGGAACAAATAACTCCAGACTTCTTTACATGGACAGATCAGAACAGGCAGTAAGTAGATGATGTAGGGCGGTGATACCAGACTTGTACAGTGCAATGTGGAAGTGTAACCCTCAGCACATTCCTTATATCCAGATCTGGGCACATCAGAAGGTAGAGGAATATTCATGTCTTATATAGAGAAGGAACATTGAACTACAACTCCCAGCATGCCCAGATAGATGCTAGATGTAAGGAATAATATGACTACTGACCCCTAGGGGCAGGTTGCCGATGTCTGTCATTGATTGTCCGGACCTGAGACTTCTATCAACTATCACAGACTGACAGATATTACAGGCAAGGATAAGAATACATTGTACAAAACTTGTTTAGAACCAGCCATCGTTTACATTATTAATTAAAATCAATAATTATTTAAGTATTCAGGTACGCCAAATATATATATATATACAGTATATACTGGAATAGATACATAGGGCCACATTTATCACTTTTGTGCGCCTAAGTGTAGTAGTTGCGCCTAAATTCGGGCGCACTGTTTTGCCAGAATTATCACAAGCTACAACCATCTGTGATAAGGTAATTTCCTGCCTCTTATTAATCACTTTACTTTAACACAGTTTAGGCGCAATGTTAGATTCAGGCACTTACATGTGATCCTGCTACAAGCTCCTCTCTGCTTCTCCCACAGCCCAGAATGAAGATAACACTCACAGCAGCACCCAGGTGTGTGACACCCAGCACCCAGTGACCTCCTCAGCAGTGGCTTCTCCTGGAGGGGATCCCCCCAGTGCTGGTCTCCTGCTGCACCCCTGTAATTCTGCACAGTATCCCCCTCAGACACTGTGCAGAATTACATGGGGGACACTTGTTTGTAGTATCTGCAAGCTTCTGCAAACTTGTGCAAACTTCTCTTGCTCTTGCTGTGAGCTCAGCGTTTTGCAGAATATTTTGTAAATAGAAGGTGATGAACTGTAAATAGAGTCTGCAGCTCCTGTCTGTAATGTATCTAATGTATCTATTATATGTTCTAGTGTCTGCAGTGTCTAATGTCTGTATTATATGTTCCAGTGTCTGCAGTGTATCTAATGTATCTATTATATGTACCAGTGTCTGCAGTGTATCTAATGTATCTATTATATGTTCTAGTGTCTGCAGTGTATCTAATGTATCTATTATATGTTCCAGTGTCTACAGAGTATCTAATGTATCTATTATATGTACCAGTGTCTGCAGTGTATCTAATGTATCTATTATATGTTCTAGTGTCTGGCTGAGCTCTGCTGCTAGTAATTAGCTCTTCTGCAAAGGGGCTCAGTGCTTTCTTCTCAGATAACGCCACCTTCGAGCTGGAGTGTTTTTGCGCCCGTTTTTGCGCCTAAATGCAAAAGTCGCACGTGATGAATATCATTAGGCGCAGCAAAACATCTGGAATTGAACGATAGATGAGGGAAAGGTGGTTATTTTAGCTGCGCGGCTAATTTGACGTTTAATCGCAAAACGGTGCGCCTAAACGAAAAGGCGCAAAAACAACAGAAAAAACAAGTGATAAATGTGGCCCATAGATTTTAGATAGAGTTGATAAATAGATATAGAAGTGCTAGATAGGTAGGTAGATAGATAAGTGATAGAGATGTACAGGCAGCCAGATTAGGAAGATTATTCCCATAATTGAAAATAACTTATTAAAAACATCAAGCAATTAAGTAGAAATAAAATTAAGTAAACAGATATATAGGAAAAATATAGAAAATACACAGATGAGCGCAGGTATTAAATATCCAGATAGATATTTAAATAATAATTACTAAATATTAACAGATTTAAAATCAAATAAAATGTTTGACTAAAATAAAATAAATGTATATATTTGACAGTAGATAGATAATGATTAAATGGAGATCCCTGACCTTGTACTAAGACACCTAATATTGGGTTACATTGTAACTATTGTTATACAATGTAACGATTGTAATACTGTGTATTTTCATTTTAAAATAATCTCCTCCCTTCTGTTCTCCAAGAAGAAACACCTTACCTTAAATACCTTCATAGTCTATATCTAATAATAATTCCTTTATTTACAATCTCATCCAATGTTCTATGTAGTATATAAGTAAGGATGAATAATCTGTATAAGGATAGAGAGGAATAACATGATAAAAAATAAGAAAGTGAATAAAACAAATTTATTTGTTACCAAAAAAGTTACTGCATGACAGACGGATATGAAATAAATCTGATGAATAGATATTTAATATTTATTCAGAGATAATATATATTTAGTGTCCTAACCAAAAATAACAAAACAGTAAATAAATAATTGGAAATAAAAACAAAATGAGTTACAATATTTAATTTAACAATCTATCTATCTATCTATCTATCTATCTATCTATCTATCTATCTATCATCTATCTATCTATCATCTATCTATCTATCATCTATCTATCTATCTCCTATCTATATATCTCATCTATCTATCTATCTATCTATCTATGTATCTCCTATCTATCTATCTATCTATCTATCTATCTATCTATCTATCTATCTCATATCTATCTATCTCATATCTATATATCTCATATCTATCTATCTATCTATCTAACTATCTATCTAATATCTATCTATCTATCTCATATCTATCTATCTATCTCATATCTATCTATCTCATATCTATCTCTCTCATATCTATCTCTCTCATATCTATCTATCTCCTATCTATCTATCTCATATCTATCTATCTATCTATCTCATATCTATCTATCTATCTATCTATCTATCTATCTATCTATCTATCTATCTCATATCTATCTATCTATCTATCTATCTATCTATCTATCTCATATCTATCTATCTCATATCTATCTATCTATCTATCTCATATCTATCTATCTCCTATCTATCTATCTCCTATCTATCTCCTATCTATCTATCTATCTATCTATCTATCTTTCTATCTATCTATCTATCTATCTCATATCTATCTCCTATCTATCTATCTATCTATCTATCTCATATCCATCTATCATCTATCTTTCTCACGTCCAGCTATCTAAACAGTTTAGATATAACACATTTACTAGATACTAAGGTGAAGACTCCCCCTTTTTTTTTGTTTAAGTTAATGCAACCAGTCTATACCTAAAACAACTGTGGCAAACCCTCAGCAGTGAGAAGAGTGTTAGGTCATTGATATTCACTGGATTCGACCCCTAAAGGCAGAGGACTTAAAAAGAAATAAACTACAATGGGGCAGGTTTATCATAGTCTGTGTGTTTTTTGGGTGACATTTTGCGTGCATTGGGATATTTGCACCATTTTTTGCAGATATTATGGGATATTGCAGGGGCTGGGGCTCCTCGTGTAACACTTTCCTGGTTTGCACCTAATTTGTCCTGCATTTGTCCTGCTTCCGGATGTTTGCGTCTGCTCTAGCATCGAAAAATTTGTGCAAAAACACTCCAGTCCAGATGTGTAGGAAAGAGAATGGTAGGAGTTGTGCAAAAATGTGCGTCCATTTTCACCTAAAAAGTCTCAAAAAACCCTGCGCTTCATAACAAGCCAAAACTACAAGAACAAATAAGGGGCAAATAAAAGACTCGCTAAAGGCGCAAAAAAAGCTCAAGGAAGGGGAAAAAAGATAAATGACCCCCAAGGAATATTAGAAAATTGTACAACTTCCACAGTTTTCACTGTCTGGTTTCTCTGTTTTCAAAGTTTTTTTTTTTTGTACCATATAAAGAGAATTTCTTTTTAATGATCTTTTCCCCCATATTTATCTCCACAGTTACTAGATAACCTGGTCCCTTTATATAATGCCCCTGCAATATGCCCACATTATATAATGCCCCTGCAACCCCCCAACATAATATAATGTCCCTGCAATATGCCCACATTATATAATGCCCCTGCAACCCCCCAACATAATATAATGCCCCTGCATTCCCCTCACAATATATAATGTCCCTGCAGCCCCCAACATCATATAATGCCCTTGCAGTATACCCACGTTATATATACCCCTGCAACACTATGTAATGCATCTGCATTGCCCCCACTTAATGTACTTAATGACATATAATGCCACTGAAGTGCCCCCACAGTATGCTATGCCCTTTCAGTAACCCCTTGCTCATTCATTGCCCCCACATATATAATCTTCAGCCATTCCCCTATATAATGCCCCTGCAGTGCCCCAACTTGGTATAATGACCCTGCAGTGCCCCAACTCGGTATAATGACCCTGCAGTGCCCCACAATATATAATGTCCTGGTAGTGCCCCCAACCTAATATTATGCCCATGCAGTGTCCCCTCACTATAAAATTCCCCTGCAGTGCCCCACATACTATTGAAAGCCAACTCAGTGGCTCCCACAGATTCCCCTCGTCCTCGTTCCCTCTGAGCCACCAGCAGAACTTGTGCCCTTAGGACCTTTGTAGAATCCGTATATGAGTGGTGATAACACTGAAGGGTCCCCTGTGCACATATACAATACTTCACAGGTGACATATAGGACCAGAGCAGAAGACACTGGTAACTCCGGTACATTTCCCCTCTGGATGAGATGATCGGGGGCTCCTGATGGTCCTTCTACTGAACTGTCTCCTGCTCTTCTGTCCCCTCCAGGACACCTAATGGGTAAGAAGAGTCTAGAGGAATATCCTTATATGTATGACGGAGGAGCCGCAGCCACCGGCTACATGGATGGAGACAAGTCCCTGGAAGGGTCCCAGCAATGGAGAGACGCCCTTCTCAGCTTACTGAAGATGCTGGAGACCAGTGACCTCCGAAACTCCCAGTCCATGAGAGACACAAAGTTACTGAACAGGAAATTCTGGGAGCTGGGGGACAACAATAACTATAAAGAGGTGAGAGCTTGTCTGATGCCACCATCATATGTCACAATAAGATAGATATGGACCCTTAACCCATCAGAGGCGCCAAAGTAAGACTGGGGGGAGGTCCTAGGGTCTTAGAAGACCAGGGGCACAAGGGGTAAGACATCTCCCCTCACCCCTGCCATCAGGGGCAGCATCTCTGTAAGATAAGCCTCAGCTCTATGTCTGATAACTAGTGACCACAGGGGGCGCCTTCTCTGATCACAGTCATTACCTTCTTCTCTATCCGGCCCAGACCACCAGGAAGACTTCTCCCACATCCCACTACTGACCCTCAATTCCCTCTACTCATTAATACTGCCCCCCTACAGCACTTATACCCACATTATTTCAAAGATTTTGATTACTTCCTTAAATTGTTCCTTTGACATAAGACAGGAGATAACAAATCAAAAGCACAACCAGACTTACTCAATAAAGAACAATTACAAATAAAGGAAAGAAATATGTTGCAGTTTCCATTCTGTGATGTACAGCAAAGGAATAAAATCTGCCTGTCTGTCCCCACCACTAGGGGGAGCTCCCTGCTTAGGAGTTACTGTACTACTATTAAACATATTGGATGCTGTATATTACAGTCTGTGATTAGCTCCCCCTAGTGGTGGCTACAAGTAAAAGGAACTCTATTGACTGTACAGACTGCAGCCAGTGTTAGGTATTGTCCCTGGAGAGATGTGTAATCAGACCTCTGTGTATGTTGATAATATATTGAAGCTGCTCAAACTGCACTAGGGGCGTATCCTAACACTGCTGTGCATTTTCCTCTCCGCCGCCAGTGTTAGCTTTTGCCCCTGGAAAGATGTGTAATCAGACCTTTGTGTATGTTGTTAGTAGCAGCAGGAAAATGAATAACCTATTATTTATGATGGAGTTTCACAATCCTAATGCTATAAACAACATGCACTAAGGTATGCATACAACATACAAAGCTCTCCAAGGACCATACTTATCACTGGCTACAGAGAGCACAGAGAACAGCAGTGTGAGGACACCCCCCGCCAGTGCACAGTACATCCCTATTCATAGCTGTTCGTCTCTTCCCAGGTCTTGGATTACCTGTACCAGATGATGAAGGAGAATGCACAGAGCTGAGGGATCGGACCCCGGAGGAGATGTGGCCCCACATGTGATTGTACCAGATGCCTGATATATAATTTCTGTAACTGATACTTTGTGTACATGGTGCGTTTCCTAGTGATGATCTTACGCCCCCCATGTTTCCAGAGCACGGACTTACCTGCCTGATGTGTAAATACCGGTCTAGGAAGGTTCTTATAGTGACATGACTATATTTTATCACCGATGACAAATTCATCTCTTTTGTTTGTAGACACGGAATATTTTGACATTCACAATAAAAAAAATCTTCAAAGAAAGAATTTGTGTCGTGTTCTGGAGTAACAGACTTTAGCGCACATGTCGCCAGTTTTCTGTTTGACGCTGCACTGAAAAGAACGTGGAAACTGCTTGTACATGTATCTATAGTGTCTGCGCCACTATTGCTCTGTGTCCGATATGTGACCCAAAAGGGGCGTGATCAGTAGTGGATTATAATACAGTCAGTTTGGGCAGTAGCCCGGGGCCCAAGCCTACTAGGGGGCCCAGGTCCACCCAAACCACCCACCAAATTACAGTACAGTCCTCATACAGTACATCTGCTCCTGCTTTCGATACAGATGTACACAAGAGCCACACTAGGACCTTTGAAGGTTTTCCAAAGGTTCTGAAAGCGCAGATTGATATCAGGCAGAAGAGACACATCCTCCATTCCCCTAAAAGCTTGATCCTAGTACTATACGAAGGAAGTGAATTGAAAACAGGAACAGATGGGTGAAAGTCTTTTTCAGTAAAAAAAAATTGGATATATGGTTTGGATGGCCATGAGCCCCCAAGAAGATTTGGGCACTGGGCGTGGCCTACATTATAAACCACTACTGTCTAGTACATAGATACCATGTGAAAGAAGAGAGTCTAATCTTTAAAATGGCATCAGGTCGTTCTAGTTGTTATAGAGTCCAAGCTATAAGTATCTTAGTTGATGCTCCCTACTCCAGCCTCTAAAGGTGACTCATCTCACGCAAAAACTGATTCTTCACAGGACCTCTGCATATGACTTTGGTGGTGTTTTTTTTACATGATGGGGCTAGTAATTTAATAGGGTGACAGTGTCCATTAGTAATATTATGATTTGGTATTCCTAACTGCAGCTCAGTTTGAATTATTTCCCTAGTGCCCACCATTCCGAAAGTGGAAATATTTTCAGATCTCTACAGTCAGATGATGGGTGCCACGTTGCTCCGGTCCAGGGACCACCCAACTGACAGTAGAGAATCTTATTAGCATAGTTTCAAGTTCCAGGCTCAATAGAGGGAAATTTCCAACTTCCTTCACACATAAAGCTGATTACAATGCGGTCATCGGAATTGTTCACTTCATGACGGGACCTGAGCGGAGGTTGTATCCAGCAGCTCCTCTTCCAGTCTTCAGAACAGGTTATAAAAGCAGCCGAAACTTAACAAAGGTAAGACTATGGAAAAATGACTAGACATGGATTTGGACTATATCAGTCTAAAAAGAGAACTGGAAAACAATTAAACAGGGGTGGCTGAGGGTTGGGGTGGGATCCTGGGTTCCCTATTAAAGCTTTCAGCTATATTAGTGCTGTCCTCCGATTCAGCTGAAAGCAGAGACAGAGCAGGAAGTGATGCGCACTGACACTTCCTGTTCTGTCCCTCTTTATAGCAGGAGCACACAGGAAGGCGCCATGAAGCAGATCAGGAGAGTATATATATATATACGACTCCTGTTTTATAATAAAGGGATGTGGGGGAAGAATGGCTCCTGGTATGTAATAAGTGGGGTATGTGAAATAATGACTACTAATATGTAATAAGGGGGAGTGGCTATTATAACTACTGGTAGGTAATAAGGGGGGTAAATAATGGCTACTGGCATGTAATAAGGGGGGTAAATAATGGCTACTGGCATGTAATAAGCAGGGGGTTTGGGGAAATAATGGCTACTGGTATGTAATCAGCGGGTGGGGGTATAATAATGGCACTTGGTATATAACAAGGGGCTTTGGAGGGGAGAAATAATATCTTCTGGTATAGTATAAGGGGGTAGAATAATGTCTCCCAGAGAGTAAATTATAGGAGAAAGGAGGTCACTCCTGGATGGTATATTAATAAGGGGCTCCCGGACAGTATATTATAAGGGGGAGGGGCACTAGGTCTCCATATTACAGGGATGGGGGGCCTCCGGGATGATATACTATAAAAGGGGGGAGCCGTATAATAAAAGATTGCTGGACAGATGAAGGCTGCTAGATGGAATATTTAGAAGTGGGGGCTGCTGAACAGTAAATTAACTATTAAGAGGGGCTGCTATGTTACATATTAATTACTGGGGACACTAATGACTACATATAGATTGGTTTGGGGGGCTGCTTTGCTACATTAATGACCTGTTGCAGGGTTGTCTATAAATTGATGGGGTTCTCCTTTTCTATATATTAATTAACAACAGGATGACATTGCTGTATGTAAATTAGGAGATAGTTTCTATCTCTGTGACATTATACTGTAAGTGACTGTGGTGTTTTTAGGTGCACAGTTCTGTGATGTGCTGCACGGAGCCGAAGACGTCTTGTAGTCTCAGCTACGACTGAGTTATATAGTAAGTGATGTCTATATGTGCTTTATGGCAGCCCTGGTGTGCAGTAATTTTTAGTAATGTGCAGTATATTCCTAGCCAGGGTTGGACTGGCCCACCAGAGTACCAGAGGATCCTCCGGTGGGCCAAGAATCTGACCCAGTACTAGAACCCAGAAGTACTGCAGAAGACAACCCAATTTGGATACTTCTACAGTCTGTTTTATAGAAGTTGATGGAAGGTGGGCCCCCAGCATAATTTATTTGGTGGGTCCAAGGAACCCCAGTCCGAAACTGTTCCTCGCTGGTATATATTTATCTATGAGGTGTATTCATTACCGCAATATTATTAGTATTGTACAGGTATGAGGGTATTGTTGTAAATATATATAATTATTTGTAACTGTATTTCAGTGTTTCTTATATATGGTGTGGGTGTATTTGTACGTGTAGTGTGTATATAGTGTGTATAGAGTATATATGGTGCTGTGTTTATATGTGTTTTATGCATATATAGGGGCTGATTTACTTACCCGGGTCCTGTTGCGATCCCGCGGTGCGTTGTCCGACGAGGATTTGGGTCCGGCGCGATTCATTAACATCGTGCGTCCGAGTTCCTGCAGGTGTCGCTGCTGCACCAAGGTCCGCCGGAGTTCACCTTCTTCTTCCTCATGCATTTAAGTGCTTGATCTTGCGACACAAATCCTTTTTTTAATTCTGCGGTTTGTCCGAATCCGTTGGGTTGTCCGATGGCCACACACCCCGATTACTGTCGCGTGCAAGCTGGCCCCGATGCGGCAAAATCTGATTGCATACGCCAAAATTCTGGGGCAATTCGGCACAAAACGGAAATATTTGGGAAACCCGATGAAAGTGCGGCGTTCGGACTCTTAGTAAATGAGCCCCATAGTGTATGTGTGCTTATGTCTGTGGAGGGTATGTATGATATATGTGTATTCTGAAGTATTATGTATGGAAGGGGGACGACAGTGAGAGTTTAGGTATATGGGGGCCCTGATTCTAAGTTCCAACTGAGGTCCACTGTGTCTTTACTGAAGTCACTAAATTAACCTTCTGATGTCATGTGCTACACAATAGGGCTCATTTACTCACCCGGTCCAGTCGCGATCCCGTGGCTTGTTGTCCGACACGGATTCGGGTTCTGCCGGGATTCACTAAGGTTGTGCGACCGATATCCAGCAGGTGCTGCTGCTGCGCCGATGTCCGCTGGAGTCCACCTGCTTCTTCACGGTGCATGTGAGTGCTTGATCTTGCAACACATTTAGTTTTTTAAATTCCGTGTTTTTTCCGAATCCGTTGGGTTGTCCAAAGGCCACACACCCCGATTTCTGTCGCGTGAAAGCCGCCGCGTGCGCCAAAATCCTGACGTAATTTGGCGCAAAACGCCAAAATTCGGGAAACCCGACGAAAGTGCGGCCGCAGGGCCCTTAGTAAATGAGCCCCACTGTGCACTTTGAAATAGCGGGGGGGCAGGACCGACTCGCAACTTCCAGACACTGTATACGTACATCTCCAAAAACGAAATCTGCAGCATTATTGTTTTATAATACAGCAGAAGCTTGACAAATGGTAACTTCTCATACAAGCAAGTCTATTGTAAATGGTGTGTGTGGGGGGGGGGCATTATAAATATTGCCACAGGGTTCAAGGACTCTTTTTATGTCACTGGAGAATCCCTTTAATTCTGGCTGTACCAGGGAAAGGCTGAGCCCCATAGTAAATGTGCGCTCGGGCCGCCTGATCACCAGTGTATGTGGCTATGGCGGCCTGTATATTGTGTGTCCCTCCTGGGACCCCATAGCGGTTGCTATGGTTACTATAGTGGTAGTAGGACTCATGCTGATCCCCCATTACTTTCTAGTGTACTTTCTAGTGTATTGATGGCCTCTCCTCAGGACGCTGCAGCCACATACACTTTCATGACAGAACTGATCAATTACTTATGGCCTATTTATAGCAATTTATGGCCAAACCCTTTAAGATTGGGCGATGTATTCTACTCTAGAAGGGAAGTGTTGGAGGGGTCATGGTTTCATTAGGTTCAATATATAATGTGAGGGTCCTACCAGACCCAGAACCAGAGAATAATAACAATCCACTGACACTGTATATAGATTCATCAGATTGTATTCATTTCATCTACAAGGGATTGGATTGGTTATGGTGTTGTTGGCTCCTCCCCCACACAATATGACATCACGCATATTAATTGACTGGATTAACCAATCAGGGACCAGCTATCAGCTAGCGCTTGTGATGTCAAGGAATGTTCTGTTGGCTCCTCCCCCTACATTATGACATCACTCGGGTATATAAGTAGCTGCGGAACTTTCAAGCCTTTGAGGGTTTTTGTAGGCGTTTGAGGTAAGTCCGCTGTGTACTCATCTCCTGTTGTGTGTTGTCAGTGGAGAGGGGAGGGGGTTAAAATGTCATTTTTTTCCAAACTGTCTATTTTTGTCACATTTCTAATGCCCCTTGCTGAGGAATGTAGCCGGGGGAGCATAGAGCCGGGTGCAGGAGGGAGGAGGTGCTGCTCCCCCCTCCCCTCTTAAATGAAAGCCGAGGAACCGGCAGCGTAACACCGCAAAATATAGAACATGTCCATCCAGCCGCCCGGCTCGGTCACATTGCGGTGAGACAGCGTGCGTCCGTGATCGGATGGCATACACATCTATGGGGGCAGTAATGTGGTTGCAAATTGCGCACCCGTATCACCAGCCCCAATACGTTTGTCTGCATGGGGCCTTCAAGGGGATTTCTGGGATTTAGTTTTTTTACATGGCTCTGGGGGTTAACAAAATAATAAAAAACACATCCTCCCGTTCTGCCGCTGTTTGTATATAGAGACTGGCAGTGATGCAGCGTCTATAGCCAAGCACCTGCTACAGGAGGAGTTTCACGCTGTAGCAGGCGGGCGGCTATGGATGTGACATCACTTGGCTATACCTTTAGGTCTCCTGCACATGACGTCACACTACATATCACTGGCCACAAAAAACAGATCCGTGGCTTACTGTTTGTGGTCTGTGTGTTCTTGGCGTGTCGCTGCGCTCACGTCCAATGACAAGAGATGATACTGCCTGAGCCGCAGACTCGTGTAGCGATAGGACCTGCTCTTAGTTTTGCGGCTCATACACCGGGCCATGGAAACCAGGGCCGTGTGTATGAGCCCATAGAAATATAATTAGATGGGTTTCTAATCTATTTTCTGCTATTAATTTATTTGGGGGGATCCATTGATGTTTATGGTCTGCACATCTGTCCCATAAAGATCAATGGGTCAGTCCACTATCTGCAAAACAAAAAAAACGTATAGGTCACAAATGCCAGTCTGAATGAGCCCTAAGTGCGGGGATCAAAACAGCTGCAATACAAGACCTGGAGCAGGGTAAGTACACACCCCTTTAAGTCTATATACAGATCTACCGTAATTCTTTATAATATATTTAACAATCGATTATTAGAGGAGATAATAATATCAGGAATAATGTATTGTGTATGTATTGTCATTCATTATGAGGGGTATTGGTGGACATTGTACCTGCAAGGAGCCCCCAGTATAAGTTATGATATAAATATACATAGAGCCTTTATGATAATTCATAAACCCCACAATAATTGTATTATTTATATAGAGGGTCCTGTGCCCCCATAACGCATCCATCATTCTCCCTAAAGTCTTTGGCATAAAATAAAATAACAACTTTCAACCCGATGACACTTCACTTGATCACATAATATTACAGTCACATTGATAGATAGCGGGGGCTCAGCTCCGGACCCCTGATGGGAGTATCACTTATACTACAGTAATGGCGGCCGGGGCTGTACCAGGGAAAGGCTGAGCCCCATAGTAAATGTGCGCTGGGGCCGCTTGCACCTGGACCTGATCACCAGTGTATGTGGCTATGGCGGCCTGTACATTGTGTGTCCCTCCTGGGACCCCATAGCGGTTACTATGGTTACTATAGTGGTAGTAGGCCTCAGGCTGATCCCCCATTACTTTCTAGTGTCACTATTGATGGCCTCTCCTCAGGACGCTACAGCCCCATACACTTTCATGACCGTGACAGCGCCGACCGCTGCGGGGACCACACGACAACTGCTTTGTGATGGCCCAGAACTGATCAAATACTTTTGGCCTATCTTTAAAATTAGGAAATGTATTATAGTCTGGCTCCACGATTATTGGAAGCCTCATGGTTTCATTGGGTTCAATATAAGCTGTGAACTGATGATGTTGTCTCCTGTTGTGTCCATCATCGTGTTGTGTCCTATCATATTTTTAGTAATTACCATTTCTTTACTTTTCATGCTTTATAGAGTTGGTGCTGGTTGGTGTTTATTGAGTGATTTGTGCGGTAAGTCCATCTTTCCTATAAATATACAATGTGTGATAACTCTCATTATAGACGAGCTCTATAGATAGATGGAGCCCAATAGAAGTATGAAGCAGGGGGTGGTGTATCTACTGTAGAGGCAGTGATGTCACTGCTGTGGGGCCCATAGCGAGAGGGGGCCTGGGCCTGGTCTGTTTCCTGCAGACAAAGTGTTTTCCTGCAGCCACCACTAGGGGGAGCTCACTGTATACAGCTGCCATTGCCAAACCAATATACAATGAGTGCCCTCTAGTGGCTGCCAGCTGTATATTGGTAGTTGATGTATTATTAACCTACCAGTGAAGAGAAAGTATAGGTTGTAGCTTCTGAGTTTGATGATAGTTTTGGTAAATAAGACTTTTATTCCCTTTGTCCACAAGTGTCTGATATCTGTCATATCTTTGTCTGTAGAGATCATAGTGTATGTCCACCAGACTTACTGCCTTATTTATCTATAGAATGGAGGACGACGAGGAGGTGATGGAGGAGACGTTGGTGGAGGTTTTTAAGATCGAGGAGTTGGAGGAGCTGGAGGAGGAGTTGTGGAGGATGGCGGAGAGGAATAACATCGGAGAGGTGGAGGAGACATTGGTGGAGGCGTTTAACATCGGAGAGTTGGAGGAGCTGGAGGAGGAGTTGTGGAGGATGGAGGAGAGTAAGATCGGAGAGGAGGTGGAGGAGACATTGGTGGAGGCGTTTAACATCGAGGAGTTGGAGGAGATGGAGGAGGAGGTGACGAAGAAGGCGGAGAATGGAAACATCAAGGAAGAGAGTGTGGAGGTGAAGGTGAAGAAGATGGCGACGAAAGGAAAGATCTGGGTTGAGAGTGAGGATGAAGAGGAGGAGGACGAGGATGCGGAGACATTGCAGTGAGTAGATCACAGATCTATATCATAAGACGAGTCATTGGTGAGATTTAACATGACTGGCCGCATCATGTACCAATAACACCCCTGCGTACGCTGTATTGGAGATACTTAGAGGGTCCGGCCTTTAGTATATCCAGCACACGGCTGTATTCGCGGATTAATACTACTTACTTATTAATGCTCTTGTCCGGGGTCTGCATGGCGTGGTATTGGTGTAGAAGAAAAAAAATGACCATGAAAACTTGCACGAGCCGTGATACATCCGCTCAGTAATGGACCTGGAATAGGACAAATATGGAGTCATTCAGCAGATCTTGTTTCATTCAGTATTGTGTCTATGAGAATCTCCTGACCTGTATATATATATATCATGTATCTTATCACATTCCCCAAACAGGTGGTGGTGGCGAGTCCTGGAATCTGAGGCCCCAATACGGTAATTACATGTCACTTCTATTCTGTATAGGACTACAAATACAGGGGCTTCATCTGTTGTAAATTGTTATTGGAGGGTACAAGAGCTATACAAGTGAATGGGGGGGGGGGCTTATATGAGGGCACATGGGGTTAATATGAGGCTGTTTTGGGGTTCGTGACTTTGGCGCCACCAGTAACCAGTGATGTGTTTCCTATTCTAGGATGAGCAGGATGAAGTATGTTCCAGCTTTTGTCCTGGATACCATGTAAGTCTATAACCCGGCGAGGACACAGCGACAGGGGGTCACAAACTTCATTACCTTTGTCCCATTCAGTTAGAGAGGAGACTATGGGACTAGATTTATACTGATGTATTAATAGAGACTTCATTTATGTCCTTTGTCTTATAGCGAAGAGGAAGATGAACCCGAGGAGGAGGCCGAGCCCAGTGACCCATCTACCCAGTAAGTATGCGCTATAGAGAGGACTAGATGTTGCTTTTTGAAGCTCACATGGGGGGCACATACTTCGTGCATTGACCCATGACCCAGGACAATCTTATAGCGTGACTATGATTTTCTTCTTTATTCTTCCTTTAGGCCAAGACGCAGGTGGTGGTCCCCGAAGTTCCTCAGAGGAGGCAGCAGGAAGAAGACGTGAGTAACAGCTGATTATCTCTCTACCTGTAGAGGACACTAGGGGGCGCTCACTGCATAGGGGTGTGTATCACTGCTCTTATACAGTATCTGCAATGAGCTCCCCCTAGTGGAGGCAGATATTTTGTTTTAATGCACTTTAAGGGGACTGGGGATGATGGTGGTAGTTGTCCTGGGCTCTACATTCCTCCCTTATCTTCCTCCTTGCACTGATGTTACTGATATTTATTCTCTCTTTCTGCAGCAGCGGAGGGCAGAGGTCTTCCAGGTAAGTACATGACTCTGTGACATCCTCTGTACCCCTCCCCTATAAGACCAAGTAGAGAGGATGGTTGGGGGTCTCCATATCAGGACTCGCCAGTCACTAATGTCCCCACAATCCCCGGGTCTTGTCTCCTGCAGATTCTTCAGATTCTTCCTGTGCTGCTGCGGTGCCGACCCCAGAGACTAGAGGGACAGAGGACGTCCGGATCCTGATCCTGGTAATTTCTGGATCCCATAGTAACGGATGGAGTGAGAACTGATTGATATTGATTAGTGAGGGCCGGACCCCTGTTCTCAGGATCGGTGGGGGTCCATCAGTCATGGGGATAACAATAATAAGTAGTGAACCTGCAAGTTTACCATTCAGTATAATCACTAATATTTCTTATCTTATCAATATTTTCCTTCTGATTTTTTTCCTTATTTCTTTTTTATTTTAAACAGGACAATAATTAGTTTGATTGGTTACAGCGCTTGTCTGATGTTGTAAGGTTCCCTTTAAAGGAAATCTACCCGCAAAATCCATCCTGATAACCCAGGGACATTACCCATAGATCCAGGCACCGGGACTGTGGTATCTTCTTATATCTGTTATCAGTGTTATCTTCCTTCTAATATCAACTTTTACAATTATGCTAATGCATCAGAAGTGCTCTTTTGTTACCAGAGCCCCTCTGTGCTGCAGCTTCACGGGCTATTATACTGTCTCTCCTTCCTCTGCCTGATGTAATCTCACTTAATTTGAAATCTCCTGCACAATGTAACAGCCTGTGAAGCTACAGCACAGAGGGGCTGTGGTAATGCCCCCGATCCCTTACGAATAAGTAGCATAACTTTGCAAGTTGATTTTAGAAGGAAGGAGGCCATGGATAACAAATATAAGAAGATATCACAGTCCCGGTGCCTGGATCTATGAGTAATGTCCCTGGTTTATCAGGATGGGTTTTCTTGTTATATGAATGTGGCTGCAGAATTTATGTTTTGCTTCCTGCATAAACAGCAGAATGTGGCTGAACTTAGATAGACAAAGCACTCAGGGGGCACACAAGGATCCACAGACAAATCTGTTGAGTTCAGCTCTGAGGGAATGGGTTATTTAGAAAGTTCAGCTCTGAGAGAATGGGATCTATGGAGAGTTCAGCTCTGAGGGAATGGGATGTATAGAGTTCAGCTCTGAGGGAATGGGATGTATGGAGAGTTCATGAACATCCCGATTCTTCCGCATTCATT
Source organism: Engystomops pustulosus (assembly GCF_040894005.1). Taxonomy (NCBI): domain Eukaryota; kingdom Metazoa; phylum Chordata; class Amphibia; order Anura; family Leptodactylidae; genus Engystomops; species Engystomops pustulosus. The sequence continues at coordinate 13,099,339 of NC_092411.1, read as the reverse complement.
CTTCATACACGCTCCCTCTCTGATTTTTGGGCGTGTGAGAGGTGTGACCAATCAGAGAGCAGCACCGGGCTCCTATGTAACAGGCACAGATCGGCCGATGGGTCATGTGACCCTCGCTGGAGTATTAACAGCCGGCAGCTCGTTACATTGTGTCAGTGCAGTCAGTGTTCTATGTGAGGAGGAGCTGCTGCTCAGCTGAGACCCCTAATAAATCCTCATCTATAGGGATCAATCCCTCCACAGCCCCTGTACAGCAGTGATGCCGCTCTTCTATGGCTTCTTGTGGATGTGCCTGGGGTTGGCAGTGCCCCTTGTAGAAGCCTCTGTACTGGCTGAGGAGGGGATATTAAAAGGTGAGTGGTCTCTTCACTTAGGGGGGAGTCTGATCACCTGCAGGACTAAAGACCCCCCATAGTGAGAATGAATGGGGATTACACAGGACACGTGGCTATTGCCTCTCCCCTGTCTGCTGGGAGACTACAAGTGTCTCTGGGCTGTATAACTCTAGTGCTCTCTGTGATCAGCCACATGTATCAGGGTAATGGGGATATAGATGACACATCGGGATTGGTTACTTTGTATTCGGATGTGTGATCAGTGTATATAGGATGGTGTATAGTCTATGGGATTGTGGATGTTATGTGAGTATTGTATGTCTGGATATGTGAATAGCATATTATTAAATGATAAATATTTGTGTAAATAGTACTGTAAATGGGTTATGTAGACATTGTATTTGGGTTTGTGAATAATATATGTAATTGCCCATAATGTTTAAGGATATACTTTATCTAGGATGATGTATTTGATATATGTGGATAGTACATATACAATATCTCTATCATCCGTCTATCCAGTACATGTATAAAGTTGAAACAATGTATTCTGCTGCTGGTTTTATGTTGATTGCTTTGCTTCATTCATCACTTTGCTAAAAAGTTTAGAAATTACTTCTGAAAATTCATAATATGATGATAATTTATCATCTTGATGAATCCCCCTCCACTACTAGACCTCATAGATCTCCTAGTACCCCAAGTGCACAATGCTGCTGCTAATTGTATTACTCCTACCCAGGAGGGGGAAACAATGGGACTTGGGGATTATGAATCCACATGGTGGTGGCCCAGACTAATCTGGCTTCTGTGTCATATTTGGCCGCACTTTGCACGTCGCAACAAAAGAGCGATTCCTTATGTGAGACTAAAATCACATTGTTTGCTGGAGGGGGGGCAATTAACTATTAGGAAGTCACATAACCATCACCATGGATGTGCAATAGTAGTAATCTTCATATTCATACATTTTCATAGATTTAAATTTGCTTAAAATGTGCGGTTACATTGGAAATTCCTGTATGCGTGCATTCGTTTTAATGACTCCACTGCATAAGTCGCCTGGTTATTAAGACCATTGGGTCACTTCATTCTCTCACGGGGTTTGCATCTGTAATTATTGGTTGTAATATTCCTGTCTGGGTGTTAGTCATGTACTGTAATGTGTCTTTATATGCCTGCGGCTAAATCTATGGTTAGGGATCATCCAAAAAGGTGCAGTACCTCTTATCCACCTATAGAGGCAGCAGAGGAGCTTGTAGAGATCATCTTATTACTTTACAATTAAACATTTGAATTGATACAAAGTCTCTGAGCAGTTATAGAAGAATAGTGCCAGCAGTGAATGGGTTTCTAACGTGTAAAATGTTACCAGCAGATTAACTCTTTGTTTGTTTGCTTTAAGATGACACGATTGCTCATTTATTAAAAGAGGCTGATGAAGATTTGGAGCTAAGAAACCTCATATACAATTCAATGCCCACTTCTCTGCCAATCCTTATGAAGGTTGTTACCTGGACCCCCAGAATGATGACTGCCTGCAAAACTGTCACTACAACTCATCAGCAAAGACTTTCATCGTCATCCATGGGTGGACGGTATGTTCTGTAGATGCTGCTGTGTAGTATATAGCTGTATATGACCAAATAATCTACTCGAATTGACATTTTATACAATGAGACTTTTCTGGAAGACCACCCATCTATCCTAGAGATTTATTAAAATTTTTATTTGTGCATTCTGACCATCTTAAATGGGAGAATCTCTATTAGGGGGTCATCTCAAAGAGGTTTCAATGTATATTCAATGCAAACTACAAAAAATGTAGTACAGCTATGGGGATACATGGACATAGAAGTAATAAGATAATCACAAATTCTTGTACAGTTCACAAATTTTCTATGAAAATTTTAGGCGTGGCCGCAATATTACTTCGGCCATGACAAATCTCCCCCATACAGTTTGCCAGTTGGGTCGCCATGAGCAATGTTCTCTAGAAGACACTTGGCCTAGGTGTAGGTGTAATGGAGGTTTTTCCACCGATTGCCTTGAACCGATCAATGACTTTGTGTACAGGCGCATATCTACATGTATACATACCTTGATTTGATTGGTGTGGAATGTCAATTGTCAGGAGCTTGTATCAATGGACTCTTCTTTGTGATATATGTTGCAGGCTTGGATCCAGCAGGCCCAAGGTTTGAAGATGTAGAAGCTTACAAACGTTTGCCTCTATGGATGATGCTGAATTTGTAGATGTTCTTCATATATACACCAGAGAGGTGCCCATTGGCCATATCGACATCTATACCAATGGTGGCGACTATCAGCCAGGATGTGGCTTGTCAGATGTCCTGGGAGCTCTAGCCTATGGGAATAAGTTACTTTTGGTAAATTTTCTGGTTATATATACAGGAATATAACTACTATAATACTGCCCCCTATGTACAAGAATATAACTACTATAATACTGCCCCCTATGTACAAGAATATAACTACTATAATACTGCCCCCTATGTACAGGAATATAACTACTATAATACTGCCCCCTATGTACAAGAATATATAACTACTATAATACTGCACCTATGTACAAGAATATAACTACTATAATACTGCCTCCTATGTACAGGAATATAACTACTATAATACTGCCCCCTATGTACAAGAATATAACTACTATAATACTGCCCCCTATGTACAAGAATATAACTACTATAATACTGCCCCCTATGTACAAGAATATAACTACTATAATACTGCCCCCTATGTACAGGAATATAACTACTATAATACTGCCCCCTATGTACAGGAATATAACTACTATAACACTGCTCCCTGTGTACAAGAATATAACTACTATAATACTGCCCCCTATGTACAAGAATATAACTACTATAATACTGCCCCCTACGTACAAGAATATAACTACTATAATACTGTCCCCTATGTACAGGAATATAACTACTATAATACTGGCCCCTATGTACAAGAATATAACTACTATAATACTGCCCCCTATGTACAAGAATATAACTACTATAATACTGCCCCCTATGTACAGGGATATAACTACTATAATACTGCCCCTATGTACAGGAATATAACTACTATAATACTGCCCCCTATGTACAGGAATATAACTACTATAATACTGTAGTTGATGACTATGTAGCTTTTGTGACATTGTGTTTCCTTTACCTCTTAGATATTGTGGACGCTGTGAAGTATGAACATGAGCGATCCGTGCATCTATTTGTGGATTCTCTCATTAACAAGGACAAGAGGTTTTGCTTTGTACTGACTCCAATCACTTCAAGGAAGGAATCTGCCTGAGTTTTCGCAAAACTGATGTAACGCCATTGGTTATAATGCCAAAAAGAGCACTAGTAAAAGAAACAGCAAAATGTACCTGAAGACCCGGGCACACAAGCCATACAAAGGTAAGAGCCTGTGATGCAGGGAGTGGGGGGGGGGGGGTATGTACCTGTGATGCAGGGGGTGGATGAAGACTATTCCCTGTGATCCTCCTCCCACAGGCATCGGGCATGAGAGGTGGGGCCTTATTATTCACATCAGATGGGCCTCAAGTTCAGCCATATTTAATCTAATTTGTATAAAGATTTGATGACCCAACTAGAGTAGACATTGCTTCACGCCTTCAATCTTGGGCTGTAAGGGGAATGATTTTTATGATTAACCTTTTTATTTGTAGATTCACTTTCTGTCTGAAGGATTTGCATGAAAGTCGAATAACTCCTGGAGGTGAACTTTGTATTCTAAAAAATGTAGAGATGGCTGGGAAGTCAAGAGCCGGAAACGGTAAGACCCCATTGTAGCTTCCTTCAAGGCCCCACTAAGAAATGTGATTACACGATGACCCAAGGCCCAGACTTTAAGCCAATCATTGACTGTTATTTGTTCTTCCCACCAGGGTGACGTGTAATCTGGTGGATCCATCACACGGGTCCCTCGGTCTTTAAACCTCACTGTGAGAAGACCCAAGCGGAGCTCTACATGGAGACGCCGTCTATGAAGCCCTGAAGCCTTTGCTGCTTATATTCAATACAAAAATGACAAATGTCACGGCTCCTTTCATAGGTCGCCCATCGGACAGCCTTGTGCCACCAGTGACTTGAGTCTGTATCGATCCACTGTAGTCCTTCTGTAGAGACTTTCAAAAAGTTACATTCCCCTCCCCACCCAATACACGAACCGTTATGAAGAAGGATTTTCATGGAAAAAACTATTTGGACTAACAAGATACTAACAATCTGCTGCTGTTACAATCATTTATCACCCCCCCCCCCACCTTAATTCCTCCTTCCCCTCCTGCGCTGTATATTGTATATGTCCATGGAGATGTAGATGTATATCTGTGTACAGGGTGAGCTGTGGTCTAGGACTTTCTATCCATTTCTTAGTATTCTCTATTGAGCCCAATCACATGGTGAACCATCCAGTAGGTTTTTTCCACCTCTTCCTCCTCCTTCAGTGTCCACTGCAATTACTGAAAGTGACAATATGGACACAGAGAAGCCATTTCTTCCTCTTTCCAGTCTCTCCCACCATCGGTGGTGACACATCTTGGGATCAGTAAGTGTTGGGCCCAGGTCAGATGTTTTGGTTCTGTGACTTGTCTTCCACTCAGAATATGAGTTGAGTCTTTCACTTCCTCTTCTCTCCTCCTGTGTCGGAGTCTTGTACTACATGGGGGTCCATTCACAAGGCTGGAGATGGGACAAGTGACATGTAATAGTCTCTGAGCTCCTCAGGTCTGGGGGGTCTGTGACCTCGGAGGGGATTCACCAGTGCAGTAAGGGGGTCCACGTCCCATGATGCTGTTCTTTGATCAAGATGGCAGATGCCTTGTCTTATGACATAAGCGGAGGGTTCCCTGATGTCCATCTTGTTCATCCATTGTAATTATCAGTATATTCCCTGTACATAGACCCCGCTGCCTTAAAAATATAAGTTCTCTTGGGTCAAACGCAGCCATTCCAACTAATATACTGTATAGTCCTCTACAGCACCTCCCCCAGATACCTAATTCATGAAATATTTGTATGTGCTAAATTTGCCATGAATGTGTATATGCAGAGTCCTATTTATTCTGAATGTGTATTTCTATTATCACAGAACATTCTTTATGACCTTATTTAAAAGAATAATAAATATAAATTGAGTTATAATATTCTGTGTGCGTTTCCTTATTTGCTTTGGGCCAGTAATGTCAGCTCAGTGCAGAGAGCCAAGAGCACAGCAGTGTTAGGACACACCCCCAGTGCACTTGGAGAAGGTACAATCCTGGACTAGAAATCCATATTTCACAGTTCTGCTGCCACTAAGTTACACAAGTCTAATTTTAAAAATATCTATCCAGAACCTGTACCTAACACTGGCTGCACAGAGCTAAGATCACAGAAGTGATATAATCAACCCTCAAAGGCTATGATCCTGGGATTGAAATCCATATTTCACAGTCCTGCTGCTACTAACACAAAGGTCTGATTACACATCGCTCCAGGGCCAATACCTACACTGTCTGCAGTACTGCATTGTTAAAACTGATGACTCTTCGCACCCCCTGCAACCGCTAAACTTGACTCCTCTCATGTTAAAATGGAAGAAGAGTAGTTTTTTTTTTTTGTGTTAAATCGGTGAGATTTCACATAAGAGGCAACTTTAGAAAGGACATTTCATACCCTAAAAAATAAGGAGGGATCCAGCATTCAGGCAAAAAAAATGTTAAATCCAGATTATTGAAAAACTATTAAAAGCAAATATATATCTTATTTCAGACAAACCTGGGTCCTTAGTCATCGCCAACACGAGTATTTAACCTCTTCAGGATGCAGCCAGTTTGTAGCTTGAGGCTCATCAGCCATGTGACTGCAGCACCCCACACAACATTATCAGGGGCTGGGAGGTATCACTGCCAAACAACGCTATTACAGCCGGCTTGTCAGGGGTGCTCCCACGACTCAGGTAGCCGGCTCGCCTGTGATCCTTCATGTGCCCCTGCGCCCACTACTACGAACTTACCTCTCAGTTCCTGGCTCCAGCTCCCGTCTCCTATGGCGCATGCGCGCTGGCTTCAGGAGATATAAAGGACCAGCGCACCACTGAATAGTTAAATGGTTAAAGCCGGCATCTCCCAGCATTCCCAGCCGGATCTTCATGCTCTATGCTGTTGAAAAAGCTTGTATCTTTGCCTTGAGCCTGTGATGTGATTTCCTGTTGTGACCCCCGGACTTGTTCCCGTTTATGCTCCTCCGCTGCCAGCCCTGACCTTCTGCTTTACCTCTGACCCTGAACCTCTGCTGCCTGTCTTGACCTCCTGCCTGTCCCCAACCACGAACTTGCTTACCGACTATGGCTGCCACTGCCAACAAAGTCGCACCTGTGGAACGACCTGGTGGTACCACGCCGCAGAAAGTCCAACCCGCTTTGCGGTGGGCTCTGGTGAAGACTTTGGTGCCACTTAGACTCCACTAGTGGTACCACTAGGTACTGTGGGTCCACTACCCCTGGAGCCTGACACGGATGAAGACAGGCTGTAATAAAAGACCTGTATATTCACATTATATTGCAATACAGTTATATTGCAGTATATTCCTTGATCGATCAGAACCCTTAGCATTCAAACATTTCAAACACCCAAGGGGACCTAAAAAAAAATGTAAAAGTTAGAAAAAAAAATCCCAAAATTCCTGATCAATGAAAATATAAAACTTGTCTGAATCGACACGGCAGTCAGGTTAAGATGGATTCCTTCCTCCTCCAGGTGGGAGAGGGGGAATCGTGCTGCAACTCACTAGGGGTCAGGACATCTGCTGCAGATGAAATACCCAGTTCTTTGTCAGCCTTGGCCCTCCCTGCCCCCTGGAAGGTCCAAATCTCATCGACTCCCGTGGTCTTAGGCTTTCGTTCGGGCATGTAGAACTGTTAGTACCACAATTCCTGCAGCCTTTGCTCATCAGTGATGACTTTCGGCTGCAGACTGGAAGTGACGTCAGAATGTCAGAGTCTGGTAGCAATGCTGTTGGGAATGGGCTCCCCGTTAAGGTATTTAAACCAGGTTGTGAGGTTGTCACGTTGACCTGAGGTCCCTGTCTGGCTTGAGGTTTCTTCTCTTGTCCGTTCTGATGTGGTAATTCCTGTTCCTCAGGGCCGAGAAAGACCTGGTTTCTACTCTTCTTTATTTTTGGTGAAGAAACCAATCTGAAGTGACTCAACAACTTCATAACTTACAGGAAGTTTCGAATGGAGTCGGTAAGGTCTTCTACTCGCTTTATCCACAAAAATTCCTTTATGTGCACTATAGACCTTCAGGACGCCTACTATCATGTCCCCATTCATCCTTCTCAGAAATTCTACAGGTTCTCGTCTTTTCCCATCTTGTCTCACTCTCCACTTCCAATCTTGTGCACTTCCCTTTGGAATATGCTCTGATTCACAAGTCTTTATCAAGATCATGGTAGAGGTGGTGGTCTACTTGAGATTACAAAACATCTCCATAGTTCCATATTTAGACAACCTTCCTATTGTGGGAAAAGACAGGCCCAGTCTAATCGCTTCAAGGGACATCACCTTAAAAAGAGCGAGGGTGGATTGTTCAAATGTTCAAAGGTCAGACTTCTACCCCCCCCCCCCCTCTACTCACAACAATATCTTAGGTGTTCCACTCACCAGATGTCTTTTCTCCCACAGAAAAAGAAAATAAAAATACTGAACCAGACCTATTACTTGAGGAAGAAGTCCTGAGGATCTGGAACAAACAACCTACGCGGACAAAAAAGTCGTCATCCCTTCCCGTGTAAATGAGATTTCCTACGGTGGCTCAGATCAAGGAACCTAGAGAGAGGAGTAATCTGATATTTCTGTATGTCAATAAAAACTGATACAAGTATTCTCAGTTGGGGAGCAGTCTTTCCTTCCCACTTCGCTCAAGGATCCTGGCCCATGGACCTTTCCAGGGAGCCATCAAATTGCAGGGAGTTAAGAGCAGAACGGGAGGCTCTAAGAACAAATACTCCTCATTTGGCAAACAACCAATGTTCATATTCTGTCAGACACTACCGCGACAGTATCTTATCTACAGTATCTTATCCGAGAAGTCAAGGGGGAAACATCCTCAGCACTATCTGCCCTAACTTGTACCATCTTCTCCTGGGCAGAGATATACATGCTCAGGAACTCACCTGAAAGGGAGTCTAGACACGAAAGTGTATTTCCTCACATAGAGGATATCCATCCGAACGAATGGTCTCTCAATCAAGAAATCTTTCCCCACCTAACCAGCTTATGGGGAACCCGTCAGATAGACTTTTTTGCCACATGGGAGAACTCAAAATGCCAAAACTTTTACTCACTGGAAGCAAACTTCAGGTCATTGACCTAGTCACCCCATGTAGTATTTAGCTGATTCCTGAGATTTCTCCTTACACAATGAAATGCCCTGCAGCAGCCCCGGCCCGTGCACACTATTTATGACAACAAGCAGTGATTATATAATTGAGCAAAAAATTGTGCCAAAAAACTTGGCTTATACTCAAATATATACGATAAATGGTGCTGCCTCTTCTGTTGGTCTACCAAGTCCCAGAATTCTTGGGCAACAGTGATACAAGGGTTGTACAGATGCGGCAGGCGGTGGCAGATTAAGATGGGTCCTGGACTGTATGGAGTGTTTATTTGCCAGTTTTGTTGTTCGGAGCCTCATGATGTGTCCAACCCGGCAAAGGGGCGGGGCTTATATCACGCGCTGCCACATGATAAATGCCCTCCAGTATGTTTGCCATCAGTACATAACTCTCAAACCTATCGGTACACAAACTTTTTAGCTAGACACATGTACAGCAGCATAAACACAATACATGAGACCCAATCACACCCATAGGTAAACTTTTATTACAAACTTTGATATATAATGCATTTATAACAAAATATGCATTTTGGGGTGTTGCTAGAAGGGGCTGTGCAGCCGTAGAAAAATATCATAGTAAAATGCACAATGTTCAAAATGCCATAGACAAATCGGATGTATACAAAGATGGCAGCGACATCTTGGTACACCTCCGATATTCACTATCCTGACCCTGCAAGGGACGGAGGTCAGTGAGCATCAGGGGAATGATTGAAGGTGAGTACAATTTTATTATTTTACCAAGGACTGTATATAGTTGGGTGTACTATATATAGTAGGGTGTATATAGTTATAATAGAAGTCTGTATATACTTATAGGGGGCTGTATATAGTTAGTTATTACATGAAGGCTGTATATAGTTAAAGGAAGGCTATATATAATTATAGGGAGGTTGTATATAGTTATTATAGGGGGCTGTATATAGTTATTATAGGGGGCTGTATATAGTTGTTTTAAGGGTAATGTGAATAGTTATTACAGGGGGCTGTATATGGTTATTACAGGGGAGCTGTATATAGTTATTACAGGGGGCTGTACATGGTTATTATAAGGGGGCTGTATACAGTTATTATAAGGGGTTGTATATAGTTATTATAGGGGGCTGTGTATAGTTATTACAGGGGGCTGTATATGGTTATTACAGGGGAGCTGTATATAGTTATTACAGGGGGCTGTACGTGGTTATTATAAGGGGGCTGTATACAGTTATTATAAGGGTAATGTGAATAGTTATTACAGGGGGCTGTATATGGTTATTACAGGGGAGCTGTATATAGTTATTACAGGGGGCTGTACATGGTTATTATAAGGGGGCTGTATACAGTTATTATAAGGGGTTGTATATAGTTATTTTAGGGGGCTGTGTATAGTTATTACAGGGGGCTGTATATAGCTATTATAGAGGTAATGTATATAGTTATTAAAGGAGGATGTGTATAGTTATTCTAGGGGGCTGTATATAGTTATTATCTTTTTCTGTAGAACAGACAAAGATGATAATTACAATATCTTCTGGTTTTTGACCAGTCCCCAATCAGTAGGGAGTGGACAAGCCTTTGCTGTAAATGACTTCAGTACCGGCAACAGGACATCACTAGTCTCTCACATGGCTCTGATAGGATTCTGCTCCACTCTTATGCCAATTTCTTCTACAGTTCTGTGACTTTTATGGGTCTTAGCCATAACTATGTCACCATGAATTTTCCAGAGGTTTTGTATCGAGTTTAGATCAGGATTCTGGGCTGTGACCATTTCATTTTTTCAAGGTTTTCTGTATCAAGGAACTGCTTTACCTGTTTTTCTGTGTACATTGTCCAGATGGAAAATTGCTGCCTGATAGGGTGAAGACCCCCAAAGAAGGAACCAAGTGTTGTTTAAGAAGGTTCTAATACACGCTAATTCACTATTCCATGTAGCTGTATGAGAGGTCCAACTACTGCTGCAGAAAACATTCCCCAAACCATGACACTTCCTCCACCCCCTTTCACTGACTTCTTTACACACTTTGGGTCCAGCTGTTCCCCAGTTTGTTGACAAACATAAAGTTTCCCATCAATCCTTTTTAGGTGAATATAGCCTTTGATTCTTTTTCTGCTGCTAATGAGAGGAGCTGAGCCAATCCCAGGACTCTATGCAAGTTTTTCACTCCAGAAATCTCTTCCAGATGAAAGACCTAGAGAGCTTCTTAGAAGCAATAAGAGAGACTTTGTTCCCCCTATGTCAAGGGAAGAGTAACTCTTTGGGGGCCTATAAGTTAAACGCCAATGTGTGTTTCAAATGAATAATACTCATACTGAACTTATCTCGGAGGAGTGGAAAAAGTATGAGAAGAAGATTGACATCTCCGAAAATTTCAAAAGACTGTTAATCTTTGATCCAGCAGTATCCAAATTCTGGGACACATGGCCCAAGGTGGACGCCCAGGTGACAAAGGTGGTCAAGAAGACTTGGCCTAGCTCTGTGATCCCATGGAAAGGAAAACAGATTTGCTCCTCAAGAGTGCCTGGGAAGCTTCTATGATCAGTCTTAAATCAAACTTTGCTACCCCGTCAGTAGCCAGAATTCTTCTCTTTTAGCTGGGAGAATTAGAAGCCCACACCTGAAAAGGTTCACTAAGAACATCCAATCTTGAAAGCATCGGCTTTCATATCCTAAAATCAGCCACAGCTTTCCTAGCCAATTCCTCATTAGAAGGGCTACATTTTTCGACAAAAGAGGGGGCATTGACCAATGCCACTAGAAGAGCTCTATGGCTTAAACAGTGGGGAGGCCTTATCCGTTCAAAAACCAAACTTTACAGTGTCCCATTTTCTGGTGAATTTGTGTTCAGGCAGGAGCTCAAAGCCATTTTAAAAAAGCTTCAGACAAAAAGAAGGGCTTTCCAGAGAACAAACCAATTCCCAAGAGATCCACCTTTCGTGGTTTTAGGAACCCCAAGGATTCCTTTCAGGACAAAGATAAATGAGGTTGCTTTCACTCATCCGACAGAAACAAGAAATAGTAACACCCGGGGTGGGGGAAGAATCCTCAGATTCCAGGATCAGTGGCCGCAGACAACATCAAACACCTGGGTCTTAGACATCATATGCCAAGGGTACAAGAATTTGACCGTCTTCCCCCCCACATCTTCTTCACCTTCTTCTTCTCCTTCAACTCATTGGGATGTCTGGCATGAGGTTTCTTCTCTTGTCCGTTCTGGTTTGGTAATTCCTGTTCTCTGGGCCAAGAAAGACATGGGGCCACATTTATCACTTGTTTTTTCTGTTGTTTTTGCGCCTTTTCGTTTAGGCGCACCGTTTTTGCGCCATTTTTGCGATTAAACGTCAAATTAGCCGCGCAGCTAAAATAACCACCTTTCCCTCATCTATCGTTCAATTCCAGATGTTTTGCTGCGCCTAATGATATTCATCACGTGCGACTTTTGCATTTAGGCGCAAAAACGGGCGCAAAAACACTCCAGCTCGAAGGTGGCGTTATCTGAGAAGAAAGCACTGAGCCCCTTTGCAGAACAGCTCATTTCTAGCAGCAAAGCTCAGCCAGACACTGGAGCATATAATAGATACAATTAGATACTCTGCAGACAGGAGCTGCAGACTATTTACAGTTCATCACCTTCTATTTACTAAATATTCTGCAAACGCTGAGCTCACAGCAAGAGCAAGAGAAGTTTGCACAAGTTTGCAGAAGCTTGCAGAATGTTGCAGATACTACAAACAAGTGTCCCCATGTAATTCTGCACAGTGTCTGAGGGGGATATTGTGCAGAATTACAGGGGTGCAGCAGGAGACCAGCACTGGGGGATCCCCTGCTGAGGAGGTCACTGGGTGCTGGGTGTCACACACCTGGGTGCTGCTGAGGAGGTCACTGGGTGCTGGGTGTCACACACCTGGGTGCTGCTGTGAGTATTATCTTCATTCTGGGCTGTGGGAGAAGCAGAGAGGAGCTTGTAGCAGGATCACATGTAAGTGCCCGAATCTAACATTGCGCCTAAACTGCGCCTAAACTGTGTTAAAGTAAAGTGATTAATAAGAGGCAGAAAATATACTTATCACAGATGGTTGTAGCTTGTGATAATTCTGGCAAAACAGTGCGCCCGAATTTAGGCGCAACTACTACACTTAGGCGCACAAAAGTGATAAATGTGGCCCATGGTTTCTTTTTTGGTGAAGAAACCAAATGGTTCCAAGCGTCTCATCATAAATCTGAATCTACTCAACAACTTTATAGCTTACAGGAAGTTTTCCAATGGAGTCTGTAAGGTCTGATCACCTTATCCACAAACATTCCTTTATGTGCAATATAGATGCCTACTATCCTCAGCACGTCTGACAGAATGGGTTTTACATCTAAGTTCTGGCAATCTCATTATTGTCACTGTATAGACAAATAGACAATCAGTTTTTGATTGTGAACAGTAATTTATTGTTTACATTTTTCATTTTATAGATTAACTAAATAAAAACAACTGCGGTATTAATTTCACAGTAGGTATAAGTGAATCTCATATGGTATTCTTAGATTTATTTATTTCCCACAATACAAAACAAAAAATCACTTTAAGAAAAAGGACAGTAATGACATACGATACTGCTGATTATCGAAAATGGCTGAACAATATCCCGAACAGCCAGTTCTCAAGGATATGAAGGAATTGCAGCAAAGACTAAGATTACAAAATACAATCTGGAGTTATCACCAAGTAATTTCTAGAAAAAGGGTATCCAAAAAAATATGATTAAAACTGTGAAACTATTAAAAAATAGATACATTTCTTAACAAAAACAAAAAAAAAAATCTGATAGTGAATAAAATAAAAAAAAGTACTAATTTTTTGAACCACATATGATAAAGGAAATAAGGTCATTAGAAGAATACTTACGAAATATTTGCTGTCACGGGTGCTACCGCCACCTATATCTCACCACCTGACAGTAAGATCGGGCCATGGATCCCGCCAAGGTCCCGCGACTCAAAATGGCTAATCTTTCCACCAGTGTGGTCAAGTCATCCCGGCAAATTGCCGTGCAAGGTGAACAGCTTGGTCAAGTCACCGCCATGTTGCAGCAATTGATGGCAACTCAGCAACAGCGGCAAGCTCCTGTGGCTCCTCCTGCTAGCCTACCGCTGATCCTAGGCTGAGAATATTCATGCCGTCTAAATATGATGGGGATCCCAAGTTGTGCAGGGGCTTCATTACCCGGTGCTCCCTGCACATTGAGCTTATGCCAACACAGTTCGTTACGGAACGGTCTAAGGTGGCATTCATCATCGGCCTCCTCTCCGGAGAGGGCCTGGCATGGGCTACTCCCCCCTGGGACAGAGTAGTCCTGGTTACAGCTGACATCACCTCCTCCTTTGCTTGTTCTGGTCTGTATTTGAAGAACCTGAAGGAGCATCTTCAGCTGAGAATGCACTGCTGAACCACCTGCATCAAGTGGACTCATCTGTTGGTGACTATGCGGTTCAGTTCCGTACTCTGACCTCTGAGTAGAATGATGCAGCCCTGAATGCAACTTTTAAAAAGGGACTTTCGGGACAAGTTAAAGACGCGCTTTCTGCACGTGACCTGCCGTCTACTCCGAGCGATCTTATCTCTGGCCAATCGGATTGATATCTGGTTTATGGAAAGTTCTAAGGAGAAAAGTTTCGAGCAAGCGCATGTCCAGGTCCGACGTTTGACTTACCTGGCTCCTGCATTCCAAAGACCGCTTAAGCCTCTTGCCGTGACCACTGCAGAGGAACCGATCCCGGTGGACAGAGCTCGGCTGTCTTCCCAGGAACGTTCCAGGCGACGTCAGGAGAACCTCTGCCTCTTTTGTGCCATCACTTACTTCAGTCCTGTCCACTCCATACTCAGCATCCAGGAAATGCACCCACCTAGGATTCTTGGGAGAAGCGTCCCTAGGTGAGAACAAAGCTTCTTCATATCTGAACATACCTGTCTTGCTCAGCTCAGGGACGGGTAATCAGTTTTAAGCCTCTGCCTTCCAGGATTCCAGTTCGGCGGGAAACTTCGTGGATGATGCCCTGGTCTCTCAGTACCGTCTTCCTGTGGTCCATCTTGAAAAGTCACTGGGGGTCATTTACTAAGGGCCCGATTCGCGTTTTCCCAACGTGTTACCCGAATATTTCCGATTTGCGCCGATTGTACCTGAATTGCCCCCAGATTTTGGCGCACGCGATCGGATTGTAGCGCATCGGAAATGGGGGGGGGCGTGGCCGAGCGAAAACCTGACGGATTCGGAAAAACCGCCGCATTTAAAAAAAAAAATTGTGTCGCGAAAATTTCACTCACCTTCATCCAGGATAGGCCGGTGTATTTCGAGGCATTCCAGCGGACTGCAGCGCAGCAGCGCCACCTGGTGGACGGCGGAGGAACTACCATCATAAATCCCGGCCGGACCCGAGTCCAGCGCAGAGAACGCGCCGCTGGATCGCGAATGCGCCGGGTAAGTAAATCTGCCCCATTATCTCATCAGTCAATGGGCAGATTCTTCAACACCTATTCCAGTACAGCACTGAACCCCTTTGCCTACAAGTGGGGGTCTTGCACAAGGAGAGACTTTGCTTTTACCTGCTAACCCGATGCATGTCTTCAGTTCTTCTGGGTCTTCCGTGGTTGCAGCGCCATGCACTGGTGCTCGAATGGCAGACGGGTGAAGTTCTCCGCTGGGGACCGGAATGCCAGTCACATTGTCTGGAACTACCTTGTCCCGTCTCCACCGTCTCGCTTCCAAAATCCTCCAAGCCTCTGGTGGGTCTCCCCGCTCCATATGTGGACTTTGCAGATGTTTTTCATAGAAGCAAGCAGAGACTTTGCCACCACACCGACCCTACGATTGCCTGATTGACCTGCTGCCAGGCACATCTCCTTCACGGGGTCAGGTGTACCCATTGTCTGTGCCCGAAACCGCTGCAATGTCGGCCTACGTGAAAGAGAATCTACAGAGGGGGTTCATATGTAAATCCTCTTCTCCTGCCAAAGTAAGGTTCTTTTTTGTGGCCAAAAAGGATGGGTCACTCTGTCCATACATAGATTATGGTGGCCTAAACAAGATCACCATGAAGAGCCCCTATCTATTGCCATTGATCACGGAACTCTTTAACCGCTTAAGTGGAGCCAAGTTCTTCACAAAACTAGACCACTGTGGGGCATATAATTTCATTGGATCCACAAAGGCGATGAGTGCAAGATTTGAGTACCTTGTCATGCCATTTGTCATGCACCAGCTGTTTTTCAGGAGATCGTCAATGACATTTTCAGAGACTTGCTATATATCTGTGTTGTGGTCAATCTCACCAATATCTTGGTGTTCTCTATAGACCTTGAGTCCCAACAGTCCCACGTGCGGCAAGTAATCAGTTGTTTAAGAGCCAATCACCTTTACACCAAAACTTGAGAAGTGCCAGTTCCACCAGAAGAGTCTTCCCTTTCTCGGCTATATCATCTCTGACAAGGGTCTACAGATGGATCCTGCTAAGTTGTTTGTTGTCTGTCTTTAATGGCCTCGCTCTGTAGGACTGCGTGCAATACAGAGATTCCTGGGCTTTGCCAATTACTACCGACAGTTTATTCCAGACTTCTCTTCTCTTGTGTCTCCCATTGTGGCGCTGATCAAGAAGAACGCCAATCCCAGACTCAGCCCATGGGGGCTGAAGAAGCCTTCTCTAGTCTGAAGCCAGCCTTTGCCTCGGCCCCAGTTCTCACACGGCCTGATACGGAGAAGCCTTTCCTGTTGGAGGTCGACACCTCCTCAGTAGGAGCTGGAGCAGTACTCCAGAAAGGGCCAAAGTGACGAACTCTCACTTGTGAGCTTCTCCTCCACAGAAAAGAGATATTCCATAGCTTTGGAGAAGAGTCGCTATCTTCTGGAAGGAGCATGTCATCCGGTCTATATCTGTACTGACCACGAGAATCTCCTGTATCTCCAGACTTCTCAGCTTCTCAATCCTCTACAGGCTCCCAGGTCCCTCTTCTTTTCTCTGTTCAACTTCCTGATCCACTTCCGTCCAACTGAGAAGAACCTGAAGAACCTCTCTCGTGCCTCTGATGTTGTTGTTGAAGAACCGCCTCCGTGCCATATCGTTCCCCGGAACGACTAGTTGTTGCTGCTCCTGCGGACTTAAGGCAGCTTCCTCCTGGCAAGACTTATGTCTGACCAGCTCTTCAGAAGAAGATACTGACTTGGGGACATTGCTCTTATGTGGCTGGGCACCCTAGGGTGCAGAGATCTGTTGCTCTCATATCTCACTATTACATCCTTGACCAGATCTGGCGAGATATGAGAGCAACAAATCTCTGTACCCCACCGTGCCCAACCACACAAGAGCAATATCCCCAAGTCAGTATCCTCTTCCGAAGAGCTGGTCGGACATAAAGCTGCCGTATCCATGGACTTTATTTCAGATCTCCCACCTTCTTACGGTAATACAGTCATTTTGGTGGTAACAGATCGGTTTTCGAAGATGTCCAATTTTGTTCCTTTGCCAGGTCTGCCGTCAGCTCCACGCCATGCCAGTCTGTTCTTTCTGAACATCTTATGGCTTCATGGACTTCCCCTGCACATTGTCTCGACTGCGGGGTCCAGTTCGTTTCCCATTTCCGGTGGTCCCTGTGCGGTCAACTTCAAGTGAAGCTGGACTTCTTATCTGCGTACTATCTGCAGTCCAAAGGACAAGTTGAGAGGATTAATCAGACCCTAGGCTGCTATCTGCGCCATTTTTTCTCCGCCCGACAGGATGACTGGTCCACTCTGCTGCCATGGGCTGAATTCTCCTCCAACTCTCTGCCGATACCAATCCTTTCTTGGTTGCTTATGGACGACATCCCACCTCTTCCTATCTCCGTGTCTGCTGATGTTCCCGCCTTGGAAGAGTTGGCAGAAGACCTTAAGTCCATCTGGGAACCAAAATTTGGGCTGATAAGAAACGCAGACCTCCCCCACGTTTTTTCTCTAGGTGATAAAGTGTGGCTCTCCTCCAGATATGTGAGGCTGCATATTCCAAGCTATAAACTTGGGCTGTGTTTCCTGGGTCCGAGGTTCGAGGTGCTGAAGCGCATCAATCCCGTGGCATACAAGCTGCACCTTCCTCCCACCATGTGCACCCTGAACTCCATCCATGTCTTCCCTCCTGAAGCCAGTCATCTTGAACTGCTTTTCCCAGCAGGTACCACTTGCCGTCCGTGAGATTGATGCTAATGATGTCTATGAAGTAAAGAAGGTCCTGGATATGAAGCTGGTCATAGGAAAGCGGTTCTTTCTCATCGACTGGAAGGGGTTCGGCCTGGAGGAGGGGTTCCGTCTGGAGGAGGGGTCCTGGGAGCCTGAGGACAATATCCCGGACCAGGATCTCCTGCGGAGATTTCTCCAGCCTAAGAAGAGGGGTAGGCTGAAGTGGAGGGGGTACTGTCACAGGTGCCCGAGATATTGGTCGCGGGCTCACCTGTTCTCCTCTATACTTTCCAGTGCGGCGTTTGCGCTGCTTCCCTCTCCCCGCTTCTGATCCTGGTCCTTGGGCTGTGTGCGCGTGTACCCAGCTCCTAGGGTGTGCGCCGGCTTCAGAAAATTGAAAGGGCCAGCGCACCGTTAATTGGCGCTGGCCATTTCCTAGAAATTTATACAAACCTTCCACTCCCTGCTGGATCTTCCTCCCTTGTGCCTTAGAGAAAGCTTTGTTCCCATGCCCTGTGCTGTTATTGTGATTCCCTGTTGTGACCCCAGTTTTGTTCCTGACTACGTTCCTCTGCTGCCTGCCTTGACCTATTGCTAAGTCCCCGTTCTGACCTCCTGCCTGTCCCCTACTACGATTCTGCTTAATGTCTGTGTACCTTGCCTTGGGTGCCACCGCAGACAAAGTCGTACCTGTGGAACGACCTGGAAGTACCACACCTCAGCAGGTCCAACCCGCCTTTGCGGGCTCTGTTGAAAACCGGGTACCCCTTAGATTCCGGTCCCAGGTGCCGGCTTACTTCATCGTCCGCGGTGGTCCAGTGGGTCCACTTCTCCTGGAGACTGACATTGGCATTTGTTGCAATGAGGTCAAGTTTTGAAAAGTGAAATCCCAAGTTCCACAAAACACATATTAAAATATGGCATATTACCCCGATTAAAGATTATAAAAGAAAGGGCTATCCTTACAACCGTCAGATGCAACTACCACCGGATCTACCTTAATAGGTAGATCCGTGGTGGTAGTTTTTCTTTAAGTAGAAGAGAATCCTTCTGGTTTTACTGACTGAGAAGACTATATCCAGATGGTTTAAATGATGTTGAAGAGTCAATCTAAAATCTTTTCATTTTTTGCTAGTATATGTGTTATTTATATAACTTTCCCGAAATACTAAGGACAGGATTAGATTTTATAATGTTTTTAAAATTTGTTTTTTATTCAATATTAGTAACTAAAAATCGATTTGTAGTAAAAATCAATTGTAGAATACTTCTCTTTTTTTGCAAGTATGGGATATATATATATATATATATATATAGTTAGTTATGTTTGTTGTATACAAACAAACCGGTCACCCTTTAGATAACGAAGACAATCCATTTGTGAATTACAATGTCAATCAAAATCCGTACATCCGGTTTTAGATGGCAATCAAACTGATGTCAATTCCCTTTTAATATATATATATATATATATATATGTTTGGTTTTGTATAGAAATGTTATGTAAGTTTTATGTTTTTTAGATCCTAGTACAGGATCGAAACGTGTCTCAACAATAAATGCATTGAATCCACAGATTGATGTGTGCCATAATCTCAACTCAACATTCTTGTGTGTCAAGTCCCATTATGTTATGCATTCCAACATAATGGCCCTAAAATGCCCACAAACAATTAGACCCCGCCCCCAGCGGAAAATGCTAAAATCCAGTTATCTTCTATTAACTTCTTTGGGTGTAGAATTATTATTCTTTTGGTCTTTCCCCAAAGCAAAGCAGTTGGAGGTTACATGGGCAAAAGGTATAGAGCACAAATGGCCATCACACCATTCTCCTATCCAGCTCTTGAATAACATTTCCCCATTTATATCATTTGTTCACCAATCATTTATACATCTCCATATATGCTAGTAAATGTCTGTCAGATTTACAATATACTAATAGAAATTACACATCGTATACAGTGCAGACCAAAAGTTTGGACACATCTTCTCATTCAGAGTTTTCTGTATTTTCATAACTATAAAAATTGTAGATTCACACTGAAGGCATCAAAACTATGAATTATCACATATGGAATTACATACTTAACAAAAAAGTGTGAAAGAACTGTAAATATATCTTATATTCTAGTTTCCTTTTGTTTTGATTACTGCTTTGCACACTCAAGAGGTAGTCACCTGAAATGGTCTTTCAAAAGTTTTGAAGAAGTTCCCAGAGATGCTAAGCACTTTTCGGCCCTTTTGCCTTCACTCTGCGGTCCAGCTCACCCCAAACCATCTCGATTGGGTTCAGGTCTGGTGACTATGAGGCCAGGTCATCAGGCGTAGCCCCCATCACTCTTCTTCTTGTTGAAATAGACCTTACACAGCCTGGAGATGTGTTTGGGGTGATTGTCCTTTTGAAAAATAAATGATGGTGAAACTAAACGCAAACTGGATGGAATAGCAGTCGCTGCAAGATGCTGTGGTAACCCTCCTGGTTCAGTATACTTATCCCAACAGTGTCACCAGCAAACCCCCCCCCCCACCCCCCTTCACCATCTCACCTCCTCCTCCAGGCTTCACAGTGGGGACCAGACCTGTAAAATCCATTTGTTCACCTTTTCTGCGTTGCACAAAGACACAGTGGTTGGAACTAAATATCTCAAATTTGGACTCATCAGACCACAGCACAGATTTCTACTGGTCTAACATCCACTCCTCGTGTCTCTTGTGCTTGTTGTCAGTGGTTTCCTAGCGGCGATGTTACCATGAAGCTGCTGCACAGTCTCCTCTTACCAGTTGTTGTAGAGATGTTTCCGCTACTAGACCTCTGTGTGTCAGTGACCTGCTCTCTAATCTGAGCTGCTGTTACCTGCGATTTCCGAGGCTGGTTACTCGGATGAACTTATCCTCCACAACAGAGGTGACTCTTCTCCTCCGCAGCAGAGGAGACTCTTATCCTCCGCAGCAGAGGTGACTTTTATCCTCCACAGCAGAGGTGACTCTTATCCTCCGCAGCAGAGGTGACTTTTATCCTCCGCAGCAGAGGTGACTCTTATCCTCCGCAGCAGAGGTGACTTTTATCCTCCACAGCAGAGGTGACTCTTATCCTCCGCAGCAGAGGTGACTTTTATCCTCCACAGCAGAGGTGACTCTTATCCTCCGCAGGAGAGGTGACTTTTATCCTCCACAGCAGAGGTGACTCTTATCCTCCGCAGCAGAGATGACTGTCACGGTTACACCCGCGATCCTCGGTACGGATTGAGGGTGTACCCATGCCTGCTGCCGCGGTCCCCGCTCCCCCAACTCTCACTTACCTCTCCTGGCTCTGGCCTGCACTCTTGCTCCCAGCGTGTAGGCCGCATGCTGTTTCCATGCAGTCGCTTGCTCCTGCCACTAGAGGGGACGCGTGCAGACTTCTCCCAGCCTTAAAGGGCCAGCGTCCTCCTTATTGGCTCTGGCATTCCTGGCTCAGCTATATAGCCTGGCGACTCCCAGCATCCCCTGCCGGATCTTCATGTCCTGTTGCTGAAGTGAAAGCCCTCCGTGTTCCCGGGCGTTTCCAGACGCCTTTGTGGATTCTGTGATTCCTGTGTTATTCCTGTGGCGGTCCTGCAATCCTGTGGCGGTCCTGCAATCCTGTGGCGGTCCTGCAATCCTGTGGCGGTCCAGCTGTCCTTCAGAGGTCCTGCCAGCCAGCTGTCCTTCAGAGGTCCTGCCAGCTAGCTGTCCTTCAGAGGTCCTGCCAGCCAGCTGTCCTTCAGAGGTCCTGCCTGCCTGCCTTCCCGTGGTCCTGCCTGCCATCCGTGGTCCCCTTGTCCCTACCTTGGCTGCCACCGTGGGCCTAGTCGCACCCGTGGAGCGACCTGGTGACTCCCCGCCGCAGCAAGTCCATCCCGCTTTGCGGCGGGCTCTGTTGAAGACCAGGAGTTCACTTAGACTCCGCTCCCGGGTGTGGCTAAGGTTGTTATCTCCCGCGGTGGTCCAGGGAGTCCACTTACTTAGTCCTAAGGGACTTATCCCCATAGACTGTGCCAATGACTCTTAACCTCCGCAGCAGAGGTGACTCTTAACCTCCGCAGCAGAGGTGACTCTTGGTCTTCCTTTCTTGGGGCGCTCCTCATGTCAGCCAGTTTATTTATAGCACTTCATGGTTTTTACCCTTCTTTGTAGAGCTTTCAAAGTTTTCCCAATTTTTTGGACTGACTGACCTTCATTTCTTAAAGTAATGATGGCCACTATTTTTTCTTCACTTAGCTGCTTTTTTTCTACCAGTCTATTCAGTAGGACTATAGAGGAGCTGTATGTCCACCTGACTTCTGCACAACACAACTGATGCTCCCAACCCCATTTACATGACAGGGTACCTGTGATGTGAAGACCATTTCAGGTGACTACCTCTTGAAACTCATCAAGAGAAGCCAAGAGTGTGCAAAGCAGTAATCAAAGCAAAAGGAACCTATAATATAACACAGATTTTCAGTTGTTTCAGACTTTTCTGTTAAGTATATAATTCCACATGTGTTAATTCATCGTTTTGATGCCTTCAGTGTGAATCTATAGTCATAGATTTTTATAGTCACAAAAATACAAAAACACTGAAATACAGAAATACATGAAAAGACATCCTGACTGGTGCCGCAAACTATTTGTTTAAAGTCCGTTCCCTTTTATGTGGCGGCCCTTGTCCCCTGTTTAGTAGAGAACGCCAGCCTGAGGGAAGGGGGCACGACACATCCTCCAGGTTTGTCCGTCATGGTGCACTAGTGGAAACAGAGGGGCACATTACATTGTCCGTCTATAACGCAGCGTGCGGTAATTCACTAAGATCGTGCGGCAGAAATCATGAAATCATGAGCAGGGAAGCGACACATGCAGGATATCGGGCGCACGGTCTTAGTGAATCGCGGCACAGGGCATTATACACGGACAATGCACTTTCTATGAAATCCGGTGACCCTGTACGTAAATGTGCTCCAATTTGTTGAGCAAAAAAGTAAGCCCTCACACAACTCTGTACACAGAAAAATTACAAAGTCATAGTTTTATGATGGTGGGGAGCGAAAAATGAAAATGTAAAAAACTAATAGTTCCCCTATTCAGCATGGTAATGAGGAGCTGTAACATCACTTTGGAAAGGGGCATGAACATCATATGATGTCCTAGGGATATAGTAAATGATTAGTGCCATGTGATGTGAAGCTGAATACATATATACATCCGTGGGAAGACCAAATAAAGAGTTTGTGCTGTAGTTACTGAGGTTGCAAACGATATTCATAACACATCAATCATTTCATTATCAGTCCAGGTCTACGTAAGAAAACCCAAACACCATTTCTGTTCTACGTCGATGCATTTGCGTCACGAAAACCTTCCGGCCGGTTCAGACTTCATATGGGACAGGAAACACGAGACGCCTCCTATTCACAGGTAAAGCCGGGATGGTAATTGATTTATTTTATGCAGAGTGATTCCGGCTTACGCTCCACAGCTGCTTCTTGTGAGAAGACGTTCTTGTGATCTGTCAATACTCGGACCCTGTGATATAAAAGCCGGACTCTGGGAAGCCACCGCAATCTGCGCCATGTGGACAGTGCGGATCCTTACGTTGGTTTTTGCCTTTGGTGTCATCGTTGTGGCTCCTGCAAATCTATCAGAAAAGTGTTTACAGGACACCATGGATTACTTGTCAGATCTGAACTCCAAGGAGCCCAAGACTTATGCCGTGCTCAGTAAGTACCACTGCTTGCTTTCTGTTTCAGTTGAGTCTTATTCATACTGGGCTGTTATAAAGAACCAAGCACCACCAGAAATTAATGCCAGATCTTACATGTAATCCAGCTCTGTAATGATCACACAGGTAAAAGTAACATTGTGTAGGATACTGTCTGGGATTTCCATATATGCCTTCCCTGTGTCGCAATCTGGTGATCACTGGGAAACTGGTGACACCAAAATATTCTATTTTGGTCTCATGAGACCATGTGTCCTTCTCTGGATCATACAGATGGTCATTAGTGGACTTCAGTCAGTGCACATGTGATGGTGGTGTGACTAGGGGGATCTTGTGTGTCCTGCATCCAGGGGTGTAACTACAGGGGTAGCAGCCATAGCAGCTGATATGGGGCCCACGGTGTCAGGGGGCCCTAGCTTCTTAGGTATTGGGTGTGTATATGCAGTATGTCTATATATGGTATTGTATGTATATGCATATGTCTGTGTATATGATGCATTGGTGTATTTTGTACTGTATGTATGTGGGTATATGCTGTATGTATTTTTACACGGTGTGTGATTGAAGTGTGTGTGAAGTATACAGATATGTATATTTTTTAAGAGGGATTCCATTTAGAAGTCTGCTGTGGGGCCCTGCCTCTCCTCGTTACGCCACTGCCTGCATCCATGATGGTGTAGACTGTTACTGAAGGTAATCTCTTGTCTGTGGTCCCATCTCTCTCTATTCAGGTAATAAATTTCAACAAAGGGAACAGCACAGCAATAAGTAAATCCATAGGCCAAATGCATCAAAAAATGCCAATTTAGCACTTAGAAGAAAAAGTGATGCAAATATTCGGCCAATACTCAATAATTTTATTAGAAATGTTAAATAACAAGACAAGATACATGCAAGATAAAAACAATTCAAAACGTGCCACAGTCCAGCACAATATCTCCCAATGGGGAAAGGGACAGAGTCACATACCCAGGGAAGACGAGTTGGTGTGCTGGGGCGATGGCCCGGGTGCCCACATAAAGGGCTCTGAGTGCCGCCTCTGGCACCCATGCTATAGGTTCGCCATCACTGATCTATGCTATAATGTTGCAAATCCAAATGTTACTATAAACACAAGGATTAGCTGGCTAGACCAGAAACTAATTCACAGGCTTATGTGTGTGGAGTCTATCAGCATGATCTGACCATCTGTGTAACAATGTTGCAAACCTAGTGTCACTACATACACAATGATGAGCTGTTACAAATAAATCACCACATACAACCCTTTCCTTTCCCTATCCCACTATTAGAACTCTCTCCCTTCACAAAATATAAAGGAGAACCTCTATTTTTCTGGGCAAGCTAACAATATTAAATATCCTAAAAATATTTTTGGGGACATATTAGCTTAGCCCTTTGTCCCAACACGAAAATATACGTATATTACAGTGGTGACCTAATTTTAGTGTGGAATACACTGCTTAATAGTACATCAAACGATTAGGGGGTATATTCCCCATTTTTAATTGATATCTAATAAAAGTGAAGTATTAACTATACCCACACCTTTCCTTCTTTCCCTGTGTTCCCCATTAATTTTTGTTCATATTTTGGTGGTGTACACCTGTGGGTGTTTTTTTCATATCAGTTGTACCTTTTTGAAAACTACCCAGGGATGACCCACAACACTGCCTCACAATCCCTCTAGTAACCCCTAATTACTATCACAAAATGATGATGAATGCTGAAAATCAATGTATACGATACCTCAACAGAAGGCGAATGTATGATCAGATAATCCTGTAAAGGAACAAGATGAATGAGGTAGATCAGGCGGGGGAGGGAAGGAGGGTAGGAAGTGGGAGAGGGACCCCACGCGGTACGTCACGCCTCCGTGACTTCCTCAGGGGTAATGAAAAGTCCCATGTTCTGTCCCGCCTATATGACAAAAAGAATCCCCAAATTACCTTGTTAACAGGTGTGAAAGACGCTGGGTCCGAGCAAGCACAAGTGAGGTGCAACCTCTGAACCGGAAGCGGTAATAGGCGCACGCACTGTTAAATCTATCGCAAGTACGCGACACATAATAAAAAAAAGACATATGGACGCATGCGCCAAGCGGAAGCGAACTCCTAAACAAGATGTTATGCACTGGACGCCAAAATCACATTATTGCGCATGCGTCAAGCGGACGCGATCCGCTACCAGTATGGCGCCAACCATGAACAAAGTTAATGAGTGCACATATGCGCATGCGTACATCAATATGTGTTCGAGTCAATATTATCGTGTGTAGCTCGTAGTGTTACACTCCACATCCGTGAAGACAACCCAATTACAAGGTGAGGTGTGCACCAAACTAAGTAGTGAAACACTTATAATCCATTAACCCTGCTCCATTCAGGTCATTGACCAGGTCGCCCCATCTAGTTTTTGGGCTGATTCCTGATCTTCCACAGACCTACGAGGCGAGATCTCGAGCAGTGTCCCAAGAGAGAAGATTGATGGTTATCTTGTGTTTCTTCCATTTTGCGTGAACAATAGAGCAGGTCCTATTCCTGGCCGAGCTCAGAAGTCATCAGTGTGTGAGCAGAGGTCACCCCTTGATGATACAGGACACAGCAAAGGTCCAGGGGGCAGATGTTCACATCGCATGAAACTCTGATCAACCCTTAGATGTCACAGTGATGGCAGAAGCCTCTATTGCATCGGGTAGGTACAGACAGCTGAGGGCAGGTTTAGGCCTTATGCACAGCACATTGTACATTTTACTATGGTATTAGGGGGATTGGGTCTCATGTATTGTGTTTATGCTGCTGTTCATGTGTTTAGCTAAAGGGTTCATGTACTTATAGGTGTGAGAGTTATTTACTGATGGTAAACATACTGGGGGACATTTATCATGTGCCAGCGTGTGATATAACCCTGCACCTTTGCTGTGTCTGATAAATCAGGAGGCTCTGGACCAAAAAATACTGGCAAACAAACACTGATAAATCCCCCCCCCCCCCCGTATCTATGTAGTATACTTGGTGCCGGCCCCAACCTTCATACAGTCCACGGCCCATAGTAATCAGCCCGCTACATCTGTACAACCCTCTCATCACTGTTGGCCGGTATTCAGGGACTTGGGAAAACACCAAAAAAAGAGGCAGCACCTTGTGATTTTTTTTCGTTTGTTTTGGAAAATTATATAGTGTTCATACTTGAGTATAAGCCACGTTTTCCGGGACAATTTGTTACTCGATTATACTCGATCGCTTGATAACATCATAGTGTGTGCATGGGCAGAGTGCATAGACCCTGCTGGGCATTTCATTAATGAGGGGAGGCTGCTGAGCATTTCATTAGTGAGGGGATGCTGCTGGCCATTTCATTAGTGAGGGGAGGCTGCTGGGCATTTCACTAGTGAGGGGAGGCTGCTGGCCATTTCATTAGTGAGGGGAGGCTGCTGGCCATTTCATTAGTGAGGGGAGGCTGCTGGCCATTTCATTAGTGAGGGGAGGCTGCTGGCCATTTCACTAGTGAGGAGAGGCTGTGTCCAATACATCTCCTGCCCTGCGTATACTAGCAGTTTCCTTTTCACCACGAAGGCACCACCAGACAGAAGGATCCACCCCAGGGACAGGAAACCCGAGCATATAAAAAGAAGTTCCTCCTTATCGACCTCTGTGGGGAACCTGAGTGGACTCTTGAGGTCCAAGTACAAAAGGGGGCTCATCCGCACACCACTCACCCTCTTAAGTAGGGGAGTGTGGGTGTGGATGCAAGGTCTGCTGTGGTGGACCGTCGTATGGATAGCATGGATGCTATGTCCCTTGTTGTCCTATACATGCCGCCTCCGGCATCCTCCATCCACTGCTTCTCGTAAGTGGCGGGTTTGGTCCGGAATTATGTGCTAGGCCTGCTAAGGGGGGGCTGTCTGTGCAGTCTGGAAACTCTATGGCAGGGCTTTTTGGCAATGTGTGCCTCCCCTGGTATCCTCCACTCACCATACGCTGCTCCTTGCAAGCTGTGGGTTCAGCCCAGAAGTCTCAGGGTAAAGCCCCTCACTTCTGGCCACTGTGGCTCAGAAGAAAAAGATTTCAGGAGGATTCCAGGTGCTTTAGCACTCCTCCTGGACATAATATATTATATTTAGAGATATTATTTCTGATGTACCATAAAATAGCCTAGTGCTCTAGGTTGGCCGGTAAGCCGGACCGGAAGTGGGTGGAGTTTACACTCGTGCCAAAGGGGTTTAAATCTGGAGGAATTCCTGCAGTAGTGTCCAGCTGGCTTATGTGACCTGCTCTCTGTCCTGCCCTGTTCATGGTGTAGGGGTTCAGCTCACTGGTGAGAGCCAAGACAGTTCACAGAGACACAGAGTCAGACTTGTGTTTCCAAACTAGTTTGACTTCCAGTTTTTATTATAAGGTATATTTACAGGCCCAACATGTACCGGCTCAAAACAAACAGAAAAATACAAAACAAAAGACCTGCCCGTCCGCGCGCTAGCTAACACATTAGCTTTTCCCTCTCTAGCTAATATTACAAACAAACGTAATGTCAGTCTTTACCTAAGGTTTGTTTCACTCACAGCATCACCTCTAGCTCAGAGAGACCCTCCCATTGTGAAGCTAAGGTTTTTATAGCCCTGGTCCAGGTGCGGGCTAATGAGCTGCCCCAGAACCTGGATTAATCATCAATGCCCATCCCTTTACCAAGCATAGGAGAAAAACCTAGCTGGAACATAGATGCCATTGATGACTTTTCCAGGATGATTGGGTTTGGGATTGGGTTATATTCCCAGATCAGGAAATATCTGTTTTACTTAGATTCTACCGCCTCCTGAGATTTAGCCCCAAAGATCGATGTCACTATAACGAAAATATGACGTAGATCTTCTCTCCCCCTTAAAAATTTAGGATCCCTTAGCGACCCCATGGAAAAAAAAGAAAGAAATCCTGGGATTCTGCTATGGCATCCTTTAAATCTAATGTGATGGCCTGCTGTGTAGCGCGTCCGGTTTTATTATGGTTGAATCAACATGGGGAAGATGTGCAAGAATAAAATCCCTCGAGATGTCACGGATTGTTCTTCTATAGAAAAAGCGGGGAGAAGAAGAAGATGTTTCCTCCAACTACAAAAACAGCTAAAACCCTTCCGGTCCTTTTGTAGATCAAGGTTCCAGAAAAGGGGTAAAGATCTTAGGTCCCAAACTTCTTAGTTTCCCCAGAAGAGTAAAGGTTTCCTCCAACCAACCGGCCAGACCGGCTAAGTTCCCCAATACGGGTCCACAATGATGCCAGGCCCAAGGCTTTCTCTCTTCTATCATGCCTGAAAACAAATCTCGGACAGCGGCTGGATTCTAGTTTCATGCTCAGAGGCATAACTTTGGATCACCAATGCCACGTGTGATTGCACCCTTAATAGTGTTTGTCACATAACTACAGCAATAACTTGAAAGAGGAGACCTGAAAGAGGAACAAAATGAGACATTTTGGAAAACCGGTCAGGCACCACCCAGATGACGGTATTGCCAAAAGAAGGCAGGAGGTCCGTGATGAAGTCCTTTGCTACGTGCGACCACGGGCAACTGGGTATGGGTAACGGCAGTAGCAGACCGTAAAAGGTGTCTTGAACTGGGACTGAGTGAATCAGACCTATGGGATCTAGATGGATCTGCTCCACGAATCAGAAAGGAAACCTGGAGAAGGCCCTTTTACCAAGCTTAAAAATAAAAGTGTGGCGTACCCCGCAATTGAAGCCACACATATTGACATCTTTGTGGAGTTGGTCTCAGAGGAACTTAAAAAACTAGACCCTCAACCAGTAACAATCTGTGTCGAGAGGAAAGGAGAGCTCTGGTGGCTTGCGAGCAGAACAATAGTATTATAATCAAGCCATCTGACAAAGGGGGCAATATTGGTCTGCTCAAACGATCAGAATACGAAACCATGTATGAGACAATCTTAATGGACATAGAGCTCTCTCCTGCACAATCCTTTAGATAAATTCTATAAAAAAACTACGAAATATAGTCGAGCATATGACGAGAAACGTATCAGTGAGCAAGAACAGAAATTCCTTCTCCCCAAGTTTCCAACTATGGCTACCTTTTATGGACTTCCAAAAGTCCATAATGGGCATCCCCCTTTGAGGGGTTGCCCAATAGTTTCAGGGATCAACAGTTTCACTCAGAACATCAGTCTGTACATTGATCAAATTCTCAGACCATTTGTCATCAGTTTATCATCATATGTCCGAGACATGACTAACGTGCTGAAACATCTGGATGGCATCTCCCTTGAAGAGAACACCTTCTTAGCGAGCCTGGATGTTGAGGCACTTTACTCCTCCATCCCACATATCAAGGGATGTGAGGCTATCGGGTCTTTTTTGAAGACTCAAGGAACTCAGTTTGCAAAACACAACAGTCTGGTCCTGGACCTATTGAGGTTCATTTTGGAGAGAAACATCTTTCTTTTTGGGCACAAACTCTTCCACCAGCTGAGGGGAACAGCAATGGGGAGCCAGATGGCCCCCAGTTATGCTAATCTCTACTTTAGCTGGTGGGAGGATCAGAACCAAATGCCAGATTGACATCTATCTCTATATAGCTCAGATACATCGATGATGTTCTGACACTGTGGACCGCTGCCCCCGCTGAATTACAATTGTTTGTAGAGTCGTTAAATTCTAATGACCTGGGTCTGAGATTTACAGGCGAGATTCACGCTGATTCCACCACTTTCTTAGACCTACAAATCTCCAAATTAGACAGGGGCCATCTGCATATGCAGGTCCACAGAAAAGGAAGAGCGACAAACAGTTTGCTACATTGGGAATGTTGCCATCCCCTCCCCTTGAAGAGAGGGATATTAAGGGGGCAACTGTAGTCGGATGAAAGACTTCATCCACCAGTCCCAGGACTTAAGTTATCATTTCTCCCAAAGGGGATTCCCCAAGAAAATCAGAAATGCTTTTCAGGATGCATTGTCAGCCAAAAGAGAAGAACTATTGACACCTAAGGCTAGACAAAGTGACAACTATCTACGCTACGCCTGATCGGGACCTTTGATGCTAACATGGGTCCGATTAGACAACTTCTGAATAAATACTGGAGAATCCTCCGACAAGATAGGGACCTCATAGACCTCATGTCACAGTCCCACACCAGCAGTCACATTTAGAAAAGGGAGAATCCAGGATTATGTGGGGGACATAAGAAATCAAAGAGCCACATCTGTGGCAAAACATTTCTCCCTGAGACATGAGAGCAATGCGAGTCTGCTAAGTGTTCAAGTTATTGAGAATGTGAGACCACCCAGAAGAGATTGGGATAGACTCATCCAGCAAAAAGAGACCCGATGGATCTACCGGCTTGATACGGTGGATCCTTCCGCCCTGAATGAGACCCTATCCTTTGCCAGTTTCCTGTGAGGGAGTGGTACCTCTGAGAAACATGTGGTGACCAGTCTAGGCATATAGAAGTCTATTCCTTTACTATGCACATGGAGTTAGTCCTTCTCCAAGCCTCTGCTTTCAACTATCTGGTTCCCCTGTCTGAGACCATGTCGTGTCTTGCAACGTGATTCTTATTAAGCATCAGCAAAAAGTATCCAGTCATGGATGATGTCCACCCCTTTTCTTCTCCCTTTAGTTGCCAGCATGGGTTGTATTCCTGTATTTATGATGCATCGGACAGAGTGTCGTTGTGGTGGACACCTCTACATTCTTCATTATATTATTTCTTGACAGTACTCACCCTTTGTTTACATTTGATCCGAGGGGAGGTAATTCGGACTGTTTTCCCCGCCCCCTCACTGGGACGGCACTGATAGGCTGCCGTAGCCTGGTGATGCAGACCAAGGGTGACGCGGTTCTGTGACACTGGCCGATGGCTGGGATTGGGAGTTCCTAGGCCAATGTCTGCACAGGACCCATCCGTGACAGTGAAGAACAGGCGAAGACATGAGATGGAGGCCGGTCAGTCCAATGTGACATGATTGGCCGACTCTCCTGGGTGACGTCTAACGGAGGCAGAGACTTGTCTATATCAGCCTGGCGTCTCTTACGAGCGGGTGCCGCTGCCACCAATGCGAGCACACGCTACCATGCTCTATATGTTTATCCTAACACAATACAATGTTACAATCTGATCCCTGACGAATTAACATAGGAAAAGCGTCGGATTCTTCTGGAGAAATAATGTGCCGAGGAGCTGGTTCCTCTCCTATGACATCAGAGTCACAGGAAAGGGCATTAAACTTGATATTCTTCTCAGCAGGAGGGAAGTGGATCAGGAGGTTGAAACATGAAAAGAAGAGTGACCAACGGGCTAGCCTAAGGTTGAGACGTTGGGCTGTACGTTGGCCAGAAGTTATCTATATCCTATGAAGTAATTTCTCTCTGCAGAGAGAAAAGAAAAAAAGCCGCAAGTGAGAGTTCGGGCTTTAGGCACTTTCTGGGTAAGCACTGCCACTGCTCCTGCAGAAGACGAGTCAACTTCCAGGTGAAAGGGCTTTCCTGTATCAGACCGAGTGAGAACAGGGGAAGAGGCAAAAGCGGATTTCAACCTTGAGAAGGCTTCTTCAGCCATCGAAGACCAAATGTGGGGATTGGCGCCCTTCTTGGTGAGCGCCACAGTGGGAGATACAAGAATGGAGAAGTGCGGGAAAAACTGCGGGTAATGGTTCACAAAACCCAGGAACCTCTGTATTGCACGCAGACCCTTCGGACATGGCCATTGGTAGGAACCATCTGGAGGCCTCAGAGATAATATAGCTGAGGAAAGGAAGGCTCTGCTGGTGAAACTGGCATTTCTCAAGCTTAGCGTAGAGGCAATTGGCCCTGAGGCGACTAAGAACTTGCCATACAGGGGACTGGTGGGACTCTAGGTTTGGGGAGAACAGCAGAATGTCGTCAAGAAGTCGTCATTGACAAATTCTTGAAATACGGCTGACGCATTGCACAGTCTCAATGGCATTACCAAATACTCAAAATGTTCATCGCGAGTGTTAAAGATAGCCTTCCACTCCTCACCCTTGCAAATCCAGATTAAGTTGTAGGCCCCACGAAGGTCCATTTTGGAGAAGACTTGGAGCCACGCAGGCAGTCAAACAGCTCCATGAACGGCAACGGATAGCGGTTTTTAACCATGGCATTATTAAGACCGCAATAGTCAATGCATGGATGGAGTGACTCATCCTTCTTGGTCATGAAGAAGAAGCCTGCACCAGCCGGGGAAGATTTGTGTATAAACCCTCTCTGCAGATTCTCTTGGATATACTCTGACATTGCTGTAGTGTCAGGTACTGAGAGAGGATACTACCGACCCCGGGGATGAGAAGCACCCGGCAGCAGATCTACAGGGCAGTCGTAGGGGCATTGTGGTGGTAAAGTCTCTGCTTGTTTCTTGGAGAATACATCAGCAAAGTCCTGGTAACACGTTGGTAGGCCATCCAGAGGCTTGGGAGCTATGGAGGAGACTAAGACAGGTACTGGTAAAGGCACCACCATGCAGCGTGACTGGCAATCTGGTCCCCAACGAAGAAACTCCCAATCTTCCAGTTAAGGACTGGTGCGCGTACCTGCAGCCATGGTAGACCGAGCAGAAGAGACGAGTTGGAACGTGGCAGAACATAGAAAGACAGTCTCTCTTTATGAAGAGCTCCGACTTGCAGGGAGATAGGCTCAGTGCAGTACCGGACCAGATCGGAGAGGATTTGTCCGCTGACTGAGGAGATGACCAGAGGCTTCTCGAGGTGGACCACAGGGATGTGATGTTGGGAGACCAGAGCAGCACCACAAAGTTCCCTGCAGAACCAGAGTCCAAAAAAACAGCGACCTGAATCTGGCTACTGGTGGCGAAGCTGAGGAGCACGGGAATGTCCAGGCGTGGAGAAGCTTTGCTCTCACCTAGGGACACTTCTCCCAAGAACCCTAGGTGCTGGTGTTTCCCGGACATTGGGAACGACCAGGACAAGCCCTAATGAAATATTCTGAACTGGCACAATAGAAACAGAGATCCTCCTGACGTCGTCTGGAATGTTCCTGGAGGGAAAGTCAAGTTCTGTCCACCTGCATAGGTCCCCATCATACTTAGTAGGCATGGAGAGTCTCAGCCTAGGTTCAGTGGCAGGCAGAAAAACCAGGGTAGCAGGAGAGGCCGCAGAGATCTGATGCTGTGGCTGAGTGGCAATCAACTGCTGCAGCATGGAGGCGACTTGTCCAAGCTGTTCACCTTGCATGCCAATCCGCTGGGACTGCTGGACCACAACAGTGGTAAGATCAGCCAGTTTAGGTAGCGGAACCTTGGCGGGGTCCATGGCCGGATCTTGCTGTCAGGCTTCTGGGGTAGTGAACCCCCTGGACTACCACGGACAATGACACAAGCCAACACCTGGGACCGGAAGTGGATTGTACTTGCTGTGGCGTGGTACCACAGGTGAGACTTTGTCCGTGGTGGCAGCCAATGCGAGGTAAAAAGTCAGAAGGCAAGTTCGTGGTAGGGGACAGGCTGGAGGTCAAGACAGGTGGCAAAGGTTCAGGGTCAGAGATGAAGCAGAAGGTCAGGGCTGGGCAAGGAGGAGCGTAAACGGAAACAGGTCCGGGGTCACAACGGGGAATCCAATCACAGGTACATGGCACAGGGCAAATCTTTCTCAACGGCATAGAGCACAAAAACCCGGTGGGGAATGCTGGGAGAAGCCGTTATTTAACTAATACTGGGAAGTGGCCAGCCCCAATCAACAGTGCACTGGCCCTTTAAATTTAAAAGCACCGGCATATGCGCGCCCTAGGAGATGGGGAAGTGCGTGCTGGGAAGCCGGGAGCGTGGAGAGGTGAGTGAGGCTGGGGGGAGCGGGCGTACGGAGAGGGGCATGGGTGCCCCTGCGATGGGGGTTGCAGGAGCACCCATAACATAAACCAAGAACACCGACCTACTGGCGTGGGACCCCTCTGGCAGTATGCAAATGAGCCTGAGGGGCTCCATGCTCCATGGGCGTTAATGGAGCCTGCAGCCCCTAAGGCTCATTTGCATGATTTTTAAAACCCATCTTTCTTAAAAACAAGGGTATAAAAAGCTAAAAGAATAGCAGATCCTGCCAGAGGGGGCACATACCAGTATGTCAGTATGTTTGGTTTACAATTCTTGATCTGATCAAGGCCCTCCGATATGAAAGAAATGAAAAACATCAAGACGAATAGAAATATTTAGCTAGCCAATGAAGAAGACATCACTTGCCCTTGGAGGACCTGTCATCCTTCTATTAACAGCTCATTTGGCGTTAATCCTGCAAGATTACAAGCCATCAGTAATTTCCATCATCCGTCATAGATGGATCCCTGGTAATATTCCCCTCTCCCGTTCTCCTCTCAGTGAGATAACAGATAACTGGTGGACGTCTTTTTATCTTCTCTCTTATAACCTCATGAAATGAGAGAAGAATCAGCCGGCGGAGCACTACGGGTCTCCCCGGGATTCCCAGGATTGTAGCCGCAGGCAGAGGATATATACCAACAAATTCTGCTGTAAAACATCATGTTTTAGTCAATTTGTTTTAGTACAAGACATTGTGGGGAAATGGTGTTAAGGCTTCTGAGAGAAAACAGTAAACAATTGTAGGAGACGTACAGTATATTCTATTTTCTTTACTCTTTTTACTGAAAATCAATTTTATCACTACTGTCAATCAGCCGAGCAACATAGAAACATCGATTTATACAGAATACTTCCCACCAAATAGTTCAAGCCCCACCCCCAGGTTACCCATAACCCCGCCCACTATTAACAGGCTTTGTTCATGGACCGGATGGTCCTATTTTTTGATCTGGTTTCACAAACCTTGTTTATTTGCCACACCCACATACAACCTGTCCCCGTCCACTGTGGGTGGAGTTTCTAATTCCTCAACCACAGACCACTATGTCCTGTCCACTTTGAGTGAGGTTTCACCAGCCGCACTACTGGACCACCAGTTTTTCGCTGATGTGTCACAAACTTTGCCCATTTACCACCTGGTCCTTCCCACTCTGGATGGAGTTTTATCAGCCATGCCTGTGGACAACTTGGACCTGCCCATTCTGGGAAGGGTTTTGCTAGCCTCACCCCAATGAACACCTGGTCCTTTCCACTTTTAGAGAAGGTTTTAAGAGCCTCACCCAAGTAACACCGGATCCTTCTCACTTTCAGTGGATTTTTATACGCCATGCCCAATGACCACTTGGACCTGCCCATCGTTTCAAAGACCTCACCCAATCACTACTGTGGGGATTTCACAAGTTTTTCCCAAGTGCCACATGGTTCTTCTCACACAGTGAGGAGTTAAATTATCCATGCCCACTATCCACTTGGATCTGCCCACCACTGGTGTAGTTTCATACACCTCACCTACAGAACCTTCCCACTTTTGTAGCATCTGGTCTGGTCCACTTCAAGTGCAATTCGCAAATCTTGACCATGGACCATCTGGTGTTGCCCACTTTGTTGGAGGTTTCCCAAGTCCTGTTTTTACCACAGTAACAATAATTAAATTGTAACGTATTATCCATGTCATGCGTCAGAAAGGAACTTAACCCCTTATCGCTGACGCTTGCTTTCAGTATAATGACTGGACTCTATTTCTAGAATCTGACATGTGTCAAGATAACTGGTTATGACTTCGGAACCCTTTAATGTATCCAGGTGATTTGAGACTGTTTCCTCGTGACGCTTTGTACTTTGTGTTAGTTGAAAAGGTTTTGCGAAAATGGAAATTTGGCAAAAATTCTTTGTTTTAAAAGTCTGAAACCCCCAGACCACCGAAACCACTTGATAACTAACATTTCCAGAGTATCTGCTTTACGAGGACATGGTTTATGAGCACGAGCGCCAATGTATGATAAATATTCCCCTATGTCCTCAGCCTGTGGAAGGTTCCGGGGAGCTAGCCAATAAACTGCATGCATTACCTCAGGTAAAGATATAAAATATATATTTAAAATACATCAAAGACGTTTAACCATTTAGGAACAAGACAGAATGAATGCATTTAATAACAATCCCTCTGGATAGTATGCGGAAGCCTTGGATTACCACATAGATAAGGGGATGACGATTTTTAAAAGAGTGACCAAGCCTTATAGATGTTATGTGCTTAAAGGTGGCATAGGAGAGTTGGCCAGGCCCCTTAGGCAAACAGGCAGCTATCAAGGCACAGCATTGAGTAAAGGCCCGTCATGGGGAAATGTTAATTTAGAGTCATCTCCGAGGTGGTGTAGAAGTCCCTTATCTGATGTCCAGGGTAATAATAATAATAATAATAATAATAATCTTCCATTATTTTTAAGATATTTGTTTATCACTAATTCTGATACCCGATTCTTTCAGTGTACGATTCTCTGGGGAAGCAAGGAAGTGGGATAATCAGTGGGAACGTGGACCGCCTCGGATCTTATAGTGAATGCCTCTCGGTTCAAGCTCCTGAGAAGAAGTTTGAGGGAGAATACTGCAAGATGCATGTGGAACAGGTCTGACATGTACAAGAATTGTATCACTTCAATGTATTTAAAGGGATGGTCCAGGTTATACATTATTAGTACATCTTTAGAAAATTTCCATCAAGTCACAGACACGTCATGACAATGGAAACCATGTTATGCTTCATGTACAGAACCTCTACCACCACTGCTACTAGGACTCTCAGTCCCTTCTGGTTCCCCATCCTCACCTGTGTCCATTTACTATTAATCACTTCTTAAAGGGGTTGTGCCACAATGGTTATTATCTGTGTCATGTGTTTTTTCACTCTCCTTGGGGAAGTTGAAGAAAACCGTCCACCATATTCCTACTATAATAAAGCTCTAATCGGATAAGGGACCTGGACCTCCCCAATTACTAGTGGGATGCAGTAACAAGATGAGCGGGGGTCCCATGGGTCAGACCCCACCTTTTCTTATAATAGATTGATTGTCTATGTGAAGGATTCAGATACATGTAGAAATAACACACGTCTCTGCCCACAGCTTCTAGAGGATCTAACTCCACCTTTCCTCTCTGTAATTATTTTATAGGAAGGGGTCAAATTTGTGATTGGGATTTGTGTCCCAGATTCCTGCAGCAGCGGAGACATTACAGTAATGGCTTCTATGGGTAAGATAAAGCATAAGGAGCTCTCACCTCTCCCGACAATTCCCATAGCTCTGCCTTGTCCTGTGCCTCAGTTATTCCTCCTGGAAACTCATCATCAATTGTCACCATTACACTTCCTGTAAGGTCAGTGATGATTGGACAGTGCGCAGAGACACGCCCCCTACGGGTTACATCCAGGTGTCAATTTGTTAATTTAGAAGATCTCTTCTAGTGCTTCCTCCTCTATATGTTAAGCAATTCTCTTCCTTCTCTCTCCTAAACTGAAAATTTTGCACAGATGTCTATGGAAAGGGGAGGGGGCATTAGCTGAATGACAAAGGGGAGACAAAGACACAGGAAGAATGATTGCTGGGGCTAATAGTAAGCTTCTATCTCACCCCAAGTGCTTAATTCCTAAGTACAGGACAATATTTTTTGATTATGTTCTTTATGAACCAGCTGATATTTCTAAGTGTGAGAAGTTATGGAGCAGATTCTCCTTTAATCTCTGGGGCTCATTTACTTACCCGTCCGACGGAGTTCACCGAAAGTTCACTGTCCGACGATAATGCCCTGTGCCGCGATTCACTAAGATTGCGCTCCTGATATTGTGCATGTGTCGCTTCCCCGGTCAGGTCTGAGCACTCAGTCCGAATTAGTCGGATTTACCAATGCCCCCCCCCCCCATAGAAGCCAGCGCAGCTGCACCAAAATCTGATCGCGTGCAACACAAAACCAAAGCAGACCCCTGTTAAATAGCTGTCAAAGTCGAGCAATCCCCGTAAAAGATGAACAGTCCTACGAAAGTGCGATCCGCGACCGCTAGTAAATGAGCCCCTCTGTGTGCAGTGTATGGGAGACATCATAGCAGCCGGGCTCCAGCCAACGGCAGTGAGACATCTGAGGATCACAGATAGAGGCTGCAGAGGGGAAAACTGCTGAACACTACAGAATACAAGTCATGTGATACCCAGAAATAGTGTCCCCTCTGCAATTACACACAGGGGTCCGGGGTTTATGTAGAAGCCTGAAGAAAGGTATAGAACACATGTGGATGTCCTTAAAGGTGAAGTTCTGATTGTGATTTTTGACTCTCCCGCTACTTATATCATCAGATCTTCTCCGATACAAGGGGGAATCATTTCTGGAACCTCTGCCAAGTTTCATTAGTCTGAATGAGACCACTCCGGTTGTGGAGGAGACCGTCTGCTCCCGCGGCCTGTTTCCTATGGATACATTCGCCATCATCTGCCTGTAAGTAGGAGCCTCCTGTCCAATATTGTTCAGTCTCGCTGCTCATAACTCTGCCCTAATACCCTTGGCGTCTTGGCAGGTGCCTCAGCGGCTTGTTCATCATGTTCCCCGTAATTGGGTCCATCTACACGGCCGTGCTCAACTTTCTAGCCTCATCATCATTTGAGGATTGCAAGACCATCATTCTACATCGGAAAGCCAGGACTCCGGAAAGCCAGAAGCCTGCGGAAAAATCCAATCTCCCATTGGACGAGGAATATGGCAGCGAGAAGAAATACAGTAATATCCATAGATTACTATACATGCCGCTCGCTATATATCACCTGGAATTACTCAGTTTATTCCGCAGATTGAGTCGTATTAACGGAACGTTTACTTTCTGACATCTAAAGTGGTAGACTATTGAATACAGCTCCGGGGGAAGGCAGATAGAGAGGAGAAGATAGACGCGGCCACTTGTATAAGGGAGAAGGCATTTTCTAATAGGCAGTAATTGCACTTCATGCCGCTGTATTACAGAGATTCTCCTCTTTAAAGGGATTTTCCAGGGTTGCATAACTGCGAATGACCTATCCATACACCTGCAGTTCTACTGTTCAGCTGATATAGTACAGACAGGGTAATATGCTTAATGATCGGACCAGCACACCGATTGGAAGGGGTGCGACAGATCAACTACCATGACCTATGAACTCCAATGACCTAACCTATGAATAGGAAATTAGTAGTAATGCAGCCCGAAAAATGCCTTTAAATTATTACTAATATTTACTGCATTGTCTGTTGCATATACAGTATATGCCCCCTATCCTTAAAGGGGCTTTCCAGGTTATTGATATTGATGACCTATTCTATAGGGAAACCCCCTTAAGAGTACAGGTTATACTTGAAACGGGGAGCGAATCTATAAGGGTTCAACATTTGCAGTCAGCTGATTTCAGCTTTCAACCAAAAATAGCCAGGCTATGCACTGCAGACTGCTACCCATCCAATATTGATGGCCTTTCCAATGGAAAGGTGAAAGATCATCAATCTATCTAAAATTAAAATGGCAAAACTCCAAAATTCAATAAAAACATGTGATATCATCTCAGCTCCTGAGGTCTGGCTATAGGCAGTAAGGTCCCACAGCGGCCCAATGTGCAGCCCTGCAGCACTTCCTCGCCCAAATGGCGCTGCGCCGGGAATTGCATCTAAAATGTATCTATCCCTCTATATCAGTTGTTCAATCTATATATCTATCTCTATATATCTGTTCCCCACACATAAATCTTTAAGGGCTAATGGACGCATTGAAATGAAAATGTTATCTTTATGCAAACAAGTTTCTTACTGCATCGGGGGTGGGCGGCTGCTGCAATTGTTTTCTTCTTTATTCAGATTATTTAGATGGGAGATTTAATCTTTGTGTAAAAGCAAACTAGTAAAACATGTGCATCAGCAGGCATAGCCCCGCCCCCAGTGCACAGAGAAGATCATTTGCATAAGTATAAGAGAATCTGTATAGCTAGGTCTGTAAAGCTTAGAAAGTGCCACACACAATGCTGGGTTCACTTGTTGGGTCATTCGGTAGCTGGAGGACTGTTTAATGTCCACAGATTTTAGTAATTTTATGTGCTGGAAAGGGTAAATACGGTACAAGCCTTTGTAAATAGTCGCAGCCTGTCCAAAAGAGTAGAATAAATCTTAAAAAGTAGAAGAGTCCTTAGAGGAGTGACATAAAATCTCCTCCACTTTGAATACAGGGACACATGAGATGCCCGACGCTGATCAGAATTAATATCAGGCGGATTCATCGGGGGAAGTACCCAAGAATTCAATACTTCATCAAATCAATTAAGAGCCAGTCATAAATTAAGTAGGGGAGCTGTTATTACAGAGGGCAGGGAGCACGGGCTCGGGGGGCACAGATTGGCAAAATTAGCTTCTGTAATACAAAGAAGTTCATCCGGAGAGGACGGGCCCCTGGGATATACAGGATGTCAGGGATGGACCCACTGAACCACCATGGGAGATGACGTAGGCCGACACCTGGGACCGGAGTCTAAGGGGTGCACAATTTTCCTCCAGAGCCCGCCACAAAGCAGGTTGGACTTGCTGCAGCGTGGTACCAGCGGGTCATTCCACAAGCGCGACTTTGCCCGCGGTGTTGGCCAAGGTGAAGTACAGAATTGTAAGGCTGAAACAGAGCCGTGGATGGGCTGGAGGTTAGGACAGACGGCACAGGATTGGAGTCAGGTACAAGGCAGAAGGTCATGGAGCGGAGTCAGGAACATAATCGGGGTCACAGCAGGAAATTACTATAAACACACAGGAAGAACAAGCTTTCTCTAGGGCACGAGCCACAAAAATCCGGCAGGGGGCACAGGCAGTCCATTTATTAGTGCAGGCAAGCCACCAGCCAACATTATCGGTGTGCTGGCCCTTTAATTTCCACTAAGACGGCGTACATGCACTAGGAGGTGGGGATGTGCGTGCTGGTCCACAGGAGATGCTGTTGGACCCGGGAGAGGGGAGTGTAGCTGCGGCCGGGCACAAGGAGATACATGGATGTGCCTGCAACCCGAGACATGGGTGTCAGGGTTACCCGAGACATGGGTGTCAGGGTTACCCGAGACATGGGTGTCAGGGTTACCCGAGACATGGGTGTCAGGGTTACCCGAGACATGGGTGTCAGGGTTACCCGTGACAGTACCCCTTGGCCTGAAGGATCCTCTGAAGAAGATCATGGTTCAGGATGTTGTCCTTGGGCTCCCAAGATCTCTCCTCTTGCCCAAACCCCTTCTAGTCAACAGGAAAGAACCACTTCCCTCTAACGATTTCATATCTAGGACTTCTTTTACCTCATAAATGTCAGTGAAATCCGCGTCAGGAGCAGGAGGTTGTAGCTGCCGGGAGAAGCAATTCAGAATGACAGGTTTCAGAAGGGGAAGAGCATGGTGGGAGGAATATGGAGCTTATATGCCACGGGGTTAATGCGCCTTAGCACCTCAAATGGAGCCAAGAAACACGGACCAGGTTTGTAGCTGGAATCTTCAGCCGGACATACCTGGAGTATAGCCACACTTTATCCCCCGGAGAGAAGATAGGAGGGGACCTGCTTTTTTGTCAGCCTGGGTTTTGGTTCGAGCAGACGCCTGTTGTATGGAAAGACAAGTCTGTTCCCAGATAGACTTAAGATCTTAAACTAACTCTTCCACGACAGGAACATCAGAAGGCACAGAAAGAGGAAGAGGAGGGCGTGGGTGTTGTCCAAAGACAATGAAGAACGGAGCGGAGCCAGTATATTCAGAGTCCTAAGAGTTGTAGGAAAATTCTAGCCATGTCAACAAAGTCGACCAGTCATCCTGTCAGGTAGAGACAACATGACAGAGATAGCAGCCCAGAGTCTGATTAACTCTGTCTACTGGTCCATTAGACTGCGGATGGTAGGCAGAGGAGAAGTCTAACCGTACTTGAAGTTGGCTACACATGGAATGCCAGAACAGGGAAACAAACAGTATAGAACACCAGGATATTGTCACGACACAGGAATATAGCAAGTCTCAGAAAATGTCCTTGACAAACTCCTGGAATGCGTTACAAAGTCCAAATGGCATAACAAGATACTCGTAGTGCCAATCACGAGTATTGAAGGTGGTCTTTAATATGTCCAGAGAGGCTTTTTTAAAGGTAGCGACCAAGGCTGTCTCATTCCAAGCTAGCTCAGAAGCTAACGTGCGAAACTGGAATGCGTAATCACCAATAGACAAGATCCCTTGGCACAAGTTCAGCAGGACGGTTTCAGCAGAAGATGCCGGAGCTGGTTACTCGAAGATGGATCGAAATTCATTGAGGAAAGCGGTGATATTAGCCATGA
This sequence comes from Engystomops pustulosus, assembly GCF_040894005.1. Taxonomy (NCBI): domain Eukaryota; kingdom Metazoa; phylum Chordata; class Amphibia; order Anura; family Leptodactylidae; genus Engystomops; species Engystomops pustulosus. The sequence continues at coordinate 13,056,490 of NC_092411.1, read as the reverse complement.
CTGGGTCATTCCTGTCCCAAAGAGGGGTGGCCCATGCCAGGGCTTTCCCAGAGGGAAAGATGATCAGTGTGCAAGGAACACTGGGTGATGAATCCCCTGCATAACTTGGCATCTCTGTCATACTTGGAGGGTATGGATAGTCGCAATCTGGGTTCAGCAGTAAATAACGTAGCCACTGCTGCTGCTGGGTAGCCAACAATTTCCACTTCAGGTGGCAGAACCTTGGCGGGATGCATGGCCGGATTTTACTGTCCGGAGTTAGGGGTAGTGGAGCCACTGAACTACCGTGGGCGATGACGTAAGTCAACACCTGGGAGCAGAGTCTAAACGGTACCCAATTTTCACCAGAGCCCACCACAAAGCGGGTTGGACTTGCTACAGCGGGAAACCACCAGGTCGCTCCAGGGATGCGACTTTGCCAGCGGTGATGGTCAAGGCGGGGTACAGAATCGTTAGGCTGAAACAGAGTCGTGGATGTTAGGGGAGGTTGGGACAGGCGGCACAGGATCGGAGTCAGGTACAAGGCAGAAGGTCAGGGCTGGCAGCAGACTAGTGACGTCAGGAACAGATTTGGGGTCACTACGGGAAATTATTATAAACACACATGACATAGGGAACAATCTCTCCCTAGGGCACGAGGCACAAAGATTCAGCAGGGGAAGAAGCAGTCCATTTATTAGAGGAGGCGGCCAGCAGCACCAATTAGCTGTGCACTGGCCCTTTAAATCTCACCGAGCCACAATAGGAGGTGGGGACGTGCATGCCAGACCACAGGAGGTGAGTGTACCAGCAGCCAGGCTGCTGGGGCACAAGAAAGTACACGGGTGCGCCTGTGACCCAAGACATGGGTCGCAGGAGCACCTGTGACACAGGTCATAGGGCCACACACTAGTTACTGGAGTCTTGAGAGCACGGTGCTCCCCTCTGGTATTCTTTTTCTTCCAGCCTATTGAAGGGAACTAGTCAGCAGGATTTTAGTCATTACCAATGGTCGCTGGAATCCCCTCAAGTTACCTCCCTGGTGGTTCCTTCTTTTATGGAATCAGTCTCTGCCAAATGCTCTATGTAGTCTCTAAATACTTGTACAGTAGCAGATTGCAGATCCCTCCTCTAACAGGAATATTTCTTGTCTCCAGCTTGCACTGAGAAAGTCCTGAAAAGTTTTGCCATACAAGAGAACTTTCCGGCTGTGATGGCGGGGACCTCCAAGAATCAGGAGTACCCCACTCTGAATGGGATCCGAATCCTCAGTCTGTTGTGGGTCATATCAGAACATACCAGTATTCTGAGCGGTGCCCTCAACATAGGTGAGTATAATAACCTGTGGACAGAAGTGGATTATAATATAGGCGGTTGGGGCGGCAGCCGAGGGCACAAGCTTTCTAGGGGGCCCATGGACACTCAAACCACCCACCAAATTATATATTGAGGAGGGCCTTCACCCATAAAATCCTCAAACATCTGTTCCTGCTCTCAATACACATGTACACAAGAGCCATTTCAGGACCTTTAAAGGTTCTCCAAAGATCATGAAACTGCAGATTGAAAGCAGCAGAAGGGACACATCCTCCATTCCCCAAGAAGCTGATTCTAGTACCAGATGTAGGAAGTGATTCCAGAGTTGTAGGGGCTATAATATTCATACAGCCCAGGGTTCATGGTGGTCGTAATCCGCCCCTTGCATGTGGAATATACTGGAATATTAGAGGGTTTGCTACAACATACATCTATGTTAGGGTACATTCACACAGCGGTATACCCGCCGTGCGGGCATACCGCCGTGTGCTGGAGTGGAGGAGGGAGGTGACCCCTCCTCCCTCCATAGAGAATAGCGGCGCACGGCCGCACACACGCCGAAAGATAGAGCATGCTCTATCTTTTTGCGGTGTGCGGGCCGGATCGGTGCCACACATGTGTGGCACCGTATCTGCGCCGCACCGCTATTGCCGTCTATGGGGACGTACATGCGGCCGCAAATTTGCGGCCGTATGTACATCCCCGCAGACGGCCATTTGAATGTGCCCTTACATCTATGGCACAAGTCTCTCCAATGTTTCATATTTTGCTACAATGTATCCGAGCAGATAGAACATATCGGTTTAGAATCTGTGAAGTAAGAAAATTGTAAGAAAAAGCTGGATGCAGATGTAGCAAACTCTCAGCTGTAAAAGGTATGGATCAATAATTCAATATTCAATATATCTCTGGTGTCTCACTACAGATAACTCCTTGGAATGGATATCCAATGTATTAGAGAAGCCACAGTACATCTACGTGGTCAGTGGCCCTGGCTTCTTGGGAGTGGACGCCTTCTTCTTTCTAGGGTAAAAAAGTTGATGCTGAAGCAATTATCTTCTCTGCTGTGTATGCAAATAAGGAAAGGGGGATTCCCTGCCTTATGCCCCTCCCAATGCATGTAGGCCACACCCCCAAGCTACAGGCCCCAGACCTCCATATAAAAACTCCTCACCGACGCCAGAAATCTACAGACCCAACCTGTACACAGACCAGAATTCTCAGTTTGCAGACCACAGGCCAAACCTCTTTAGGACAATCCCCAGACCAAATTACCTCTGTGTAAAGCCCCCGGTTAAGACTCTAATAATAATATATTAGAAAATTCTAATATATAGACCCCAGACCCCTCTGCGTAAAGGCACTTGTCTAATTTCTTCTGGATACAGACGAATAAGCATAGTTTGCCGGAATCTATGATCTGCAAACTACATTTGTTCTAGGGAAAGGTTCATCGCCAAAACCCCCAGTTAAATGCGGTGCAAAACGGAAAAAGTCAACCTATGCATGTACATCAGTATTGCAGAGTATTATCATGAACAAGCAATCAGATGATCGCTTGTAAAAGTCCCATGGTGCTACTAATAAAAACGTAAAAAAAAAAATGTTATTCAATAAAAAATGTATTAATAAAAATGGCCATGAACCCCAAAACACATAAAGAGACAAATAATGCACAAAAAAGTCACAATGGAAAACCACAAAAAGAATTGTCAAACAGCCAAATTGGATATAATTCCAAACCAAACATAAAAAAGGGGGTGGACAAAAGTATTGGCACTGTTAGTAAAATCAAGTGATGCTTCTCTAATTTGTGTAATTAACAGCCCCTGTAACTTACCTGTGGCACCTAACAGGTGGGGACAATTACCAAATCACACTTACAGCCAGTTGAAATGGATTAAAGTTGACTCCACCTCTGCCCTGTGTCCTTGTGTGTGCCACATTGAGCCTGGAGAAAAGAAAGACCAAAGAACTGTCTGAGGACTTGAGACTCAGAATTGTGAGGAAGCCTGAGCAATCTCAAGGCTACAAGTCCATCTCCAAAGACCTGAATGTTCCTGTGTCTTCCGTGCGCAGTGTCATAAGATGCCATCTATGACGTTATCTTAAAGACACAGGGACACATTTACTTACCCATCCCGTCACGATCCCCGAGGTGCGTTGTCCGGCGAGGATTTGGAGCTGCCGCAATTCACTAAGATTGTGCATCCAAATTCCTTTATGTGTCGCTCCCCCGCTCAGGTCTGCCGCAGTTCACCTTCTTCTTCCCGGTGCATGGAAGTGCTTGGGCTTGCGACACAATTTTGAATGTTAAATCCTGCACTTAGTCCGAATCAGTCGGGTTGTCCGGCCCGATTTGTGTCGCATGAAATCCGATCACGTGCGCCAAAAACCCCAGTTAAATGCGGTGCAAAACGGAAAAAGTCGGGAAACCCGACAGTGCCCCACAGTGTCTGCTTATGCATGTACATCAGTATTGCAGTCAATCAGATGATCGCTTGTTCAAGTCCCATGGGGGAACTAATAAAAACGTAAAAAAGTTATTCAATAAAAAATTAATTAATAAATTAATAAAAATGACCATGAGCCCCAAAACACATAAAGAGACATATAGGGGCGCATTTACTTACCCGGTCCTGTCGCGATCCAGCGGTTGGTTCTCCGTCGAGGATTTAGGTCTTCTGGCGATTCACTAAGGTCGTGCGCCCGATGTCCACCAGGTGTCACTGCTGCACTGAAGTCCGGCGGAGTTTGCCGGAGTTCACCGGCAAAAAAATCTGTGGTTTTTCCGAATCCGAAGGGCACGCCCCCGATTTATGTTGCATGCATGCCGGCGCCGGTGCGCCACAATCCGTTTGCATAGGTGAAAAAAAAAGATTTTTACCTATTTATCACTCTATTAAAGAGTGATAAGAAAAACATATGTATGCCAGAATGATGTTGTTCAAAAAAATGTCCCGCAAAAAACAAGACATCAACCAGCTCCATAGCCGAAAAAGTAAAAATGTTATGCCACTTGGAAGACAGCGATGCAAAAATGATACATTTTTCCTCACATTAGGGTTTAATTTGGCAAATTTAGTAAAACCTAGAAAATATATTCATGTCTGGTATCCCCGTAATGACCCATAGAATAGAAATAACAGGATTATTAGGCTAAACGGTGAACACTAAAAAAAAAGTTTAAAATCCAGTACAGAATTGATGCCCCCCCTCCTCAAAAAAAAGTTCCTAAATTTTCAACAATAGGAGATACCAACCCCAAAATGGTAACACTGGAAAAAGCATCTTGTCCTGCAAAACAAACGCATCACATGACCCCAATAACGGAAAAGCAAAGAATTTATAGCCTACAACAGGGGTCAATGAGAAAACTAAAATGCTGGCAGCTGCAGGGCGCTCCTTCCCTCCTCCGCCTCGCTGTGCCCCATGTAGGGGGGTCTCTGTACTCGGGAGAAAATGCATAACAAATTTTTAGATATGTTTTATCTTCAGGAAATATGCACATTTTAGGGCTAAATGAACATATAACAGAAAAAATATGTCCATTCTAAATTTCCCCTCCATTTGATTACTATGAAGATCCCAAAGGGTTAACAATCTTCCTAAAAGCTGTTTCTGATAGATTCAGGGGTGCAGATTACAAAATGTTATTTTTTTATGTAGAGGATGCCCCCTGTCTATGGTGGGGTCTTTTTATGCTAAATATTTAAAATTTCATTCAAAACAGTAATTATCCTCAAAATAGTAAATTCTGAAAATACAGAAAACCGATATTTGATTTGAAAGCCGCGCGACATCAAAATAAATTATCGAGACATTTCAAAAATTAGGAATATGTAAAGTAGACATATTATAGTATCATAGTATATAAGGCCGGAAAAAGACGCAAGTCCATCCAGTCCAACCTTTAAGAATTAAATAAATGTTTTATCCCCATAACCCGTGATATTTTTTCTCTCCAGAAAGGCATCCAGGCCTCTCCTGAACATGTACATAGAGTCCGCCATAACAACCTCCTGAACATGTACATAGAGTCCTCCATAACAACCTCCTGTACATGTACATAGAGTCCTCCATAACAACCTCCTGTACATGTACATAGAGTCCTCCATAACAACCTCCTGCGGCAGAGAGTTCCACAGTCTCACTGCTCTTACAGTAAAGAACCTTTATCTATGTCTAGAATCACCTCTCCTCTAGGCGTAGAGGATGCCCCCTGTCTATGGTGATGGTAGAATCGCCTCTCCTCTAGGTGTAGAGGATGCCCCCTGTCTATGGTGATGGTAGAACCACCTCTCCTCTAGGTGTAGAGGATGCCCCCTGTCTATGGTGATGGTAGAATCACCTCTCCTCTAGGTGTAGAGGATGCCCCTGTCTATGGTGATGGTAGTTCCTCCTCTCCTCTAGGTGTAGAGGATGCCCCTGTCTATGGTGATGGTAGAACCTCCTCTCCTCTAGGTGTAGAGGATGTCCCCTGTCTATGGTGATGGTAGATCCTCCTCTCCTCTAGGTGTAGAGGATGCCCCCTGTCTATGGTGATGGTAGATCCTCCTCTCCTCTAGGTGTACAGGATGCCCCGTGTCTATGGTGATGGTAGATCCTCCTCTCCTCTAGGTGTAGAGGATGCCCCTGTCTATGGTGATGGTAGAACCTCCTCTCCTCTAGGAGTAGAGGATGTCCCCTGTCTATGGTGATGGTAAAACCACCTCTCCTCTAGGTGTAGATGATGCCCCCTGTCTATGGTGATGGTAGAACCACCTCTCCTCTAGGTGTGGAGGATGCCCTCTGTCTATGGTGATGGTAGAACCACCTCTCCTCTAGGTGTAGAGGATGCCCTCTGTCTATGGTGATGGTAGAACCTCCTCTCCTCTAGGTGTAGAGGATGTCCTGTGTCTATGGTGATGGTAGAACCTCCTCTCCTCTAGGTGTAGAGGATGTCCCCTGTCTATGGTGATGGTAGAACCTCCTCTCCTCTAGGTGTAGAGGATGCCTCCTGTCTATGGTAATAGTAGAACCTCCTCTCCTCTAGGTGTAGAGGATGCCCCCTGTCTATGGTGATGGTAGAACCGCCTCTCCTCTAGGTGTAGATGATGCCGAGTGTCTATGGTGATGGTAGATCCTCCTCTCCTCTAGGTGTAGAGGATGCCCCCTGTCTATGGTGATGGTAGAACCGCCTCTCCTCTAGGTGTAGATGATGCCGAGTGTCTATGGTGATGGTAGAACCTCCTCTCCTCTAGGTGTAGAGGATGCCCCTTGTCTATGGTGATAGTAGATCTTCCTCTCCTCTAGGTGTAGAGGATGCCCCCTGTCTATGGTGATGGAAGAACCTCCTCTCCTCTAGGCGTAGAGGATGCCCCCTGTCTATGGTGATGGTAGAACCTCCTCTCCTCTAGGTGTAGAGTATGCCCCCTGTCTATGGTGATGGTAGATCCTCCTCTAGGTGTAGAGGATGTCCCCTGTCTATGGTGATGGTAGAACATCCTCTCCTCTAGGTGTAGAGGATGCCCCCTGTCTATGGTGATGGTAGAACCTCCTCTCCTCTAGGTGTAGAGGATGCCCCCTGTCTATGGTGATGGTAGAACCTCCTCTCCTCTAGGTGTAGAGGATGTCCCCTGTCTATGGTGATGGTAAAACCACCTCTCCTCTAGGTGTAGATGATGCCCCCTGTCTATGGTGATGGTAGATCCTCCTCTCCTCTAGGTGTACAGGATGCCCCCTGTCTATGGTGATGGTAGATCCTCCTCTCCTCTAGGTGTAGAGGATGCCCCTGTCTATGGTGATGGTAGAACCTCCTCTCCTCTAGGTGTAGAGGATGTCCCCTGTCTATGGTGATGGTAAAACCACCTCTCCTCTAGGTGTAGATGATGCCCCCTGTCTATGGTGATGGTAGAACCACCTCTCCTCTAGGTGTAGAGGATGCCCCCTGTCTATGGTGATGGTAGAACCACCTCTCCTCTAGGTGTAGAGGATGCCCTCTGTCTGTGGTGATGGTAGAACCTCCTCTCCTCTAGGTGTATAGGATGTCCTGTGTCTATGGTGATGGTAGAACCTCCTCTCCTCTAGGTGTAGAGGATGTCCCCTGTCTATGGTGATGGTAAAACCACCTCTCCTCTAGGTGTAGATGATGCCCCCTGTCTATGGTGATGGTAGAACCACCTCTCCTCTAGGTGTAGAGGATGCTCTCTGTCTATGGTGATGGTAGAACCTCCTCTCCTCTAGGTGTAGAGGATGCCCTCTGTCTATGGTGATGGTAGAACCTCCTCTCCTCTAGGTGTATAGGATGTCCTGTGTCTATGGTGATGGTAGAACCTCCTCTCCTCTAGGTGTAGAGGATGTCCCCTGTCTATGGTGATGGTAGAACCTCCTCTCCTCTAGGTGTAGAGGATGCCTCCTGTCTATGGTAATAGTAGAACCTCCTCTCCTCTAGGTGTAGAGGATGCCCCCTGTCTATGGTGATGGTAGAACCGCCTCTCCTCTAGGTGTAGATGATGCCCCCTGTCTATGGTGATGGAAGAACCTCCTCTCCTCTAGGCGTAGAGGATGCCCCCTGTCTATGGTGATGGTAGAACCTCCTCTCCTCTAGGTGTAGAGGATGTCCCCTGTCTATGGTGATGGTAAAACCACCTCTCCTCTAGGTGTAGATGATGCCCCCTGTCTATGGTAATGGTAGATCCTCCTCTCCTCTAGGTGTACAGGATGCCCCCTGTCTATGGTGATGGTAGATCCTCCTCTCCTCTAGGTGTAGAGGATGCCCCTGTCTATGGTGATGGTAGAACCTCCTCTCCTCTAGGTGTAGAGGATGTCCCCTGTCTATGGTGATGGTAGAACCTCCTCTCCTCTAGGTGTAGAGTATGCCCCCTGTCTATGGTGATGGTAGATCCTCCTCTAGGTGTAGAGGATGTCCCCTGTCTATGGTGATGGTAGAACCTCCTCTCCTCTAGGTGTAGAGGATGCCCCCTGTCTATGGTGATGGTAGAACCTCCTCTCCTCTAGGTGTAGAGCAGGGGTAGGGAACCTATGGCTCGGGAGCCAGATATGGCTCTTTTGTTGGCTGCATCTGGCTCTCAGACAGATCTTTAATTAATAGTGATGGCTCCTGTGTGTCTCTTAGACTGATCACTGGACACAGGCAGCGATGTCACCGCTGCCTACGTCCTTTATATGACCCAGGTGCTATCACCGCCATTGTCTAAGCCTGGGTCAAAGAGAAGAGCGTGAGAGCGTTGAGGAGCTGGTTGCAGGGAGCGCTGGTAAGTGATGGGGCTACCTATATACTGGTAGGCATGTTCTGTGACTTCCTATCTTCTGGCAAGCATGTGCGGTGGCTACCAATTAACTTGGGGGCATGTGCCGTGCCTACCTATTTACTTGGGGGACATGTGCTGTGGCTATGAGCTGGGACTACCTATCTATTGGGAGGCATGTGGTGGGTGTAAGGATTTGGAGTAGTGAACCCACTGGATCACCACGGATGATGATGTAAGCAGACACCTTGGACCGGAATGCAAGTGGTACCCAGTCTTCACCTGAGCCTGCTGCAAAGCAGTATGGTCTTGCTGCAGCGTGGTACCACCAGGTTGTTCCACAGGTTCGACAGTGGCAGCCAAGGTTGAAGTACAGGATCACTAGGCAGTTTCGTGGTCAGGAACAGGCAGACGTTCAAGGCAGGCGGCAATGATGTGTGGTCCGGGACTGAGCGAGAGGTCAGGGCTGGCAGCTCAGGAACAGAATCAGGAACAGGTCCGGGGTCACAACAGGAGGTCAACACTTGGGAAGGAAACACTGTGGAAAGCTTCCTCATAGGCATGAAGCACTAAGATCTGTCGAGGAATGCTGGGAGCCACTGGTCTTTATAGGAACGCGGGAAGTGGGCAGCGCCAATTAGCGGCATACTGGCCCTTTAAATCTGTGAGTACCGGGGCACGCGCGCTGGCCAGCCTGGGATGGGAGCCGGAAAGTGTTGAATTGAGTGAGCTCGGAAAGGGCCGCTTGCATGGAGATGTGCCAGCAATCCGAGACGTAGATCACAAGGGCACCCGTGACACGGGGACTACCTATCTACTGGGGGGGGGGCATATGCATGTGGTACGGCTCTTATAGAATAACATTTTAAAATATATGGCGTTCATGGCTCTCTTAGCCAAAAAGGTTCCTGACCCCTGGTGTAGAGGATGCCCCCTGTCTATGGTGATGGTAGAACCTCCTCTCCTCTAGGTGTAGAGGATGTCCCCTGTCTATGGTGATGGTAGAACCGCCTCTCCTCTAGGTGTAGAGGATGTCCTCTGTCTATGGTGATGGTAGAACCCCCTCTCCTCTAGGTGTAGAGGATGCCCCCTGTCTATGGTGATGGTAGAACCTCCTCTCCTCTAGGTGTAGAGGATGCCCTCTGTCTATGGTGATGGTAGAACCGCCTCTCCTCTAGGTGTAGAGGATGCCTCCTGTCTATGGTAATAGTAGAACCTCCTCTCCTCTAGGTGTAGAGGATGCCCCCTGTCTATGGTGATGGTAGAACCTCCTCTCCTCTAGGTGTAGAGGATGTCCCCTGTCTATGGTGATGGTAGATCCTCCTCTCCTATAGGTGTAGAGGATGTCCCCTGTCTATGGTGATGGTAGATCCTCCTCTCCTCTAGGTGTAGAGGATGCCCCCTGTCTATGGTGATGGTAGAACCGCCTCTCCTCTAGGTGTAGAGTATGCCCCCTGTCTATGGCGATGGTAGATCCTCCTCTCCTCTAGGTGTAAAGGATGCCCCCTGTCTATGATGATGGTAGAACCTCCTCTCCTCTAGGTGTAGAGGATGCCCCCTGTCTATGGTGATGGTAGAACCTCCTCTCCTCTAGGTGTAGAGGATGCCCTCTGTCTATGGTGATGGTAGAACCTCCTCTCCTCTAGGTGTAGAGGATGTCCCCTGTCTATGGTGATGGTAGAACCTCCTCTCCTCTAGGTGTAGAGGATGCCCCCTGTCTATGGTGATGGTAGAACCTCCTCTCCTCTAGGTGTAGAGGATGTCCCCTGTCTATGGTGATGGTAGATCCTCCTCTCCTATAGGTGTAGAGGATGTCCCCTGTCTATGGTGATGGTAGATCCTCCTCTCCTCTAGGTGTAGAGGATGCCCCCTGTCTATGGTGATGGTAGAACCGCCTCTCCTCTAGGTGTAGAGGATGCCCCCTGTCTATGGCGATGGTAGATCCTCCTCTCCTCTAGGTGTAAAGGATGCCCCCTGTCTATGATGATGGTAGAACCTTCTCTCCTCTAGGTGTAGAGGATGCCCCCTGTCTATGGTGATGGTAGAACCTCCTCTCCTCTAGGTGTAGAGGATGCCCCCTGTCTATGGTGATGGTAGAACCTCCTCTCCTCTAGGTGTAGAGGATGTCCCCTGTCTATGGTGATGGTAGATCCTCCTCTCCTATAGGTGTAGAGGATGTCCCCTGTCTATGGTGATGGTAGATCCTCCTCTCCTCTAGGTGTAGAGGATGCCCCCTGTCTATGGTGATGGTAGAACCGCCTCTCCTCTAGGTGTAGAGTATGCCCCCTGTCTATGGTGATGGTAGATCCTCCTCTCCTCTAGGTGTAGAGGATGCCCCCTGTCTATGATGATGGTAGAACCTCCTCTCCTCTAGGTGTAGAGGATGCCCCCTGTCTATGGTGATGGTAGAACCTCCTCTCCTCTAGGTGTAGAGGATGCCCCCTGTCTATGGTGATGGTAGAACCTCCTCTCCTCTAGGTGTAGAGGATGCCCCCTGTCTATGGTGATGGTAGAACCTCCTCTCCTCTAGGTGTAGAGGATGTCCCCTGTCTATGGTGATGGTAGAACCGCCTCTCCTCTAGGTGTAGAGGATGTCCTCTGTCTATTGTGATGGTAGAACCCCCTCTCCTCTAGGAGTAGAGGATGCCCCATGTCTATGGTGATGGTAGAACCTCCTCTCCTCTAGGTGTAGAGGAAGCCCTCTGTCTATGGTGATGGTAGAACCGCCTCTCCTCTAGGTGTAGAGGATGCCTCCTGTCTATGGTAATAGTACAACCTCCTCTCCTCTAGGTGTAGAGGATGCCCCCTGTCTATGGTGATGGTAGATCCTCCTCTCCTCTAGGTGTAGAGGATGTCCCCTGTCTATGGTGATGGTAGATCCTCCTCTCCTCTAGGTGTAGAGGATGCCCCCTGTCTATGGTGATGGCAGAACCCCCTCTCCTCTAGGTGTAGAGGATGCCCCCTGTCTATGGTGATGGTAGAACCTCCTCTCCTCCAGGTGTAGAGGATGTCCCCTGTCTATAGTGATGGTAGAACCGCCTCTCCTCTAGGTGTAGAGGATGCCCTCTGTCTATGGTGATGGTAGAACCGCCTCTCCTCTAGGTGTAGAGGATGCCTCCTGTCTATGGTAATAGTAGAACCTCCTCTCCTCTAGGTGTAGAGGATGCCCCCTGTCTATGGTGATGGTAGAACCTCCTCTCCTCTAGGTGTAGAGGATGTCCCCTGTCTATGGTGATGGTAGATCCTCCTCTCCTCTAGGTGTAGAGGATGTCCCCTGTCTATGGTGATGGTAGATCCTCCTCTCCTCTAGGTGTAGAGGATGCCCCCTGTCTATGGTGATGGTAGAACCGCCTCTCCTCTAGGTGTAGAGTATGCCCCCTGTCTATGGTGATGGTAGATCCTCCTCTCCTCTAGGTGTAGAGGATGCCCCCTGTCTATGATGATGGTAGAACCTCCCCTCCTCTAGGTGTAGAGGATGTCCCCTGTCTATGGTGATGGTAGAACCGCCTCTCCTCTAGGTGCAGAGGATGTCCTCTGTCTATGGTGATGGTAGAACCCCCTCTCCTCTAGGTGTAGAGGATGCCCCCTGTCTATGGTGATGGTAGAACCTCCTCTCCTCTAGGTGTAGAGGATGCCCTCTGTCTATGGTGATGGTAGAACCGCCTCTCCTCTAGGTGTAGAGGATGCCTCCTGTCTATGGAAATAGTAGAACCTCCTCTCCTCTAGGTGTAGAGGATGCCCCCTGTCTATGGTGATGGTAGAACCTCCTCTCCTCTAGGTGTAGAGGATGCCCCCTGTCTATGGTGATGGTAGATCCTCCTCTCCTCTAGGTGTAGAGGATGTCCCCTGTCTATGGTGATGGTAAAACCACCTCTCCTCTAGGTGTAGATGATGCCCCCTGTCTATGGTGATGGTAGAACCACCTCTCCTCTAGGTGTAGAGGATGCCCCCTGTCTATGGTGATGGTAGAACCTCATCTCCTCCAGGTGTAGAGGATGCCCCCTGTCTATGGTGATGGTAGAACCCCCTCTCCTCTAGGTGTAGAGGATGTCCCCTGTCTATGGTGATGGTAGAACCGCCTCTCCTCTAGGTGTAGAGGATGTCCTCTGTCTATGGTGATGGTAGAACCCCCTCTCCTCTAGGTGTAGAGGATGCCCCCTGTCTATGATGATGGTAGAACCACCTCTCCTCTAGATGTAGAGGATGCCCCTGTCTATGGAGATAGTAGAATCTTCTCTCCTCTAGGTGTAGAGGATGCCCCCTGTGTATGGTGATGGTAGAATCACCTCTCCTCTAGGTGTAGAGGATGTCCCCTGTCTATGGTGATGGTAGAACAGTCTCTCCTCTAGGTGTAGAGGATGCCCCCTGTGTATGGCGATGGTAGAACCTCCTCTCCTCTAGGTGTAGAGGATGTCCCCTGTCTATGGTGATGGTAGAACAGTCTCTCCTCTAGTTGTAGAGGATGCCCCCTGTCTATGGTGATGGTAGAACCTCCTCTCCTCTAGGTGTAGAGGATGCCCCCTGTCTATGGTGATGGTAGAACCGCCTCTCCTCTAGGTGTAGAGGATGTCCTCTGTCTATGGTGATGGTAGAACCCCCTCTCCTCTAGGTGTAGAGGATGCCCCCTGTCTATGGGGATGGTAGAACCTCCTCTCCTCTAGGTGTAGAGGATGCCCCCTGTCTATGGTGATGGTAGAACCTCCTCTCCTCTAGGTGTAGAGGATGCCCCCTGTCTATGATGATGGTAGAACCACCTCTCGTCTAGGTGTAGAGGATGCCCCCTGTCTATGGGGATGGTAGTACCTCCTCTCCTCTAGGTGTAGAGGATGCCCCCTGTCTATGGTGATGGTAGAACCTCCTCTCCTCTAGGTGTAGAGGATGCCCCCTGTCTATGGTGATGGTAGAACCGCCTCTCCTCTAGGTGTAGATGATGCCGAGTGTCTATGGTGATGGTAGATCCTCCTCTCCTCTAGGTGTAGAGGATGCCCCCTGTCTATGGTGATGGTAGAACCGCCTCTCCTCTAGGTGTAGATGATGCCGAGTGTCTATGGTGATGGTAGAACCTCCTCTCCTCTAGGTGTAGAGGATGCCCCTTGTCTATGGTGATAGTAGATCTTCCTCTCCTCTAGGTGTAGAGGATGCCCCCTGTCTATGGTGATGGAAGAACCTCCTCTCCTCTAGGCGTAGAGGATGCCCCCTGTCTATGGTGATGGTAGAACCTCCTCTCCTCTAGGTGTAGAGTATGCCCCCTGTCTATGGTGATGGTAGATCCTCCTCTAGGTGTAGAGGATGTCCCCTGTCTATGGTGATGGTAGAACATCCTCTCCTCTAGGTGTAGAGGATGCCCCCTGTCTATGGTGATGGTAGAACCTCCTCTCCTCTAGGTGTAGAGGATGCCCCCTGTCTATGGTGATGGTAGAACCTCCTCTCCTCTAGGTGTAGAGGATGTCCCCTGTCTATGGTGATGGTAAAACCACCTCTCCTCTAGGTGTAGATGATGCCCCCTGTCTATGGTGATGGTAGATCCTCCTCTCCTCTAGGTGTACAGGATGCCCCCTGTCTATGGTGATGGTAGATCCTCCTCTCCTCTAGGTGTAGAGGATGCCCCTGTCTATGGTGATGGTAGAACCTCCTCTCCTCTAGGTGTAGAGGATGTCCCCTGTCTATGGTGATGGTAAAACCACCTCTCCTCTAGGTGTAGATGATGCCCCCTGTCTATGGTGATGGTAGAACCACCTCTCCTCTAGGTGTAGAGGATGCCCTCTGTCTATGGTGATGGTAGAACCACCTCTCCTCTAGGTGTAGAGGATGCCCTCTGTCTGTGGTGATGGTAGAACCTCCTCTCCTCTAGGTGTATAGGATGTCCTGTGTCTATGGTGATGGTAGAACCTCCTCTCCTCTAGGTGTAGAGGATGTCCCCTGTCTATGGTGATGGTAAAACCACCTCTCCTCTAGGTGTAGATGATGCCCCCTGTCTATGGTGATGGTAGAACCACCTCTCCTCTAGGTGTAGAGGATGCTCTCTGTCTATGGTGATGGTAGAACCTCCTCTCCTCTAGGTGTAGAGGATGCCCTCTGTCTATGGTGATGGTAGAACCTCCTCTCCTCTAGGTGTATAGGATGTCCTGTGTCTATGGTGATGGTAGAACCTCCTCTCCTCTAGGTGTAGAGGATGTCCCCTGTCTATGGTGATGGTAGAACCTCCTCTCCTCTAGGTGTAGAGGATGCCTCCTGTCTATGGTAATAGTAGAACCTCCTCTCCTCTAGGTGTAGAGGATGCCCCCTGTCTATGGTGATGGTAGAACCGCCTCTCCTCTAGGTGTAGATGATGCCCCCTGTCTATGGTGATGGAAGAACCTCCTCTCCTCTAGGCGTAGAGGATGCCCCCTGTCTATGGTGATGGTAGAACCTCCTCTCCTCTAGGTGTAGAGGATGTCCCCTGTCTATGGTGATGGTAAAACCACCTCTCCTCTAGGTGTAGATGATGCCCCCTGTCTATGGTAATGGTAGATCCTCCTCTCCTCTAGGTGTACAGGATGCCCCCTGTCTATGGTGATGGTAGATCCTCCTCTCCTCTAGGTGTAGAGGATGCCCCTGTCTATGGTGATGGTAGAACCTCCTCTCCTCTAGGTGTAGAGGATGTCCCCTGTCTATGGTGATGGTAGAACCTCCTCTCCTCTAGGTGTAGAGTATGCCCCCTGTCTATGGTGATGGTAGATCCTCCTCTAGGTGTAGAGGATGTCCCCTGTCTATGGTGATGGTAGAACCTCCTCTCCTCTAGGTGTAGAGGATGTCCCCTGTCTATGGTGATGGTAGAACCGCCTCTCCTCTAGGTGTAGAGGATGTCCTCTGTCTATGGTGATGGTAGAACCCCCTCTCCTCTAGGTGTAGAGGATGCCCCCTGTCTATGGTGATGGTAGAACCTCCTCTCCTCTAGGTGTAGAGGATGCCCTCTGTCTATGGTGATGGTAGAACCGCCTCTCCTCTAGGTGTAGAGGATGCCTCCTGTCTATGGTAATAGTAGAACCTCCTCTCCTCTAGGTGTAGAGGATGCCCCCTGTCTATGGTGATGGTAGAACCTCCTCTCCTCTAGGTGTAGAGGATGTCCCCTGTCTATGGTGATGGTAGATCCTCCTCTCCTATAGGTGTAGAGGATGTCCCCTGTCTATGGTGATGGTAGATCCTCCTCTCCTCTAGGTGTAGAGGATGCCCCCTGTCTATGGTGATGGTAGAACCGCCTCTCCTCTAGGTGTAGAGTATGCCCCCTGTCTATGGCGATGGTAGATCCTCCTCTCCTCTAGGTGTAAAGGATGCCCCCTGTCTATGATGATGGTAGAACCTCCTCTCCTCTAGGTGTAGAGGATGCCCCCTGTCTATGGTGATGGTAGAACCTCCTCTCCTCTAGGTGTAGAGGATGCCCTCTGTCTATGGTGATGGTAGAACCTCCTCTCCTCTAGGTGTAGAGGATGTCCCCTGTCTATGGTGATGGTAGAACCTCCTCTCCTCTAGGTGTAGAGGATGCCCCCTGTCTATGGTGATGGTAGAACCTCCTCTCCTCTAGGTGTAGAGGATGTCCCCTGTCTATGGTGATGGTAGATCCTCCTCTCCTATAGGTGTAGAGGATGTCCCCTGTCTATGGTGATGGTAGATCCTCCTCTCCTCTATGTGTAGAGGATGCCCCCTGTCTATGGTGATGGTAGAACCGCCTCTCCTCTAGGTGTAGAGTATGCCCCCTGTCTATGGCGATGGTAGATCCTCCTCTCCTCTAGGTGTAAAGGATGCCCCCTGTCTATGATGATGGTAGAACCTCCTCTCCTCTAGGTGTAGAGGATGCCCCCTGTCTATGGTGATGGTAGAACCTCCTCTCCTCTAGGTGTAGAGGATGCCCCCTGTCTATGGTGATGGTAGAACCTCCTCTCCTCTAGGTGTAGAGGATGTCCCCTCTATGGTGATGGTAGATCCTCCTCTCCTATAGGTGTAGAGGATGTCCCCTGTCTATGGTGATGGTAGATCCTCCTCTCCTCTAGGTGTAGAGGATGCCCCCTGTCTATGGTGATGGTAGAACCGCCTCTCCTCTAGGTGTAGAGTATGCCCCCTGTCTATGGTGATGGTAGATCCTCCTCTCCTCTAGGTGTAGAGGATGCCCCCTGTCTATGATGATGGTAGAACCTCCTCTCCTCTAGGTGTAGAGGATGCCCCCTGTCTATGGTGATGGTAGAACCTCCTCTCCTCTAGGTGTAGAGGATGCCCCCTGTCTATGGTGATGGTAGAACCTCCTCTCCTCTAGGTGTAGAGGATGCCCCCTGTCTATGGTGATGGTAGAACCTCCTCTCCTCTAAGTGTAGAGGATGTCCCCTGTCTATGGTGATGGTAGAACCGCCTCTCCTCTAGGTGTAGAGGATGTCCTCTGTCTATTGTGATGGTAGAACCCCCTCTCCTCTAGGAGTAGAGGATGCCCCATGTCTATGGTGATGGTAGAACCTCCTCTCCTCTAGGTGTAGAGGAAGCCCTCTGTCTATGGTGATGGTAGAACCGCCTCTCCTCTAGGTGTAGAGGATGCCTCCTGTCTATGGTAATAGTAGAACCTCCTCTCCTCTAGGTGTAGAGGATGCCCCCTGTCTATGGTGATGGTAGATCCTCCTCTCCTCTAGGTGTAGAGGATGTCCCCTGTCTATGGTGATGGTAGATCCTCCTCTCCTCTAGGTGTAGAGGATGCCCCCTGTCTATGGTGATGGCAGAACCCCCTCTCCTCTAGGTGTAGAGGATGCCCCCTGTCTATGGTGATGGTAGAACCTCCTCTCCTCCAGGTGTAGAGGATGTCCCCTGTCTATAGTGATGGTAGAACCGCCTCTCCTCTAGGTGTAGAGTATGTCCTCTGTCTATGGTGATGGTAGAACACCCTCTCCTCTAGGTGTAGAGGATGCCCCCTGTCTATGGTGATGGTAGAACCTCCTCTCCTCTAGGTGTAGAGGATGCCCTCTGTCTATGGTGATGGTAGAACCGCCTCTCCTCTAGGTGTAGAGGATGCCTCCTGTCTATGGTAATAGTAGAACCTCCTCTCCTCTAGGTGTAGAGGATGCCCCCTGTCTATGGTGATGGTAGAACCTCCTCTCCTCTAGGTGTAGAGGATGTCCCCTGTCTATGGTGATGGTAGATCCTCCTCTCCTCTAGGTGTAGAGGATGTCCCCTGTCTATGGTGATGGTAGATCCTCCTCTCCTCTAGGTGTAGAGGATGCCCCCTGTCTATGGTGATGGTAGAACCGCCTCTCCTCTAGGTGTAGAGTATGCCCCCTGTCTATGGTGATGGTAGATCCTCCTCTCCTCTAGGTGTAGAGGATGCCCCCTGTCTATGATGATGGTAGAACCTCCCCTCCTCTAGGTGTAGAGGATGTCCCCTGTCTATGGTGATGGTAGAACCGCCTCTCCTCTAGGTGCAGAGGATGTCCTCTGTCTATGGTGATGGTAGAACCCCCTCTCCTCTAGGTGTAGAGGATGCCCCCTGTCTATGGTGATGGTAGAACCTCCTCTCCTCTAGGTGTAGAGGATGCCCTCTGTCTATGGTGATGGTAGAACCGCCTCTCCTCTAGGTGTAGAGGATGCCTCCTGTCTATGGAAATAGTAGAACCTCCTCTCCTCTAGGTGTAGAGGATGCCCCCTGTCTATGGTGATGGTAGAACCTCCTCTCCTCTAGGTGTAGAGGATGCCCCCTGTCTATGGTGATGGTAGATCCTCCTCTCCTCTAGGTGTAGAGGATGTCCCCTGTCTATGGTGATGGTAAAACCACCTCTCCTCTAGGTGTAGATGATGCCCCCTGTCTATGGTGATGGTAGAACCACCTCTCCTCTAGGTGTAGAGGATGCCCCCTGTCTATGGTGATGGTAGAACCTCATCTCCTCCAGGTGTAGAGGATGCCCCCTGTCTATGGTGATGGTAGAACCCCCTCTCCTCTAGGTGTAGAGGATGTCCCCTGTCTATGGTGATGGTAGAACCGCCTCTCCTCTAGGTGTAGAGGATGTCCTCTGTCTATGGTGATGGTAGAACCCCCTCTCCTCTAGGTGTAGAGGATGCCCCCTGTCTATGATGATGGTAGAACCACCTCTCCTCTAGATGAAGAGGATGCCCCTGTCTATGTAGATAGTAGAATCTTCTCTCCTCTAGGTGTAGAGGATGCCCCCTGTGTATGGTGATGGTAGAATCACCTCTCCTCTAGGTGTAGAGGATGTCCCCTGTCTATGGTGATGGTAGAACAGTCTCTCCTCTAGGTGTAGAGGATGCCCCCTGTCTATGGTGATGGTAGAACCTCCTCTCCTCTAGGTGTAGAGGATGCCCCCTGTCTATGGTGATGGTAGAACCGCCTCTCCTCTAGGTGTAGAGGATGTCCTCTGTCTATGGTGATGGTAGAACCCCCTCTCCTCTAGGTGTAGAGGATGCCCCCTGTCTATGGGGATGGTAGAACCTCCTCTCCTCTAGGTGTAGAGGATGCCCCCTGTCTATGGTGATGGTAGAACCTCCTCTCCTCTAGGTGTAGAGGATGCCCCCTGTCTATGATGATGGTAGAACCACCTCTCGTCTAGGTGTAGAGGATGCCCCCTGTCTATGGGGATGGTAGTACCTCCTCTCCTCTAGGTGTAGAGGATGCCCCCTGTCTATGGTGATGGTAGAACCTCCTCTCCTCTAGGTGTAGAGGATGCCCCCTGTCTATGATGATGGTAGAACCACCTCTCGTCTAGGTGTAGAGGATGCCCCCTGTCTATGGGGATGGTAGTACCTCCTCTCCTCTAGGTGTAGAGGATGCCTCTGTCTATGGGGATGGTAGAACCTCCTCTTCTCTAGGTGTAGAGGATGCTCCCTGTCTATGGTGATGGTAGAACCTCCTCTCCTCTAGGTGTAGAGGATGTCCCCTGTCTATGGTGATGGTAAAACCACCTCTCCTCTAGGTGTAGATGATGCCCCCTGTCTATGGTGATGGTAGAACCACCTCTCCTCTAGGTGTAAAGGATGCCCCCTGTCTATGGTGATGGTAGAACCTCATCTCCTCCAGGTGTAGAGGATGCCCCCTGTCTATGATGATGGTAGAACCTCCTCTCCTCTAGGTGTAGAGGATGCCCCCTGTCTATGGTGATGGTAGAACCTCCTCTCCTCTAGGTGTAGAAGATGTCCCCTGTCTATGGTGATGGTAGAACCGCCTCTCCTCTAGGTGTAGAGGATGTCCTCTGTCTATGGTGATGGTAGAACCCCCTCTCCTCTAGGTGTAGAGGATGCCCCCTGTCTATGGTGATGGTAGAACCTCCTCTCCTCTAGGTGTAGAGGATGCCCTCTGTCTATGGTGATGGTAGAACCGCCTCTCCTCTAGGTGTAGAGGATGCCTCCTGTCTATGGAAATAGTAGAACCTCCTCTCCTCTAGGTGTAGAGGATGCCCCCTGTCTATGGTGATGGTAGAACCTCCTCTCTTCTAGGTGTAGAGGATGCCCCCTGTCTATGGTGATGGTAGATCCTCCTCTCCTCTAGGTGTAGAGGATGTCCCCTGTCTATGGTGATGGTAGAACAGTCTCTCCTCTAGGTGTAGAGGATGCCCCCTGTCTATGGTGATGGTAGAACCTCCTCTCCTCTAGGTGTAGAGGATGCCCCCTGTCTATGGTGATGGTAGAACCGCCTCTCCTCTAGGTGTAGAGGATGTCCTCTGTCTATGGTGATGGTAGAACCCCCTCTCCTCTAGGTGTAGAGGATGCCCCCTGTCTATGGGGATGGTAGAACCTCCTCTCCTCTAGGTGTAGAGGATGCCCCCTGTCTATGGTGATGGTAGAACCTCCTCTCCTCTAGGTGTAGAGGATGCCCCCTGTCTATGATGATGGTAGAACCACCTCTCGTCTAGGTGTAGAGGATGCCCCCTGTCTATGGGGATGGTAGTACCTCCTCTCCTCTAGGTGTAGAGGATGCCCCCTGTCTATGGTGATGGTAGAACCTCCTCTCCTCTAGGTGTAGAGGATGCCCCCTGTCTATGATGATGGTAGAACCACCTCTCGTCTAGGTGTAGAGGATGCCCCCTGTCTATGGGGATGGTAGTACCTCCTCTCCTCTAGGTGTAGAGGATGCCTCTGTCTATGGGGATGGTAGAACCTCCTCTTCTCTAGGTGTAGAGGATGCTCCCTGTCTATGGTGATGGTAGAACCTCCTCTCCTCTAGGTGTAGAGGATGTCCCCTGTCTATGGTGATGGTAAAACCACCTCTCCTCTAGGTGTAGATGATGCCCCCTGTCTATGGTGATGGTAGAACCACCTCTCCTCTAGGTGTAAAGGATGCCCCCTGTCTATGGTGATGGTAGAACCTCATCTCCTCCAGGTGTAGAGGATGCCCCCTGTCTATGATGATGGTAGAACCTCCTCTCCTCTAGGTGTAGAGGATGCCCCCTGTCTATGGTGATGGTAGAACCTCCTCTCCTCTAGGTGTAGAAGATGTCCCCTGTCTATGGTGATGGTAGAACCGCCTCTCCTCTAGGTGTAGAGGATGTCCTCTGTCTATGGTGATGGTAGAACCCCCTCTCCTCTAGGTGTAGAGGATGCCCCCTGTCTATGGTGATGGTAGAACCTCCTCTCCTCTAGGTGTAGAGGATGCCCTCTGTCTATGGTGATGGTAGAACCGCCTCTCCTCTAGGTGTAGAGGATGCCTCCTGTCTATGGAAATAGTAGAACCTCCTCTCCTCTAGGTGAAGAGGATGCCCCCTGTCTATGGTGATGGTAGAACCTCCTCTCCTCTAGGTGTAGAGGATGCCCCCTGTCTATGGTGATGGTAGATCCTCCTCTCCTCTAGGTGTAGAGGATGTCCCCTGTCTATGGTGATGGTAGATCCTCCTCTCCTCTAGGTGTAAAGGATGCCCCCTGTCTATGGTGATGGTAGAACCGCCTCTCCTCCAGGTGTAGAGGATGCCTCCTGTCTATGGAAATAGTAGAACCTCCTCTCCTCTAGGTGTAGAGGATGCCCCCTGTCTATGGTGATGGTAGAACCCCCTCTCCTCTAGGTGTAGAGGATGCCCCCTGTCTATGGGGATGGTAGAACCTCCTCTCCTCTAGGTGTAGAGGATGCCCCCTGTCTATGGTGATGGTAGAACCTCCTCTCCTCTAGGTGTAGAGGATGCCCCCTGTCTATGATGATGGTAGAACCACCTCTCGTCTAGGTGTAGAGGATGCCCCCTGTCTATGGGGATGGTAGTACCTCCTCTCCTCTAGGTGTAGAGGATGCCCCCTGTCTATGGTGATGGTAGAACCTCCTCTCCTCTAGGTGTAGAGGATGCCCCCTGTCTATGATGATGGTAGAACCACCTCTCGTCTAGGTGTAGAGGATGCCCCCTGTCTATGGGGATGGTAGTACCTCCTCTCCTCTAGGTGTAGAGGATGCCTCTGTCTATGGGGATGGTAGAACCTCCTCTTCTCTAGGTGTAGAGGATGCTCCCTGTCTATGGTGATGGTAGAACCTCCTCTCCTCTAGGTGTAGAGGATGTCCCCTGTCTATGGTGATGGTAAAACCACCTCTCCTCTAGGTGTAGATGATGCCCCCTGTCTATGGTGATGGTAGAACCACCTCTCCTCTAGGTGTAAAGGATGCCCCCTGTCTATGGTGATGGTAGAACCTCATCTCCTCCAGGTGTAGAGGATGCCCCCTGTCTATGATGATGGTAGAACCTCCTCTCCTCTAGGTGTAGAGGATGCCCCCTGTCTATGGTGATGGTAGAACCTCCTCTCCTCTAGGTGTAGAAGATGTCCCCTGTCTATGGTGATGGTAGAACCGCCTCTCCTCTAGGTGTAGAGGATGTCCTCTGTCTATGGTGATGGTAGAACCCCCTCTCCTCTAGGTGTAGAGGATGCCCCCTGTCTATGGTGATGGTAGAACCTCCTCTCCTCTAGGTGTAGAGGATGCCCTCTGTCTATGGTGATGGTAGAACCGCCTCTCCTCTAGGTGTAGAGGATGCCTCCTGTCTATGGAAATAGTAGAACCTCCTCTCCTCTAGGTGTAGAGGATGCCCCCTGTCTATGGTGATGGTAGAACCTCCTCTCCTCTAGGTGTAGAGGATGCCCCCTGTCTATGGTGATGGTAGATCCTCCTCTCCTCTAGGTGTAGAGGATGTCCCCTGTCTATGGTGATGGTAGATCCTCCTCTCCTCTAGGTGTAAAGGATGCCCCCTGTCTATGGTGATGGTAGAACCGCCTCTCCTCCAGGTGTAGAGGATGCCTCCTGTCTATGGAAATAGTAGAACCTCCTCTCCTCTAGGTGTAGAGGATGCCCCCTGTCTATGGTGATGGTAGAACCTCCTCTCCTCTAGGTGTAGAGGATGCCCCCTGTCTATGGTGATGGTAGAACCTCCTCTCCTCTAGGTGTAGAGGATGTCCCCTGTCTATGGTGATGGTAGAACCGCCTCTCCTCTAGGTGTAGAGGATGTCCTCTGTCTATGGTGATGGTAGAACCCCCTCTCCTCTAGGTGTAGAGGATGCCCCCTGTCTATGGTGATGGTAGAACCTCCTCTCCTCTAGGTGTAGAGGATGCCCTCTGTCTATGGTGATGGTAGAACCGCCATCTCCTCTAGGTGTAGAGGATGCCTCCTGTCTATGGAAATAGTAGAACCTCCTCTCCTCTAGGTGTAGAGGATGCCCCCTGTCTATGGTGATGGTAGAACCTCCTCTCCTCTAGGTGTAGAGGATGCCCCCTGTCTATGGTGATGGTAGATCCTCCTCTCCTCTAGGTGTAGAGGATGTCCCCTGTCTATGGTGATGGTAGATCCTCCTCTCCTCTAGGTGTAAAGGATGCCCCCTGTCTATGGTGATGGTAGAACCGCCTCTCCTCTAGGTGTAGAGGATGCCCTCTTTCTATGGTGATGGTAGAACCGCCTCTCCTCTAGGTGTAGAGGATGCCCCCTGTGTATGGTGATGGTAGAATCACCTCTCCTCTAGGTGTAGAGGTTGTCCCCTGTCTATGGTGATGGCAGAACAGTCTCTCCTCTAGGTGTAGAGGATGCCCCCTGTCTATGGTGATGGTAGAACAGCCTCTCCTCTAGGTGTAGAGGATGCCCCCTGTCTATGGTGATGGTAGAACCTCCTCTCCTCTAGGTGTAGAGGATGCCTCTGTCTATGGGGATGGTAGAATCTTCTCTCCTCTAGGTGTAGAGGATGCCCCCTGTGTATGGTGATGGTAGAACCTCCTCTCCTCTAGGTGTAGAGGATGCCCCCTGTCTATGGTGATGGTAGAACCTCCTCTCCTCTAGGTGTAGAGGATGCCCCCTGTCTATGATGATGGTAGAACCACCTGTCGTCTAGGTGTAGAGGATGCCCCCTGTCTATGGGGATGGTAGAACCTCCTCTCCTCTAGGTGTAGAGGATGCCTCTGTCTATGGGGATGGTAGAACCTCCTCTTCTCTAGGTGTAGAGGATGCTCCCTGTCTATGGTGATGGTCGAACCTCCTCTCCTCTAGGTGTAGAGGATGTCCCCTGTCTATGGTGATGGTAAAACCACCTCTCCTCTAGGTGTAGATGATGCCCCCTGTCTATGGTGATGGTAGAACCACCTCTCCTCTAGGTGTAGAGGATGCCCCCTGTCTATGGTGATGGTAGAACCTCATCTCCTCCAGGTGTAGAGGATGCCCCCTGTCTATGGTGATGGTAGAACCTCCTCTCCTCTAGGTGTAGAGGATGCCTCTGTCTATGGGGATGGTAGAACCTCCTCTTCTCTAGGTGTAGAGGATGCTCCCTGTCTATGGTGATGGTCGAACCTCCTCTCCTCTAGGTGTAGAGGATGTCCCCTGTCTATGGTGATGGTAAAACCACCTCTCCTCTAGGTGTAGATGATGCCCCCTGTCTATGGTGATGGTAGAACCACCTCTCCTCTAGGTGTAGAGGATGCCCCCTGTCTATGGTGATGGTAGAACCTCATCTCCTCCAGGTGTAGAGGATGCCCCCTGTCTATGGTGATGGTAGAACCTCCTCTCCTCTAGGTGTAGAGGATGCCCCCTGTCTATGGTGATGGTAGAACCTCCTCTCCTCTAGGTGTAGAGGATGTCCCCTGTCTATGGTGATGGTAGAACCGCCTCTCCTCTAGGTGTAGAGGATGTCCTCTGTCTATGGTGATGGTAGAACCCCCTCTCCTCTAGGTGTAGAGGATGCCCCCTGTCTATGGTGATGGTAGAACCTCCTCTCCTCTAGGTGTAGAGGATGCCCTCTGTCTATGGTGATGGTAGAACCGCCTCTCCTCTAGGTGTAGAGGATGCCTCCTGTCTATGGAAATAGTAGAACCTCCTCTCCTCTAGGTGTAGAGGATGCCCCCTGTCTATGGTGATGGTAGAACCTCCTCTCCTCTAGGTGTAGAGGATGCCCCCTGTCTATGGTGATGGTAGATCCTCCTCTCCTCTAGGTGTAGAGGATGTCCCCTGTCTATGGTGATGGTAGATCCTCCTCTCCTCTAGGTGTAAAGGATGCCCCCTGTCTATGGTGATGGTAGAACCGCCTCTCCTCTAGGTGTAGAGGATGCCTCCTGTCTATGGAAATAGTAGAACCTCCTCTCCTCTAGGTGTAGAGGATGCCCCCTGTCTATGGTGATGGTAGAACCTCCTCTCCTCTAGGTGTAGAGGATGCCCCCTGTCTATGGTGATGGTAGAACCTCCTCTCCTCTAGGTGTAGAGGATGTCCCCTGTCTATGGTGATGGTAGAACCGCCTCTCCTCTAGGTGTAGAGGATGTCCTCTGTCTATGGTGATGGTAGAACCCCCTCTCCTCTAGGTGTAGAGGATGCCCCCTGTCTATGGTGATGGTAGAACCTCCTCTCCTCTAGGTGTAGAGGATGCCCTCTGTCTATGGTGATGGTAGAACCGCCTCTCCTCTAGGTGTAGAGGATGCCTCCTGTCTATGGAAATAGTAGAACCTCCTCTCCTCTAGGTGTAGAGGATGCCCCCTGTCTATGGTGATGGTAGAACCTCCTCTCCTCTAGGTGTAGAGGATGCCCCCTGTCTATGGTGATGGTAGATCCTCCTCTCCTCTAGGTGTAGAGGATGCCCCCTGTCTATGGTGATGGTAGAACCTCCTCTCCTCTAGGTGTAGAGGATTCCCCCTGTCTATGGTGATGGTAGATCCTCCTCTCCTCTAGGTGTAGAGGATGTCCCCTGTCTATGGTGATGGTAGATCCTCCTCTCCTCTAGGTGTAAAGGATGCCCCCTGTCTATGGTGATGGTAGAACCGCCTCTCCTCTAGGTGTAGAGGATGCCCTCTGTCTATGGTGATGGTAGAACCGCCTCTCCTCTAGGTGTAGAGGATGCCCCCTGTCTATGGTGATGGTAGATCCTCCTCTCCTCTAGGTGTAGAGGATGTCCCCTGTCTATGGTGATGGTAGAACCTCCTCTCCTCTAGGTGTAGAGGATGTCCCCTGTCTATGGTGATGGTAGAACCTCCTCTCCTCTAGGTGTAGAGGATGCCCCCTGTCTATGGTGATGGTAGATCCTCCTCTCCTCTAGGTGTAGAGGATGTCCCCTGTCTATGGTGATGGTAAAACCACCTCTCCTCTAGGTGTAGATGATGCCCCCTGTCTATGGTGATGGTAGAACCACCTCTCCTCTAGGTGTAGAGGATGCCCCCTGTCTACGGTGATGGTAGAACCTCATCTCCTCCAGGTTTAGAGGATGCCCCCTGTCTATGGTGATGGTAGAACCCCCTCTCCTCTAGGTGTAGAGGATGTCCCCTGTCTATGGTGATGGTAGAACCGCCTCTCCTCTAGGTGTAGAGGATGTCCTCTGTCTATGGTGATGGTAGAACCCCCTCTCCTCTAGGTGTAGAGGATGCCCCCTGTCTATGATGATGGTAGAACCACCTCTCCTCTAGATGTAGAGGATGCCCCTGTCTATGGAGATAGTAGAATCTTCTCTCCTCTAGGTGTAGAGGAAGCCCCCTGTGTATGGTGATGGTAGAATCACCTCTCCTCTAGGTGTAGAGGATGTCCCCTGTCTATGGTGATGGTAGAACAGTCTCTCCTCTAGGTGTAGAGGATGCCCCCTGTGTATGGCGATGGTAGAACCTCCTCTCCTCTAGGTGTAGAGGATGTCCCCTGTCTATGGTGATGGTAGAACAGTCTCTCCTCTAGGTGTAGAGGATGCCCCCTGTCTATGGTGATGGTAGAACCTCCTCTCCTCTAGGTGTAGAGGATGCCCCCTGTCTATGGTGATGGTAGAACCTCCTCTCCTCTAGGTGTAGAGGATGTCCCCTGTCTATGGTGATGGTAGAACCGCCTCTCCTCTAGGTGTAGAGGATGTCCTCTGTCTATGGTGATGGTAGAACCCCCTCTCCTCTAGGTGTAGAGGATGCCCCCTGTCTATGGGGATGGTAGAATCTCCTCTCCTCTAGGTGTAGAGGATGCCCCTGTCTATGATGATGGTAGAACCACCTCTCCTCTAGATGTAGAGGATGCCCCCTGTCTATGGTGATGGTAGAACCTCCTCTCCTCTAGGTGTAGAGGATGCCCCCTGTCTATGGTGATGGTAGAACCTCCTCTCCTCTAGGTGTAGAGGATGTCCCCTGTCTATGGTGATGGTAGAACAGTCTCTCCTCTAGGTGTAGAGGATGCCCCCTGTCTATGGTGATGGTAGAACCTCCTCTCCTCTAGGTGTAGAGGATGCCCCCTGTCTATGGTGATGGTAGAACCTCCTCTCCTCTAGGTGTAGAGGATGTCCCCTGTCTATGGTGATGGTAGAACCGCCTCTCCTCTAGGTGTAGAGGATGTCCTCTGTCTATGGTGATGGTAGAACCCCCTCTCCTCTAGGTGTAGAGGATGCCCCCTGTCTATGGGGATGGTAGAACCTCCTCTCCTCTAGGTGTAGAGGATGCCCCTGTCTATGATGATGGTAGAACCACCTCTCCTCTAGATGTAGAGGATGCCCCCTGTCTATGGTGATGGTAGAACCCCCTCTCCTCTAGGTGTAGAGGATGTCCCCTGTCTATGGTGATGGTAGAACCACCTCTCCTCTAGGTGTAGAGGATGTCCTCTGTCTATGGTGATGGCAGAACCCCCTCTCCTCTAGGTGTAGAGGATGCCCCCTGTCTATGATGATGGTAGAACCACCTCTCCTCTAGATGTAGAGGATGCCCCTGTCTATGGTGATAGTAGAATCTTCTCTCCTCTAGGTGTAGAGGATGCCCCCTGTGTATGGTGATGGTAGAATCACCTCTCCTCTAGGTGTAGAGGTTGTCCCCTGTCTATAGTGATGGCAGAACAGTCTCTCCTCTAGGTGTAGAGGATGCCCCCTGTCTATGGTGATGGTAGAACAGCCTCTCCTCTAGGTGTAGAGGATGCCCCCTGTCTATGGTGATGGTAGAACCTCCTCTCCTCTAGGTGTAGAGGATGCCCCCTGTCTATGGTGATGGTAGAACCTCCTCTCCTCTAGGTGTAGAGGATGCCCCCTGTCTATGATGATGGTAGAACCACCTCTCGTCTAGGTGTAGAGGATGCCCCCTGTCTATGGGGATGGTAGTACCTCCTCTCCTCTAGGTGTAGAGGATGCCTCTGTCTATGGGGATGGTAGAACCTCCTCTTCTCTAGGTGTAGAGGATGCTCCCTGTCTATGGTGATGGTAGAACCTCCTCTCCTCTAGGTGTAGAGGATGCCCCCTGTCTATGGTGATGGTAGAACCTCCTCTACTCTAGGTGTAGAGGATGCCCCCTGTCTATGGTGATGGTAGAACGGTCTCTCCTCTCGGTGTAGAGGATGCCCCCTGTCTATGGTGATGCTAGAACCTCCTCTCCTCTAGGTGTAGAGGATACCCCTGTCTATGGTGATGGTAGAACCTCCTCTCCTCTAGGTGTAGAGGATGCCCCCTGTCTATGGTGATGGTAGAACCTCCTCTCCTCTAGGTGTAGAGGATGCCCCCTGTCTATGGTGATGGTAGAATCACCTCTCCTATAGGCGTAGAGGATGCCCCCTTGTCCTGGTCACAGGCCTAGGTATAAAAGTATCTTTGGAGAGATCCTTGTACTGTCCGTTCAGGTATTTGTTCATTGTAATGAGGTCTCCCCTCAGTCGTCTTTTTTTTCCAAACGGTATAATCCCAAATTTTGTAATCTGTCCCTGTAGTCTAGTCCCATTCCCCTAATAATCTTGGTTGCTCTCCTCTGCACCCGTTCTAGCTCTACTATATCCTTTTTATACACTGGTGCCCAAAACTGTCCACAATATTCCATGTGTGGTCTGACCAGGGATTTGTATATACCAACCTTTTATGCGGCACGGTGTCAAATGCCTTTGAAAAGTCCAGATATACAACATTCACATATGGGTAATGTTATTCAGCAACTTATTTAGGTGGTAAATCTATCTGCCTGAAACCCTAGTTGACCTGGGGGGGGGGGGGGGGGGGGTAGGCATTGTGAAGGAGAGTACAGAGTTTATTTTTATGTGCAGGTCAGGGGGCTGGCTATATACTAATGGGCTGGCTATATACAGGAGCTGACTGTCTATATACAAGTGACTGGCTATATACAGGGGGCTGGCAGACTATATTCAGCGGACTGGTTGGCTATATACTGGGGCCTGGCTATATGCAGGGTCTGGTTGGCTATATACAGGGGCTGGTGGGCTATAAACGGGGCTGGCAGGCTATAAACAGGGGGCTGGCTGGCTATATACAGGGGCTGGCAGGCTATATACAGGGGGATGGCAGTCTATATACAGGGGGCTGGCTGGTTATATACGGGGTTCTGGCTGGCTATATACAGGGGCCGATCAAAGCGTAAAGAAAGGTAAAGACCGGCACTCCAGACTATTAAAATCTTGTTTTTTTACATGCGCTAATCAATATGGTTCCATTCACCTGTTATTTTCTTTTTTAAATTAAGGTCTTTGCAGGTACCTTTCAGACCATAAGTAGGAACTAATACCTATGTTCGAAACGCGAAGGTCTCTGGCAGGCTATATATAGGGGACTGGCAGGCTTCATACAGGGGCTGGCTGGCTATATACAGGTGGCTGGCTATATAATGTGGACTGGTTTCATATAGTGGAATGGCTATCTGGGGCAAGGGTTGGCTATTTACTGGGAGCAGGAGCTGAGCTTGGAAATATACTGGGACTTGGCTATACACAGGGGACTGGCTAGTTGGCTTTATACTGTGGCTGGATATATACTGGGGGGGCAGGGGTTGACTAGCTATTTACTGTGGGGGGGGGGCTGTGACCAATGCATTTTCCACCCAAGGCTTAGACTCAAGTCAATGGATTTTACCAGCTTTTTGTGTTAAAATTATATAAAATGTATGTAAATGTAAAATGTATAAAATTATAGGCCTCGGCTTATATTCGTGTCAGCTTATACTTGAGTACATAAAATGTATATAAATATATACATATAAAGATTGGCAACACTGCAAAAATCTTTCTCAAGGCTTAGAGTGACATGGAGCTGCTGATGATCCGCTTGGTGGTGAAGAGGGTGATGGGGTGAGAATGCCAAGTTGGTACCACAGGGAGGGGTGAGGGGGTGGATGGGGTTCATAAACCGGAGCCCATGCACAGGCAGCCACCTACAGCGGTGCATTCTTCTAAGTGCCACTACAAGTCCAGGAGTAAAGGTGATGGAGGAAGAGGTAATGGTGCTTTTCAGATTTTGAAAGACAAGAGTTAAACAAGTACTTATAGTCCCTTTGTTTCCTTCTGGTTCAATTCTGATATAATTCTTTTAGTGCATCTTCTCAAGTGCAGCTATTGAAGTGCACAGTCAGTTCTGAGATTTGTTGCAATAAGTCAGGCGGACCCTGCATACACTTTGATGTCCTCTCTAACGGGATTTTCCTGTGAATATGCAATTTGTGCAGCTTGGGATACCAAGGCTCGGGAGTGCCAAACTGTGTAGACTAGGACTAATTGTCAAATCCTCTCCTGAATTTTCTGTAGTGTGTGGAATTAAATTTGGGGGAGGGGATCATTAAGGTCCTGTTGTTTATCCATGCTTTATGCCTTTGTAGACCACGTTCTTGCTACAAACACTGGAGTTTGAGCTGTTGTTTCCGACACAAACAGATCTATTTGTCTCTGGCCAAACTGTTGACTTACCGTATTTTTCGGACTATAAAGCGCACCGGATTATAAGGCGCACCGTCAATAAATGCCTGCTAATACGCCTAGGTTCATATATAAGGTGCACCGGATTATAAGGATGAATGACCAGCAGGTGGCAGACCTGTGCACAGTTCAAGGCAGCTGTTGTCTGTAAGTATGGTTCATATATAAGGCGCACCGGATTACAAGGTGCACCTGATTATAAGGATGAATGACCAGCAGGTGGCAGACCTGTGCACAGTTCAAGGCAGCTGTTGTCTGTAAGTACGGTTCATATATGAGGCGCACTGGACTATAAGGCGCACCTTTGATTTCTGAGAAAATCAAAGGATTTTTTATGAGCCTTATAGTCAGAAAAATACGGTATTTTTAAGAAACTCTGTGTAGTCATGACTATCATTGCCAAGGACAGCTTCTGTGTGGACATCTGATATCTCGAATGTCCTGAAAATACAATTGTCACAGGGAGGAAAAAAGGGTCTAAAATTTGAGAAAAAAAAGTTAAAATTTTTTTTTTATATTTCAGCAGAGTCTCTATATTGGAGACCGCTGCTCTATACAAGTCCATCAATTCTTAACTAAGCAACAGTTTTTATTTTGTGCGTCAAGTTATATTGCCTAGTACATATGTGTGCACAACGTATCATTGTCTCCAAGCGAATGTATCGGAGAATGTTGCAATCCATGCAAAATTTTACTGTGTCTCAAAAGATACTACATGTACTATGTCCCCCGACTCCTGCATGAGCAAATAATAATAATTCCTTCATTAATATAGCACACACATGCAACATCCCCCACCGGGGCCTAGCCTTTTCTTGGGGCCTGGAGTCAGCCGGGGCCCGCTGTACCGGAGTGGCTGGCGGTTGCGGCCTAGGCACGCTAGTGTCACGGTGCTTGGTATGGGGGACCGGAGGGCTGTCCTACAGCCTGGCAGGTCTCCAGCAGGGTGGTGTTGGCAAGAAATGATGAGGGAGAGGCTGCCAGAGTAGTTCTCCCTGGGGCAACCCTTTGGGGTCTGGAGTATAAGTCCCTGTGTGGTGGACAGGGTGCCTGTGATGGTGACAGCCGTAGTAGCAGGGACCAGACGGAGGCAGACGTTGAACAAAAATAACTTAAAGTTCTTTATTGGAACCGACAGGAACAGTAGATAACGTGCCTTGACAAATAGTAGATTGCTGGAGATGTACTTGGAGGGAGCCACAGGAGTAGATCACCAGCCTGGATGCAAGGGCAGGCTGGGAGGTAGCTGGGTCCTAGAAGGATGCTTCAGCTTGTCCTGGGTTGCTTCAGACATCACCCTTGAAGGTAGGATGATACCCCTTTCCTCACTAACTAACTCTTCAGAGCTGCTCAGGCAGGGAGCTGAGCTCTGGCTGCACTCTGACCAACTGGTCTGATCTGGTCAGTCTGACTGCACTGACTGACTGACTGACAGTCTTCTTCTGATCTCTAGAACTTTCCTGACCAGGGGTTTTATTACTCCCACTGATCAGGTGGTGGTTACTCCTCCAATAGCATCCCAGCTTATAGCTACAAGATTATAACAACTGTGATTGGTTGCTAGAATTACATCACATTTAACAATTAACTCCTGCCTTACCAGGCAGGATCTACCGCTGCAGTGTTCCCCTGTGTTATGTAGTGACCTGCTGTGGGGTTGATCAGACCCTACACAGGCTGCAAGCTACATGGTGGGACGTATTCGCAACCACTCCTCTGCCTTGCATCGGCAGGGGTGTTGCACACATATTCCGCATCACTGCACAGAACTAGTCACATTGTTCCCTGTCCCCAATGGGACTCACAATCTAATCATCCTACCAATATGTTTTGGAGTGTGGGAGGAAACCGGCGGACCTGCAGGAAACCCACACAAACGCAAAATATTCCTCTGTGCTTAGTTTGCTAACATGTTTATATACTCTCTTTTAAGCATATGCCGTTCAATAAAGTGAATGATAAAAAAAAATTAAGAGAAATATAAAAATAACCCTAAGGCCCCTTCTAAACTCGCAAGTGTGATGCGATGAACGCTGCAAACTGGAACTGAACTGACATGCTGAGCTCAGTTCCGGTTTGCAGCGTTCGGGCCGGCAGCATGTGTTGCGAGTGTAGAAGGGGCCTAACAGTTCAAATCCCCCATTTCCCTAGAATTCATATAAAAATAAAAAATAAAAATCATAAACATGTTAGGTACTAACACTTTTCACGCAGAAAATATAATAAGGTATAAATAATCTAGATACTGGGAGCCCTCCCATCTTACCTTCTCCAAAGGGTCTCTCCTAAATTGGAGACTGACTCGTCTACAGTCTGAGAAGTGGCCTACAAGTTTCAGACACCTCCTGCTGCCCTGTACTGACTATTCCTGCCTAATTCCTGCCCACTTTCTGCATGGTAATTTTTTTAGACATTGGAACTCACAAGATAATTTTTGTTTATTTATTTTAATTTTCTTTCTTTGCTGCTTCTCTCTTTTAGTTGCTGTCTGGTTATTAGGGGTCGACCTCTAACTTCTCCTCTATACTCTCCCTATAACTGAACATGGTTTTATACCTTTTAATGACTCCAGATTGAAGCTTCTTTCCGCTCTTTTTAATTTCATGTTTTTCGCTGCCCGTCTTTAAACGAGCCATAAAAGTGGTTATAAATGTAGCATTTAAGATGGAAGAGTTTCATTTCTTCTTGGCCGCCTTTCCGGGCTCCTCTGCAGAGACGAAATGTCCCGTCTGATCAGACGGATGTGACCCCTCCACTTCCCCGGCGCTACAAAGACTCTAATTACTGAGGTGAAGCTGCACCCGGACTCCTTCCTGCCCCGATAAGGAGATAAAAGGAGAACTCCGCTGTTATAGAGGGGGAGGTGACGCTGTGCAATATGATAGTATCTAACCCCAAATGTCAGCAAGCGGCACGGTAATAGGGTCAAGACAAGCAAATGTAAGAGGGTGATTACCGTACAGGCGCAGGACAGAATGGTGGCTTCTTCCAGGAGCTGACACTTGCCGATTCAAGATGGCATTTTGATAAATATAGGACAACCCACAGGAAAGTTAATGTAATTTTAAAGGCCACTAATTGCGATAAACTTCACCTGCTGGAATAAATCTCACTCCGCCGTCATTGTCTTACGTACTCAACCATCCTGAATCATAACTTTATCCAGGTAAAGGGGATGTTTCACTAGCAAAGTTGAGTAACTTTATAAATACAGAACTTTTCATTCCTAATCCTTCTATAGCTGTCGTATTCACAACCCCCTTTCCGAAGACTAGACTAAACTTCCTCCTTATACAGACCCCAAGCCAGACTACCTCTGTATATAGACCCCAAGCCAGACTACCTCTGTATATAGACCCCAAGCCAGACTACCTCTGTATATAGAGGCCAAGACCAGACTACCTCTGTATATAGAGGCCAAGACCAGACTCCCTCTGTATATAGACCCCAGACCAGACTCCCTCTGTATATAGACCCCAGACCAGACTCCCTCTGTATATAGACCCAAGTCCAGACTACCTCTGTATATAGAGGCCAAGACCAGACTCCCTCTGTACATAGAGGCCAAGACCAGACTCCCTCTGTATATAGACCCCAGACCAGACTCCCTCTGTATATAGACCCAAGACCAGACTCCCTCTGTATATAGAGGCCAAGACCAGACTACCTCTGTATATAGACCCAAGACCAGACTCCCTCTGTATATAGACCCAAGACCAGACTCCCTCTGTATATAGACCCAAGACCAGACTCCCTCTGTATATAGACCCCAGACCAGACTCCCTCTGTATATAGACCCAAGACCAGACTACCTCTGTATATAGACCCCAGACCAGACTACCTCTGTATATAGACCCAAGACCAGACTCCCTCTGTATATAGACCCAAGACCAGACTCCCTATGTATATATAGACCCAAGACCAGACTCCCTCTGTATATAGAACCAAGACCAGACTACCTCTGTATATAGACCCCAGACCAGACTACCTCTGTATATAGACCCCAGACCAGACTACCTCTGTATATAGACCCAAGACCAGACTCCCTCTGTATATAGACCCCAGACCAGACTACCTCTGTATATAGACCCAAGACCAGACTACCTCTGTATATAGACCCAAGACCAGACTACCTCTGTATATAGACCCAAGACCAGACTCCCTCTGTATATAGACCCCAGACCAGACTACCTCTGTATATAGACCCCAGACCAGACTACCTCTGTATATAGACCCAAGACCAGACTACCTCTGTATATAGACCCAAGACCAGACTACCTCTGTATATAGACCCAAGACCAGACTCCCTCTGTATATAGACCCAAGACCAGACTCCCTCTGTATATAGACCAAAGACCACACTCCCTCTGTATATAGACCCAAGACCAGACTACCTCTGTATATAGACCCAAGACCAGACTACCTCTGTATACTCTGTATATAGACCCAAGACCAGACTACCTCTGTATATAGACCCAAGACCAGACTCCCTCTGTATATAGACCCAAGACCAGACTCCCTCTGGATATAGACCCAAGACCAGACTACCTCTGTATATAGACCCAAGACCAGACTACCTCTGTATATAGACCCAAGACCAGACGCCCCCTCTCTATATAGTTCCCAGACCAGACTACCTCTGTATATAGACCCAAGACCAGACTCCCTCTGTATATAGACCCCAGACCAGACTACCTCTGTATATAGACCCCAGACCAGACTACCTCTGTATATAGACCCAAGACCAGACTACCTCTGTATATAGACCCAAGACCAGACTACCTCTGTATATAGACCCAAGACCAGACTCCCTCTGTATATAGACCCAAGACCAGACTACCTCTGTATATAGACCCCAGACCAGACTACCTCTGTATATAGACCCAAGACCAGACTACCTCTGTATATAGACCCCAGACCAGACTACCTCTGTATATAGACCCAAGACCAGACTACCTCTGTATATAGACCCAAGACCAGACTACCTCTGTATATAGACCCAAGACCAGACTACCTCTGTATATAGACCCAAGACCAGACTACCTCTGTATATAGACCCAAGACCAGACTACCTCTGTATATAGACCCAAGACCAGACTACCTCTGTATATAGACCCAAGACCAGACGCCCCCTCTCTATATAGTTCCCAGACCAGACTCCCTCTGTTTATAGACCCGAGACAAAACTCCCTCTTTATATAGATCCATGACCAGACTCCCTCTAGATATACCGTATATTCCGCCGTATAAGACGACCTGCTGTATAAGACGACCCCCCTACTTTCCTGTTAAAATATAGAGTTTAAGATATATTCGCCGTATAAGACTACCCCTTTTCCAACGCATACAAAACACAGGTAAAAATTAAAAAAAAAAACAGATTTGAATTTAACATGGTCCTTTTTTTAATGTAAATTCTTCTGACATGCAGGTATACAGCAGGAAAACTGTCGCTCATAAACATAAGGCATACAACAACAACATTACCATCGTCCATTTTACTGTAAATGTTACCATACTGTACCTTAAATTTTTATTTTATTAAATATTCCATGCCATGTACTCAGAAGCGGGAAAAAAATTCCAAATGCAATGAAAATGGTGAAAAAACGCATTTGCGCCATTTTCTTGTGGGCTTGGATATTACGTCTTTCACTGAGCGCCCCAAATGACATGTCTACTTTATTCTTTGGGTCGGTACGATTAAGGGGATACCAAATTTATAAAGGTTTTATAATGTTTTCATACATTTACAAAAATGAAAACCTCCTGTACAAAAATATTTTTTTTGATTTCTGGCGCTAATAACTTTTTTATACGTTGGTGTACGGAGCTGTGGGTGGTGTCATTTTTTGCGAAATTTTATAATATTTTCAATGATATAATTTTTAGGACTGTACGACCTTTTGATCACTTTTTATAGATTTTTTTATATTTTTCAAAATGGCAAAAAAGTGCCATTTTCGACTTTGGCCGCTATTTTCCGTTAAGGGGTTAAACGCATTGAAAAACTGTTATCATATTTTGATAGATCGGGCATTTCCGGACGCGTCGATTCCTGATGTGTTTATGATTTTTACTGTTTATTTATATTTATGTCAGTTCTAGGGAAAGGGGGGTGATTTGAAATTTTAGTTTTTTTTATTATAATTTTTTTTTTTTTACTTTTTTTGGTTTTTATTTATACTATTTTTCAGACCCTCTGGGGTACTTTAACCCTAGGTTGTCTGATCGGTCCTATCATATACTGCCATACTACAGTATGGCAGTATATGGGGATTTTCCTCATTCATTACAATGTGCTATCAGCACATTGTAATGAAGGGGTTAAAACGAAATAGCCTCGGGTCTTCGGAAGACCCGAGGCTACCATGGAGACGGATCGCTGCCCCCGATGACGTCACGGGGAGCGGCGATCCCAGGTAAGATGGCGGCGCCCATGCTGAACTAGCACCGATCGCGGGTGTTACCGGTAAGCCTTTGCTGCAATATGCTATGCAGCGCGACCCGACCGCCGCCGTGAATACACGGCGGGTGGTCGCGATTACCGGCGTATAAGACGACCCCAGAGAAGAAAGAAGATTTTTCTCTCTTCAAAAGTCGTCTTATACGCCGGAATATACGGTAGATCCCAAATCAGACTCACTTTGTATACAGACCCCAGACCAGACTTCCTCTGTATATAGACCCCAGACCAGACTTCCTCTGTATATAGACCCCAGACCAGACTTCCTCTTTATATAGACCCCTGACCGGACTCCCTCTGTATATAGACCCCAGACCAGACTCTCTCTGTATAAAGACCCAAGACCAGACTCCCTCTGTATATAGACCCCAGACCAGACTCTCTCTGTATAAAGACCCCAAACCAAACTCCCTCTGTATATAGACCCCAGACCAGACTCCCTCTGTATATAGACCCCAGACCAGACTCCTTCTGTATATAGAACCCAGACCAGACTCCTTCTGTATATAGACCCCTGACTTAACTCGCTCTACTTATAGACCCAAGACCAGACTACCTCTGTATATAGACCCCTGACTTAACTCGCTCTACTTATAGACCCAAGACCAGACTCCCTCTGTGTATAGATCCCAGACCAGACTCAGCCTGTATATAGTCCCCAGACCAGACTTCTGCAGAGATATCAGATAAAGCTCCCATTATAGATCCCAAACCAAACTCACTTTGTATATAGAGCCCAGACTCCTTCTGTATATAGACCCCAGACCAAACTCGCTCTGTTTTTAGACCCCAGACCAGACTCCCTGTGTATATAGACCCCTGACCAGACTCCGTCTGTATATAGACCCAAGACCAGACTCCCTCTGTATATAGACCCCTGACCAGACTCCGTCTGTATATAGTCCCCAGACCAGACTTCTGCAGAGATAGACCCCAGACTCCCTCTGTATATAGACCCCAAACCAGACTCCTTCTGTATATACAACCCTGACCAAACTCACTCTGGATCCCAAACCAAACTCCCTCTGTATATAGACCCCAGACCAGACTCCCTCTGTATATAGACCCCAGACCAGACTCCTTCTGTATATAGACCCCCGACCAGATTCCTTCTGCATATAGA
Organism: Engystomops pustulosus; assembly: GCF_040894005.1. NCBI lineage: Eukaryota > Metazoa > Chordata > Amphibia > Anura > Leptodactylidae > Engystomops > Engystomops pustulosus. The sequence continues at coordinate 13,018,281 of NC_092411.1, read as the reverse complement.
ACCCAGACCAGACTCCTTCTGTATATAGACCCCGACCAAACTCGCTCTATTTATAGACCCCTGACCAGACTCCGTCTGTATATAGTTCCCAGACCAGACTTCTGCAAAGATATCAGATAAAGCTCCCATTATAGATCCCAAACCAAACTCACTTTGTATATAGACCCCAGACCAAACTCGCTCTGTTTTTAGACCCCAAACCAGACTCCCTGTGTATATAGACCCCAGACCAGACTTCTGCAGAGATATCAGATAAAACTACCATTATAATCCTCCTGTGTATAGATCCCAGACCAGACTCCCTCTTTATATAGACCCCAGACCAGACTCCCTCTGTATATAGACCCCAGACCAGACTCCCTCTGTATGAAGACCCCAGACCAGACTACCTCTGTATATAGACCCCAGACCAGACTCCCTCTGTATATAGACCCCAGACCAGACTCCCTCTGTATGAAGACCCCAGACCAGACTCACTCTGGATATAGATCCCAAACCAAACTCCCTCTGTATATAGACCCTAGACCAGACCCCCTCTGTATATATATAGACCCCAGACCAAACTCCTTCTGTATATAGACCCCAGACCAGACTCCCTCTGTATATAGACCCCAGACCAGACTCCCTCTGTATATAGTCCCCAGACCAGACTTCTGCAGAGATATCAGATAAAGCTCCCATTATAATCCTCCTGTATATAGACCCCAGACCACACTACTTCTTTATACTGACCTCAGACCATCCAATCTGCATACACACCCTAGAAAAAAAAAACTCTAGACTCCCTCTTTATGCAGATAACAGGCCAGATTTCCTCTCAAAACAGACCCCAAACCACCTGTATATAGATCAGAGACAGGACTCCTCTGTACATACAAAAGAAAAGACCCCCAAACATTACTCTATAAAATATTATCATCTCTTACTTTGACCCAAACTTTTCCGTTTGCACAACTTGAATGTGCTGAGATTTTGGAATGAAATTCCATTTTGACATCACCAATTTTCTTTTTAGTGGATTTCTAGGAGCAAAGTCATTCCTAACATTAACAGAAAAATCTGGACAGGAAGTTACACTGGTCATGGCCCTGAGATACATCTACAGAAGGTTTATGAGGTAAGTTCTTTTGGATAAAGCACTTAGGGACTGGGCACTTCAATATCAGATGGCTGGGAAATTGAGACCCAAAACCTACCAATCAGCTGTACCGGTACCGATCGGAACTGCAGTACCCCAGAATTGCCACTATGCTGTGGATGGAGCCACATTCTTCCACTTCCTTCCACTGTGTATTTTCAGTATCAAAAGATATTCTCTTAGCCTACTAGGGGGTAATTTGGAGAAATGTATTGTTTAAAGTGAATATTCGTGTATAAGCCAAGTTTCTCAGTACAAGAAAAAGCCTCACTTGGCTTATACTCAGGTATATGAAAAAATAAACTCGTTACCCAACGTTACGTGACTAGCTTTATACTGGGGGGGCATGGGGCTGGCTGGCTATATACTGAGGGCAGGGGGCTGCCTGGCTATAAACTAAGGGGCAGGGGGCTGCCTGGCTATAAACCAAGGGGCAGGGGGCTGCCTGGCTATAAACTAAGGGGCAGGGGGCTGCCTGGCTATAAACTAAGGGGCAGGGGGGTGGCTGGCTATATACTAAGGGGCAGGGGGCTGGCTTGCTATATACTGGGGACAGGGGACTGCCTGGCTATATACTAAGGGGCAGGGGGCCGTTGGCTATATACTGGGTACAGGGGACTGCTTGGCTATGTACTAAGCGGCCGGTTGGCTACATACTGGGGACAGGGGACTGCCTGGCTATATACTAAGGGTCAGGGGACTTCCAGGCTATATACTAAGGAACAGGGGGCTGGTTGGCTATGTACTGGGGGCAGGGGACTGCTTTGCAATATACTAAGGGGCAGTGGGCTGGTTGGCTATATACTTGGGGCAGGGGCTGGCTGTATACTTGGGGCAGGGGATTGCATGGCTATATACTAAGGGGAAGGGGGATGGCTATATACTGGGGTAGGGGACTGTGAGGCTATATACTAAGGGACAGGGGGCTGACTTGCTATATATTGGGGGCAGGGGAAAGCCTGGCTATATACTAAGGGGCAGGGGTGGTTGGCTATATACTGGTGACAGGGGACTTCCTGGCTATGTACTAAGGGGCAGGTTGGCTATATACTGGGGGAGGGGACTGCCTAGCTATATACTGAGGGGCAGGGGGCTGCCTGGATATATACTAAGGGGTAGGTTGGCTATATACTGGGTGCAGTGGACTGCCTGGCTTTATACTAAGGGGCAGGGGGCTACCTAGCTATACACTAAGGGGCAGGGGGCTGGCTGGCTATATACTAAGGGGAAGTGGGCTGGTTGGCTATACAATGGGGGAAGGGGACTGCATGGCTATATACTGGGGCAGGAGGCTGACTGGCTATATACTGGGGGCTGAGGACTGCATGGCTATATACTAAGGGGCAGGGGCTGGCTATATACTGGGAGCAGGGGGCTGCCTTGATATATACTGGGGCAGGGGCTGGCTGACTATATACTGGGGAAGGGGGCTGGCTGCCTATATATTGAGGCAGGGGGCTGGCTGCCTATATACTGGGGGCAGGGGGCTGACTGCCTATAGACTGGGGGCAGGGGGCTAAATAGCTATATACTTGGGGGAGGCTGTAACCAATGCATTTACCACCCTAGGTTTATACTCGAGTCAATTGTTTATTAACAAGTTGGCTTATACTCTATATAGGTTATAGAGTATATAGGTTATTATGGTCCAGAATAGAGTACCAAACCACAAGTGGGTGAAATGTCTGAATTTACAGCACTACAAATCTCTGATGCTGTAGTTCGGTTGCGGACATTGTAAAAACTCGGCTCACCTGACCCTCACACATCCGGAGTGTGCACGGATCTCCGCCCCGAAGCTGGTGCCATAATAGCAAAGTGTAGGAAAAAGTTGCTGCAACAAACAATGTATAAAAATCTTTATTCATGGATATAAAAATCCATAGTGCACACAGACAGATATTAGGCTACATGGTTGTATGCACTATGGATTTTTATATGCCTGAATAAAGAAGATTTTTATCTCATTGTCCAGCAATTCTTTCCTTCACTGTGCTACATATATCGTGGCTCCATTATCTTGGTCTGAAAATGCCAACATAGAATTTTAAGAGAAATAAGACGGATTATTTCCTTCTCGCTCTAGGATACAACCTCTGCATCTGACTTGCATCCCCATATTTATTGGACTCATGTCATTGGTGAAATGGGGAATTTTTTGGGAGATGCTCAAATTTTACTGGGACAGCTGCAGGCAGTGGTGGTGGGCGAACATCCTGCTCATCACCAACTTTATGTCACTTCAAAAGGCTGTGAGTATGTGTATCAATCACTTGGATTGTAGAACAAGATACAATCTTACCATCATGTGTATACAGACTTGTGTATCTCCATGGTTACAGACTACAAATAACAAATGTGTAGTCTGAGCATAAATCAGACTAAAAAGATTTTGTTGGAGGTAAATTTGTTCACATAGGAATATATATTTCAGCCACATCCACTGCAATGGAGTCATGTCACCCCCATAGGCACAAGCTGGTAGTAGGATGGATCTCAGTGCCTTGTGAAATTTACTAGTTCTACCTCAGACAGAAAAGACCTCTTCTTTGTATCATCCATGGGTTTAACTGAGTCGGACCTTCTACCCTAGCATCAGTGCCTGATCCATGGACGCTATTGTGGCCAAAGGGGAACATACAAGCTTATGCACTCTGCTAGAGTGGAGTTTGTTTCATTAACCCCATATGAACATCAAGAGTCATACAGGGGCCCTAAAAGGAACCAGTCACCAGTTAACCCCACTAAACTACTTGTCCTTGTCACTTCATTTTCACGCAAGATGAGTCAGGTTTAGTGGTTGCAGGGATAATGTCCCTTCAGAAGCCCCTATTGTTTTCTATAGCACCTAGATACATGCTGCTGGTGTCATATTAAAGATAAGAATCCCATCTTATGGTTCTAGGAACTACAGAATGGGAAGAACAAGCAGTTAAAAATTAGGCAGGAAATGCATCCATACCTGCAGCTTGCATTCAATGTTCAATGGTTTCTATGTTTTTAGTTGCCTGTATCTCCGGGTCTGTGGATCTGAACAATGAGATCCTTATCTATAATGTGACAATATGACATATAGCATGTTTCTAGGTGCTATAGAACAGAAGATAGGGGCTTCTGAACTGAGACCCCACTGCAACCACTCAACTTGACTAATAGAAAATGAGGTGAGATGAGTAATATTTGCCGGACATCAGGGTAGATTTTTTATAGGTAAATGAGTGAGATTTTGCATAAAAGAGAGAATTCTAGAAAGGACATTTCATACCCAACCACAGAGTGCTCAAGGTAAAATCTGGTGACAGGTTCTCTTTAATAGGAGCATAAACTTAGGTTTTTGTCCATCCATATAATCTGAGTTTTGTTGGGAGGATCTTGAGTGACACAGAGACCTAATCTTTGGGATGAATTGAATCACTATGGGGCACATTTACTTACCCGGTCCCTGCGTGATCCCCGATCCGGACTGTCCGACAAGGATGAACTCTGCCGTGATTCATGAAGATCGTGCACCCAATATCCTGCATGTGTCGCTTCCCCCGATCAGGTACGACTGAGTTCACCTTCTTCTTCCTGGTGCATGTAGGTTCTTGGCTTGTGACGCAATTTTGAAGTTAAATCCCGTAGTTTGTCCGAATCCATGGGATCGTCCGACGGCCCGCCCCCCAATTTGTGTCACATGAAAGCCAGCACGATTGCGCCAAATTCCGATCACATGCACCAAAAAAACATTTTAAATCCATGTTCAAGTGGCGTAAAACAGAAATCGCCAGGATGTCCGACGAAAGTGCGGTCCACGGGACACTATCCATAGTATTCCGAGAAGAGGAGCGGCTGTTATAGTAACTCCAGATATAAGTTAATAGCTTCATAATTGAATGGGGAGGGGGGCACATACTTTTACCAGTACTATTACAGAATCAGAAGGTAATAAGCCCTGCACTTCCCATCTATTACAGTGCCTCGGATGGACCTGGTATCTCTCCATTGATTTCCAGTTCCATCTCACCGTCCCTCTTGTAATCTTCCTGTATGTCAGGTAAGTGTGTCTCCGGGCCCGTGTCATTATGTGGCCATTACTGTGTGTTAGGGTTCAGCGCTCCCCAGTGATTGGGGATATTAATAATATAGATCATGGCGAGCGCAGAGCCTCAGCTTTACAGCTCTGTCTGGGAGTCCTGCGCTTAATGCAAACCCTCCGGCCACTGATATATATATATGTATATATATACACTCACCGGCCACTTTATTAGGTACACCTGTCCAACTGCTCGTTAACACTTAATTTCTAATCAGCCAATCACATGGCAGCACCTCAGTGCATTTAGGCATGTAGACATGGTCAAGACAATCTCCTGCAGTTCAAACCGAGCATCAGTATGGGGAAGAAAGGTGATTTGTGGCCTTTGAACGTGGCATGGTTGTTGGTGCCAGAAGGGCTGGTCTGAGTATTTCAGAAACTGCTGATCTACTGGGATTTTCACGCACAACCATCTCTAGGGTTTACAGAGAATGGTCCGAAAAAGAAAAAACATCCAGTGAGCGGCAGTTCTGTGGGCGGAAATGCCCTGTTGATGCCAGAGGTCAGAGGAGAATGGGCAGACTGGTTCGAGCTGATAGAAAGGCAACAGTGACTCAAATCGCCACCCGTTACAACCAAGGTAGGCAGAAGAGCATCTCTGAACGCACAGTACGTCCAACTTTGAGGCAGATGGTTGTGCGTGAAAATCCCAGTAGATCAGCAGTTTCTGAAATACTCAGACCAGCCCTTCTGGAACCAACAACCATGCCACGTTCAAAGGCCTCAAATCACCTTTCTTCCCCATACTGATGCTCGGTTTGAACTGCAGGAGATTGTGTTGACCATGTCTACATGCCTAAATGCACTGAGTTGCCGCCATGTGATTGGCTGATTAGAAATTAAGTGTTAACGAGCAGTTGGACAGGTGTACCTAATAAAGTGGCCGGTGAGTGTATATAAAACGTACGGACGGAGACTAATATATACTAAGGGGAAGGGGGCTGGTTGGCTATATACTTGGGGTAGGGGACTGGCTTGCTATATACTGGAGGCAGGGGACTGCATGGCTATATACTAAGGGCAGGGGGCTGGCTGGCCATATACTGGGGGCAGGGGCTTGCTGGCTATATACTGGGGGCAGGGGACTGCATGGCTATATACTAAGGGGCAGGAGGCTGCCTGGCTATATACTAAGGGGCAGGGGGCTGACTGCCTATAGATTGGGGGCAGTGGGCTGAATAGCTATATACTTGGGGGAGGCTGTAACCAATGCATTTCCCACCCTAAGTTTATACTCGAGTCAATTGGTTTTCACAGTTTTTTTGTGGTAAAATAAGGTATCTCTGCTTATTATCAAGTTGGCTTATACTCGAATATATAGGTTATTATGGTCCAGAATAGAGTACCAAACCACAAGTGGGTGAAATGTCTTAATTTACAGCACCACAAATCCCTGATGCTGTAGGTAGGTTGCGCACATTTACTAACGGTCCGATTCACGCTTTTTCGGCACATTTTTCCAATTTGCGCCAGATTGCCCTGGTATTTTAGCGCACGCGTTCGGATTGTGGCGCATCGGTGCCAGCTTTCAAGCGACAGAAATCGGGGGGTGTGGCCATCAGAAAACCCAACGGATTCGGAAAAACCGTGGAATTTTAAAAAAAATTGTGACGCAAAAATAGCACTTATATACACCAAAACGTAGCAGGTGAATTCCGGCGGACTTCAGTGCAGCAGCGACATCTAGTGGACATTGGGCGCACATAGTGAACATAAGGGACGAGCAATTACTACTTCATTGTAGGAATAGTACCAGTTACTTCTTATGACGGGTTGTCCCTGCGATCCATGCCTCGGATCACAGGCACACCATCTCCGTGGCGCTGCCCACCCTGCTCCTCACTTACCTCGCCACGCTCCTGCTCCCGTCCCGGCTAGGCTGCACAGGCGCGCCAACACTCGAGGATTTAAAGGGCCAGGGAACCTCTCATTGGTACTCTCAGCTTTTCCATGAAGACTGGCTGCTCCCTTTAACCTCCGCCAGATCTTTGGGCTCATTGCCTTAGAGAAAGCTTCCTTGCGTTTGTTCCTGTCCTTGTTCCTGTTCTTGCTCTGCCTTGATCTCCAGTTGTGACCCCTGAGTTGACCTTGGACCTTGCATTTCTGCTGCCTGCCCTGACTGCATGCCTGTGCCCGACTCTGAGACCGCCTGCTGTATTGTACCTCGACCTTGGCTGTCACTGCAGGCTAGTTGCACCTGTGGACCGACCTGGTGGCACCATGCCGCAGCAAGACCATCCCACTTTGCGTCGGGCTATGGTGAAGACTGGGTGCCACTTAGATTCCGGTCCCAGGTGTCGGCTAGTGTCATCTCCCGCGGTGGTCCAGGGGGCTCACTAACCCCAAGCCCTGAAAGTAAGATCCGGCCATGGACCCCGCTAAGGTGCCGCTTCTGATACTGGCTGATCTTAACAGCACTGTCGATCAGCGGTCCCAGCAGATTGCTTCACAAGGAGAGCTGCTTGGCCAAGTCACCGCCACAGTTTCTTGCTACTCAGGCTGGTCTACCGGCAGCGGAACCAAGGCTCAGACTCTGCCAATGCTGTCATCTGGGTGGTGACGGACTGGTTCTCCAAGATATCCCATTTTGTTCCCCTTCCAGGTTTTTCTTCTTCTCCATGGCCTGCCAGTTTGTTCTTCCAGCATATCTACTGGCTCCATGGACTTCTGCAACACATCGTGTCCGACCAAGGGGTCCAGTTTGTGTCCAAATTCTGGCGTTCCTGGTGTAACCAGCTGCAAGTAGAATTCGGAAACGAAGTAAAATGCATGGAACAGCTTTCTGTGCGGCGCTAGGCACAAAGATCCAGCTAGGAATGCTGGGAGAGGCAGGCTTTTAACAGTTTTGTGGATATAGCCAGCACCAATTAGGGTGCACTATCTCTTTAAATCCTCGAGTGCCAATGTGCACGCGTCCCCACCTCCCAGGGGCTGCCTGAGCAGGAACGCAGACAGGTAAGGCACGGAGGGGAGCCGGGGGCCAGGGGGAGGCATGGGTGTGCCTGCAACCCGGAATGTGGGCTGCGGGGGCACCCGCACAGCGAGGAGCATGGGTGTGCCTGCAACTCGGAACGTGGGTCACAGGTGCACCCGTTACTCCCTCGTCATGATGTTGCTCCCTGGTCATGATGCACAGTAGGTAGGTGATCTTTGGATGCAGCTCAGTAGTCACTCTCCTCTTTTGGTTTCATCTGACCATATGACATTCTCCTAATACTCTTCTGGAACATCCAAACGCTCTCTAGTGAACCTCAGCCAGGTCGGATATGTACAAGGATAAGCCGGGGGACACGTTTGGCACTACAGGACACTGCCGGTGTAGTGTGTTACTGATGGGAGCCTTTGTTACGTTGGTCTCAGCTTTCTGCAGGTCACTAGGTTCCCGTGTGGTTCTGGGATTTCTGTAGGTCACTAGGTCCCCTTGTGTTTCTGGGATTTCTGCAGATCACTAGGTCCACGTGTGGTTCTGGGATTTCTGCAGGTCACTAGGTCCACGTGTGGTTCTAGGATTTCTGCAGGTCACTAGTTCCCCGTGTGGTTCTGGGTTTTCTGCAGGTCACTAGGTCCCCATGTGGTTCTGGGATTTCTGCAGTCACTAGGTCCCCATATGGTTCTGGGATTTCTGCAGGTCACGAGGTCCCCATGTGGTTCTGGGGTTTCTGCAGGTCCATCACTATATCCCCTGTGTGGTTCTGGGATTTCTGCAAGTCACTAGGTTCCGGTGTGGTTCTGGGATTTCTGCAGGTCACTAGGTCCCCCATGTGGTTCTGGGATTTCTGCGGGTCACTAGGTCCCCCATGTGGTTCTGGGATTTCTGCAGTCTCTTGGTCCCCATGTGGTTCTGGGATTTCTGCAGGTCAATAGGTCCTTGTGTGCTTCTGGGATTTAAGCAGGTCACTGCGTCCCCGTGTTGTTATGGGACTTCTGCAGGTCACTAGGTCCCTGTGTAGTTCTGGGATTTCTGTAGGTCACTCGGTCCCCGTGTAGTTCTGGGATTTCTGCAGATCACTAGGTCCTCCGTGTGGTTCTGGGATTTCTGTGGGTCACTGGGTCCCCATGTGGTTCCGGGATTTCTGCAGTCACTAGGACCCCGTGTGGTTCTGGGATTTCTCTAGGTAACTAGCAGATCACTGGGTCCCCATGTGGTTATGGGACTTCTACTGGTCACTAGGTCCCCGTGTGGTTCTGGGATTTCTGTAGGTCACTAGGTCCCTGTGTGGTTCTGGGATTTCTGAAGTCACTAGTTCCCCATGTGGTTCTGGGATTTCTGAAGTCACTAGTTCCCCATGTGGTTCTGGGATTTCTGTAGGTCACTAGGTCCCCGTGTGGTTCTGGGATTTCTGCAGGTCACTAGGTCCCCGTGTGGTTCTGGGATTTCTGAAGTCACTAGTTCCCCATGTGGTTCTGGGATTTCTGCAGGTCACTAGGTCCCCCGTGTGGTTCTGGTATTTCTGAAGTCACTAGGTCCCCATGTGATACTGGGATTTCTGTAGGTCAGTCACTAGATCTCCCGTGTGGTTCTGGGATTTCTGCAGCTCATTCACTAGGTCCTGGTGTGATTCTGGAATTTTTGAAGGTAACTAGCTCCCTATGTGGCTCTGAGATTTCTGTAGGTCACTAGGTCCCCGTGTGGTTCTGGGATTTTTGCTCACCGTTATTGTGATTGTTTTAACAGCCATTACTACAGGTAGTGAGAGGAGGACACAGGAGCCATTACCACAGGTAATGAGAGGAGGACAGAGGAGCCATTACTACAGGTAATGAGAGGAGGACAGAGGAGCCATTACTACAGGTAATGAGAGGAGGACAGAGGAGCCATTACTACAGGTAATGAGGGGAGGACAGAGGAGCCATTACTACTGGTAATGAGAGGAGGACACAGGAGCCATTACTACAGGTAATGAGAGGACAGAGGAGCCATTACTACAGGTAATGAGGGGAGGACACAGGAGATATTACTACAGGTAATGAGAGGAGGACAGAGGAGCCATTACTACAGGTAATGAGAGGAGGACACAGGAGCCATTACTACAGGTAATGAGGAGAGGACACAGGAGCCATTACTACTGGTAATGAGAGGAGGACAGAGGAGCCATTACTACAGGTAATGAGAGGACAGAGGAGCCATTACTACAGGTAATGAGGGGAGGACACAGGAGATATTACTACAGGTAATGAGAGGAGGACACAGGAGCCATTACTACAGGTAATGAGAGGAGGACACAGGAGCCATTACTACAGGTAATGAGGGGAGGACAGAGGAGCCATTACTACAGGTAATGAGAGGAGGACACAGGAGCCATTACTACAGGTAATGAGGGGAGGACAGAGGAGCCATTACTACAGGTAATGAGAGGAGGACAGAGGAGCCATTACTACAGGTAATGAGAGGAGGAGGACACAGGAGCCATTACTACAGGTAATGAGGGGAGGACAGAGGAGCCATTACTACAGGTAATGAGAGGAGGACACAGGAGCCATTACTACAGGTAATGAGAGGAGGACAGATGAGCCATTACTACAGGTAATGAGAGGAGGACAGATGAGCCATTACTACAGGTAATGAGAGGAGGACACAGGAGCCATTGCTACAGGTAATGAGGGGAGGACACAGGAGCCATTACTACAGGTAATGAGAGGAGGACACAGGAGCCATTACTACAGGTAATGAGAGGAGGACACAGGAGCCATTACTACAGGTAATGAGAGGAGAACAGAGGAGCCATTACTACAGGTAATGAGAGGAGGACAGAGGAGCCATTACTACAGGTAATGAGGGGAGGACACAGGAGCCATTACTACAGGTAATGAGAGGAGGACACAGGAGCCATTACTACAGGTAATGAGAGGAGGACACAGGAGCCATTACTACAGGTAATGAGAGGAGGACACAGGAGCCATTACTACAGGTAATGAGAGGACAGAGGAGCCATTACTACAGGTAATGAGGGGAGGACAGAGGAGCCATTACTACAGGTAATGTGAGGAGGACAGAGAAGCCATTACTACAGGTAATGAGAGGAGGACAGAGGAGCCATTACTACAGGTAATGAGAGGAGGACACAGGAGCCATTACTACAGGTAATGAGAGGAGGACACAGGAGCCATTACTACAGGTAATGAGAGGAGGACACGGGAGCCATTACTACAGGTAATGAGAGGAGGACACAGGAGCCATTACTACAGGTAATGAGGGGAGGACAGAGGAGCCATTACTACAGGTAATGAGAGGAGGACACAGGAGCCATTACTACAGGTAATGAGAGGAGGACACAGGAGCCATTACTACAGGTAATGAGGGGAGGACACAGGAGCCATTACTACAGGTAATGAGGGGAGGACAGAGGAGTCATTACTACAGGTAATGAGAGGAGGACAGAGGAGCCATTACTACAGGTAATGAGAGGAGGACACAGGAGCCATTACTACAGGTAATGAGAGGAGGACAGAGGAGCCATTACTACAGGTAATGAGAGGAGGACACAGGAGCCATTACTACAGGTAATGAGAGGAGGACAGAGGAGCCATTACTACAGGTAATGAGAGGAGGACACAGGAGCCATTACTACAGGTAATGAGGGGAGGACAGAGGAGCCATTACTACAGGTAATGAGGGGAGGACACAGGAGCCATTACTACAGGTAATGAGAGGAGGACACAGGAGCCATTACTACAGGTAATGAGAGGAGGACAGAGGAGCCATTACTACAGGTAATGAGGGGAGGACAGGAGAGCCATTACTACAGGTAATGAGATGAGGACACAGGAGCCATTACTACAAGTAATGAGAGGAGGACAGAGGAGCCATTACTACAGGTAATGAGAGGAGGACACAGGGGCCATTACTACAGGTAATGAGAGGAGGACACAGGAGCCATTACTACAGGTAATGAGAGGAGGACAGGGGAGCCATTACTACAGGTAATGAGGGGAGGACACAGGAGCAATTACTACAGGTAATGAGAGGAGGACAGAGGAGCCATTACTACAGGTAATGAGAGGAGGACACAGGAGCCATTACTACAGGTAATGAGAGGAGGACACAGGAGCCATTACTACAGGTAATGAGGGGAGGACACAGGAGCCATTACTACAGGTAATGAGAGGAGGACAGATGAGGCATTACTACAGGTAATGAGAGGAGGACACAGGAGCCATTACTACAGGTAATGAGAGGAGGACAGAGGAGCCATTACTACAGGTAATGAGAGGAGGACACAGGAGCCATTACTACAGGTAATGAGGGGAGGACACAGGAGCCATTACTACAGGTAATGAGAGGAGGACACAGGAGCCATTACTACAGGTAATGAGAGGAGGACAGAGGAGCCATTACTACAGGTAATGAGAGGAGGACACAGGAGCCATTACTACAGGTAATGAGGGGACACAGGGGCCATTACTACAGGTAATGAGAGGAGGACAGAGGAGCCATTACTACAGGTAATGAGAGGAGGACACAGGAGCCATTACTACAGGTAATGAGAGGAGGACACAGGAGCCATTACTACAGGTAATGAGAGGAGGACACAGGAGCCATTACTACAGGCAATGAGAGGAGGACAAAGGAGCCATTACTACAGGTAATGAGAGGACACAGGAGCCATTACTACAGGTAATGAGGGGAGGACAGAGGAGCCATTACTACAGGTAATGAGGGGAGGACAGAGGAGCCATTACTACAGGTAATGAGAGGAGGACACAGGAGCCATTACTACAGGTAATGAGAGGAGGACACAGGAGCCATTACTACAGGTAATGAGAGGAGGACACAGGAGCCATTACTACAGGTAATGAGAGGAGGACACAGGAGCCATTACAACAGGTAGTGGGAGGAGGACACAGGAGCCATTACTACAGGTAATGAGAGGAGGACACAGGAGATATTACTACAGGTAATGAGGGGAGGACACAGGAGCCATTACTACAGGTAATGAGGGGAGGACAGAGGAGCCATTACTACAGGTAATGAGGGGAGGACAGAGGAGCCATTACTACAGGTAATGAGAGGACAGAGGAGACATTACTACAGGTAATGAGAGGAGGACACAGGAGCCATTACTACAGGTAATGAGAGGAGGACACAGGAGCCATTACTACAGGTAATAAGGGGAAGACAGAGGAGCCATTACTACAGGTAATGAGAAGAGGACACAGGAGCCATTACTACAGGTAATGAGGGGAGGACACAGGAGTCATTACTAAAGGTAATCAGTGGAGGACACAGGAGCCATTACTACAGGTAATGAGAGGAGGACACAGGAGCCATTACTACAGGTAATGAGAGGAGGACAGAGGAGCCATTACTACAGGTAATGAGAGGAGGACACAGGAGCCATTACTACAGGTAATGAGAGGAGGACACAGGAGCCATTACTACAGGTAATGAGAGGAGGACACAGGAGCCATTACTACAGGTAATGAGAGGAGGACACAGGAGCCATTACTACAGGTAATGAGAGGAGGACACAGGAGCCAATACTACAGGTAATGAGAGGAGGACACAGGAGCCATTACTACAGGTAATGAGAGAAGGACACAGGAGCCATTACTACAGGTAATGAGGGGAGGACACAGGAGCCATTACTACAGGTAATGAGGGGAGGACACAGGAGCCATTACTACAGGTAATGAGAGGAGGACACAGGAGCCATTACTACAGGCAATGAGAGGAGGACACAGGAGCCATTACTACAGGTAATGAGGGGAGGACACAGGAGCCATTACTACAGGTAATGAGGGGAGGACACAGGAGCCATTACTACAGGTAATGAGAGGAGGACACAGGAGCCATTACTACAGGTAATGAGAGGAGGACACAGGAGCCATTACTACAGGTAATGAGAGGAGGACACAGGAGCCATTACTACAGGTAATGAGAGGAGGACACAGGAGCCATTACTAGAGGTAATAAGAGGAGGACACAGGAGCCATTACTACAGGTAATGAGGGGAGGACACAGGAGCCATTACTACAGGTAATGAGAGGAGGACAGAGGAGCCATTACTACAGGTAATGAGAGGAGGACAGAGGAGCCAATACTACAGGTAATGATAGGAGGAGATAGGAGCCATTACTACAGGTAATGAGAGGAGGACACAGGAGCCATTACTACAGGTAATGAGAGGAGGACACAGGAGCCATTACTACAGGTAATGAGAGGAGGACAGGGGAGCCATTACTACAGGTAATGAGAGGAGGACAGAGGAGCCATTACTACAGGTAATGAGGGGAGGACACAGGAGCCATTACTACAGGTAATGAGAGGAGGACACAGGAGCCATTACTACAGGTAATGAGAGGAGGACACAGGAGCCATTACAACAGGTAATGAGAGGAGGACAGAGGAGCCATTACTACAGGTAATGAGGGGAGGACACAGGAGCCATTACTACAGGTAATGAGAGGAGGACACAGGAGCCATTACTACAGGTAATGAGAGGAGGACAGAGGAGCCATTACTACAGGTAATGAGGGGAGGACAGAGGAGCCATTACTACAGGTAATGAGAGGAGGACAGAGGAGCCATTACTACAGGTAATGAGAGGAGGACAGAGGAGCCATTACTACAGGTAATGAGAGGAGGACACATGAGCCATTACTACAGGTAATGAGAGGAGGACAGAGGAGCCATTACTACAGGTAATGAGAGGAGGACACAGGAGCCATTACTACAGGTACTGAGAGGAGGACACAGGAGCCATTACTACAGGTAATGAGAGGAGGACACAGGAGCCATTACTACAGGTAATGAGAGGAGGACACAGGAGCCATTACTACAGGTAAAGAGGGGAGGACACATGAGCCATTACTACAGGTACTGAGAGGAGGACACAGGAGCCATTACTACAGGTAATGAGAGGAGGACACAGGAGCCATTACTACAGGCAATGAGAGGAGGACACAGGAGCCATTACTACAGGTAATGAGAGGAGGACAGAGGAGCCATTACTACAGGTAATGAGAGGAGGACAGAGGAGCCATTACTACAGGTAATGAGGGGAGGACACAGGAGCCATTACTACAGGTAATAAGAGGAGGACAGAGGAGCCATTACTACAGGTAATGAGGGGAGGACACAGGAGCCATTACTACAGGTAATGAGAGGAGGACAGATGAGCCATTACTACAGGTAATGAGTGGAGGACACAGGAGCCATTACTACAGGTAATGAGGGGAGGACACAGGAGCCATTACTACAGGTAATGAGAGGAGGACAGAGGAGCCATTACTACAGGTAATGAGAGGAGAACACAGGAGCCATTACTACAGGTAATGAGAGGAGGACAGAGGAGCCATTACTACAGGTAATGAGAGGAGGACACAGGAGCCATTACTACAGGTAATGAGAGGAGGACACAGGAGCCATTACTACAGGTAATGAGGGGAGGACAGAGGAGCCATTACTACAGGTAACGAGTGGAGGACACAGGAGCCATTACTACAGGTAATGAGAGGAGGACAGAGGAGCCATTACTACAGGTAATGAGAGGAGGACAGAGGAGCCATTACTACAGGTAATGAGAGGAGGACAGAGGAGCCATTACTACAGGTAATGAGAGGAGGACACAGGAGCCATTACTACAGGTAATGAGTGGAGGAGGAGCCATTACTACAGGTAATGAGAGGAGGACACAGGAGCCATTACTACAGGTAATGAGAGGAGGACAGAGGAGCCATTACTAGAGGTAATAAGGGGAGGACACAGGAGCCATTACTACAGGTAATGAGAGGAGGACACAGGAGCCATTACTACAGGTAATGAGAGGAGGACACAGGAGCCATTACTACAGGTAATGAGAGGAGGACAGAGGAGCCATTACTACAGGTAATGAGAGGAGGACAGAGCAGCCATTACTACAGGTAATGAGAGGAGGACACAGGAGCCATTACTACAGGTAATGAGAGGAGGACACAGGAGCCATTACTACAGGTAATGAGAGGAGGACACAGGAGCCATTACTACAGTTAATGAGAGGAGGACACAGGAGCCATTACTACAGGTAATGAGAGGAGGACAGAGGAGCCATTACTACAGGTAATGAGGGGAGGACACATGAGCCATTACTACAGGTAATGAGGGGAGGACACAGGAGCCATTACTACAGGTAATGAGAGGAGGACACAGGAGCCATTACTACAGGTAATGAGAGGAGGACAGAGGAGCCATTACTACAGGTAATGAGGGGAGGACACAGGAGCCATTACTACAGGTAATGAGAGAAGGACACAGGAGCCATTACTACAGGTAATGAGAGGAGGACAGAGGAGCCATTACTACAGGTAATGAGGGGAGGACACAGGAGCCATTACTACAGGTAATGATAGGAGGACACAGGAGCCATTACTACAGGTAATGAGAGGAGGACAGAGGAGCCATTACTACAGGTAATGAGAGGAGGACAGAGGAGCCATTACTACAGGTAATGAGAGAAGGACACAGGAGCCATTACTACAGGTAATGAGAGGAGGACACAGGAGCCATTACTACAGGTAATGAGAGGACAGAGGAGCCATTACTACAGGTAATGTGAGGAGGACAGAGGAGCCATTACTACAGGTAATGAGGGGAGGACAGAGGAGCCATTACTACAGGTAATGTGAGGAGGACAGAGAAGCCATTACTACAGGTAATGAGAGGAGGACAGAGGAGCCATTACTACAGGTAATGAGAGGAGGACACAGGAGCCATTACTACAGGTAATGAGGGGAGGACACAGGAGCCATTACTACAGGTAATGAGGGGAGGACAGAGGAGCCATTACTACAGGTAATGAGAGGAGGACACAGGAGCCATTACTACAGGTAATGAGAGGAGGACAGAGGAGCCATTACTACAGGTAATGAGAGGAGGACAGAGGAGCCATTACTACAGGTAATGAGAGGAGGAAGGAGGAGCCATTACTACAGGTAATGAGAGGAGGACAGAGGAGCCATTACTACAGGTAATGAGAGGAGGACACAGGAGCCATTACTACAGGTAATGAGAGGAGGACACAGGAGCCATTACTACAGGTAATGAGAGGAGGACACGGGAGCCATTACTACAGGTAATGAGAGGAGGACACAGGAGCCATTACTACAGGTAATGAGAGGAGGACAGAGTAGCCATTACTACAGGTAATGAGAGGAGGACACAGGAGCCATTACTACAGGTAATGAGAGGAGGACAGAGGAGCCATTACTACAGGTAATGAGGGGAGGACACAGGAGCCATTACTACAGGTAATGAGAGGAGGACACAGGAGCCATTACTACAGGTAATGAGAGGAGGACACAGGAGCCATTACTACAGGTAATGAGAGGAGGACAGAGGAGCCATTACTACAGGTAATGAGAGGAGGACAGAGGAGCCATTACTACAGGTAATGAGAGAAGGACACAGGAGCCATTACTACAGGTAATGAGGGGAGGGCAGAGGAGCCATTACTACAGGTAATGAGAGGAGGGCAGAGGAGCCATTACTACAGGTAATGAGGGGAGGGCAGAGGAGCCATTACTACAGGTAATGAGGGGAGGACACAGGAGCCATTACTACAGGTAATGAGGGGAGGACAGAGGAGCCATTACTACAGGTAATGAGGGGAGGGCAGAGGAGCCATTACTACAGGTAATGAGGGGAGGGCAGAGGAGCCATTACTACAGGTAATGAGGGGAGGACACAGGAGCCATTACTACAGGTAATGAGGGGAGGACAGAGGAGCCATTACTACAGGTAATGAGGGGAGGACAGAGGAGCCATTACTACAGGTAATGAGAGGAGGACACAGGAGCCATTACTACAGGTAATGAGAGGAGGACACAGGAGCCATTACAACAGGTAGTGGGAGGAGGACACAGGAGCCATTACTACAGGTAATGAGAGGAGGACACAGGAGATATTACTACAGGTAATGAGGGGAGGACACAGGAGCCATTACTACAGGTAATGAGGGGAGGACACAGGAGCCATTACTACAGGTAATGAGAGGACAGAGGAGCCATTACTACAGGTAATGAGAGGAGGACACAGGAGCCATTACTACAGGTAATGAGAGGAGGACACAGGAGCCATTACTACAGGTAATAAGGGGAAGACAGAGGAGCCATTACTACAGGTAATGAGGGGAGGACACAGGAGCCATTACTACAGGTAATGAGGGGAGGACACAGGAGTCATTACTAAAGGTAATCAGTGGAGGACACAGGAGCCATTACTACAGGTAATGAGAGGAGGACACAGGAGCCATTACTACAGGTAATGAGAGGAGGACAGAGGAGCCATTACTACAGGTAATGAGAGGAGGACACAGGAGCCATTACTACAGGTAATGAGAGGAGGACACAGGAGCCATTACTACAGGTAATGAGAGGAGGACACAGGAGACATTACTACAGGTAATGAGAGGAGGACACAGGAGCCATTACTACAGGTAATGAGAGGAGGACACAGGAGCCATTACTACAGGTAATGAGAGGAGGACACAGGAGCCATTACTACAGGTAATGAGAGGAGGACACAGGAGCCATTACTACAGGTAATGAGAGGAGGACACAGGAGCCATTACTACAGGTAATGAGGGGAGGACAGAGGAGCCATTACTACAGGTAATGAGAGGAGGACAGAGGAGCCATTACTACAGGTAATGAGAGGAGGACAGAGGAGCCATTACTACAGGTAATGAGAGGAGGACACAGGAGCCATTACTACAGGTAATGAGAGGAGGACACAGGAGCCATTACTACAGGTAAAGAGAGGCGGACACAGGAGCCATTACTACAGGTAATAGGAGGACACAGGAGCCATTACTACAGGTAACGAGAGGAGGACACAGGAGCCATTACTACAGGTAATGAGAGGAGGACACAGGAGCCATTACTACAGGTAATGAGAGGAGGACAGAGGAGCCATTACTACAGGTAATGAGAGGAGGACAGAGGAGCCAATATTACAGGTAATGATAGGAGGAGAGAGGAGCCATTACTACAGGTAATGAGAGGAGGACACAGGGGCCCTTAATACTGGTAATGAGAGGAGGACAGAGGAGCCATTACTACATGTAATGATAGGAGGAGAGAGGAGCCATTACTACAGGTAATGAGAGAAGGACACAGGAGCCATTACTACAGGTAATGAGGGGAGGACACAGGAGCCATTACTACAGGTAATGAGGGGAGGACACAGGAGCCATTACTACAGGTAATGAGAGGAGGACACAGGAGCCATTACTACAGGCAATGAGAGGAGGACACAGGAGCCATTACTACAGGTAATGAGGGGAGGACACAGGAGCCATTACTACAGGTAATGAGGGGAGGACACAGGAGCCATTACTACAGGTAATGAGAGGAAGACACAGGAGCCATTACTACAGGTAATGAGAGGAGGACACAGGAGCCATTACTACAGGTAATGAGAGGAGGACACAGGAGCCATTACTACAGGTAATGAGAGGAGGACACAGGAGCCATTACTAGAGGTAATAAGAGGAGGACACAGGAGCCATTACTACAGGTAATGAGGGGAGGACACAGGAGCCATTACTACAGGTAATGAGAGGAGGACACAGGAGCCATTACTACAGGTAATGAGAGGAGGACGCAGGAGCCATTACTACAGGTAATGAGAGGAGGACACAGGAGCCATTACTACAGGTAATGAGAGGAGGACAGAGGAGCCATTACTACAGGTACTGAGAGGAGGACACAGGAGCCATTACTACAGGTAATGAGGGGAGGACACAGGAGCCATTACTACAGGTAATGAGAGGAGGACAGAGGAGCCATTACTACAGGTAATGAGAGGAGGACAGAGGAGCCATTACTACAGGTAATGAGAGGTGGACAGGGGAGCCATTACTACAGGTAATGAGAGGAGGACAGGGGAGCCATTACTACAGGTGATGAGTGGAGGACAGAGGAGCCATTACTACAGGTGATGAGTGGAGGACAGAGGAGCCATTACTACAGGTAATGAGAGGAGGACACAGGAGCCATTACTACAGGTAATGAGAGGAGGACACAGGAGCCATTACTACAGGTAATGAGGGGAGGACACAGGAGCCATTACTACAGGTAATGAGAGGAGGACACAGGAGCCATTACTACAGGTAATCAGAGGAGGACAGAGGAGCCATTACTACAGGTAATGAGAGGAGGACACAGGAGCCATTACTACAGGTAATGAGAGGAGGACGCAGGAGCCATTACTACAGGTAATGAGGGGAGGACACAGGAGCCATTACTACAGGTAATGAGAGGAGGACACAGGAGCCATTACTACAGGTAATGAGGGGAGGACACAGGAGCCATTACTACAGGTAATGAGGGGAGGACACAGGAGCCATTACTACAGGTAATGAGAGGAGGACAGAGGAGCCATTACTACAGGTAATGAGAGGAGAACACAGGAGCCATTACTACAGGTAATGAGAGGAGGACAGAGGAGCCATTACTACAGGTAATGAGAGGAGGACAGAGGAGCCATTACTACAGGTAATGAGAGGAGAACACAGGAGCCATTACTACAGGTAATGAGAGGAGGACAGAGGAGCCATTACTACAGGTAATGAGAGGAGGACACAGGAGCCATTACTACAGGTAATGAGAGGAGGACACAGGAGCCATTACTACAGGTAATGAGAGGAGGACAGAGGAGCCATTACTACAGGTAATGAGAGGAGAACACAGGAGCCATTACTACAGGTAATGAGAGGAGGACAGAGGAGCCATTACTACAGGTAATGAGAGGAGGACACAGGAGCCATTACTACAGGTAATGAGAGGAGGACACAGGAGCCATTACTACAGGTAATGAGAGGAGGACACAGGAGCCATTACTACAGGTAATGAGAGGAGGACACAGGAGCCATTACTAGAGGTAATAAGAGGAGGACACAGGAGCCATTACTACAGGTAATGAGGGGAGGACACAGGAGCCATTACTACAGGTAATGAGAGGAGGACACAGGAGCCATTACTACAGGTAATGAGAGGAGGACGCAGGAGCCATTACTACAGGTAATGAGGGGAGGACACAGGAGCCATTACTACAGGTAATGAGAGGAGGACACAGGAGCCATTACTACAGGTAATGAGAGGTGGACAGGGGAGCCATTACTACAGGTAATGAGAGGAGGACAGGGGAGCCATTACTACAGGTAATGAGAGGAGGACAGAGGAGACATTACTACAGGTGATGAGTGGAGGACAGAGGAGCCATTACTACAGGTAATGAGAGGAGGACACAGGAGCCATTACTACAGGTAATGAGAGGAGGACAGAGGAGCCATTACTACAGGTAATGAGGGGAGGACACAGGAGCCATTACTACAGGTAATGAGAGGAGGACACAGGAGCCATTACTACAGGTAATCAGAGGAGGACAGAGGAGCCATTACTACAGGTAATGAGAGGAGGACACAGGAGCCATTACTACAGGTAATGAGAGGAGGACGCAGGAGCCATTACTACAGGTAATGAGGGGAGGACACAGGAGCCATTACTACAGGTAATGAGAGGAGGACACAGGAGCCATTACTACAGGTAATGAGGGGAGGACACAGGAGCCATTACTACAGGTAATGAGGGGAGGACACAGGAGCCATTACTACAGGTAATGAGAGGAGGACAGAGGAGCCATTACTACAGGTAATGAGAGGAGAACACAGGAGCCATTACTACAGGTAATGAGAGGAGGACAGAGGAGCCATTACTACAGGTAATGAGAGGAGGACAGAGGAGCCATTACTACAGGTAATGAGAGGAGAACACAGGAGCCATTACTACAGGTAATGAGAGGAGGACAGAGGAGCCATTACTACAGGTAATGAGAGGAGGACACAGGAGCCATTACTACAGGTAATGAGAGGAGGACACAGGAGCCATTACTACAGGTAATGAGGGGAGGACAGAGGAGCCATTACTACAGGTAACGAGTGGAGGACACAGGAGCCATTACTACAGGTAATGAGAGGAGGACAGAGGAGCCATTACTACAGGTAATGAGAGGAGGACAGAGGAGCCATTACTACAGGTAATGAGAGGAGAACACAGGAGCCATTACTACAGGTAATGAGAGGAGGACAGAGGAGCCATTACTACAGGTAATGAGAGGAGGACACAGGAGCCATTACTACAGGTAATGAGAGGAGGACACAGGAGCCATTACTACAGGTAATGAGGGGAGGACAGAGGAGCCATTACTACAGGTAACGAGTGGAGGACACAGGAGCCATTACTACAGGTAATGAGAGGAGGACAGAGGAGCCATTACTACAGGTAATGAGAGGAGGACAGAGGAGCCATTACTACAGGTAATGAGAGGAGGACAGAGGAGCCATTACTACAGGTAATGAGAGGAGGACACAGGAGCCATTACTACAGGTAATGAGTGGAGGAGGAGCCATTACTACAGGTAATGAGAGGAGGACACAGGAGCCATTACTACAGGTAATGAGAGGAGGACAGAGGAGCCATTACTAGAGGTAATAAGGGGAGGACACAGGAGCCATTACTACAGGTAATGAGAGGAGGACACAGGAGCCATTACTACAGGTAATGAGAGGAGGACACAGGAGCCATTACTACAGGTAATGAGAGGAGGACAGAGGAGCCATTACTACAGGTAATGAGAGGAGGACAGAGCAGCCATTACTACAGGTAATGAGAGGAGGACACAGGAGCCATTACTACAGGTAATGAGAGGAGGACACAGGAGCCATTACTACAGGTAATGAGAGGAGGACACAGGAGCCATTACTACAGGTAATGAGAGGAGGACACAGGAGCCATTACTACAGGTAATGAGAGGAGGACAGAGGAGCCATTACTACAGGTAATGAGAGGAGAACACAGGAGCCATTACTACAGGTAATGAGAGGAGGACAGAGGAGCCATTACTACAGGTAATGAGAGGAGGACAGAGGAGCCATTACTACAGGTAATGAGAGGAGAACACAGGAGCCATTACTACAGGTAATGAGAGGAGGACAGAGGAGCCATTACTACAGGTAATGAGAGGAGGACACAGGAGCCATTACTACAGGTAATGAGAGGAGGACACAGGAGCCATTACTACAGGTAATGAGAGGAGGACAGAGGAGCCATTACTACAGGTAATGAGAGGAGAACACAGGAGCCATTACTACAGGTAATGAGAGGAGGACAGAGGAGCCATTACTACAGGTAATGAGAGGAGGACACAGGAGCCATTACTACAGGTAATGAGAGGAGGACACAGGAGCCATTACTACAGGTAATGAGAGGAGGACACAGGAGCCATTACTACAGGTAATGAGAGGAGGACACAGGAGCCATTACTAGAGGTAATAAGAGGAGGACACAGGAGCCATTACTACAGGTAATGAGGGGAGGACACAGGAGCCATTACTACAGGTAATGAGAGGAGGACACAGGAGCCATTACTACAGGTAATGAGAGGAGGACGCAGGAGCCATTACTACAGGTAATGAGGGGAGGACACAGGAGCCATTACTACAGGTAATGAGAGGAGGACACAGGAGCCATTACTACAGGTAATGAGAGGTGGACAGGGGAGCCATTACTACAGGTAATGAGAGGAGGACAGGGGAGCCATTACTACAGGTAATGAGAGGAGGACAGAGGAGACATTACTACAGGTGATGAGTGGAGGACAGAGGAGCCATTACTACAGGTAATGAGAGGAGGACACAGGAGCCATTACTACAGGTAATGAGAGGAGGACAGAGGAGCCATTACTACAGGTAATGAGGGGAGGACACAGGAGCCATTACTACAGGTAATGAGAGGAGGACACAGGAGCCATTACTACAGGTAATCAGAGGAGGACAGAGGAGCCATTACTACAGGTAATGAGAGGAGGACACAGGAGCCATTACTACAGGTAATGAGAGGAGGACGCAGGAGCCATTACTACAGGTAATGAGGGGAGGACACAGGAGCCATTACTACAGGTAATGAGAGGAGGACACAGGAGCCATTACTACAGGTAATGAGGGGAGGACACAGGAGCCATTACTACAGGTAATGAGGGGAGGACACAGGAGCCATTACTACAGGTAATGAGAGGAGGACAGAGGAGCCATTACTACAGGTAATGAGAGGAGAACACAGGAGCCATTACTACAGGTAATGAGAGGAGGACAGAGGAGCCATTACTACAGGTAATGAGAGGAGGACAGAGGAGCCATTACTACAGGTAATGAGAGGAGAACACAGGAGCCATTACTACAGGTAATGAGAGGAGGACAGAGGAGCCATTACTACAGGTAATGAGAGGAGGACACAGGAGCCATTACTACAGGTAATGAGAGGAGGACACAGGAGCCATTACTACAGGTAATGAGGGGAGGACAGAGGAGCCATTACTACAGGTAACGAGTGGAGGACACAGGAGCCATTACTACAGGTAATGAGAGGAGGACAGAGGAGCCATTACTACAGGTAATGAGAGGAGGACAGAGGAGCCATTACTACAGGTAATGAGAGGAGAACACAGGAGCCATTACTACAGGTAATGAGAGGAGGACAGAGGAGCCATTACTACAGGTAATGAGAGGAGGACACAGGAGCCATTACTACAGGTAATGAGAGGAGGACACAGGAGCCATTACTACAGGTAATGAGGGGAGGACAGAGGAGCCATTACTACAGGTAACGAGTGGAGGACACAGGAGCCATTACTACAGGTAATGAGAGGAGGACAGAGGAGCCATTACTACAGGTAATGAGAGGAGGACAGAGGAGCCATTACTACAGGTAATGAGAGGAGGACAGAGGAGCCATTACTACAGGTAATGAGAGGAGGACACAGGAGCCATTACTACAGGTAATGAGTGGAGGAGGAGCCATTACTACAGGTAATGAGAGGAGGACACAGGAGCCATTACTACAGGTAATGAGAGGAGGACAGAGGAGCCATTACTAGAGGTAATAAGGGGAGGACACAGGAGCCATTACTACAGGTAATGAGAGGAGGACACAGGAGCCATTACTACAGGTAATGAGAGGAGGACACAGGAGCCATTACTACAGGTAATGAGAGGAGGACAGAGGAGCCATTACTACAGGTAATGAGAGGAGGACAGAGCAGCCATTACTACAGGTAATGAGAGGAGGACACAGGAGCCATTACTACAGGTAATGAGAGGAGGACACAGGAGCCATTACTACAGGTAATGAGAGGAGGACACAGGAGCCATTACTACAGGTAATGAGAGGAGGACACAGGAGCCATTACTACAGGTAATGAGAGGAGGACAGAGGAGCCATTACTACAGGTAATGAGGGGAGGACACATGAGCCATTACTACAGGTAATGAGGGGAGGACACAGGAGCCATTACTACAGGTAATGAGAGGAGGACACAGGAGCCATTACTACAGGTAATGAGAGGAGGACAGAGGAGCCATTACTACAGGTAATGAGGGGAGGACACAGGAGCCATTACTACAGGTAATGAGAGAAGGACACAGGAGCCATTACTACAGGTAATGAGAGGAGGACAGAGGAGCCATTACTACAGGTAATGAGGGGAGGACACAGGAGCCATTACTACAGGTAATGAGAGGAGGACACAGGAGCCATTACTACAGGTAATGAGAGGAGGACAGAGGAGCCATTACTACAGGTAATGAGAGGAGGACAGAGGAGCCATTACTACAGGTAATGAGAGAAGGACACAGGAGCCATTACTACAGGTAATGAGAGGAGGACACAGGAGCCATTACTACAGGTAATGAGAGGACAGAGGAGCCATTACTACAGGTAATGTGAGGAGGACAGAGGAGCCATTACTACAGGTAATGAGGGGAGGACAGAGGAGCCATTACTACAGGTAATGTGAGGAGGACAGAGAAGCCATTACTACAGGTAATGAGAGGAGGACAGAGGAGCCATTACTACAGGTAATGAGAGGAGGACACAGGAGCCATTACTACAGGTAATGAGAGGAGGACAAAGGAGCCATTACTACAGGTAATGAGAGGAGGACACGGGAGCCATTACTACAGGTAATGAGAGGAGGACACAGGAGCCATTACTACAGGTAATGAGAGGAGGACAGAGGAGCCATTACTACAGGTAATGAGAGGAGGACAGAGTAGCCATTACTACAGGTAATGAGAGGAGGACACAGGAGCCATTACTACAGGTAATGAGAGGAGGACAGAGGAGCCATTACTACAGGTAATGAGGGGAGGACACAGGAGCCATTACTACAGGTAATGAGAGGCGGACACAGGAGCCATTACTACAGGTAATGAGAGGAGGACACAGGAGCCATTACTACAGGTAATGAGAGGAGGACAGAGGAGCCATTACTACAGGTAATGAGAGGAGGACAGAGGAGCCATTACTACAGGTAATGAGAGAAGGACACAGGAGCCATTACTACAGGTAATGAGGGGAGGGCAGAGGAGCCATTACTACAGGTAATGAGGGGAGGACAGAGGAGCCATTACTACAGGTAATGAGGGGAGGACACAGGAGCCATTACTACAGGTAATGAGGGGAGGACACAGGAGCCATTACTACAGGTAATGAGGGGAGGACAGGGGAGCCATTACTACAGGTAATGAGATGAGGACACAGGAGCCATTACTACAGGTAATGAGAGGAGGACAGAGGAGCCATTACTACAGGTAATAAGGGGAGGACAGGGGAGCCATTACTACAGGTAATGAGGGGAGGACACAGGAGCCATTACTACAGGTAATGAGAGGAGGACAGATGAGCCATTACTACAGGTAATGAGAGGAGGACAGAGGAGCCATTACTACAGGTAATGAGAGGAGGACACAGGAGCCATTACTACAGGTAATGAGAGGAGGACAGAGGAGCCATTACTACAGGTAATGAGGGGAGGACACAGGAGCCATTACTACAGGTAATGAGAGGAGGACAGAGGAGCCATTACTAGAGGTAATCAGAGGAGGACAGAGGAGCCATTACTACAGGTAATGAGGGGAGGACACAGGAGCCATTACTACAGGTAATGAGAGGAGGACAGATGAGCCATTACTACAGGTAATGAGGGGAGGACACAGGAGCCATTACTACAGGTAATGAGAGGAGGACACAGGAGCCATTACTACAGGTAATGAGGGGAGGACACAGGAGCCATTACTACAGGTAATGAGGGGAGGACACAGGAGCCATTACTACAGGTAATGAGAGGAGGACAGATGAGCCATTACTACAGGTAATGAGAGGAGGACACAGGAGCCATTACTACAGGTAATGAGAGGAGGACTGATGAGACATTACTACAGGTAATGAGAGGAGGACAGAGGAGCCATTACTACAGGTAATGAGAGGAGGACACAGGAGCCATTACTACAGGTAATGAGAGGAGGACTGATGAGACATTACTACAGGTAATGAGAGGAGGACACAGGAGCCATTACTACAGGTAATGAGGGGAGGAAACAGGAGCCATTACTACAGGTAATGAGAGGAGGACAGAGGAGCCATTACTACAGGTAATGAGAGGAGGACACAGGAGCCATTACTACAGGTAATGAGGGGAGGACACAGGAGCCATTACTACAGGTAATGAGAGGAGGACACAGGAGCCATTACTACAGGTAATGAGGGGAGGACACAGGAGCCATTACTACAGGTAATGAGGGGAGGACAGAGGAGCCATTACTACAGGTAATGAGAGGAGGACACAGGAGCCATTACTACAGGTAATGAGAGGAGGACAGAGGAGCCATTACTACAGGTAATGAGAGGAGGACACAGGAGCCATTACTACAGGTAATGAGAGGAGGACAGAGGAGCCATTACTACAGGTAATGAGAGGAGGACACAGGAGCCATTACTACAGGTAATGAGAGGAGGACAGAGGAGCCATTACTACAGGTAATGAGAGGAGGACACAGGAGCCATTACTACAGGTAATGAGAGGACACAGGAGCCATTACTACAGGCAATGAGAGGAGGACAAAGGAGCCATTACTACAGGTAATGAGAGGACACAGGAGCCATTACTACAGGTAATGAGGGGAGGACAGAGGAGCCATTACTACAGGTAATGAGGGGAGGACAGAGGAGCCATTACTACAGGTAATGAGAGGAGGACACAGGAGCCATTACTACAGGTAATGAGAGGAGGACACAGGAGCCATTACTACAGGTAATGAGAGGAGGACACAGGAGCCATTACTACAGGTAATGAGAGGAGGACACAGGAGCCATTACAACAGGTAGTGGGAGGAGGACACAGGAGCCATTACTACAGGTAATGAGAGGAGGACACAGGAGATATTACTACAGGTAATGAGGGGAGGACACAGGAGCCATTACTACAGGTAATGAGGGGAGGACACAGGAGCCATTACTACAGGTAATGAGAGGACAGAGGAGCCATTACTACAGGTAATGAGAGGAGGACACAGGAGCCATTACTACAGGTAATGAGAGGAGGACACAGGAGCCATTACTACAGGTAATGAGAGGAGGACACAGGAGCCATTACTACAGGTAATAAGGGGAAGACAGAGGAGCCATTACTACAGGTAATGAGGGGAGGACACAGGAGCCATTACTACAGGTAATGAGGGGAGGACACAGGAGTCATTACTAAAGGTAATCAGTGGAGGACACAGGAGCCATTACTACAGGTAATGAGAGGAGGACACAGGAGCCATTACTACAGGTAATGAGAGGAGGACAGAGGAGCCATTACTACAGGTAATGAGAGGAGGACACAGGAGCCATTACTACAGGTAATGAGAGGAGGACACAGGAGCCATTACTACAGGTAATGAGAGGAGGACACAGGAGCCATTACTACAGGTAATGAGAGGAGGACACAGGAGCCATTACTACAGGTAATGAGAGGAGGACACAGGAGCCATTACTACAGGTAATGAGAGGAGGACACAGGAGCCATTACTACAGGTAATGAGAGGAGGACACAGGAGCCATTACTACAGGTAATGAGAGGAGGACACAGGAGCCATTACTACAGGTAATAAGGGGAGGACACAGGAGCCATTACTACAGGTAATGAGAGGAGGACAGAGGAGCCATTACTACAGGTAATGAGGGGAGGACACAGGAGCCATTACTACAGGTAATGAGGGGAGGACAGAGGAGCCATTACTACAGGTAATGAGGGGAGGACAGAGGAGCCATTACTACAGGTAATGAGGGGAGGACACAGGAGCCATTACTACAGGTAATGAGGGGAGGACAGAGGAGCCATTACTACAGGTAATGAGAGGAGGACACAGGAGCCATTACTACAGGTAATGAGGGGAGGACACAGGAGCCATTACTACAGGTAATGAGAGGAGGACACAGGAGCCATTACTACAGGTAATGAGAGGAGGAAAGAGGAGCCATTACTACAGGTAATGAGGGGAGGACAGAGGAGCCATTACTACAGGTAATGAGAGGAGGACAGAGGAGCCATTACTACAGGTAATGAGAGGAGGACACAGGAGCCATTACTACAGGTAATGAGAGGAGGACACATGAGCCATTACTACAGGTACTGAGAGGAGGACACAGGAGCCATTACTACAGGTAATGAGAGGAGGACACAGGAGCCATTACTACAGGTAATGAGAGGAGGACACAGGAGCCATTACTACAGGTAATGAGGGGAGGACACATGAGCCATTACTACAGGTACTGAGAGGAGGACACAGGAGCCATTACTACAGGTAATGAGAGGAGGACACAGGAGCCATTACTACAGGCAATGAGAGGAGGACACACGAGCCATTACTACAGGTAATGAGAGGAGGACAGAGGAGCCATTACTACAGGTAATGAGAGGAGGACAGAGGAGCCATTACTACAGGTAATGAGGGGAGGACACAGGAGCCATTACTACAGGTAATAAGAGGAGGACAGAGGAGCCATTACTACAGGTAATGAGGGGAGGACACAGGAGCCATTACTACAGGTAATGAGAGGAGGACAGATGAGCCATTACTACAGGTAATGAGTGGAGGACACAGGAGCCATTACTACAGGTAATGAGAGGAGGACACAGGAGCCATTACTACAGGTAATGAGGGGAGGACACAGGAGCCATTACTACAGGTAATGAGAGGAGGACACAGGAGCCATTACTACAGGTAATGAGAGGAGGACAGAGGAGCCATTACTAAAGGTAATGAGGGGAGGACAGAGGAGCCATTACTACAGGTAATGAGAGGAGGACAGAGGAGCCATTACTACAGGTAATGAGAGGAGGACACAGGAGCCATTACTACAGGTAATGAGAGGAGGACACATGAGCCATTACTACAGGTACTGAGAGGAGGACACAGGAGCCATTACTACAGGTAATGAGAGGAGGACACAGGAGCCATTACTACAGGTAATGAGAGGAGGACACAGGAGCCATTACTACAGGTAATGAGGGGAGGACACATGAGCCATTACTACAGGTACTGAGAGGAGGACACAGGAGCCATTACTACAGGTAATGAGAGGAGGACACAGGAGCCATTACTACAGGCAATGAGAGGAGGACACAGGAGCCATTACTACAGGTAATGAGAGGAGGACAGAGGAGCCATTACTACAGGTAATGAGAGGAGGACAGAGGAGCCATTACTACAGGTAATGAGGGGAGGACACAGGAGCCATTACTACAGGTAATAAGAGGAGGACAGAGGAGCCATTACTACAGGTAATGAGGGGAGGACACAGGAGCCATTACTACAGGTAATGAGAGGAGGACAGATGAGCCATTACTACAGGTAATGAGTGGAGGACACAGGAGCCATTACTACAGGTAATGAGAGGAGGACACAGGAGCCATTACTACAGGTAATGAGGGGAGGACACAGGAGCCATTACTACAGGTAATGAGAGGAGGACACAGGAGCCATTACTACAGGTAATGAGAGGAGGACAGAGGAGCCATTACTAAAGGTAATGAGGGGAGGACAGAGGAGCCATTACTACAGGTAATGAGAGGAGGACAGAGGAGCCATTACTACAGGTAATGAGAGGAGGACACAGGAGCCATTACTACAGGTAATGAGAGGAGGACACATGAGCCATTACTACAGGTACTGAGAGGAGGACACAGGAGCCATTACTACAGGTAATGAGGGGAGGACACAGGAGCCATTACTACAGGTACTGAGAGGAGGACACAGGAGCCATTACTACAGGTAATTAGAGGAGGACACAGGAGCCATTACTACAGGTAATGAGGGGAGGACAGAGGAGCCATTACTACAGGTAACGAGTGGAGGACACAGGAGCCATTACTACAGGTAATGAGAGGAGGACACAGGAGCCATTACTACAGGTAATGAGAGGAGGACACAGGAGCCATTACTACAGGTAATGAGAGGAGGACACAGGAGCCATTACTACAGGTAATGAGAGGAGGACACAGGAGACATTACTACAGGTAATGAGAGGAGGACAGAGGAGCCATTACTAGAGGTAATAAGGGGAGGACACAGGAGCCATTACTACAGGTAATGAGAGGAGGACACAGGAGCCATTACTACAGGTAATGAGAGGAGGACACAGGAGCCATTACTACAGGTAATGAGAGGAGGACAGAGGAGCCATTACTACAGGTAAAGAGAGGAGGACAGAGCAGCCATTACTACAGGTAATGAGAGGAGGACACAGGAGCCATTACTACAGGTAATGAGAGGAGGACACAGGAGCCATTACTACAGGTAATGAGAGGAGGACACAGGAGCCATTACTACAGGTAATGAGAGGAGGACAGAGGAGCCATTACTACAGGTAATGAGAGGAGGACAGAGGAGCCATTACTACAGGTAATGAGGGGAGGACACAGGAGCCATTACTACAGGTAATGAGGGGAGGACAGAGGAGCCATTACTACAGGTAATGAGGGGAGGACAGAGGAGCCATTACTACAGGTAATGAGGGGAGGACACAGGAGCCATTACTACAGGTAATGAGGGGAGGACACAGGAGCCATTACTACAGGTAATGAGAGGAGGACACAGGAGCCATTACTACAGGTAATGAGAGGAGGACAGAGGAGCCATTACTACTGGTAATGAGATGAGGACACAGGAGCCATTACTACAGGTAATGAGAGGAGGACAGAGGAGCCATTACTACAGGTAATGAGGGGAGGACACAGGAGCCATTACTACAGGTAATGAGAGGAGGACACAGGAGCCATTACTACAGGTAATGAGAGGAGGACACAGGAGCCATTACTACAGGTAATGAGAGGAGGACACAGGAGCCATTACTACAGGTAATGAGAGGACACAGGAGCCATTACTACAGGTAATGAGGGGAAGACACAGGAGCCATTACTACAGGTAATGAGAGGAGGACACAGGAGCCATTAGTACAGGTAATGAGAGGAGGACACAGGAGCCATTACTACAGGTAATGAGAGGAGGACAGAGGAGCCATTACTACAGGTAATGAGAGGAGGACACAGGAGCCATTACTACAGGTAATGAGAGGAGGACAAAGGAGCCATCACTACAGGTAATGAGGGGAGGACAGAGGAGCCATTACTACAGGTAATGAGGGGAGGACAGAGGAGCCATTACTACAGGTAATGAGAGGAGGACAGAGGAGCCATTACTACAGGTAATGAGAGGAGGACAGAGGAGCCATTACTACAGGTAATGAGAGGAGGACAGTGGAGCCATTACTACAGGTAATGAGAGGAGGACACAGGAGCCATTACTACAGGTAATGAGAGGAGGACACAGGAGCCATTACTACAGGTAATGAGGGGAGGACAGAGGAGCCATTACTACAGGTAATGAGAGGAGGACACAGGAGCCATTACTACAGGTAATGAGGGGAGGACAGAGGAGCCATTACTACAGGTAATGAGAGGAGGACAGAGGAGCCATTACTACAGGTAATGAGAGGAGGACACAGGAGCCATTACTACAGGTAATGAGAGGAGGACAGAGGAGCCATTACTACAGGTAATGAGAGGAGGACAGAGGAGCCATTACTACAGGTAATGAGAGGAGGACACAGGAGCCATTACTACAGGTAATGAGAGGAGGACACAGGAGCCATTACTACAGGTAATGAGAGGAGGACAGATGAGCCATTACTACAGGTAATGAGGGGAGGACACAGGAGCCATTACTACAGGTAATGAGGGGAGGACACAGGAGCCATTACTACAGGTAATGAGAGGAGGACACAGGAGCCATTACTACAGGTAATGAGAGGAGGACACAGGAGCCATTACTACAGGTAATAAGAGGAGGACACAGGAGCCATTACTACAGGTAATGAGAGGAGGACACAGGAGCCATTACTTCAGGTAATGAGGGGAGGACACAGGAGACATTACTACAGGTAATGAGAGGAGGACAGAGGAGCCATTACTACAGGTAATGAGGGGAGGACACAGGAGCCATTACTACAGTTAATGAGAGGAGGACACAGGAGCCATTACTACAGGTAATGAGAGGAGGACAGAGGAGCCATTACTACAGGTAATGAGGGGAGGACACAGGAGCCATTACTACAGGTAATGAGAGGAGGACAGAGGAGCCATTACTACAGGTAATGAGAGGAGGACACAGGAGCCATTACTACAGGTAATGAGAGGAGGACACAGGAGCCATTACTACAGGTAATGAGAGGAGGACAGAGGAGCCATTACTAAAGGTAATGAGGGGAGGACAGAGGAGCCATTACTACAGGTAATGAGAGGAGGACAGAGGAGCCATTACTACAGGTAATGAGAGGAGGACACAGGAGCCATTACTACAGGTAATGAGAGGAGGACACATGAGCCATTACTACAGGTACTGAGAGGAGGACACAGGAGCCATTACTACAGGTAATGAGAGGAGGACACAGGAGCCATTACTACAGGTAATGAGAGGAGGACACAGGAGCCATTACTACAGGTAATGAGGGGAGGACACATGAGCCATTACTACAGGTACTGAGAGGAGGACACAGGAGCCATTACTACAGGTAATGAGAGGAGGACACAGGAGCCATTACTACAGGCAATGAGAGGAGGACACAGGAGCCATTACTACAGGTAATGAGAGGAGGACAGAGGAGCCATTACTACAGGTAATGAGAGGAGGACAGAGGAGCCATTACTACAGGTAATGAGGGGAGGACACAGGAGCCATTACTACAGGTAATAAGAGGAGGACAGAGGAGCCATTACTACAGGTAATGAGGGGAGGACACAGGAGCCATTACTACAGGTAATGAGAGGAGGACAGATGAGCCATTACTACAGGTAATGAGTGGAGGACACAGGAGCCATTACTACAGGTAATGAGAGGACAGAGGAGCCATTACTACAGGTAATGAGAGGAGGACAGAGGAGCCATTACTACAGGTAATGAGAGGAGGACACAGGAGCCATTACTACAGGTAATTAGAGGAGGACACAGGAGCCATTACTACAGGTAATGAGGGGAGGACAGAGGAGCCATTACTACAGGTAATGAGAGGAGGACACAGGAGACATTACTACAGGTAATGAGAGGAGGACAGAGGAGCCATTACTAGAGGTAATAAGGGGAGGACACAGGAGCCATTACTACAGGTAATGAGAGGAGGACACAGGAGCCATTACTACAGGTAATGAGGGGAGGACACAGGAGCCATTACTACAGGTAATGAGAGGAGGACACAGGAGCCATTACTACAGGTAATGAGAGGAGGACACAGGAGCCATTACTACAGGTAATGAGAGGAGGACACAGGAGCCATTACTACAGGTAATGAGAGGAGGACACAGGAGACATTACTACAGGTAATGAGAGGAGGACAGAGGAGCCATTACTAGAGGTAATAAGGGGAGGACACAGGAGCCATTACTACAGGTAATGAGAGGAGGACACAGGAGCCATTACTACAGGTAATGAGAGGAGGACACAGGAGCCATTACTACAGGTAATGAGAGGAGGACAGAGGAGCCATTACTACAGGTAATGAGAGGAGGACAGAGCAGCCATTACTACAGGTAATGAGAGGAGGACACAGGAGCCATTACTACAG
Organism: Engystomops pustulosus; assembly: GCF_040894005.1. NCBI lineage: Eukaryota > Metazoa > Chordata > Amphibia > Anura > Leptodactylidae > Engystomops > Engystomops pustulosus. The sequence continues at coordinate 12,983,092 of NC_092411.1, read as the reverse complement.
GTAATGAGAGGAGGACACAGGAGCCATTACTACAGGTAATGAGAGGAGGACACAGGAGCCATTACTACAGGTAATGAGAGGAGGACAGAGGAGCCATTACTACAGGTAATGAGAGGAGGACAGAGGAGCCATTACTACAGGTAATGAGGGGAGGACACAGGAGCCATTACTACAGGTAATGAGGGGAGGACAGAGGAGCCATTACTACAGGTAATGAGGGGAGGACAGAGGAGCCATTACTACAGGTAATGAGGGGAGGACACAGGAGCCATTACTACAGGTAATGAGAGAAGGACACAGGAGCCATAACTACAGGTAATGAGAGGAGGACACAGGAGCCATTACTACAGGTAATGAGAGGAGGACAGAGGAGCCATTACTACTGGTAATGAGATGAGGACACAGGAGCCATTACTACAGGTAATGAGAGGAGGACAGAGGAGCCATTACTACAGGTAATGAGAGGAGGACACAGGAGCCATTACTACAGGTAATGAGGGGAGGACACAGGAGCCATTACTACAGGTAATGAGAGGAGGACACAGGAGCCATTACTACAGGTAATGAGAGGAGGACACAGGAGCCATTACTACAGGTAATGAGAGGACACAGGAGCCATTACTACAGGTAATGAGGGGAAGACACAGGAGCCATTACTACAGGTAATGAGAGGAGGACACAGGAGCCATTAGTACAGGTAATGAGAGGAGGACACAGGAGCCATTACTACAGGTAATGAGAGGAGGACAGAGGAGCCATTACTACAGGTAATGAGAGGAGGACACAGGAGCCATTACTACAGGTAATGAGAGGAGGACAAAGGAGCCATCACTACAGGTAATGAGGGGAGGACAGAGGAGCCATTACTACAGGTAATGAGAGGAGGACACAGGAGCCATTACTACAGGCAATGAGAGGAGGACACAGGAGCCATTACTACAGGTAATGAGGGGAGGACAGAGGAGCCATTACTACAGGTAATGAGAGGAGGACAGAGGAGCCATTACCACAGGTAATGAGAGGAGGACAGAGGAGCCATTACTACAGGTAATGAGAGGAGGACAGAGGAGCCATTACTACAGGTAATGAGAGGAGGACAGTGGAGCCATTACTACAGGTAATGAGAGGAGGACACAGGAGCCATTACTACAGGTAATGAGAGGAGGACACAGGAGCCATTACTACAGGTAATGAGGGGAGGACAGAGGAGCCATTACTACAGGTAATGAGAGGAGGACACAGGAGCCATTACTACAGGTAATGAGGGGAGGACAGAGGAGCCATTACTACAGGTAATGAGAGGAGGACAGAGGAGCCATTACTACAGGTAATGAGAGGAGGACACAGGAGCCATTACTACAGGTAATGAGAGGAGGACAGAGGAGCCATTACTACAGGTAATGAGAGGAGGACAGAGGAGCCATTACTACAGGTAATGAGAGGAGGACACAGGAGCCATTACTACAGGTAATGAGAGGAGGACACAGGAGCCATTACTACAGGTAATGAGAGGAGGACAGATGAGCCATTACTACAGGTAATGAGGGGAGGACACAGGAGCCATTACTACAGGTAATGAGGGGAGGACACAGGAGCCATTACTACAGGTAATGAGAGGAGGACACAGGAGCCATTACTACAGGTAATGAGAGGAGGACACAGGAGCCATTACTACAGGTAATGAGAGGAGGACACAGGAGCCATTACTACAGGTAATGAGAGGAGGACACAGGAGCCATTACTTCAGGTAATGAGGGGAGGACACAGGAGACATTACTACAGGTAATGAGAGGAGGACAGAGGAGCCATTACTACAGGTAATGAGGGGAGGACACAGGAGCCATTACTACAGTTAATGAGAGGAGGACACAGGAGCCATTACTACAGGTAATGAGAGGAGGACAGAGGAGCCATTACTACAGGTAATGAGGGGAGGACACAGGAGCCATTACTACAGGTAATGAGAGGAGGACAGAGGAGCCATTACTACAGGTAATGAGAGGAGGACACAGGAGCCATTACTACAGGTAATGAGAGGAGGACACAGGAGCCATTACTACAGGTAATGAGAGGAGGAAACAGGAGCCATTACTACAGGTAATGAGGGGAGGACAGAGGAGCCATTACTACAGGTAATGAGAGGAGGACAGAGGAGCCATTACTACAGGTAATGAGAGGAGGACACAGGAGCCATTACTACAGGTAATGAGAGGAGGACACAGGAGCCATTACTACAGGTAATGAGAGGAGGAAACAGGAGCCATTACTACAGGTAATGAGAGGAGGACACAGGAGCCATTACTACAGGTAATGAGGGGAGGACACAGGAGCCATTACTACAGGTAATGAGAGGAGAACACAGGAGCCATTACTACAAGTAATGAGAGGAGGACAGAGGAGCCATTACTACAGGTAATGAGGGGAGGACACAGGAGCCATTACTACAGGTAATGAGAGGAGGACACAGGAGCCATTACTACAGGTAATGAGGGGAGGACAGAGGAGCCATTACTACAGGTAATGAGGGGAGGACACAGGAGCCATTACTACAGGTAATGAGAGGAGGACACAGGAGCCATTACTACAGGTAATGAGAGGAGGACACAGGAGCCATTACTACAGGTAATGAGAGGAGGACACACAGGAGCCATTACTACAGGTAATGAGGGGAGGACAGAGGAGCCATTACTAGAGGTAATGAGAGGAGGACACAGGAGCCATTACTACAGGTAATTTGGGGAGAACTGAGGAGCCATTACTACAGGTAATGAGAGGAGGACAGAGGAGCCATTACTACAGGTAATAAGGGGAGGACACAGGAGCCATTACTACAGGTAATGAGAGGAGGACACAGGAGCCATTACTACAGTTAATTTGGGGAGAACTGAGGAGCCATTACTACAGGTAATGAGAGGAGGACAGAGGAGCCATTACTACAGGTAATGAGGGGAGGACAGAGAATCCTTTTACAGAAGAAGTTACAGGTCTTTGAGAAAAAGGGTTCGCAGACCGCATATTCGCCGGGCTTCCCGACTTTTACCATTTTGCGAAGCATTTAACTGGGGTTTTTGGCACACGCAGTCGGATTTTGGCGTAATTGCGGCGACTTTCATGTGACACAAATTGGGGGAGTGGCCGTTGGGCAACCTGACTGATTCGGACTAAGCGCGTCGGACTACGCACTTTGGGTATCTCGGCGGGACGGGTAAGTAAATGTGCCCCAATGTGATTTTCTGGATTCATTTTCTCATTTTGTCACTTTGTTGAGCTTCTACCTATTATGTAATTAGAGGCCTCTCTCATCTTACTCAATCCATGGCTGACTAAATACTATTTTCCCCACTGCATAAGAATAGGGCGCTCATTGAGGAATCACAAGATGTTGATACATTGTAACCACTAGAAAGAAATTCATTAACCTTGTCCTCTTGTGCAGAGCTAAGCGCGTCATGATTGCTGTCGTGACATTGACCTGTGCCGCCTCTGTCATCACCACCACCTTAATTTCGTACTTTATAAAACTTCCAATTCGCTACCCGAAATGTGACAGGTCAGTAACACCCCCCCTCCCTCATATCTGATATGACGGATCCTGTGCTTGATGTGTGTTGTCAGCATTTTGGGCTGCTTTTACAGCATTTTATAACACAAGCTCTGTACAGCGCTGCAGAATCTGTGGGCGCTATATAAATAACGGAATTAGTTTTATTATTATTATAATCTCTGTCCGCAGCCAGTGTCGGAAGAATTATTGGGCGGAATATTACGTAAAACCCTACTGCCGATACGGACCTTTCCTTGTCGGGATGATTCTTGCCATTCTTTTAGTCGGGAAGCAAAGTCTTTACTTTAAGAACAGGGTAAGAGATTTCAGATTTCAGTTTTGGGGGGTTGTATTGTGAATTCTGATCTGAAGAGAACGGATTTCTTTATATGCTCTGGATTAGTCTGTGAATTAGTGATGTTGCCTTATGTATTTCCTATAGACACAAGCCGCCTTGGGATGGATCTCTGCCCTGGCCCTCATGCTCACAGTCATATCGCTGGCTTTTGTTTTAGATGACACCCAGAGCTCTTACTCCGTCATGGCCGCACTTTACCAAGGGCTTTACCGCACTCTGTGGGCTGTGGTTCTTGGTTTGATCTTTATTCTGTGCCATGAAGGATACGGAGGTATAGTACTATTATGGCTTTATATTATAGTAACGTATCACTATGGCGCTTTACTATCAAGACAATTATGGATCTGACACCTTCCCTCCGGTACTTCACCCTGTTTGATCGCTTCCTAAGAGCCGGTCACAGAGGAAGAAGTGTCCGGGCTCCTCTCCTCTGCTCGCCCCACTACCTGCATCAGTGACCCCATCCCCTCACATCTGGTACAGTCTCTCCCCAGCAGTCACTTCTCACCTCACTAACATCTTCAACCTCTCTCTCTCTTCTGGTGTCAATGCCTCTTCTTTCAAGCCTGCAGTTCTTACGCCATTACTGAAGAAACCTTCACTGGACCCATCCAATGCTGCTAACCACCAACCAGTCTCTAATCTCCCTTTTATCTCCAAACTCCTGGAACGTCTGGTCTATTCTTGACTAATTTGCTATCACTCTGATAACTCCCTCCTTGACCCTATACAATCAGGTTTCCGTTCTATGCTCTCCACTGAAACTGCTAACTCTCCCACCGCAGCATCTCTTTTTCTGGATCTCTCTCCTCTCATCTTCCTTTCTGTCGGGGTTCCTCAGGGCTCGGTCCTGGGTCCTATTCTTTTCTCCCTCTATACTGCCCCAATCGGACAAACCATTAGCAGATTTGGTTTCCAGTATCATCTCTATGCTGATGATACCCATCTTTATGTCTGCATGTGTCTCTCTGGTGTCTCTAACATCCTGTCATCTTCTTTCATGAAACATTGGGGCTCATTTACTTACCTGGTCCTGTCTCGATCCTGCGGCGTGTTGTCCGACGTGGATTCGGGTTCTGCCAGGATTCACTAAGGTCGTGCGCCCGAAATCCAGTAGGTGTCGCTACTGCGCCGAGGTCCGCTGGAGTTCACCTGCTTCTTCTCGGTGCATGTAAGTGCTTGATCTTGTGACACATTTTGTTTTTTAAATTCCGCGACTTTTCAGAATCTGTCGGGTTCTCCGAAGGCCATGCCCCCCAATATCTGTCACGTGAAAGCCGGCGCTGATGCGCCAAAATCCTGATGGAGTTCGCCGCAAAACGGAAAAATTCGGGAAATCCGATGAATCGCGGCAGACCCGAATCCTCGTCAGACAAGCACCGCGGGATTGCGACAGGACCGGGTAAGTACATGTGCCCCCTTGTCTTTCCACCGTCTACTCACAAACCCAACCCTGACCTCTCCAACTCAATCCGTGGGGGTCACTATTACCCTGAGGCAGCAGGGCCCCTGTCTTGGGGATTTTCAGGACTCTAAAATGCTTATTGTTGCTCTGATTCACTCTCATCTAGACTACTGCAGCTCCCTACTAATTGCTCTTCCACTAACTAAACTCTCTCCTCTCCAATTTATTCTTAATGCAGCAGCCAGACCCATCTTTCAGACCAAACGCTACACGGATGCCTCCAGTTTATGCCAGTCACTGCACTGGCTGCCAGTCTCCTTCTGAAAACAGTTTAAAATAGTCAATCTCATCCAAAAAGCTCTGAATAATGCTGCACCTCTCTATCTCTTCTCTCTCATCTCAGTCTGCACCAATTCTCTGGAATGCCCTACCACAGACTATTAGACTAATACCAAACCTCCAAAGTTTCAAACATGCTCTTAAAACCCATCTATTGGACAGATCTATCACACTCACTAACTGCATGAAATTTCAACTCTCTCCTCCCGTCTATTATCCAGCAAACACCAGATACCAAGCTCCAGGCTTCTCTGCAGTCACATTCACCTTGGACTTTGTATATAAGATGGCGGCTGATGACTGGATCAAGCAGCAGAATTTTTATTTATTAAATTATTTCATACTGTTCCCTTATACAGAACGGCTGGACCATTATACAAGCTCTAATACCTCTTGTGTCACCCCCTTCATCCTTATAGACTGTAAGCTCCTGTGTCAACCCCTAATCCTAATAGACTGTAAGCTCTTGTGTCACCCCCTCATCCTCATAGACTGTAAGCTCCTGTGTCAACCCCTAATCCTAATAAACTGTAAGCTCTTGTGTCACCCCTTCATCCTCATAGACTATAAGCTCCTGTGTCACCCCCTCATCCTAATAGACTATAAGCTCTTGTGTCACCCCCATCTTCATAGACTGTAATATCTTGTGTCACCCCCTCCTCCTCATAGACTGTAAGCTCTTGTGTCACCCCCTCATCCTCATAGACTGTAAGCTCTTGTGTCACCCCCTCATCCTCATAGACTGTAAGCTCTTGTGTCACTCCCTCATCCTCACATACTGTAAGCTTGTGTCAACCCCTCAATCTCATAGACTGCAAGCTCTTGTGTCACCCCCTCATCCTCATAGATTGTAAGCTCGTGTCACCCCCTCATCCTCATAGACTGTAAGCTCATGTGTCACCTCCTCATCCTCATAGACTGTAAGCTCTTGTGTCATCTTTCCTCCTCAGACTGTAAGCTCTTGTGTCACCCCTCATCATCATATACTGTAAGCCCTGGTGTCACCCCATGATCTTCATAGACTGTAAGCTCTTGTGTCAACCCTCATCCCCATAGAACGTAAGCTCTTGTGTCATCCCTCATACTCATAGACTGTAAGCTCTTGTGTCATCCCCTTCATCCTCATAGACTGTAAGCTTTTGTGTCACCCCCCTCATCCTCATAGACTGTAAGCTCTTGCAGTGCCGTCATTTCACATTGCTTGTGCTGTCTATTGCGTCCAGCTGCTTGTACTCATTAGCTGCTAGAGTGATTTTTGACAGTCAGAGAGGTGGCAGGTGGAGCAGGCAGAGGTGGCAGCACAGTAAGGGGACGTCGCAACAGGGCCCTGTGAGGCCAGAACTGCCGATTTCATCTAGCTGCTGTGTGTTGATTAAAAATGCAAAGGTTCTTGATTGGTTGACTCGGTCAGCCACTGCCTCCAAAATGACATCTGACATCCCCAGCCAAGAGTCCGTGGGTTTGTCAGATACAACAATTAGTTGGCATGGCCCAGGAGCAGGTCAACGACCCTCACCTGTCCTCAACCAGCCTCTGTCCTGTTCATTTCCCTCAGCCAGAGATCTACTAGGGGGTCTAGGCTCAGCGCCACTATTCAGCGAGGACGAAGTGTTTGAGGACAGTAAGCAGCTGCTTGGCATTGAAGAGTTGGGGCAGACATCCGCTGCTTTGTGAAGTAGGCAAGAAAGTAGAGTTGTGGAGAGTGGCACGGGAAGTTATGTTGCACTTGCAAGTAGTCAGGCTGTGCATACTGAGACCGTTGAGGAGAGTAGCAGTGACAGGGAAACAAATCGATGATGATGTAGCCGATCGCACTTGGAAGCCCGGTGAAGCAAGGGCTTCATCATCGTTGGGAGAAGAGTGTGTCAGCTTGTGCGTCAGGCTGCAAAGTAGGCAGCAAGTCGTGGGCGTGAGTCAGCAGGGTGGCAGCAGTACAAGGACGGGAGCCAAATGGCCGCGGGGTACAAAACCCGCTTCGCAGGTCCAAGTAAGCAGTGGCATAGGGGCTCCGTGAGGCAGCGGCGTTAGTAGTCACTCAGTGCAGAGTGTTGGCGGTAAAATCACCATCTCGGCGGTGTGGCAATTTTTTGTTAAGACACCAGAGGAGCCGAACGTGTGTATATGTAGAATCTGCGGGAAGAAAGTGAAGCGTGGCCAGGGAGCTAACGTTGGCACCACGGCCCTGCATCAACACATGCAGCGTCACCATCCAATGGCCTGGGAGAAACATGGAAGAGATGTGGGGGTCCATCCTGCCACTGTACCAACAGCACCTAGTGGCACACATGCCATTTCAGCCAGTCAAGGCTCCAGCACCTCTGCTAAAGCGAGCTGTTTGTCTTTGACATCATCTCCCAGTCCAGAAACTCCTGCTCCTCGCTACGCATGGCGCCAGCAGTCGTTGAACGAGGCGATTACAAAGAGACAACTGTATGCGTCCAGCCATCCTAAGGTCAGAAGCAGAGCGTGCTCCTGTCCAAGTTGTTGGTACTGCAGTCCCTCCCTTTCCAAGTCTTGGACTCTGCACCCTTCAAAGAACTAATGGCTTGTGCTGAACCGAGGTAGAGAGTTCTAAGACAAAAATTTTTTTCCAAAAAAAACAGTGCCAGCCCTTCATAAGTATGTAGAACAGAAGGTGGGCCAGTCCTTGAGCTTATCAGTTTCTTCTTAGGTGCACGGCAGTGCGGATGTGTGGAGCTGTAACTATGGTCAGGGCCAGTACATGTCTTTTACAGCCCACCGGGTGAATGCGCTTCTTGCCCAGCCACACCAACAACTTGAACAGGAGATAATGCTTTCTCCTCCACGTTGTCAAACTGCTGCTCCTGCGCCACCTCCACCTCAGCCTCCACAAGTGCTGCTCCATCATACCACATGTGCAGGGCACAGCGATGTCACGCAGTTCTACGCCTGGTTTGCCTGGGCGAACAAAGTCACACAGGGGAGGAACTGCTCCGCGTCATGCAACAAGAAATCAATGTGTAGCTTTCTCCGCGACAACTGCAAATCGGAACCATGGTGACAGACAATGGGAGGAACATGGGGGCAGATTTACTTACCCTTCCTGTCGCGATCCCGCGGTATGTTGTCTGATGAGGATTCGGGACTGCTGCGATTCACTAAGGTAGAACTCGGTCCTGCATCCGTCACTTCCCCGCTGAGGTCCGCCGGAGTTCACCTGCTTCTTCCCGGTGCATGTCTTGCGACACAATTCTAAATGTTACATCCTGCGCGTTGTCCGAATCCGTCAGGTTGTCTGATGGCCGGCCCCACGATTTCTGTCTGGTGCAAGCCGACGCCGATGCACCAAAAATCAGACACTGTGCATGCACTTCAGCCATACTTACAAAGCAAAGCACACCCACCTCGAGTTGCAGCATCAGATTGGCCTCCCCCAACATAGTCTGATATGCGATGTTTCCACCCATTGGAATTCCAGCCTCCATATGTTAGACCGCCTGTATGAACAGAGAAAAGCCATTAATGATTTTTTTACTCCCCTGTGTAACTTTGATGTCAGCCACTGGCAGCTCACGTGTGACACCTGCCGTTTGCTCAGACCCATTGAATTTTTTGATGGAAAATTCAGCAAACTCGGCAAATTGAATTTTGAAACAGTCCTGCTGCTACTAAGAACATACACAATGGTCTAATTAGTAGTTTTACCTGGTTCCTACTGAGAGATTCCCTTGTAGAATATCTGGTGCTGTTACTTTGTCAGTAACAATCTCATTTTGTACGTCCAGAGAGATGTCAGGCAGCCCCCACACAAGATTACAGCGCCCTCTACAGGGCAGATTGTAATAAATGGCTTCCACTTTCTCCCTCCAGGTATAGTGACCACTTTGCTGTCTTTCGATGTATGGGGTTTCCTATCTAAGATAAGCTACGCCGGTTATCTGGTCCATCCTATTATTATCTACTTTTACGCTGGCCTCCAAGAGGAGCTTTTTCACTATCAGGATCTCAACATGGTGAGTGCTCATTAATAATAACCATCAGAATCAACCATGATAAACCAGGGATATTACTCAAAGATCCACACACCATGACCGTGGTAATCTTCTTATCCATTGCCTCCATCCTTCTAAAATCAACTTTTATAATTATGCTAATAATGGGCTTTACCTGCTTCACAAGCTGTAACACTGTGCAGGAGCATTTCCACCTATTGAAGTGTGTGAGATCACAGTAGGCAGAGGGAGGGGAGAGTGCTGAGGGAGTAGGTGTGTGGGGAGACAGTGTAACAGCCCATGAAGCTGTATCACTATGTTCTGACATAAAAAGGACCCCAAAGGTCCTGCAGATGCCAACCTTTTTTGGACTCACTTGAGGATAAAATCACTCAGGGTTTCATATGTATAGATGTGGTATATTCCAACAGTTTTTTTTAGCCTGAAATGAACAACTTTAACCCAAGGATCTCCCATGTTTTCCTTCCATTAGTTGTATCTCTTCATTGGACACTGCGCTTTGACCTTCATCGTTGCTCTACTTTCGACAGTTCTGGTAGAAATACCCTTCCAAAGGTTGATGCAGATTTAGCTTATGGAGAAAACACAATGTATCGGAGGATTATAGTGAGCCATACGTTCATGGATTTATACCTTGGAAGAAACAATGAACAACGAATCCTAAAAGACAACATCCGCCACCCGTCTCTACTATTGTATCACTAATTTTGAAGAACCTCAAGTATTAGGTCGAGAATGTAAAAAAAAAAATTGCACAACAAAAGCAAATTTAACTTCTGGAAAATAATTCATAACTTTTTGGAACAAATATCCAGTTCTCAAGTAAAGAACTTCAACTGTACCCTGATTATAACAGATGATGGCTTTTATTAACAACTGCTGCTGTAGGGGGCGGTCCAGACTACACAGCCAGACTGCTGTTATAGGGGGTGGTCCAGACTACACAGCCAGACTACTGTTATAGGGGAGGGTCCGGACTACACAACCAGACTGCTGTTATTGGGGGAGGTCCAGACTACACAGCCAGACTGCTGTTATAGGGGGAGATCCAGACTACATAGCCAGACTGCTGTTATAGGGGGCGGTCCAGACTACACAGCCAGACTGCTGTTATAGGGGGCAGTTCAGACTAAACAACCAGACTGCTGTTATAGGGGAGGGTCCAGACTATACAGCCAGACTCCTGTTATAGGGGACAGTTCAGACTACACAGACAGACTGCTGTTATAGGGGGCGGTCCAGACTACATAGCCAGACTGCTGTTATAGGGGGCGGTCCAGACTACATAGCCAGACTGCTGTTATAGGGGGCGGTCCAGACTACACAGCCAGACTGCTGTTATAGGGGGTGGTCCAGACTACACAGCCAGACTACTGTTATAGGGGAGGGTCCGGACTACACAGCCAGACTGCTGTTATTGGGGGAGGTCCAGACTACACAGCCAGACTGCTGTTATAGGGGGAGATCCAGACTACATAGCCAGACTGCTGTTATAGGGGGCGGTCCAGACTACACAGCCAGACTGCTGTTATAGGGGGCAGTTCAGACTAAACAACCAGACTGCTGTTATAGGGGAGGGTCCAGACTATACAGCCAGACTCCTGTTATAGGGGACAGTTCAGACTACACAGACAGACTGCTGTTATAGGGGGCGGTCCAGACTACATAGCCAGACTGCTGTTATAGGGGGCGGTCCAGACTACATCGCCAGACTGCTGTAATCGCGAGATGATGTGCCAGATTTGCCTGAGGAGGGCATGATGCAAACTTAAGCTGAAACGCAATCTCAGACTAAGGCCCTTTCAGACAGCCGTTGTTGGAATGTATGTGCAGCCAGAATATGTCCCCATGGACAACTAAGGCACCTGGTGGCATAATGTGCATGGGGAAAAGATAGAACTAAAAGAACAGGCTAAGGCTACATTCACACTAACGTATGCCCGCACGGCCACGGCCAGTGACCCCTCCCCTCTCCATAGAGATCCATTGCGCACGGCCCTTAACACGGGGAATGATAGGACATGAGTGGTATGGAGCAGCATGTGTGCAGTACCGCATCGCTCCGTGAGGCCATTGCCATCTATGGGTGACTTATCTACAGCTGCAAGTTTGCAGCCGTACATACGTCCCCCATTCGGTCATGTGAATAGCGCAACAGTTGGTCTGCCCCCATTGCACTTTTATGTTGATTTACATATCTGTAAACATATGACAATCTCCTCTGCTTCCTCAGTTTGTAATAACTAGGGTATAATTCTGCTCCTATTAACGGATCCTAGACGACACTATTACTGGTGGGGGAGGCATTTTGGACCAGACAGATGCCCTTTAAAGGGAACCTATCACCATATTTTCACAAATACAGCTAGTGACAGGTGCCCATACAGTTTGATTTACTAAATGCCAACCTTTTTTAGCTAAAAATGTTTTCCCTTACATCCGCATCAATCAACTTTATGTTATCATGCCTGGCTTCAGAAGGGGCGTATCCTGCTTGGCTGGCTCCTCCCATCTACCCTTCCCCATGTCCCATGCCTCTTCTCAACATTCAGCACTTACAGGACACCTGCCATCAGGTCCTAGTGACTAACTCTAGTAGAGCATCTCGAGGATTCCATCCAAGTCATTTTAAAATCATATTTGGTTTATTATGTAAATGAGCCCAGGCACATGGAGAGAGAAAGTGATTGCAACCATTTCCCCTCTTCTTGTGTCTGTGTGTAATGTATAGTAAAACATTGCTAGAGCTTGTGCTTTATCTGCTGCCTGTGAGAGCCACAGACATCAGCTATACAAGTACCTGGCATGTTCTGATATAGACATGTGAGAGCCACAGACATCAGATACACAAGTACCTGACATGTTCTGCTATACACATGTGAGAGACATAGACATCAGCCACACAAGTACCTGACATGTTCTGCTATACACATGTGAGAGACACAGACATCAGATACACAAGTACCTGACATGTTCTGCTATACACATGTGTGAGACAGACATCAGCTACACAAGTACCTGACATGTTCTGCTATACACATGTGTGAGACAGACATCAGCTACACAAGTACCTGACATGTCCTGCTATACACATGTGTGAGACACAGACATCAGCTACACAAGTACCTGACATGTTCTGCTATACACATGTGTGAGACACAGACATCAGCTACACAAGTACCTGACATGTTCTGCTATACACATGAGAGAGACACAGACATCAGCTACACAAGTACCTGACATGTTCTGCTATACACATGTGTGAGACAGACATCAGCTACACAAGTAGCTGACATGTCCTGCTATACACATGTGTGAGACAGACATCAGCTACACAAGTACCTGACATGTTCTGCTATACACATGTGTGAGACAGACATCAGCTACACAAGTACCTGACATGTCCTGCTATACACATGTGTGAGACACAGACATCAGCTACACAAGTACCTGACATGTTCTGCTATACACATGAGAGAGACACAGACTTCAGCTACACAAGTACCTGACATGTTCTGCTATACACATGTGTGAGACGTAGACATCAGCTACACAAGTACCTGACATGTTCTGCTATACACATGTGGGAGACACAGACATCAGCTACACAAGTACCTGACATGTTCTGCTACACACATGTGAGAGACACAGACATCAGCTACACAAGTACCTGACATGTTCTGCTATACACATGTGAGAGACAAAGACATCAACTACACTAGTACTTGACATATTCTGCTATACACATGTGAGAGACACAGACATCATCTACACAAGTACCTGCCATGTTCTGCTATACACATGTGTGAGACAAAGACATCAGCTACACAATTACCTGACATGTTCTGCTATACACATGAGAGACACAGACATCAGATACACGAGTACCTGACACGTTCTGCTATAGACATGTGATATACACAGACATCAGATACACAAGTACCTGACATATCCTGCTATACACATGTGAGAGCAACAGACATCAAATACACAAGTACCTGACATGTTCTGATATACACATGTGAGAGCCACAGACATCAGATACACAAGTACCTGACATGTTCTGCTATACACATGTGTGAGACACAGACATAAGCTACACAAGTACCTGACATGTTCTGCTATACACATGTGTGAGACACAGACATAAGCTACACAAGTACCTGACATGTTCTGCTATACATATGTGTGAGACACTGACATAAGCTACACAAGTACCTGACATGTTCTGCTATACATATGTGTGAGACACTGACATCAGCTACACAGTACCTGACATGTTCTGTTTTACACATGTGTGAGACACAGACATCAGCTACACAAGTACCTGACATGTTCTGCTATACACATGTGTGAGACACAGACACCAGCTACACAACTACCTGACATGTTCTGCCATACACATGTGTGAGACACTAACATCAGCTACACAAGTACCTGACATGTTCTGCTATAGACATGTGAGAGAAACAGACATCAGCTACACAAGTACCTGACATGTTCTGCTATACACATGTGTGAGACATAGACATCAGCTGCACAAGTACCTGACATGTTCTGCTATACACATGTGTGAAACGCAGACATCAGCTACACAAGTACCTGACATGTTCTGCTATACACATGTGTGAGATGTAGACATCAGATACACAAGTACCTGACATGTTCTGCTATACACATGTGTGAGACGCAGATATCAGCTACACAAGTACCTGACATGTTCTGCTATACACATGTGAGAGATACAGACATCAGCTACACAAGTACCTGACATGTTCTGCTATACACATGTGAGAGACACAGACATCAGCTACACAACTACCTGACATGTTCTGCTATACACAGGTGTGATGCGGACACCAGCTACACCAGTACCTAACATGTTCTACACAGACATCAGCTGCACAAGTACCTGATATTTTCTGCTATACACATGTGAGAGACAGACATCAGCAACACAAGTACCTGACATGTTCTGCTATACATAGGTGAGAGACACAAACATCAGCTACACAACTACCTGACATGTTCTGCTATACACAGGTGAGAGACACAGACACCAGCCACACAAGTACCTGACATATTCTGCTATACACAGGTGAGAGACACAAACATCAGCTACACAACTACCTGACATGTTCTGCTATACACAGGTGAAAGACAGAGACATCAGCTACACAGCTATCTGACATGTTCTGCTATACACAGGTGAGAGACACAGACACCAGCTACACAACTACCTGACATGTTCTGCTATACACATGTGTGAGACACAGACACCAGCTACACAACTACCTGACATGTTCTGCTATACACAGGTGAGAGACACAGACATCAGCTACACAAGTAGCTGACACGCTTTCTTCTCCTATATATAAAAATATATTTCGTTTTGGGGGTTAATTGGCCCAACAGGATTATCTTTAATGTCATGTGAGCAGGGTGATGTCATCTAAGGTCCTGTTACATTTGCAACGTCTGCACTATGTATGTCTCTGAGCACACGGAATCACAGCTGCCTCCATGGAGGATGGGGAGGTGTAGAAGTCCAAGGAGGCTGTTGTGATTTCATGTGATCAAATACATACATGGGGGCAATAGTGTAACAGAGCTCTCGCTCAATGTTCCATAGAGCAGCCTGTCCTAGCAGTGAGACCTGTCAATAAGGAGAAAGGAGGCAGAACAATGCAAGTAACATTTAATATGCAGGATTCACATAGTGTAATTGGACTCACATCAGGTGAGTTGCGTATAAGTTTACATGGGAAAAGGGCAATTCTTTTTAATCATAGTTTTGAATGAAGTATTTATTTTGGGTGGGTTATTTAAAACGGCAGGTTTCCTTTAAATATCATATTGCCTGTGAACTGAAGTTAAAATAACATATTTAAAGGTTTTTCTGG
This sequence comes from Engystomops pustulosus, assembly GCF_040894005.1. NCBI lineage: Eukaryota > Metazoa > Chordata > Amphibia > Anura > Leptodactylidae > Engystomops > Engystomops pustulosus. The sequence continues at coordinate 12,967,569 of NC_092411.1, read as the reverse complement.
ACCAGAACATGTATATGGATTTGGGATTGACTTTTGCCGTCCCTCTGGAATAAGAGTCTCTGGTCCAACATTGAACAGTAGTATCTGCTCTGTCCCTGATGCAGCTTCCCACAATGATACAGCCCATGAAATCTGTATTTTCTCCACCATTTCAAGGTATAATGTCCTTTTTTAATGACACATTTAGTATCAATTACTCAGAATGGCTAATAAAGTGCACATCCAGGGTCTGCTTCTCTGTATCCATAGCAAAACTACAGCCGCTCCAAAGTGTCTCCAGAAAGCACTTACACTAAATCTACAGCGATAAAGTACTGCTCAGGCAGCAAGGAGAACACTTTACTCCCCGAAAATTAGTGATAAGAGGGAGAATGTAAATTCTGGGGAAGGAGAAGCAACAAAATATAACAAAATGTAACGTAATAAAGCTGTAACAGAACAGCCATTACAACCGCAAATAACTGTGCCAAAAATAATTGTAAAGAATGTTAAAGTGACACTCAACCCAGGATACTTAAAGGGGTTGTCCAGTGATAACAAGTTAGGCCCTATCCATAGGATACAGCCTTACTTGCTGATCAGTAGGGGTCTCAATGATGGGGCTCCCACAGGAAAAGGCACTGCCGCACTCGTCACCACACTCATCGATCTCCATAGAAATTAGTGGTATAACAGACCCCCGTTCATGTGATCCGTGGGGGTTTCATCACCGAGACCCCATGATCAGTAATTGCCGGACAACCCCTTTAATTTGATTATGTATTAGAGGGATTTCTGAAAACATCATTGGGGGCTGGCGTATGGGTGCAAAGGGAAAAAAAAGATTAGCAATTCTGTATTGGTCCAGTTCTTTTGGTCTTCAGCCCCTCTGACCAGCCAGAAGTGCAGGTTGGGAACAGGGAACCTGCTTCTGCCAATCATTGGCCTTCTCAGATAGCTTAGTTGTTTTTCTGTGGTCCAGGACAGGAAGTGATGTCCAAGGAGGTCATTAATGTTAGCGTGGGTTTCCTCCGGGTCCTCCGGTTTCCTCCCACACTCCAAAACATACTGGTAGGTTGATAAGATTATGAGCCCCATTGGGGACAGCGACCGATTTGGCAATCTCTGTGCAGCGCTGCGTAATCTGTGTCCACTATATAAATAAAGAATTATTATTATTATCAATGGCCAAAGTGGGTCCCCTCAGGTGGTGTGAAAGGCATTCCTAAAAATAGAGTTTATTGGAAGTTCTAGCCATGGGGATTTGACATGTTGGTCTGAGGTAGCGAATTCCAGAGAGCTGGTACAGCACAAGAGAAGTCCAGGAGATGGGATTAGGATATTTGGATTGCAGAACAGCTTCGCCAACTTTTGGTTCTAACATAAAGACACACATATCCTAAGTGCAGCAACATGAGGAGAAAATTAGTTGAAGGTGTAATTAAAGTTTTATTGAGTGGATAAAATAGTAAAGCAACGCGTTTCAGCACCGAATTGGCCAAAAAGGCACAAACACTATATATGCAAAGGACAAAACAAAAGCATAAACAAAACAAACTCATAGTTAGTTGTTACTAGCTGAATAAATACATCGATAAATACATGATGCATATAGTGGTGAGAATACATAAATGGACAAATGTATAATAACAAAAAAAAATAAAATAATTTAAAAAAAATTATATATATATGTATATATATATATATACACACACACACACAAACACATATATATATATATATATATATATATATATATATATATATATATATATATATATAAGGATAGGCAGCTTGTGTATAAATATCAATATTCTTGCCATACAATAAAATAAGAAATATCATAATATGTAATAATAATAAGTGGATGATGTCCGGCAGCAAACTTGTCCAAATACATAAAGTACAGACATGAATGTAAAATATATGCAGTATAGATCGATGGTAATGAAGAAGTTAGTGGAGAAAGAAGCAGAAAGGGAAATTGATTCGCTGGAAAAAAAAATGTTATTGTCTATTGAATAAATGCAGTGATGAATTAATGAGATGAAGAAATACTCGAGTATAAGCCGATCCGAATATAACCCTAGGCCCCAAATTTTACCACATAAAAACTGTGAAAACCTATTGACTCGAGGATAAGCCTGGGGTGGAAAATGCATTGGTCACAGCCTCCCCCCAGTACATAGCTATTCAGCCCCCTGCCTCAAGTATATCGCCAGCCAGCCCGCCCCAGTATACAACCTGCCCCCTGTATATAGCCAGCCAGCTAAACCCACTGTATAGTCAACCCCTGTACCAGCCAACCTGTCCCCTGTATAAAGCCAGCCAGTCCCCTATATATAGTCAGAAAGTCCCCAGTATATAGCCAGCCAGTCCCCAGTATATAGCCAGCCGGCCCCCAGTATACATCAAGCCAGTCCCCTTTATATATCAAGCCATTCCCCTCTATATAGCCAGACAGATGATGTATATAGCTGGCCCCCAGTATATAGCTAGCTAGCCTTCTGTATATAGCAAGCTAGTCCCCTTTACATAGTCAGCCAGTCCCCTCTATATAGCCAGTCAGCTGATGTATATAGCCTGCACCAGTATATAGCCAACCAGACCCCAGTAGATAGTCAGCCAGGCCCCTGTATATAGCCAGCCAGCCCTCTGCCCAGCACATAAAAATAAACTCTGTACTCACCTTTCCGATGCATCCATAGGCCACCCCCCCCCCCCCCCAGCCCCACAAGTCCACTACTTGAACGTCAACCTTTTGCCAATGTCATAGTCTGTGCACCGCTATCGTGCATGGACCTGTCACTATGGAGGGCTGGGATCAAGAAGAGGACCTGTGGGGGGGATGTCTGAAAGGGGAGTAAAGAGTTTATTTTTTTATATACCCGAGTATAAGCCATGTGGTGCCTTTTCAGCACAAAAATGGAAATGCTGGACTTATACTCGAGTATATATGGTAAGTAAATGGATAGAAAAAATGTCATCTGACCTACAATGAAAAGTCCTGTCTATATTAGATGCTAAAAATGTATTATTGGTGAGGTTGCAGGTAGGTAAATAACAAATGAATGCATGGTGTTATCTGGTGTGGAGGCAGAAATAAAAGTTTCATCGGCTACATCTGTAGAAAAGATATATAGGCCATGAGAGGGGAACCAGTAATAAACCAGTGGTGGGAATCAACTGCAGTGGTGAGCAGCGCATTAAGAACTTACCACATCTCAGGAATGGAGTAGTGTGTGTGGTGCCACTGTATATGCGCCTCAGTAAGGCAGTCACTAGTAAATAGCACTCATGTGCGTCCTCCTCCTATCCCCTAGGACAGCGCCACACACTACACACATGCACCTATATAAGACTTGCCTTACTTACTGCACATACACACACACTGGGGCACATGCTACTCCATCCCTGAGATGTGGTAAGGTCCCAATACCCTACTTACTACTGCAATTGATGCCCATCACTGGTTTACTTTCTATCCATTTACTTATTTATTTCTTCATCTCATTAATTCATCACTGCATTTATTTGATAGACAATGAACTTTTTCTCCAGCAAATACATTTCCCTTTCTGCTGGTTTCTCCACTAAAAACATCATTACCATCAAGTTTTACTTTGTATAGTTTACATTCATGTATGCACCTTGATATATTTGGACATTACATGCTGCCGGATATCATCCTCTTATTATTATAATTAGTGGATTATAATACAGGCAGTTTGAGCAGCAGCCCCGGGGCCCAAGCCTTCTAGGGGGCTTATAGTCATCCAAACCACCCACCAAATTTGATACCAAAAAGGACCTTCACCCATAAAATCCTTGTACATCTGTTCCAGCTCTCAATACATATGTACAATGAGAGTGCCCGAGACACAGCCAGCCGCCGGAATGAGAGTGCCCAAGACACAGACAGCCGCCGGAAAGAGCGTGCCCGAGACACAGCCAGCCGCCGGAATGAGAGTGCCGGAGACACAGCCAGCCGCCGGAAAGAGTGCCGGAGACACAGCCAGCCGCCGGAAAGAGAGTGGCGAGACACAGCCAGCCGCCGGAATGAGAGTGCCTGAGACACAGCCAGCCGCCGGAAAGAGAGTGGCCGAGACACAGACAGCCGCTGGAATGAGAGTGCCCGAGATACAGCCAGCCGCCGGAATGAGAGTGCCGGAGACACAGCCAGCCGCCGGAAAGAGAGTGGCCGAGACACAGCCAGCCGCCGGAATGAGAGTGCCGGAGACACAGCCAGCCGCCAGAAAGAGAGTGGCCGAGACACAGCCAGCCGCCGGAATGAGAGTGCCCGAGACATAGCCAGCCGCCGGAAAGAGAGTGGCCGAGACATAGCCAGCCGCCAGAATGAGAGTGCCCTAGACACAGCCAGCCGCCGGAAAGAGAGTGCCGGAGACACAGCCAGCCGCCGGAAAGAGAGTGCCAGAGACACAGCCAGCCGCCAGAATGAGAGTGCCCAAGACACAGCCAGCCTCCAGAATGAGAGTGGCCGAGACACAGCCAGCCGCCGGAATGAGAGTGCCCGAGACACAGCCAGCCGCCAGAATGAGAGTGCCCTAGACACAGCCAGCCGCCGGAATGAGAGTGCCCGAGACACAGCCAGCCGCCAGAATGAGAGTGCCCTAGACACAGCCAGCCGCCGGAAAGAGAGTTCCGGAGATACAGCTAGCTGCCGGAAAGAGAGTGGCCGAGACACAGACAGCCAGCGGAATGAGAGTGGCCGAGACACAGCCAGCCGCTGGAAAGAGAGTGCCGGAGACACAGCCAGCTGCTGGAAAGAGAGTGGCCGAGACACAGACAGCCGCCGGAATGAGAGTGCCCGAGACACAGACAGCTGCCGGAAAAAGAGTGCCGGAGACACAGCCAGCTTCTGGAAAGAGAGTGCCGGAGACACAGCCAGCCGCTGGAATGAGAGTGCTCGAGACACAGACAGCCGCCGGAAAGAGAGTTCCGGGAGACACAGCCAGCTGCCGGAATGAGAGTGCCCTAGACACAGACAGCCGCCGAAAAGAGAGTGCCGGAGACACAGCCAGCAGCTGGAAAGAGAGTGCCGGAGACACAGCCAGCCGCTGGAATGAGAGTGCCCGAGAAACAGCCAGCCTCCGGAATCAGAGTGCCCGAGGCACAGCCAGCCGCTGGAAAGAGAGTGTCTGAGACAGACAGCTGCTGGAAAGAGAGCGCCCGAGACACAGACAGCCGCCGGAAAGAGAGTGGCCAAGACACGGACAGCCTCCGGAAAGAGAGTGGCCGAGACACGGACAGTCGCCTGAATGAGAGTGTTCAAAACACAGTCACTGAAAGAGACTGCCAGAGACAGACAGTGTCAGTGACAGAGACAGTCTATAGATACATATTCTTGTTAACCCAATCTATTTTGTTATAGCTAAGAGCAGTTATTTACTATCCCGGGCAATGCCAGGAGCTACAGCTAGTATATATGTTTGTATATATAATACAATATACATGTATCCATTTATGTATTCTCACCACTATATGCATTATGTATTTATTGATTCATTCATTTATTTATTCAACTAGTAACAACTAACTAGGAGTCTGTCCTGTTTTTGGTCGTTGTGCTTTTTTGACCTAATGAAGACAATTTGATGTTGAAACGTATATTCTTAGTATTTAATCAAAGCAATAAAACTTATTTATAACCCCTTAAGGACGCAGGGTATTTTCGCTCAATTCTCGCTTTCCATCTTCAAAAATCCATAACTTTTTCATTTTTCCGTGTACAGAGCTGTGTGAGGGCTTATTTTGTGCGTAACAAATTTTACTTTCCGGTGATGTTATTTATTATAACATGGCGTGTACTGGGAAGCAGGAAGAAAATTCCAAATGTGGAAAAACTGAAAAAAAAACGCATGTGCGTCACGTTCTTGTGGGCTGTTTTTACGGCTTTCACTCTGCGCTCAAAAATAACACCTCAGCTTTATTCTTTGGTTCAGTACGATCGCGTTGATACCAAATTTATACAGGTTTCATGGCGTTTTCATACATTTTCAAAAATTAAACCGAATGTGTACAAAAAAGAAAAAAAAATGTTGCCTTCTTCTGGCGCTAATAACTTTTTCATACTTCGGTGCACGGGGCTGGGGGAGGGGCAATTTTTTGTAAAATGAGCCGACATTTTCATTGCTGCCATTTTGAGGACTGTGCGACGTTTTGATAATTTTTTATTACATTTTTTATGTCATGTAAAAAGGTATAAAAGTCGTATTTTGGACATTTGGTCGCCATTTCCCGTCTCGGAGGTCACCGCCGGTTATAACCGTTTTTATATTTTGATAGATACCTAATGTGTCTGAGATTTTTACTATTTATTATGTTTTATATCAGTTCTATGAAAAGGGGGGTGATTTGAACTTTTAATATTTTATACATTTTTTTACATTTTTTTTTTCACTATTTCTTAGACCCTCTAGGGTACATTAACCCCAGATGGTCATATCGTTCCTGCCATAAACTGCAATACAACTGTATTGCAGTATATGGCATTTCTGCACACTATACGTTACAATGAGCCACAGGCAGCGGCGCCAGCTTTCATACAACGGAAATGGGCCGGGGGGGCATGCCTTCAGATGAACCATCTGAAGACTGAGCACGACTTTTAACTTTCAAATTGTGTCGCAACACAAAGCACAAAGCACATGCACCAGGAAGAAGAAGGTGAACTCCGGGGACCGAAGCGGGGAAGCGACACATGCAGGATATCGGACAAATGGGGGCAGATTTACTTACCCGGTCCATTCGTGTTCTCTGCGCTGGATTCGGGCCCGGACGGGATTTATTAAGGCAGTTCCTCCGACGTCCAGCAGGTGGCGCTGCTGCGCTGAAAAGCATCGGAACACGCTCAAGTTCACCGGCCTATTCCTAGTGAAGGTAAGTGCAAGCTCTGCGACACATTTTTTGTTTTAAATGCGGCGGTTTTTCCGAATCCGTCGGGTTTTCGTTCGGCCATGCCTCACAATTTCCATTGCGTGCATGTCAGCGCCGATGTTCCACAATCCGATCACGTGCGCCAAAATCCCGGGGCAATTCAGGGGAAATCGGCGCAAATCGGAAATATTCGGGTAACACGTCGGGAAACCGCGAATCAGGCCCTTAGTAAATGACCCCCATGATCTCAGTGAATCGCGGCACAGGGCATTATACACGGACAATGTACTTTCATGAACTCTGTGGGAGGGGGTAAGTAAATGAGCCCCTATGGGACCGCACAGAAAAACTGATGAACCATCTTCTTTTTTTTTAATGATGAGGCTGAAAAACCAGGTGTAATGTTTTCAAAACAATGTAAAGCCTTTAGGTTTTTTCGCGCAACCGGAGACAGGACATAAGAAAAACGGAGACAGAACATAAGAAAAACGGAGACACAACGCAAAGCTGAGCAGCAATGCCAATGTGAGAGAGCCCTTCAGGCGCCTGGCTCAGTAGTCTCTCTATTTTTTTTCACTTTATAGGGGAGCCATCATATCAATGACAGGTAGACTGATTGCCTAAATGAGTATTAACATCCACTGTGCCCAGATCATTAGCATAATTATGAAAGTTGATTTTAGAAGGAAGGAGGCCATGGATAACAAATACAAGAAGATACCACAGTCCCGGTGCCTGGATCTATGAGTAATGTCCCTGGTTTATCAAAATAGACTTTAATAGTAGATTTCCTTTTACCTTTTAAAATTAAATGACCATATATTAATAATGCAGAATAAATCAAAATGAATTATAACAACTTTTTACATACCTCTTCATGTGTCTCGGGTTCTGGCTGCTTCTGGATTTTCTTTGTGGGATGAAAACAGAGAGGATAAGTAGAACAGGCAGCTGCTCCCTCTCTGTGTACAGGTTACGAGTGGTATTGCAGCTCTACTCTATTCACTACTGGAGCTGCAGCAGATAGGTGTGGGGATCCACATTCCTAGCATAAATTAAAAAAATCTAATAAAAAACTTTTTCTCAAAGATTCCTTCCTGGACTATAAGACATAAAACTTGAATGTACTATATTACTAAATAATAATAATAAAATGCTGAAAGGTCATTCGCTCCTCTTCTCCTGCCGGCACTATCAGTATGTGATCTTCAGACTGGTCAAATATCAGCGCGAGGCTCCTCTGCAGGGAATGGTGGATGTCAGACCTACTTACCTGCGATATCACTGATATTACACTGACCTTTTTTTGAGAAAGGTAATAATTACAGTTTAGCGCTAAAATCTTCTCAAACACCGAAGAAATTGTATGAAATGTAAACAGAATATCGGAAACATTGTAACCTTTCTATGGACAGAACATTAGTCATTGTTCTCCGCTGTAATATCACAGACGCCAATGTTATTATTGTTACGGCTTTTTGCACCTTCTTTACGTTGAGGCTCGAGGAGGATTTATTTCTGTGTCTGGATATTATGTTTCATTTGTCAAATAAGAATCTTCAATAATATGAATGTATCTGTGAGGCTCAGTAGCAGAAATTGATCTTACGCTTATAGCGCTGGATACATGGATCTCTTAGTAACCAATGTGTATGTATGGACCCAAACTAAACATATTACAGGAAGTCCCCATGTTACATACAAGAAAGGTTCTATAGGTTTGTTCTTAAAAGAAATCTACCACCCAGGGGTATAACTAGGGTGAGCTTCATAGAAGACTTCTGAATTGGGCCCCCAATATACATATAAACACACATATACACATATAAAGCATACACCCAATACACATCAAATACCCCAGATGCTGCTTTCACTGTAGTTATGCCCATGCTGCCATCTATCAAATCCATCCTGATAAACCAGGGACATTACCCATAGATCATAGGACTGTGGTATCTGCTTATATTTGTTATCCATGGCCTCCTTCCTTCTAAAACCAACTTTTATACTTATGCTAATGAGTCAGAAAGGCTCAGTGATTGTTAACAGAGCCCCTCAGTGCTGTGGCTTCACAGTCTGTTACACTGTCTCCCCTCCCTCCTTCAGCACTTCTCCCTCCTTCTGCCTACTGTTATCTCATACAGCGGGAGGGGTAAGTGCTTCTGAACAGTGTAACAGCCTGTAAAGCTACAGCCTGGAGGATCTCTGAATCTCTTTAGCATAATTTTTAAAGTTGATGTTAGAAGGAAGGAGGCCATGGATAACACATATAAGCAGATACCACAGTCCTGGTGCCTGGATCTATGAGTAATGTCCCTGGTTTATCAGGATGGATTCTGATGGGAGATTTCCTTTAAGGTCGGACCTAGTATAGTTTGTAAGTGTAACTCCGGATAATTATTTTTTGTCCCCGTGACTAAAGAATTTTCAAAAAGAAATAACAATAAATCTTCATTGAAACCAACTCTGATGACGCTAAAGATGATCAGTGCAGCCTGGAGCTAAAGTTCAGTAAATTCCCGGCATCCGGTGGGCATCACCAGGGGTCGCGGTGGTGGTTTAGAATTAGGGGTCGTCTGAAGTTGTGTGTTCTTAAACCTGGAACTTTTACATATAGGCAACTTGATATACAAGGAGAATTGTTACATCACTAATACACTGGAACAGGAAACAGACTATACACGTGTTACTCACCACAGACATCACACTCTCATTTTTATTACTATGTTAAAGAGAACCTGTCGCCACACTAAACTACTACCATTTCTAGAATTAAACTATCTTGTCCTTTCTAGAATTCCCTTGTTTATATGAAATCACCTCTGTTAACCTATAAAAGACATCTCCTGTAAAGTAATGTAACAATGAGCAGAGAAGAGTCATATTTTACCTGAGATGAGTCAAGTTTAGCGGGTGCAGGGCTGATTTCACTTTAGACGACACTATGTTCCATCTATTGGGGCGCATTTACTTACATTCCCCCTGGAGTTCACCGAATGTGCATTTTCCGACTATAATGCACTGTGCGGCGATTCACTAAGATCGTGCGCCCGATATCCTGCATGTGTCGCTTCCTCGCACAGGTCCGCCGGAGTTCACCTTCTTCCTGGTGCATATAAGTGCTTGGGCTTGCAACACAATTTGAAACTTAAATCCTGCGAATCAGTCGGATCGTCCGACGGCACCGCCCCACGATTTGTGTCTCATGGAAGCAGCGCAATTTTGCCAAAAAAAAGATCGCGCGACACAATCCCAGCGCAAACGCCTGTTAAATACCTGTCCAAGCCATGCAATCCCCGAAAGTGGCGAACAGTCCGATGAAAGTGCAGCGTGGACCCTTAGTAAATGAGCCCCATTGTGTTTCTGGTGTCATGTTAAAGATAAGAATCTCATCTTTTAGATCAAATCAGGTTTGTGGTTCTGTGATCTACAGAACTGGGAGATACAGAAATAGTCAAGAATTAGAGCTGCAGACAAAGGCCACATTTATTAGTGCTTATACGCCTGAAATGTGCACCCTTTTTCCCCTCGTAATGCCAACTCGTCTGTAAGTGGGGGTGGACGGGGAAACGGACGGTGGCACAGTGGGCAAGCACTTGGCGTTCCTGTGCACCGCCCGGTCAGATCTGACGTAAAAGTGCCACGCCGCTGCAGTGCGTCAGAATTGCCCACTGGGATTTATCAGGAAGCCGGAGATCCAGTGGGCACAATCATTTGCTGGCACGCTTATTGCCAACGTGTGATAAATGTGCCCCAATTTGCATAATTTTTAGCATTTTTTTTTTTGTAGCAAAAACCAGGGCATAAAAAAGCTAAAATAAAAGCAGATCCTGCCAGAGGGGACACACACCAGTAGGTCAGTACTTGGTTTACAATCCTTCATCCTGGTGGTAGATGCCCTTTAATTGCTGTTTTAATTAGGCAACGGTCACACGTTCCACTAGGCGTCTGTTCATAACGCAACGTTAGTGGTCGCCGGCCCAAACGCACTTGCGTTTCCAGGTAAACGCATGCGATTGATAAGCCGATCGCATGCGCTTCCCTGGAAACACATGTGCGCTCGGGCCGAGGACCTCCCCTGTACGCTAGCGTTGCTTTATGAATGGACGCCTAGCGGTACGTGTGACCACGGCCTTACTCAGGGTTTATGACCCCTTGTATGACTCTTTATATGCTGATATCTTGCCGTGCAGGCATCTGACTTCCACGCACGCATGCATACTAATCATGGGGATAACCATATTAATATTTTGGGAGTTATTCCATTGCGCTCGGTTGCTGTGAAGCTTATTATGGAAAGGTATGTGGCCGAAATGTTCCTTTGATGTGTAGAGCAAGAGGGGTCTTTATAGCTGTCACCTAAGGCCGCGGTCACATGTGCTGCTAGAGTTGGGTTCAAAGCGAAACGCTATCGCATGGGGGGTGGGGGCAGGCCTCGGCCCGATCACATATGTGTCTCCAGGGAAACGCATGCGATTGTTAAAGGGAACCTGTCAGCAGAAATTGATGTAATAAACCACTACCAGTACTACCAGAAGCTGAACTCCTTCTAGATCATGTCTATTTCATGTCTATTTCAATGAAGCGAGATGTAAATCGGTTGTATAAAGTCATGGAGGCAGAGAGTTTAGCTACGGAAGTCAAGCTCTCCTCACGTCAGAATGCCCCATTCACTGCAATTGATGGTCCTACATTCAGACACATCACTAAGCAAATCTTCATTCTGAGGTGAGGAGAGCTTGACTTCAGTGTTAAACTCTCCGCCTCCTTGACTTTATACAACCAATTTACATCTCACTTCAATGTTGATTTTTTTTTTTTGGAAGATGCCACCGCGCTGGGCCGTGAAAGAAACAGGATCTGGAAGGTGTTACTCTGCTTCACAACGCACTGGTGATGGTTAATTAGGTCAATTACTGATGATAGGTTCCCTTTAACTAGCCCCGGTGTCTTGCTTTTAAACAATACAAGACACCGGGGTTTGGTACCCAAAACACTTACTTTTCCATAGAAACGCATATGCAATGGGGCCGTGCCCGGCGCCGGTACTCTCAAACCAGCCAAACGCATGGTAAACATGCAGAAGCGCATGCGGTGCCCGCACCCTCAGGCCACATTTACATCACTATAAACGTTTACAAAACACAATGTAAACACGAAGTTAACGCACGTGAATTGTTAACACAACATAGTGTTAACAGTTGTATTTTGTAAACGCAAACGTGAACGGTGATGTAATTAGGAAACTCTCTCCCCTCCTTAGCTGTTGTAATGCGTTTCTAAATGCAATGTAAACGTAACCAAAACGCAATGTGTGACCGCGGCCTTAGTGCGAGGAAATTACCTCATACTGACCCTCCTTAATGGACGTAGAGAGAATCTAATCCACACGCCATTAACTTTTACGATAGGATTTCTGCTTTTGGGTTATCCTGGTCTGGTACAATTCCTGAGGAGTTTCGGACGGGACGGGTCTCTACCACTCCCAATTTTGAGCCATTTTTGTATTCATTTTACAGGGTGTTTATGTACAATAGCCTTTTAGTTAATAGATTTACTATTACTTTGGTACTCACCCAGCTTTCCCAGACTCCTGACATGCAGTTTTGCTTTGTTATCAATGCCTAAGCTTATACTAGGTGTTGGAGCCCGGGAAAGTTGGGTGACTCTCCATGTGTGAGGTAAATTGGCGCCAATGGTGGTTGTCACACAACTTTGACAGGATTTCTTTAGTTATTAGACGTATATTGGTCCAGTGTGAACAGAGACCAGGATACAATATCTCATGGGGGTGCACCTGCCGCTGCCTCCTCCTCCACCCCCTTTATTATATTGAAATCCGCGCGATGCATCATGGGGTGTGTAGTTTATTCCAGGCTCCGGAGACCGTGCGCCTCACCCGCCGGGACTACATTTCCCGTCATCCCCTGCAAGCGGCCTATGAACGAGTACCACATGGAACAGGGGGAGCAGGGGAGGAGATGTTGGCAGCGCCAGGCGCCTCCTCTCCTCTGCCAGCAGCTCCCGGATAGTGGCAGCAGCTGCCACCCTACCCCCGGCTCTGCCATCCTCATGCAGTCGCTAGAGATGGATCTCTTCGGGGATCTACGGAGAATGAACAAGAGGCAGGTGAGTGGCAGCACTGCCCAGGGGCCCCTCATCATGGGGCCCCACACAATATAGTAACTTTTATCATTGTCCCCGGTGACTCCTGTCATACACATCACCCTGTTTCCGGCAAATTTAATTTCTATTCAATATTTTTCACCTATTATTGATAATAAAAAGCTAAATGTTCTGGTGTCTAGATAAATACACGAGTATCTTGTATTCTGATACATTCTATGCATGTAAAGGAGTTTCACTATAACCCTATTTATGAAAATTGGTTACACCGCCCCTTTAAGGGGGCCTTTTAGGTGAATTTTTCCTCCCTGGAGACTCCCAGGGCACATAATAACTTGTTTATAACAGCTGGCTGCGTCCAACAGTATAGACATGGGTGTAAAAATTTAATTTAAATGTGTTATGGTACTTAAAGGGGCTCTCCAGTGACTAACAAGTTAGGATCGGTGGGGGTCTCATTGATGGGACCTCCACGGATCACGAGCACGGGTGTCTGTTTTACCCCGAGGCGAAGACACAGCCGGTCACACATGCTCCTGCTGCTCTATTCAACTCAATGGCACTGACTGAGATTGCCGAGTACAGCGCTCAGGTATCTCCCTTCGCGACATAGATATGAATGGAGCAGCCAGCGCATTTTCAAATGACTGCTCTTTTCATCTCGGGGGGGATATAGCGGACACGCATGCTCGTGATCGGTGAGGGGGTCCCATCACTGAGACCCCCACCGATCCTGTGCTTAGAGGTGAACTTCTTGGTCACTAGAGAACCCCCTGGCCAATTCCTGGTGAATGCAGTAGGTCACATGTTGTTGCCCCGCACAGCGACACCTTAATGCCAGGCTGATAAGAGCGCATAGGAAAGGCTGGCGCTGGGGGGAGGTGTCAGGCAGGGCTGCGAAGTGAGGAGTAGGACCGCCCTCATGACACCTTCTATTCTAATCAATGGGGTTGTTAAAGGGAATGTATAGGCGCAGGGGAGAGGAGGAGGGGGTTGAGTGCTACTTGCCCCCACCCCTCTCCATAGAGATACATGGCAGGCGGTTGCCATAATACGGGGAAAGATAGGACATGTCCTACGTGTGCGGCACCGTACGGCTTCTATGGGGAACGTATAAACGCCCCGAAGGGTCTTATGTGTAGAGATGTAATAACAGGTCTCCAAAAAAGTTCAAACAAAAATACATTCAAGTGGATTTATTCCAATGCAGCAGCGATCTGCCTCCAATTGTGCTTTTCTCGAGCTCTATCTATACGTGTGTGTAAATTTGGGAGGTACTATATGTATTTTAAGACATTTAGAAAATCCTCCATCTCTGCACTTTTATTGCTTAGCAACTGTATCGTGTCCCAGTGATACATTATGACGACTCCTTGTTCTGTCCACATTACTGCTACCCCCCCCCCCCCCCCCCCAGTCTATCAGGTTCCACTACGGATAATCGGAAACCCCCTAAACCACAGCAGCAAGTCATACAAGAAGATAATTTCATTCTATCCGCTATTATTATTATTATTTCCCATTCATGTGAATGCTATACCTAGGGCGGCCACTATACAATGTACGACGCTGCGCTTGGGAAGATGTGAAGACACTGCAGTTCTCGTGCCGTCTGGTCCAATAACTGATTTGTGAAGGGACCCATGTTGACCATTTGGGTCATCCACTAAGAATAAAACCCCCCTTTAAAAACTGAAGCCATGGAGCTTGTGTGAATAGCGCCCAAGATTTTCACAGATCCTGTAAGGAGTGGCTGGACAGGCTGGAAGCAGCTTGCTCCCTTCTCCCCATTCAGAAGAAGCGCATGCTCAGCCGATCTGAGCATAAGTCTATGGGGGTCATTTACTAAGGGCCTGATTCGTGTTTTCCCGACGTGTTACCCGAATATTTCCGATTTGCGCCGATTTTTCCCTGTATTGCCCCGGAATTTTGGCACACGCGATCGGATTGTGGCGCACCGGCGCCAGCATGCACGCGAAGGAAATCAGGAGGCGTGGCCGAGCGAAAACCCGACGTATTCGGAAAAACCGCCGCATTTAGAAATGTGTCGCTTGGGACGCGCTTACCTTCACTCAGCCCGAGCCGGTGAACTCCAGTGCGTTCAGATGCTTTCCAGCTCAGCAGCGCCACCTGGTGGACGGCGGAGGAACTACCTTAATGAATCCCCGCCGGACCCGAATCCAGCGCAGAGAACGCGCCGCTGGATCGCGAACGGACCGGGTAAGTAAATCTGCCCCTATGTGTGTAGGTCAGAAGGAATAACTTGTTTAAAGGGGTTGTCCACAGCAATGTTTTACAACCCCTTTATCCAGGGTCTATAGTCAGTTGCTTTCTGGCCTTATGGATGCTTATACCTCCGTCCTGCTGTATGGATCAACCCCTCACTTAACCCTTTGCTGCTCAGATGTATATAGGGTAGCGCACAGTATACGGATGGTTAATAGCAAGCATTCAGCCGCAGTGACTGAGTGCCCGTATTATGCCAGTGCCTGGGCACATTAAGCTTTGGTGGCATCAGAGACGCATCCCTTATGCGATGCAGCGGCACAGACATCAGTCCTAATACTTCTGCTTCCCATTACGCTCCCAATATGCTGCTCAGAGTTTATAGGGTATAGCGGCTTTATAATCGGCCATGACTTGTACGCCGGGCGTTTATTGTCACTCGGGAGCTTCAGTTTATTTTAGAAATGTTGCACTAAGACGCATCGTCATTGGATAGCACCAGGGGGCTCCCCTTTGCCCATGTCCAGTGTGCTGCATTAGGGTGTAGCCTCCCAGTACTTCCATCTCTATCCGCAGGACTGTGTTTAACCCTAGGGATGTGTTACAGGTTATCACGTAAACTACAAACTGTCTGCAGTGTTTGAATACCGCCCTACAGCGCTCTGGCACATGACCCGCGTGTGACGAGCCAGGGCATGAGTGTTGGTAGCGGTGAAGAGCTTGTTGCAATGTATCAGACGATTTATACTTTACTATCATTAGTGGCGCTAATATTTTATAGGTACAAAAAGGGGTTTTCTGTGTGACCTTGGTGAATAGTAGTGATCCATGCCGGACCAGAACATTTTATACTCACTGACCAGGGACTGTTGAGGCCACGGTTTGCCTCCAGCAGTTGGGAATGGTGCGGCATAATAATAACTAATAATAATAACTCTTTATATAGCGCACACAGATTCCGCAGCGCTGCACAGAGCTTTCCAAATCAGTCCCTGTCCCCAATGGGGCTCACAATCTAATCACCTACCAGTATGTTTTGGAGTGTGGGAGGAAACCGGAGGACCCGGAGGAAACCCACGCAGACATCTCATGCAGTCATTTTTACTCCTTCCCAGTCACCAAGATATTTTGGGTTAGTTAAGAAACCCCCTTTAATGGGGGTCTCTCCATTCATCTTATGGGTCAGTGTGCTGTCTCCTGATGTTTGGGAGTATCTTAAACTTCGTGAAATGGTTTATGGCACAACTGATCTGTATCCACAGAGTAGGGGATCAATGGCTAATCCTTGGGACCCCCAGATATCATGTGAACAGGGTCCTGCAAGCAGCCAAGTGCAATGTAGAGGCGGTCCATGTGCCTCTCCCTGTATCCCAATAACTATGGAACATAGGGAGATAAAATCCCATTAAATCCTGTTATCCTGTGCGGTGTCCTTCAGCCCCCTGTCCATATACACACCCACCTATCCGTATACACACACCCACCTGTCCGTATACACACACCCACCTGTCCGTATACACACACCCACCTGTCCGTATACACACACCCACCTGTCCGTATACACACACCCACCTGTCCGTATACACACACCCACCTGTCCGTATACACACACCCACCTGTCCGTATACACACACCCACCTGTACATCTCACCGCTGTTCCCACATAGACCTTATAGATGGGTGCGGAGAGTTTCTGAGCTTGGGCTCCTAAATTATATGATGAAGTCCAGGTCCAAATCCCTTTCCTTGTACAGTAAAGTATAATCGTCATAAAGCAGAAAATACCCAAAGCTATATGTAGCAGGGGGCTCTGGATGAGCAGTCTTTTAAATATTGGCAGGTCCAAATGATATATTGAATTTGGTGTCTACTTCTCAATTCACCCCCAGAGTCAATGGAGGGGGGGGTCAATGTCTTTGCCCTCAGACTCTTCTGATAAAAGTTTTCAGAGTTGTTCTAGTTGCAACAATTTTACCTTAAACTTTATGAGAACCCCCCCCCCCCCTCATTGTATCTATAGACGGTCATGTGACCTTACACCATTGTTCTATTTCTCCCATTGTTCCTTGAGCTCCCACAATGCACTGCTTTTATGTGCAGTTTTCAGTGTGACCGGAGAGCAAATCCTATAATTACAAAAATGTGCGGTAAAGAAGTGAAGGAAAGTATTGTCGGAGAGATTTAATATCAAACTGTGCGATATAATCAGCATTTCCTGCGATGCCGGTGTTTACCAGTCAGTGGGCGACCTTGTAATACAGGTTATTGCGGTTATTATTTCCGTATTCGGACCCCCCCCCACCATTCATCAGATCACTATTGGGGGTCATATAAGGAGAGCAGACACAACCCCTCGGATGCCACGGTTCGCATAGCCGCAGTCTATTATATGTTGTATAAGCAGCGGTGGCGGTAGCAGCGCGCTCCGGACCTGTGATTAAAGCCCCCGGTGACTTGGCGAGCGCTCAGCAATCTATCACCGGCTTCTTAGCCGTTCCTCGCGTCCCAGCAGGCCGCCATTCACTTGTGATGTATTTAGCGGCATTACAATGCAGGGAACGTCGGAGTGTTTTGTATTGTTTTCGTCGGCTTTTCAACTCGTGTCCCCACGGTGCTGCTCCGAAAGGGCCTTTTACACAAAATAATTCCTGCCTCGTTACTGCGCCACGGAGAAAGGAGACTGTCAGCGTGTAATAAAAACCAACTCGCGCTATGCCGGTGCCTTTTATTATGTGCATAGAGAGCGATATTCTCCTGCGGTGTACACTCGTGCAGAGACATCAAAGATGACAGAGAAACGCACCAGAATCAAGATCTCTGCTTGCTGTCAGTGTCACTAATAATCATTTTAGGGTGATGTCACACATGGCGTTTTTGGGCCGTTTTTAGAAAACGCATCCGTTTTTTTGGAAAATGCGTGCGTTTTTGTCTGTTTTTAATTGCACAAATTCGGAAAACTGGACAAAAACACATGCGTTTTTAAAAAACTGAAGCGTTTTTTACGAGCCTAAAAAGCACTAACTGAAAATGGCCCAAAAACACCATGTGTGACATCCCCCTTAGCTGATTGTTCCATTCTGGACAAGGCCCTGTGAGCACAGTATATAACGGCACAAGGGTCATCTTGTACAGTAAACAGGGGGCACTAAATCAGCTGGAGAGGAATAATACCTCAATTTAAAGGGGTTGTCTACAATTTTCAGATGACACCCATATGTGGACACAGTATTGATCCTCTGTGTTGAACCTATACCATGGACAGAGTTGGAAGAGGTGGCTCCATCCATTGTATAGTGGCCAAAGTAGAGTACTACCGCTCTGCCCTGATACAGCTGAATGGAGCTAAGCTGCCGCTAACCAAAAGATAGTGCCTAAGGGTGATGCCACACGTGGCGTTTTGAACCCGTTTTTGGTCCGTTTTTAAGCAGTCCGTTAAAAAACGCATGCGTTTTTGGACGGACTTCTTAAAAACTGACCAAAAACGGGTTCAAAACACCATGTGTGGCATCAACCTAAGGCTTCCAGTACTGTCCCATGATCCATTTCTGGGATGGGTTTACAGCCCAAATTTTGCACCCCTATCAATCGAATACTGTTGTCCTACCATACGTCATTAGTAGACCTTTGTTTTCAGAATTAGTAGGCGTCCCAGTAATTGGATCATTATGCCCCTCTTCTGTCCTACCCTAGAGGTGCACCCTATGTCCTCACTTCCAGATTGTAATGGGACCATATTACTGAGGTTCCATGTTTATGGAGTTACATAGCGCCCCTTGTTGGTCACAGCTGATCACTAGTGGCTCAAGAAGTCTGAAAAATCTAGATACAGATGATAATCTTGCAAAATAATTCTGAAATCTACTGTAGAATATAAGCACAGTGCGATGTAGGGTCCCACAATTTATCGCTACTTGACAAGATGACAGGATTTCGCAGGGTGCAGAGCAGCGCTGCTCCGTGTCCTCCACTTAATCAATATCTGTATCATCTGTGCAACAACCTGTGACTTGGCTGCGGGCCGCCGCAATTACTCACTGTCATTGTGAGGCTCCGTACTGCATGAGGATTAGAGGGCGGTGTAATTATATGGCTGCACACCTACCACTGGGTCATTTTATTATCAGCGGGTAAGTCCAATTATAACATCATTCTAGGGGCGACTTGGAGTTGTCACAAACCCTTTTTCCATAGGTGAAGGACCACCACGGGGCTTGCATTTGAAGTGGTTTCATTGTAGTAACTACTGACATGGTCTCGAAGGACATTGGTGAAATCACATGGTGAGCGGCCGGTCAGGAACTAGCTGAGGTCAGGGCTAATGGAGCATGTGGAGGGGTCAGCGGCTAGCTGAGGTCAAAACAGGAAGTTAGAGGCAAGAGGAGTAAGAACACAGAAGGCTGGGAAACTTGCTAAGGCACCTACCTGAAGAAGCGGTGCCCTGTAGAATTAGGAATAGGACCGAGATCACATAGGGATAGAATAGTGAGTGTGTGCACAGTCCCTTTAAAAAGCATTAGCCAGAACCCGGGGGAAGACATCAGGAGTAAGTGTGGGCAGAGCTTACAGGAGAGTTAGTAATGATGGACACAGAGTACTTACGTTATCCAGGCATTGCCATCACTCGCTGTGCTCTGCAGGGCAAAGGGGTTTGCCTGTGAAAAAGGCTTCTCAAATTATAACCCCCTAGTGATGTTTACACAATAAAGATCCTTTTTAACTCCTTACTTTACAATTTTATTGCTGTTTTAGCTCCTATCACTCGGTGATGGTCAGTGTAAGACACCAGAGTGTGAGCGAGGGTTCTCTAAGCAGACACTTCATGATTCCTCTGTGCTGTGAGGTGCTGTGTGCTGACAATGTGCTTAGATTATCAGGGTGCAGGGTTTATCTACATGTTTATTTAGTATCTGAGATGAGACAGATGAGATATGAGATGGATGTAACACACAATGATGCTCTCCGCTCTGCTAACTCACCTATAACACTCGCAGAGTCAGCTCTGCTATATGTCTCCCTCCTGGGTAAAGACCTTATCTGTAGCTTGTAGAGTAAGTCTCTGCACACTGCTGCTTGCTGGCAGGAAGCGCCTGTGTCTGAAATGGTCTTGTAATGCAGGGGGGAGGGGCAGGAGGCAGAGAGCACTGCAGTGTGCAGACAAGAGAAGCTATTCATGCAAAGAATCGGACCATAGTCAGAAGATCTATGGTCGCATCCAGGGACAAGCGAATTTGTAAACGCCAGGACTGATAGAGACTGATAGGTTGGAATTATATCTGTGAAATGCTGTATCTTTGTTAATAACAGTGAATTAGAGTATATTTTATTTGTATATTTAAGAATCTTGTCTTCATGGGAAAACCCCTTTTAACCGTCTGGTCCTGGAGTGTGGGAGGAAACTCGCACAAACGCAAAGAGCACATAGAAGCTTCATAGACAACACGTGTTATTGGGGCGCACTCTCCCCGATGCTCCATGAGACTAGTACCATGCTGCATCTATGGTTCTGTAATCTGATGTCCCATGACCGTGTGAAATAGATTTATATCCCACGATAGTTGCACTCGAGTCCTCACACTGCTGTGCTCTTGGCACTGTGCTATGAAGTGATCCATATCCCATCTTCTTCTGTGTTGTGTGATGTCTCTAGTATTCAACCAGTAAGTCAATCTGATCTCTCCAGGGACAATACCTTACACTGTTATTGCCGGCACAGTCGCTGCAGGTCTAGTACTTTCTACAGTAACTGCAGTGCGGCCAGGACTACAGGTTATAGATGTCTCCCTCTGCCTGAGCTGACAGGCGAAGGTCGCAGATCCCTCATCTGGTATCGCACTTTGCCGTATACGGGAGATCTATCATCTCAGTAGTGCCATAACCCGCACAGAGAGATATGCCAGGAGCCCCCCATGTATATGTCCTGCTACTGTAGCTACACGTATCAGAGAGGGGGGTCCTGCTACTGTAGCTACACGTATCAGAGAGGGGGGTCCTGCTACTGTAGCTACACATATCATAGAGGGGGGGGGGGGGTCCTGCTACTGTAGCTACACGTATCAGAGAGGGGGTCCTGCTACTGTAGCTACACATATCATAGGGGGGGGGGGGTCCTGCTACTGTAGCTACACATATCAGAGAGGGGGTCCTGCTACTGTAGCTACACATATCAGAGAGGGGGGTCCTGCTACTGTAGCTACACATATCAGAGAGGGGGGTCCTGCTACTGTAGCTACACATATCAGAGAGGGGGGTCCTGCTACTGTAGCTACACATATCAGAGAGGGGGTCCTGCTACTGTAGCTACACATATCAGAGAGGGGGGTCCTGCTACTGTAGCTACACATATCAGAGAGGGGGGTCCTGCTACTGTAGCTACACATATCAGAGAGGGGGGGGGGCCTGCTACTGTAGCTACACATATCAGAGAGGGGGGTCCTGCTACTGTAGCTGCACATATCAGAGAGGGGGGGGTCCTGCTACTGTAGCTACACGTATCAGAGAGGGGGGGTCCTGCTACTGTAGCTACACATATCAGAGAGGGGGGGGGGTCCTGTTACTGTAGCTACACATATCAGAGAGGGGGGTCCTGCTACTGTAGCTACACATATCAAAGAGGGGGGTCCTTCTACTGTAGCTACACATATCAGAGGGGGGGGGGTCCTGCTACTGTAGCTACACATATCAGAGAGGGGGGTCCTGCTACTGTAGCTACACATATCAGAGAGGGGGGTCCTGCTACTGTAGCTACACATATCAGAGAGGGGGGGGGGCCTGCTACTGTAGCTACACATATCAGAGAGGGGGGTCCTGCTACTGTAGCTGCACATATCAGAGAGGGGGTCCTGCTACTGTAGCTACACATATCAGAGAGGGGGTCCTGCTACTGTAGCCACACATATCAGAGAGGGGGGTCCTGCTACTGTAGCTACACATATCAGAGAGGGGGGTCCTGCTACTGTAGCTACACATATCAAAGAGGGGGGTCCTGCTACTGTAGCTACACATATCAGAGAGGGGGGTCCTGCTACTGTAGCTACACATATCAGAGAGGGGGGGGGGGCTGCTACTGTAGCTACACATATCAGAGGGGGGGGGGGGGGTCCTGCTACTGTAGCTACACATATCAGAGAGGGGGGTCCTGCTACTGTAGCTACACATATCAAAGAGGGGGGTCCTGCTACTGTAGCTACACATATCAGAGAGGGGGGTCCTGCTACTGTAGCTACACATATCAGAGAGGGGGGTCCTGCTACTGTAGCTACACATACCAGAGAGGGGGGGTCCTGCTACTGTAGCTACACATATCAGAGAGGGGGGGGGGGCTGCTACTGTAGCTACACATATCAGAGAGGGGGGGTCCTGCTACTGTAGCTACACATATCAGAGAGGGGGGTCCTGCTACTGTAGCTACACATATCAGAGAGGGGGGGTCCTGCTACTGTAGCTACACATATCAGAGAGGGGGGGGGGTCCTGTTACTGTAGCTACACATATCAGAGAGGGGGGTCCTGCTACTGTAGCTACACATATCAGAGAGGGGGGGGGGTCCTGCTACTGTAGCTACACATATCAGAGAGGGGGGGGGTCCTGCTACTGTAGCTACACATATCAGAGAGGGGGGGGGGGTCCTGCTACTGTAGCTACACATATCAGAGAGGGGGGGGGGGGGTCCTGCTACTGTAGCTACACATATCAGAGAGGGGGGGGGGCTGCTACTGTAGCTACACATATCAGAGAGGGGGGGTCCTGCTACTGTAGCTACACATATCAGAGAGGGGGGGGGGGTCCTGTTACTGTAGCTACACATATCAGAGAGGGGGGTCCTGCTACTGTAGCTACACATATCAAAGAGGGGGGTCCTGCTACTGTAGCTACACATATCAGAGGGGGGGGGGTCCTGCTACTGTAGCTACACATATCAGAGAGGGGGGTCCTGCTACTGTAGCTACACATATCAGAGGGGGGGGTCCTGCTACTGTAGCTACACATATCAGAGAGGGGGGTCCTGCTACTGTAGCTACACGTATCCTAGAGGAGGGGGGGTCCTGCTACTGTAGCTACACGTATCAGAGAGGGGGGGTCCTGCTACTGTAGCTACACGTATCAGCGAGGGGGGGGGGTCCTCCTATTGTAACTACACGTATCAGAGAGAAGGGGTCCTGCTACTGTAGCTACACGTATCATAGGGGGGGGGTCCTGCTACTGTAGCTACACGTATCATAGAGGGGGGTCCTGCTACTGTAGCTACACGTATCATAGAGGGGGGTCCTGCTACTGTAGCTACACGTATCATAGAGGGGGGTCCTGCTACTGTAGCTACACGTATCATAGAGGGGGGTCCTGCTACTGTAGCTACACGTATCATAGAGGGGGGTCCTGCTACTGTAGCTACACGTATCATAGAGGGGGGTCCTGCTACTGTAGCTACACGTATCATAGAGGGGGGTCCTGCTACTGTAGCCACACGTATCATAGAGGGGGGTCCTGCTACTGTAGCTACACATATCAGAGAGGGGGGTCCTGCTACTGTAGCTACACGTATCATAGGGGGGGGGGGTCCTGCTAATGTACCTACACATATCAGAGAGGGGGGTCCTGCTACTGTAGCTACACGTATCAGAGAGGGGGGTCCTGCTACTGTAGCTACACGTATCAGAGGTGGGGTCCTGCTCGGGCGTCTTCTTATAAGCCATAGGTAATACTACATGTCCCCTGCTGCAGCCTCATCAGTCCCCTGCACAGACCCCCGGCCCCCTGCTCCCTCTCCGCCTGGTTGTGATGGGCAGGGGACCCTCCATCTTCACATAGGTGAATGTGTCCATAAGTGTCTCTTGTCTCAAGAGCTGAAACTGTTCATATGGAAAGCCCCCATCACCTTTGGTTGTGTCCACAAAACTTTTTAGTACAGATTTTGTGCCACTTGTCCTCAGTATTTTTGGGATTTTTCTGATGTGCGTTCTTCTCCAAAAAGGAATTGAAATTAACCAGAAACGGCAGTACTGGAGAAGCGGGCAGCACCCAAATTATGTCACTGACCCCCAGATTTCTTTAGCGAAACAGTTTTTTTTTTTTAGAGGGATTGTATTTTGAAGGAAACCTCACAAGGAAAGTATTAGTATGGTCGCGAATAGCCTTAACTTTCTACTGGAACTGGTGACCCCCTGCAAATTGTTGCAATAGGGAGTATAGATGGTAGTATTTGGGTTGCACTCCTCCTCCCCCCTATTTGGCATAATAGATTTGTGCATTTATACTGGAGCACCGAGAGGGGTTCAGTTTGTGCTAGGGATCGGACTCTCCGCAGTGTCTTGTAGATTGGGGCGGCACAGATGGGCAGTAATGAATCCTTGGTAACTCCCCGGAGAGGCTTTTCCGGCCTGGCATTGTATCCCCCCTTACTGTACGTGGTGGTCTCCTCGCACGGGGGCTTCCTATACACTGTAGTCATTCATCCGCAATCACATCCACATTCACCCGCTGTTTGTGCCAACACTGATTGAATCCGGCGCCAATTATTGAGTTTTTTTTCATTTACAAAGCAGCGGAGTCGGGGGGCGCGGTGCCAGCTGCATTACACTTCTACTCACCAGAGGAGTGAGAATAAATCCACCTCGAAATATCAGAAGTTCTGTCACATCGGGTCAGGTCTCTGCCGGGAAGAGGCTGTTACTGGGAGAGCAGGATGGCAAGCATCATGCAGGATGCCACAGGGCACCGAGCGAGGCACGGACTACATTACTAGGCTGATATGCCTGTCAGGATTCTGGGAAAGCTGGGTACCAACAGTGTATACAGTAGTACCCACACAAGACTGTATTGTATGAATCATAGGGTTCATATAGTATTAAGTGACCATAGAGCGTTGCACTCAGCAGTGCCCTGTAAGAACATATTTAGCCGTGCCCATGTAGTATATAGTGGTGCTCACTGTTGTACCCAAGTAGTAAAGGGTGCCGTGCCGTGGGGAAGCCCCATGGAGGGCCGTGCCGTGGGGAAGCCCCATGGAGGGCCGTGCCGTGGGGAAGCCCCATGGAGGGCCGTGCCGTGGGGAAGCCCCATGGAGGGCCGTGCCGTGGGGAAGCCCCATGGAGGGCCGTGCCGTGGGGAAGCCCCATGGAGCGCCGTGCCGTGGGGAAGCCCCATGGAGGGCCGTGCCGTGGGGAAGCCCCATGGAGGGCCGTGCCGTGGGGAAGCCCCATGGAGGGCCGTGCCGTGGGGAAGCCCCATGGAGGGCCGTGCCGTGGTTTCATATAGGGCAGCAGTCACCGGGCATCCAAGCCTTTTTGGTCTTCACTAGCCACCTTGTCATGGGGGAGGGTCCTGCTGTAGACAGTTGCCTTACAGACTAACACATTATGGAACGCATTGCCGCATGAGCCAAAGTGAAGAATTTTTCACAATTCTTTATTTATTTTTGTGAAAATGTTTTATCTTCTTAGTTTTTGCTCTATGGTTGTGTTTTTCCATCTGCAGCTCTACTATCAAGTCCTGAACTTTGCCATGATCGTGTCCTCTGCCCTCATGATATGGAAAGGCCTCATCGTGGTGACGGGGAGCGAGAGCCCCATTGTTGTTGTATTGAGGTAGGTTCCGGTTGGTTGTTGGGGATGACATGTATTGGTGTGTGGGATACATCCACCTCCGCTCCTGTTTCTGACATTTAAAACTTAGGACAACCCTTATAAGTCATCCTGGTTTGACGTGATTAACATACTACATAGTGGCCAAATACCACCATATAGTGACCATATAATGTGATCATAGAAAACCCCAATATTGTAGATGTACACAAATTATACGGCTATACAGTGCTACCTCTACACCTCCTTACAAGTATTGGCATAGAGTACAGTGATGCACTGTACTAATTCGTGCATTATAACAATTGTCAATTTTTTAATGTAAATTCTACCTAACAGTGCCTGTATATAGTACAAATATAAAGCTGCCATAAAAAAGGGAAGACTAGATTTTCACATCCTAGATATTAGTGAATGAAATATTCCAGTTGTGATTCCTTTATTCATTACATAGGGAACAATGAAACTTATCAATGAAAATCAAAATGAATATCCCATGGAGGTCTGCATGTGGAATGATACTCAAAAATTCACATTTCAGGCTGATCCAACTTAAGTGGAAATGTCACATGACAAGGAAATGAGGCTCAGTAGTGTCTGTGACCTCCACGTGCCCTTAAGACCACCCTACAATTCCTGGGCATGCTTCTGATGAGGCTCAGCAGTGTGTGTGCAGCCTTCATGTCCCTGTATGACCTCCCTAAAACACCTCGGCATGCTCCTGATGAGGCTCAGCATTGTATGTGGCCTCCACGTGCCTGTATGACCTCCCTACAATGCCTGGGCATGCTCCTGATGAGGCTCAGTATTGTGTGTTGCCTCCACGTGCCTGTATGACCTCCCTAAAATGCCTGGACATGCTCCTGATGAGGCTCAGCATTGTATGTGGCCTCCACGTGCCTGTATGACCTCCCTACAATGCCTGGGCATGCTCCTGATGAGGCTCAGTATTGTGTGTTGCCTCCACGTGCCTGTATGACCTCCCTACAATGCCTGGGCATGCTCCTGATGAGGCTCAGTATTGTGTGTTGCCTCCACGTGCCTGTATGACCTCCCTACAATGCCTGGGCATGCTCCTTATGAGTCTCAGTAGTATGTGGGCTCAACGCGCCTGTATGACCTCCCTACAATGCCTGGGCATGCTCCTTATGAGGCTCAGTATTGTGTGTTGCCTCCACGTGCCAGTATGTCCTCCCTACAATTCCTGGGCATGCTCCTTATGAGTCTCAGTATTGTGTGTTGCCTCCACGTGCCTGTATGACCTCCCTACAATGCCTGGGCATGCTCCTTATGAGGCTCAGTAGTATATGTGGCCTCCACGTGCCTGTATGGCTTCCCTACAACTCCGGGACATGTTCCTGATGAAGCTGTGGATGTCCTGAGTAATCTCCTGGACCTGGATTAAAGAGTCAGTAAACTCCTGGACAGTCTGTGGCACAACGTGGTGTTGGCGGATGGAACGAGACATGATGTACCACATGTGCTTAGAATGGAATATCCACTCCACGGCATCAATGCCTTCAGGAACTGCTGATGATCTACAACAATGAGGTCTAGCATTGTCCCGCATTAGAAGGAACCAGGGCCCCAGCGTACATTTACATAAAAACAGAACATGAAAACACATCTCTGCCTGTCATTGTTTGCTGACCTCACTCTTCCCTTCACAGTGGCAGCATGGAGCCCGCCTTTCATCGAGGAGACCTGCTCTTCCTCACCAACTTCCAGGAAGACCCCATCCGCGCTGGAGAGATTGTCGTTTTCAAAGTGGAAGGGCGAGATATTCCGATAGTCCACAGAGTCATCAAAGTTCATGAAAAGTAATGTATCCTCTAACCTTCTCTGAATTTTATATTGGATTGTATTTAGTATTCATATACTGTATGTAAATGGTAACTGCACCAGCAGCAGAATAGTGAGTGCAGCTCTGGAGTATAATACAGGATGTAACTCAGGATCAGTACAGGATAAGTAATGTCATGTATGTACACAGTGACTGCACCAGCAGCAGAATAGTGAGTGTAGCTCTGGGGTATAATACAGGATGTAACTCAGGATCAGTACAGGATAAGTAATGTCATGTATGTACACAGTGACTGCACCAGCAGCAGAATAGTGAGTGCAGCTCTGGAGTATAATACAGGATGTAATTCAAGATCAGTACAGGATAAGTAATGTCATGTATGTACACAGTGACTGCACCAGCAGCAGAATAGTGAGTACAGCTCTGGGGTATAATACAGGATGTAACTCAGGATCAGCACAGGATAAGTAATGTCATGTATGTACACAGTGACTGCACCAGCAGCAGAATAGTGAGTGCCGCTCTGGAGTATAATACAGGATGTAACTCAGGATCAGTACAGGATAAGTAATGTCATGTATGTACACAGTGACTGCACCAGCAGCAGATAGTGAGTGCAGCTCTGGGGTAAAATACAGGATGTAACTCAGGATCAGTACAGGATAAGTAATGTCATGTATGTACACAGTGACTGCACCAGCAGCAGAATAGTGAGTGCAGCTCTGGGGTATAATACAGGATGTAACTCAGGATCAGTACAGGATAAGTAATGTCATGTATGTACACAGTGATTGCACCAGCAGCAGAATAGTGAGTGCAGCTCTGGAGTATAATACACAATGTAACTCAGGATCAGCACAGGATAAGTAATGTCATGTATGTACACAGTGACTGCACCAGCAGCAGAATAGTGAGTGCAGCTCTGGAGTATAATACAGGATGTAACTCAGGATCAGTACAGGATAAGTAATGTCATGTATGTACACAGTGACTGCACCAGCAGCAGAATAGTGAGTGCAGCTCTGGGGTATAATACAGGATGTAACTCAGGATCAGTACAGGATAAGTAATGTCATGTATGTACACAGTGACTGAACCAGCAGCAGAATAGTGAGTGCAGCTCTGGGGTAAAATACAGGATGTAACTCAGGATCAGTACAGGATAAGTAATGTCATGTATGTACACAGTGACTGCACCAGCAGCAGAATAGTGAGTGCAGCTCTGGAGTGTAATACAGGATGTAACTCAGGATCAGTACAGGATAAGTAATGTCATGTATGTACACAGTGACTGCACCAGCAGCAGAATAGTGAGTGCAGCTCTGCAGTATAATACAGGATGTAACTCAGGGTCAGTACAGGATAAGTAATGTCATGTATGTACACAGTGACTGCACCAGCAGCAGAATAGTGAGTGCAGCTCTGGGGTATAATACAGGATGTAACTCAGGATCAGTACAGGATAAGTAATGTTATGTATGTACACAGTGACTGCACCAGCAGCAGAATAGTGAGTGCAGCTCTGGGGTATAATACAGGATGTAACTCAGGATCAGTACAGGATAAGTAATGTCATGTATGTACAGTGACTGCACCAGCAGCAGAATAGTGAGTGCAGCTCTGGGGTATAATACAGGATGTGACTCAGGATCAGTACAGGATAAGTAATGTCATGTATATACACAGTGACTACACCAGCAGCAGAATAGTGAGTGCAGCTCTGGAGTATAATACAGGATGTAACTCAGGATCAGTACAGGATAAGTAATGTTATGTATGTACACAGTGACTGCACCAGCAGCAGAATAGTGAGTGCAGCTCTGGGGTATAATACAGGATGTAACTCAGGATCAGTACAGGATAAGTAATGTCATGTATGTACAGTGACTGCACCAGCAGCAGAATAGTGAGTGCAGCTCTGGGGTATAATACAGGATGTAACTCAGGATCAGTACAGGATAAGTAATGTCATGTATGCACACAGTGCCTGCACCAGCAGCAGAATAGTGAGTGCAGCTCTGGGGTATAATACAGGATGTAACTCAGGATCAGTACAGGATAAGTAATGTCATGTATGTACACAGTGACTACACCAGCAGCAGAATAGTGAGTGCAGCTCTGGAGTATAATACAGGATGTAACTCAGGATCAGTACAGGATAAGTAATGTCATGTAATTATCGTTGACCTTTTATGTAGATTGTTTCTATTTTTATATAAAGAATTATTGTCTTGTAATGACGGACTGTTGATTATTACTCATTTGTTTTTCATATTTAATTTTCAGAGAGAACGGAGACATTAAGTTTCTGACTAAAGGAGATAATAATGAAGTTGATGACCGAGGTCTCTATAAGGAAGGACAGAACTGGCTTGAGAAGAAGGACGTTGTGGGCCGAGCTCGAGGGTGAGGATTGGGCTTCTGTGTCTTCTCTAAGTCGGGGTCTAGGATTTTCGTTTTAATTTGGGTAAAAATCATATAATGTGGATTTATGGTCTAATAAGGAATTTTGTGATTTGCTCTTCCAGAGGTGCATTCTTCTTGTTCTGACAAGTTTTCTCATAGTATTCTTGTCCTTATTTTCAGGAGGTTTTGTTTATTTCCAATGGTGACAGTAATAAAAGTGAAAAAAAAAAAAAGTTATTCAATGAAAAATACATTAATAAAGTTCTAAAAATGCCCAAAATCCCCATTAACATGTAAAATGACATGTAAAAAAAAAAAGGTTAAAATCTTCACATGTAATAGTATCATCGTTTCCATAACGACCCATATAATAAAAATAAATTGCTATTGAACTCGCACGATGAATGCCGTAAAAAAATACAGCCAAAAAAAAATGATTTCATCCCAAAATGATACAGGTGCAAAGAACTACATGTCCCACAAAAATAGCTCCGTAGAAGAAAGAAAAAAAGTGTTATGCTACTTGGAGGCGATGCAAAAACTATATTAGGTTTTCCCCATATTGGACTTTATTGTGAGAAATTTAGTAAAACGTAAGAAAAAATATCCAAGTCTGGTATCCACATCATCGTACTGACCCATAGAATAAAAATAACATGATTATAAGGCTATAAGGTGAACACCAAAGAAAAACAAGTCAAAAATCAACTGCATAATTGATGCTTTTGTACTCCTCCACCCCCCAAAAAAAGTTAATGGGGGTCATTTACTAAGGGCCCGATTTGCGTTTTCCCGACGTGTTACCCGAATATTTCCGATTTGCGCCGATTTCCCCTGAATTGCCCCGGGATTTTGGCGCACGCGATCGGATTGTGGCTCATCGGCGCTGGCATGCACGCGACTGAAAGCGGGGGCGTGGCCGAACGAAAACCTGACGGATTTGGAAAAACCGGCGCATTAAAAAAAAAAAAATGTCGCGGAGCTTGCACTTACCTTCACTCAGCCCGGCTCGGTGTATTCCAGTGCGTTCCAGGGAACTTCAGCGCAGCAGCGCCACCTGGTGGACGTAGGAGGAACTGCCTTAATAAATCCCGGCCGGACCCGAATCCACCGCAGAGAACGCGCCGCTGGATCGCGATTGGACCAGGTAAGTAAATCTGCCCCAATATGTTTTCAACAATGGGGAATAGCAACCCCAGCATGGTATCAATGGAAAATTCCGCTCATCCCACAAAAAAATTGGCCACAAATTTCCCACTAACTGTAAAACGAAAATTATATAGCCTACAAAAGGGGCCAACGAGGAAACTAAAATCCACTGAGTTCTATAGGACAAAACTGGCAGCTGCAGGGCCCCCCATCCCTTCTGCGCCTCACTGTGTGCCCCTACAACAAGTAACGTCCACACGGTAAGGTCTCCGTACTTGGGAGACTAAGGGCTAAATGAACGTATAACCGACAAAATTAAGGGCACAAAGGGTTAAAAATCTTCCTAAAAGCCGTTTTTAATAGTTTAAAGGGTGTACTTTAAAAAAAACGGGGGTATTCATAGGGGGATTCTAATAATTTTCAAACTCCTTTAAAACAAAAATTATCCCAAAAATTTAAATGTAGAAATTTCGGGGGGAAAAAAATTATAAACTCTGTTCGATTTGTAAGTCGTCTACCATCCTATAATAATAAAAGTTTTTTAAAACTTTTTTAAAAGTTAAAACTTTATACAGACACTTTATACAAATTGCCTCACAACAAAAATTAAAAGTTTTTTAAAAGTTTGTTTTAAACTTTTACAAAAATGATGAAAACATAAAGTTGAGGTTTGGGAAATGTTAGTTTTACCACTGAAATCCGTTACGGTACTTTCTATGTTTCTCAAAAGCAGATCATTTGCGAATTTTTAAAATGGCAAATTTCAGTTTTTTTCATAAATAAAAGCAAAACATATCAACCAATGAAGTAGTTACAAAAAAAAAACCAACCCAAATCTAAAATTTAAAACCATTTCATAAGTTAAAGTTTCAAAACTTATGACCGTATAAAGCGACACATGTCCGATTACAAAAATGGAAGCCGAGCCTTAACGTACAAACTGGCTGCGACCTGAAGGGGTTAAGAAAATAGTAAGTTTTCTGCCACCCATTAAAGGTGTTGCCCAGCCACATGGAGCATAGGGGATAACTCTTTGAGAGGTGGGACCCCATGGATCCCGGAAAGGGGGTCAGTTGTAGCCACTAAGGAATCTAGAAGCTGCTCGCACATGAACCTTCCTCCTCATTCATCTCTATGACACGGATGGATACTCCCTCTATAGACCCTGAATGGAGCGGCAGCGAGCATGTCCATCCTGCCCCCCTGTTTATTTCGGGTACAACATACCCCATTCTCATGACCCATGTGGATCTCATCACTGGCCCCCAAGTAAGTTATCCCCAATCCTGTGGGAACTTGTGGACCCCGTATTGTGATTATTGGGGGCCTAGTGCTCAGTTCCTGTGTAGTCAGACTATTATCTGTGAATAGAAGGTAAAAGTTGGGAAATCCCTTTAAGTAGGTCTGATCCCTTTAAGATTTCCCAACATGGAAGCAGCTGCAGCTCTGCCGGTGTCTCCCTGTATCACTCCGTCAGGTTGTTTCTAGTCGTCGCTCGGGTGCAGTCGGGGTAATAAGCTCCTGGCTGCTCTTCTAACATTCATTGTGGCCTCCATAAAGGTAATTGGGTTTCTATGTTATTCAGCCTTGCGTGCGGCCGTTATGTAATGGAGAAACACGGAGAGGAATAAAACACTGAACAATGGGCGACGTCAGGTCCTCGTTCTGGAGGCGGCTGTGCTTATCGCTCCATAAGTGGCCGCGCGGCTCCTCTATTAACTATTCTTGGGTGCGCACTTCCAGTTTGCTTACTGTCAATATTCTCAGGATCCGTAACAGGGAAGCGCAGAATTACAGAACGGGAAGATTACAGCGCTGTGTGATCCAAGGAGATTTAAAGGGACGGTGTCAGTTCTTTTCATAGGAACCTCATTATATGTGGGAGCAGATGTTCCAGCTATTCATGGCCAAATGTCACCTTGTTAGTTCCCAGTCTTAATACTCACTACTTGTTATCTTCATTCACTCCAAGTTCCACCAAAAATAACCTGCGCTGTCCAGGAACGGCCACAAAAATACAGGGGGTGCCACTTATAGTGTGTGTAATCTAAAAGAACGAGACTGGTGACAAGTACACACTCACTCCTCAGGTGTGGGCTCAGGTGTGGGCTCAGGTGTGGGCTCAGGGTTGGGCTCAGGACCTACATGGGCATTGTCTAAACCTTGTTGCCCAAGAGCAAGTTTGGTATGAGAAAGTTGTACCGTTGCCTTGCGGGATTTCCCGGACCAAACCAAGAATTTCGACTTATTGCAGTGATTTGAGGATCTGTTTGCAAAATTGTACAAACGTAGATTTTGAACATGTAGGTCCTAAACCTACACCTGTGTCTGGGCCTATACTATGGAGGAGCTGAGCTGCCGCACCCTCTGACACGACCACTATAGGTTGGACAGAAGCTTCCGTCTATGGCTCCCCACATTGTAAAGTATTGGGTTAGGCGAGAACGGCTGATCCATGTGGGACCCTCCCTGATCTGATCTCTGTGACCTATTGTGAGGTTTGGTCATCAATACCAAATTCTCGGTAACCCCTTTAATGCCTGATAATTTTAGGATATAAGGCAGAGCTGCTGTGGGGATCTCCTACTAGTAGGATATTTGTGGAATGTTTGCACTGGAAGCGGCACGTGGACTGGAAAGCCCCCTGGTTACTCCAAAAACATCAGCCTCGGCACTAGAGACCTACAGGGAGAATCCTTGTATGAAAGCTGAGAACAGAATGTGTGACTCGGGTCCTTCCCCTCCTCCTCCTGTACTTGGTCCTGGTCCCACATGCTGCATGTAGATGCCATCTGTCTGTAATATGCACATAGTGTTCAATGCGTAGGGGAGGTCCAGGGGATGGATCATCTTGTCCTTTTGTCTGTGCACCTCCATGTTGATTGTTTTTTTGCCATTTGGGAAGGTACTTGATGGACAGGATGCACAGGTGTGTGGTTGGGGTGGCCTGCAAGCCCCCCAGCCTGCATGTCCAGCACATAAAAAATACAGTGCTCACCATTCCGACGCCCCAGACAGCTCCTCTTCTGTCTTCATGTGCCGGCTCCAGGTCTTCAATAAAGGGGGTTGGGGGAGAACCAACATTAGTGTCCCTCCATATCTCAATAAAATGAGGAATAATCTCCAAGATCCACCTCTGAGGAGGGAGCTAAAATCTCTGCTTGGAGCTTTTCCCTCTATTGCTCTCGAGAGATATGAAGAAACCAGGGTTACATAATGAGAGAGAACAAAGTGAGATGGGAGCAGAGAGAACAATGGGGGGGGCAGAGACAGAAATAAAATATACATGGGGGCATCCTAGATAGGTTGGGGCAGTAGAGAGAGTAGAAAATGCAACATAGAAATGAGAGCACAAACCTAGTGATGGGGTACACCTAGAAAAATCAAGAGTAAAATTGAGAAACTCAAAAATTTGGAAACTCGAAATATATTGTATTTAGCTAAGATCACACAGCCCTAGTTACAAAGCCTAGTTAAAGGCAAAGGTCGGGGCCTCAGAGACTGGGGGAGACCTTTGCCTTCAGCCATGTAGGTTACTTGAGCGTCGCTCTATATCCAGCTTCTTGGCGACTCTTCCATCCGCTTTATTACGTAGAACCGTTACAAATCCTACAGCGGAGGCTGCGATGAAACCCCAGTGTGGCCTCCAGTGACTCCATAAATCACCAGAAAGCAAACAAGTTTTAGAGTTTCTGAAGGACAATTACCTCGATGTGTAAGACTGAGAGAATCTGCGCTGAATAACTGAGGAAATGACAAGAAGGACCCAAGAGGAAACACAGAAAGCTCTTCACGCTAAAACCTTGTGGAACTCTTCACGTGTTACATCCGGGGGTGGGGGGGGGGCGCCGGAGCGGAGCAGCCATGTGAGCTAAACACATAGAGGGATGGGATGCCCCTCGGTGCTCTCTGTCTGGCTGGAAGAGCCTCGAGCAGATCCTACAATGTAGGTGATTCAGACATCATATATCTAGAGTGATTAAGTGTCCCCTGATGATGGGGGGTCCGCAGGGGGCCTGTACGTCTCAGAGAATATCTAGTGACTGGGATGGAGGGGAGTCTTCCTGATAAAAAGCTCCTGCGTACTCTAGGCTATAGAAGTTTAAAGGGGTGAGAAAAGAGAGTTCTCAAATTTTAATTCCCTAAATGATGTTTACACAATTTTTACATAATTTTTAACCACTTACTTTACAATGTTACTAAGTGTTGTTCCTGTTTTAGCTCCTATCACTCAGTGATGGTCAGTGTAAGATTCCAGAGTGTGAGCGGGGACTCTCTAAGCAGACACTTCATGATTCCTCAGAGCTATGAGATGCAGTGCGCTGACAATGTGCTTAGATTATCAGGATGCAGGGTTTATATACACTTTTATTTAGCTTCTGAACATTAACTAGTATCTGACATAGAAATATGTCAGAGATGAGACGGATCAGAGATGATGAGATCAAAATAACACACAATGGGGGTAGATTTATCAAGCTGTCTAAGAGTAAGAATGTGCAACATTGCAACCCCCCCCCCCCCCCTTTAAAATGTTCATGAGCACTGGTAAAATGAAAGCTGAGCGGATATTGGTTGTCATGGGCAACTAAGCACATTCTTACTCTTGGGCAACTTGATAATTCATCTCCCCCAATGACACTCACAGCTCTGCTATCTCCTCTATGATACACAGTCAGCTCTGTCACTTCCCTCCCGGATACAGACCTTATCTTGCCTGTAGCTTTTAGAGTATGTCTCAGACACAAGCACTTCCTGCCGGAAAGCAGCGTGCAGAGCTGGTCTTTTAATCCATGGGGGATGGGCAGGAGGCAGAGATCACTGCAGTGTGCAGACAAGGGAAGCTATTCATGAGAAGAATCTGACCATAGTCACAAGACTTACGGTCATATCAAGGGACAAGCAAAATTGTAGGACTGATAGAGACGGGATGGAATTATTTCTGTGAAATGCTGTATTTTTTGTTAATGACATTGAATTAGAGAATGTGATATTTTGTTATCCTGAGTATATTTAAGAATTTTTTCTTTATGGGAAAACCCCTTTAAGGGAGTCCCCACCCCACCTCCTTCCATAAAGAACCAATAATATGAGAAGGTCGAGCTCCATATCTTGAAGTTATAAATATTTTTTTGGGGAAATACTTTCCCATTAATGCTAATTTTTTGCTTCTTTTTATTCCAGATTTTTACCGTATGTTGGGATGGTGACGATAGTGATGAATGATTATCCGAAATTTAAGGTAATTAAATATCGCCCACTCCTTCACGGTGTCTGTGCCTCACAGCTTCTATGTCAGTTTTTAATTAAGGAAAATCTTGGTCTTCGTTAACAGAATTTCATTACTAAATTTCTAGTGGAAAGTTGTTCTGATGATGGCGGCGGAGAAGCTGCAGATCACTTCGAGGTTCTGCTTGCAATAGCAATAGTCCTTAGTAGAGATGAGTGCACCCAACGTTCTCGTATAGGTTCGGCCAGGACACCCCCTGCCAATCCTAGGCATGGCTAGTTGCTTCAATTTGCCGGATTGGTCCTTTGTCCACCAATCCGGCAATATATCTGGGTCGCACAGGTGAACCCCTAAACGGGAACGTCAAGTCCTGTCTGTCAGCCTGTTCTGGGCCAAGATGCCCAAACTTTTTTTTTTTTTTCCCCACCTTGCCTTCAAAATGGCCAAACTTTTTAAAATCTCAACCATATGAGGGTTTTTTTCGTGTGTTTTTTTTCGGTGTTACATTTTGAGTCTCCATTTACTTTATTGATGAACTTTTATTAACCCTAATTTTTTATTTATTTCATTTTAAAATTATGGTGCTCACCATTCAGTATAAATAATTTGAGGACTTTACTCTCCAAGGTCACTACAATTTCAGGTTCCAATAGCCTACACTGTGTGGAGTTTCAAAATGACTTTATCAGCATTCTGAATCATTTCAGTTCTTTATAAAACTTTATTTCACGTTACCTGGCTCCCTGTCTGCTGCAGCTTGTGTCTCGGTCTCCTCTTCTCCACACTCATCCAGCCTTCTCCCTACTTTATGCCATGTGCATTGAGCAGGCGAAGGAGGGAAGTGGAGAAATGGTGTGAAGCAGAGGAAGAATGCAAGAGGAGAGACAGGCACTCACAGGTTTTGGCTGCCTCACTACCCCACACTGCTGGCGGGGAGCCAGGTAATGTGAAATAAAATTTTATAAAGTAATAATAATATTTTTTTTATTATTATTATTATTATTGTTATTATCTTTATTTAAAGTACTGAAATGATTCGGGATGCTGACAAAGGCATAGGCTAGTAGAACCTGACACCAGCTAAAAAAAAAAAAAGACAATTCCTGGTGACAGGTTCCCTTTAAATCTTTTTGACAATTTTAATTAGTCCCACACAGTTACTTGCCATCTTTGCTCTATATAATAACACTACACAACTTCTTGGGACTAGAATTTAGAGCAGATAATCTGGATGTGTAAAGGCAGCGCAGTAGAGCCAAGTGGTAAATTTTGTGCAGCGCCGCGTAATCTGTAGGCGCTATATAAATAAAGAATTATTATTATTATTATTATTACTCTAATAGGATTTTCTCATAATAAAGTCCTGCAGATGATATACAGACGTCAGGACCCAATAATCTCTGCCCGGTGCTGCAGTGAATAGTGGTTTCCCCCGTGCATGCGCGGCGCATGCTGCTGCACATGGCG
Source organism: Engystomops pustulosus (assembly GCF_040894005.1). NCBI lineage: Eukaryota > Metazoa > Chordata > Amphibia > Anura > Leptodactylidae > Engystomops > Engystomops pustulosus. The sequence continues at coordinate 12,929,708 of NC_092411.1, read as the reverse complement.
CAGTCTGTCTCCTCTCTTGTGCTTTCTCTTGTTTGTGTTTTTTTTTGTTATATTTTCCCATGACATTTTATACCTTTCCCCTTTGTTATTCGCAGTACGCAGTTTTGGCCATAATGGGAGCTTTTGTACTTTTAAAACGTGAATCTTAAGATGAGGAGGAGAAGACCCTGAGGAGGAAGAGGGAGAAAAACAGCCAAAACCTTTAATATATACAATGGTTTCTAATTCCGTCACAGAGCAAAAGCAAAAACCTGCTAACGAGTCATCGACCCGGTACAAATAACGATCCACCCGTCCTGCTGTGTATTTATTTTATTTGTAGGGTTCATCAGAACATATGTTACATTTTTATGATGCTTTTTTTTTTTTTCTAAAAATGTGACCTAATAAAATGGGACGAAAAATTGTCTGTTTCTCTCAATTTGAGTAATATCATCTTTGTTTGGGCAAGAATGAAGAAAAACAATTTCTTAGAAAAACAGTAAATATAAGACTTTCCTGTCCAGTTTTGGGGTGTGATGTGACAATTGAATTAGAAAAAAAAAAATCCTTACAAAAGATCTCATTGATTTAGTGGTTATAGGTCTTATGCAGACTTGTGCGTCTCCATGGTTATAGACTAGAAACGGAAGAATGTGTAGTCGTCTTTCATTCTCCCGTCTCCTCTTCTAAAGTGTTATTATTGCTTCACTTGTTTAGAAGAAGTTGTTGTTGGATTTGGATGAATTTTCGGCACATATCTGTTAGTGTCCCACCTCTCACTACAAGGTGTGACTGACTGTCCTAAGCAATGTCTCCCTCATAATCATCACACCAGCAGGGGGCAGTGTGTCCTCCTGTCACTAGTAGTGATGACTGACTGTCCTATACCATGGCTCCCCACATCATCACACCAGCAGGGGGAAGTGCGTCTTCCTATCACTACTAGGGGTGACTCACTTATACCATGTACCCCACATCATCACACCCGCAGCAGCAATGTGTCCTCCTATGCCAGGGGTAACTGTCCTATACGATGGTTGCCCATATCATCACACTAGCAGGGGGCATTGTGTCCTCCTATCACTAGTAGGGATGACTGACTAGCATATACCATGTACCCCACATCATCACACCAGCAGGGGGAAGTGTGTCCTCCTATCACTGCCAGGGGTAACTGTCCTGTACGATGGTTGCCCATATCATCACACTAGCAGGGGGCATTGTGTCCTCCTATCACTAGTAGGGATGACTGACTAGCATATACCATGTACCCCACATCATCACACCAGCAGGGGGAAGTGTGTCCTCCTATCACTGCCAGGGGTAACTGTCCTGTACGATGGTTGCCCATATCATCACACTAGCAGGGGGCAGTGTGTCCTCCTATCACTAGTAGGGATGACTGACTCACATATACCATGTACCCCACATCATCACACCAGCAGGGGGAAGTGTGTCCTCCTATCACTGCCATGAGTAACTGTCCTATATGATGGTGCCCCATATCACACTAGCAGGGGGCAGCGTGTCCTCCTGTCACTAGTAGTGATGACTGACTGACCTATACCATGGCTCCCCACATCATCAGGGGGAAGTGTGTCCTCCTATCACTGCCAGGGGTAACTGTCCTGTACGATGGTTGCCCATATCATCACACTAGCAGGGGGCATTGTGTCCTCCTATCACTAGTAGGGATGACTGACTAGCATATACCATGTACCCCACATCATCACACCAGCAGGGGGAAGTGTGTCCTCCTATCACTGCCAGGGGTAACTGTCCTGTACGATGGTTGCCCATATCATCACACTAGCAGGGGGCAGTGTGTCCTCCTATCACTAGTAGGGATGACTGACTCACATATACCATGTACCCCACATCATCACACCAGCAGGGGGAAGTGTGTCCTCCTATCACTGCCATGAGTAACTGTCCTATATGATGGTGCCCCATATCACACTAGCAGGGGGCAGCGTGTCCTCCTGTCACTAGTAGTGATGACTGACTGACCTATACCATGGCTCCCCACATCATCAGGGGGAAGTGTGTCCTCCTATCACTGCCAGGGGTAACTGTCCTGTACGATGGTTGCCCATATCATCACACTAGCAGGGGGCATTGTGTCCTCCTATCACTAGTAGGGATGACTGACTAGCATATACCATGTACCCCACATCATCACACCAGCAGGGGGAAGTGTGTCCTCCTATCACTGCCAGGGGTAACTGTCCTGTACGATGGTTGCCCATATCATCACACTAGCAGGGGGCAGTGTGTCCTCCTATCACTAGTAGGGATGACTGACTCACATATACCATGTACCCCACATCATCACACCAGCAGGGGGAAGTGTGTCCTCCTATCACTGCCATGAGTAACTGTCCTATATGATGGTGCCCCATATCACACTAGCAGGGGGCAGCGTGTCCTCCTGTCACTAGTAGTGATGACTGACTGACCTATACCATGGCTCCCCACATCATCAGGGGGAAGTGTGTCCTCCTATCACTGCCAGGGGTAACTGTCCTGTACGATGGTTGCCCATATCATCACACTAGCAGGGGGCATTGTGTCCTCCTATCACTAGTAGGGATGACTGACTAGCATATACCATGTACCCCACATCATCACACCAGCAGGGGGAAGTGTGTCCTCCTATCACTGCCAGGGGTAACTGTCCTGTACGATGGTTGCCCATATCATCACACTAGCAGGGGGCAGTGTGTCCTCCTATCACTAGTAGGGATGACTGACTCACATATACCATGTACCCCACATCATCACACCAGCAGGGGGAAGTGTGTCCTCCTATCACTGCCATGAGTAACTGTCCTATATGATGGTGCCCCATATCACACTAGCAGGGGGCAGCGTGTCCTCCTGTCACTAGTAGTGATGACTGACTGACCTATACCATGGCTCCCCACATCATCAGGGGGAAGTGTGTCTTCCTATCACTACTATGGGTGACTGACTTTCCTATACCATGTACCCCACATCATCACACCAGCAGCAGCAATGTGTCCTCCTATCACTGCCAGGAGTAACTGTCCTATATGATGGTGCCCCATATCACACTAGCAGGGGGCAGTGTGTCCTCCTATCACGACTAGGGATGACTGACTGTCCTATACCATGGCCCCCATATCATTACACCAGCAGGGGGCAGTGTGTTCCCCTGCCATCTGGCCAATTCTGCCTATCCTTATAGCTCTTCCAACCTGCACCTTCTCATTTTTAGGAGACAAACCTCAACTCACACCCCTATTGGGCCCCCGGTCGGACCCGTATCGAGCTCAGTAGCAATTCCTCTGTGGGCACCCCTGAACAGTCAAGCCACTTACCCCACTGTTACTCAAATTTACCTACAGCTCCCCTTTTCACATAGACCTTCAGCTCCATCCCTATAGTGTTATTTAGTGACCTCCTTACTCAGTCTCGGTGGGGCAGTATCCAACCAGTGCATAGCAATAGATTCACGCACCTGGTATAGACCTTTTAGCAACCGCTCGTTGTTCCTTTCTTGTAACGTCAAGGTCATCCACATATCCTATCACGCACACTTAGGGGTACCTCGGCACCGTCACTCTGAATACCCTGTGTAACGCTTCTCTCCACAGGATATCCAATTCCCTGCATGTCCAAAGCATATGTAAGTCCTCGGTCAGCCGGAATCCCCCCCAAGCCCATAATCCTCAATACCTGTGGCGTCCGATACACCCGATGGAGCAGGAACAATTGTCTTTGCGCTACATTTAAAGAAAGTGTACTCAGAGATGCCAGTACCCCCCCCCCCCCCACACACACACTCACTCACACACACTCCTCGTCTTTCATGTGCCCAACTCCTCCCATTTCCTTCTGACCCCAACCATTGAATCTCTCACCTCCTCATCCAGCAATACCCTATACAAAAGGGATATTAGTCCCCTCATATGCTTGGCAGGCACCACCCCATGCATTACTTTTATAGAAGAAAATGTCACTTCCTCTGGGCCAAATGAGCCTGTACAGCGTGTCGAAGCTTTAGATATTGAAAAAATACCAGTCATTATGTCTCTGTCACTACTACCTGTTGGAGCAGCTCACAAGGATCCATCACAGCCTTTAACTAGTCAATTTATACATTAAGCATTATAGAATCATCTTTTCTTTATTATTTAAATGAGGCTGGTCACATGGTCAGAGGCAGTGATGTCACTCCTGTTACCCCTCCCCTCTCCTCCCCCTGCTCAGGTCTGTGTGTAATGTATCGTAAAGCATTGCTAGTGTCTGTGCTTTATCTGCTGACATGCTGCATCCTCCTAATACACAGAGACACAGACATCAGCTATACAAGTATCTGACATGTTCTGCTATAACATGTGAGACAAAAACATCAGCTACACAAGTGCCTGACATGTTCTGCTATACACATGTGTGAGACACAGACATCAGCTACACAAGTACCTGACATGCTCTGCTATACACATGTGAGAGACACAGACATCAGCTACACAAGTACCTGACATGTTCTGCTATACACATGTCAGAGACACAGACATCAGCTACACAAGTACCTGATATGTTCTGCTATACACATGTGAGAGACACAGACATCAGCTACAGAAGTACCTGACATGTTCTGCTATACACATGTGAGAGACACAGACATCAGCTACACAACTACCTGACATGTTCTGCTATACACATGAGAGCCACAGACATCAGCTACACAGGTACCTGACATGTTCTGCTATACACATGTGAGAGACACAGACATCAGCTACACAAGTACCTGACATGTTCTGCTATAACAAGGCTGCCTGGAGCTGTTGTATCTCTCCTGTACACACACACAGGCTGCAGGGGGCGTGGCCACCAGCACCAGGAAGCACATGGAGCATCCATTACACCATTATACAGGCTGTCAGTCATGTGTATAGGAGTATCTCATACACACACAGGCTGCAGGGGGCGCCAGCACCAGGAAGCACATCATTATACAGCCCTACACTATTATATAGGCTGTCAGTCATGCACTGGGGGTGTGGCTGTACCTCCCACTCATGAATAAGATGGACAGCTTGAATATGCTAATGACTCATTGGACATGTCACAGGTCATTTGCATACAGCTTTAGGACCTCATTGCTTAGGGTTACAGGCATGTAGAGGGACAATGTAGGGATAGAGGCAATGCTCTCTAATGGCAGTTTATGAAAATATATTTAGATTAGGGGGGTTATTTTGCATGACGGGTTCTCTTTAAATTCTTCCACCACTGGTGTCCCCCACTAACATTGCCGACTTCGTCCAATTAATGTGCAACCCCCAGAAATCCCCAAATTGTGAGAGAAGTTCCATTAATATGTGTAGGGATTGGTCCACTTTAGCAAGGAAAAGGGGTAGATTGTCCGCATATAATGTGACACGCTCCTCCCCTCCAGTGCATGTAAACCCCAATAAATCCGGGTGCTGTCTGATCAGGCAGGCCAAAAGCTCAATAGCCACCGAGAACAAAAGCGGGGTAGCGGGCAGCCCTGTCTCGTTCCCCACTGCAGTCTAATACACCCAGATACCATCCCATTCACTCTTACACAGGCTACAGGTGCCCTATATAACAATTTGACCCACTACACAATGTTTGGGCCAAATCTCAATTTCCTCAATACCGCCCATAAGTACTCACATTCAATGCTATCAAAGGCTTTGGCGGCATCCAAGGAAACTACCGCTGCTCTCCTATCAATATTAGGGGTGACTGTGGGGGCAGTGTGTCCTATCATTACTAGGGGGTTACTGACTGTCCTATGCCATGCCCCCCAACATCATCACACCAGCAGCAGCAATGTGTCATCCGATCACTGCTAGGGGTAACTGTCATAAACAATGGTGCCCCATATCATCACACTAGCAGGGGACAGTGTGTCCTCCTATTACTTCTAAGGGTGACTGATACCATGGCCCCCTACATCATCAAACAGCAGGGGGCAGCATGTCCTCCTATTACTGCTAGGGGTGACAGTCCAATACCATCCCCCCAACATCATCACACCTGCAGGGGGGAATGTATCATCCTATCACTACTAGGGATAACTGTCCTATACCATCACACCAGCAGGGGGCAGTGTAATCTCCAATCACCACTAGGGGTGACTGACTGCCCTAAACATTGTCTTGCCATGTCATTGCACCAGCAGAGGGCAATGTGTCCTCCTATCACTTCCAGGGATGACTGTGCCATGGTCCCCTACATCATCACATCAGCAGGGGACCCTGTGTCCTCCTATTACTACTAGGGCTGACTGATCCCCACTATCACTAGCAGTGTCTGTCCTATGCCACACCAGCAGGGGGCAGTGTGTCCTCCTATCATTCCTAGGGGTGATCATCTATGGGTGGTCTCTGGTGGTCTCCAGTGTTATGATCTCAATAGCTTCATGTGATTCTTCATTATACATTTGGGTAACCAAGTAAATATTTTCAGGTGAAGGACTAATATATCCGCTGTCACTTTATTTCCGAATTCTCTGTAAGATGTCAATGACTTCCATGTAAATGATGAGGAAATATTTGTGTGTAACCATGGCCGCTCAATAATCGGGTCTGTGCCGGAGGTTTATGGCCCAATCTTTCAGTGGTTTCATTCAGTGGCCGCAGCCTGAGCTCATATTATCATAAAGCTTTCATCCCTAGAGCCAATCCATCGCTCTCCTCCTCATTGTCAGGAAGGGGACACACAGATACCACAGGCAGGTGTCACAACAAGAGCAGCCGTACAATGTGTTACATAGTATCTGCCCCGCTCCGTCTGTTACTCATCTACCAACCTAATGCCAAGCATCAATGAGAGTTATTGTGTCATTCTACGGGTGACACATGTTATCAGGGAAGGACATAGGATCAGGTTCTGCAGAAGTTTATCCAACTCTATAATATTTCCAGGAAGACAAGTCAAGGTCACGTGTATTTATTCTGTACAAGTCTATAACCTACAAAACGAAGAGCAGAGGAACACATGTATCAATTTGCCCTCTATTTTCCTCAAAAAATACTGTCACCTATGTACAAAAATATAACTACTATAATACTGCCCCCTATGTACAAAAATATAACTACTATAATACTGCCCCCTATGTACAGGAATATCACTACTATAATACTGCCCCCTATGTACAAGTATATAACTACTATAATACTGTCCCCTATGTACAAGTATATAACTACTATAATACTGCCCCTATGTACAAGAATATAACTACTATAATACTGCCCCCTATGTACAAGAATATAACTACTATAATACTGCCCCCTATGTACAAGTATATAACTACTATAATACTGTCCCCTATGTACAAGTATATAACTACTATAATACTGCCCCTATGTACAAGAATATAACTACTATAATACTGCCCCCTATGTACAAGAATATAACTACTATAATACTGCCCCCTATGTACAAGTATATAACTACTATAATACTGTCCCCTATGTACAAGTATATAACTACTATAATACTGCCCCTATGTACAGGAATGTAACTACTATAACACTGCCCCCTATGTACAAGAATATAACTACTATAATACCGCCCCCTATGTACAGGAATATAACTACTATAATACTGCCCCCTATGTACAGGAATATAACTACTATAATACTGTCCCCTATGTACAAGAATATAACTACTATAATACTGCCCCCTATGTACAAGAATATAACTACTATAATACTGTCCCCTATGTACAAGAATATAACTACTAAAATACTGCCCCTATGTGCAAGAATATAACTACTATAATACTGCCCCCTATGTACAGGAATATAACTACTATAATACTGCCCCCCATGTACAGGAATATAACTACTATAATACTGCCCCCTATGTACAGGAATATAACTACTATAATACTGTCCCCTATGTGCAAGAATATAACTACTATAACACTGCCCCCTATGTACAAGAATATAACTACTATAATACTGCCCCCTATGTACAGGAATATAACTACTATAATACTGCCCCCTATGTACAGGAATATAACTACTATAATACTGTCCCCTATGTACAAGAATATAACTACTATAATACTGCCCCCTATGTACAAGAATATAACTACTATAATACTGTCCCCTATGTACAAGAATATAACTACTATAATACTGCCCCTATGTGCAAGAATATAACTACTATAATACTGTCCCCTATGTACAAGAATATAACTACTATAATACTGTCCGTTGTGTATAAGAATATAACTACTATAATACTGCCCCTATGTGCAAGAATATAACTACTATAATACTGCCCCCTATGTACAGGAATATAACTACTATAATACTGCCCCCTATGTACAGGAATATAACTACTATATTACTGCCCCCTATGTACAGGAATATAACTACTATAATACTGCCCCCTATGTGCAAGAATATAACTACTATAATACTGCCCCCTATGTACAAGAATATAACTACTATAATACTGCCCCCTATGTACAAGAATATAACTACTATAATACTGCCCCCTATGTACAAGAATATAACTACTATAATACTGCCCCCTATGTACAAGAATATAACTACTATAATACTGCCCCCTATGTACAAGAATATAACTACTATAATACTGCTCCCTATGTACAAGAATATAACTACTATAATACTGCCCCCTTGCTGAGAGGTTGTGTGCAGTGTGAGCTCCTGAGGTCTCCTCATGTCTGGAGCTAGCCCAGGGCGGGGCCACCCTGGGTGGGGAAGTTCCCCATGCAAGGCCCAGGCTCCAAGGCCTTCTCTGGGAAATAACTCCCAGACACCCAAACCAATGGATGAAAATCCTATAGTCTCCGGTTCAGTAAGTCATGTCAGCGGCTCCAGTTCAGCCAGAAGCAGTCATGTAAAGAATGAAGAGTTTGTGAAGAAAGAAGCAGCAGTAATAAGTTCCAGTTTGGTGAAGTCACCTACCAGTGTGAATGTGCAGCAGAAGCCAGTGAGTGGGAACACAATGTCGGGTCATCCAGGACAGAGGAGCGAGCAGGTTGTGCAGGAGCAGAGGAAGTCTCCAGCCCCAGCCTCACCTGTGCCGTGTACACCTCCATCAGCCAGGCAGAGGAGGACATCTCTGGAGAAGCAGACCTTGCTGGAGAACCTGCAGCAGCCTGTGCTGATCCGCTCTGAGCGCACAAGGTATGGGAGTGGAGGCAGCAAGGCCGAGACCAAACTAGCAGGGAGGCCTCAGGCTGCCACAAGTGCTGCTACTGGACAGTGTCACCCCCCAGCAGTAAGAGCCGCAGCGCGTCAGAACCCAACAGTGGCGCAGAGACCCGGACCCAACAGAGTGCCATCACCTACCACCTGTAAGAAACCTGCAGCAACTCCATGTGCAGCGGCTGAGCGTGCACCTGAGCTCCTCCTGGCTGATCAGATCCCAGCACTGGTAAAGAGACTGGGAAACCTGAAGGAACAAAAACTGCTGCTACAAAAAAACATTGACTGTGCCTACAAGCTCAAGGCAGCAAACCCGGAGAGACATGAGCTGTTAGACAAGAAGCTGACCACCCTGGCCAAGCAGCTCGCTGACAATGTCGCCCAGACTGAGGCTGTCCTGGAGCAGATGGGTCCCCTGGCAGAGACCTACAGGAACCAGGAGCGCTTCCAGGCCCAGAGACATCATGGAGGGGCATCTAATCCGGCAACTGAGACCAAGGGGAAACCTATACTCCAGCCTGCGACTTTCCCATACCAGCAAGGGGATCTCTACAAGAAAGATAAAGCCATGAAACAGCAACCACCCACAGCAGAAGCACCACAAGTCCCAGCAACCTGCAATCAGCAGAAGGATCACAGCCGTCCCTCTGATGTTACCAGAGCAGTGAAAACACCACATGTCCCAGCATTCAGCGTGCAACGTGGACATCTGCCTGATGGTAGCGGAGAACAAGCACCACAAGTCCCAGATGACGGCTCATTGCAGCAGGACTGTGCACCCGATCCTGAAGGTAACACTGTGGCATCTGAGCAGGATCATCAGGACTCTGCCGGGACTGATTGTACTGACATTGATGGGATTTCAGTGGGTGATACTGCTCATACATCAGTGCTTAATGCTGTTTCTAATATCTGTGATACTGCTGCCCCTATTGTCTGTGATGCTGCTGCCCCCAATGTTGGTGATAATGCTGATGCATCTGTATCTCCTCCTGATAATACCATTGTGTGTGATAATGTTCCAGCAGGGGAAGCGCAGTCTGTGTGGGATGTTGCCATAGAGCAGGTAGAGCAGTGTATGGAGGCTGATGGTGGGGAGGGGGTAGTACAGTCTGATGCTCAGGACTTCCCTCCTCTAGTTGCTGAGGTATCAGACCCTCAGAGTGCAGGAGCCCAGCAGCCCCCGCAGCGCCCCCAGACACAGCAGGGTACTGGCCCTCACCAGTCTTCTTCTGGCAACGCCTGGAGCCGGGGTGCACCATCTTTTTCATCCGGCTCTCATTACACCGGTCAGGCATTTAAGAGGAGGAATGTGGTGAGATTTAGGCACAAAGGGGCCAAGGAGGACCTACCTGACAGGCGGTTTGTGGTCAGGTCGCTATTGTGTGAACAAATGGGTTTCTCGCCAAGTGACATTTTGGCAGTAATTAACCTCCCCGATCGCCAGGGATATGATGTGAGCTTTAAGCTGATGGGCAACCTGGACCGCTTTTGGGCCATCTTCCCCAGGTTTAGAGATGCAGAGGGGTGGAATAATTTCAGCTTCATCCCCATCTCTAAACTTGGTACAGTCACTGTCACAGTCATCTTCTGGAATGAGTCTGTCCCCCAGCAGGATATTGTCATCTGGCTCAAGAGGCACTGTGACCTCATGTCAGAGCTCACCAAGACCCGGGATGAGGACGGGATCTGGACAGGAGGGTGGAAGGTCCTGGTGAAATTAAGACAGTACAACAACATAACCCAGCATCTGCCCAACTCCTTCTTCATTGGCCGGGAGAAGGGGGTATGTTTCTATCCAGGTCAGCCCCGTAGATGCTTCAAATGTGGTAGAGTCGGTCACATCGCCAGTAATTGCTCTGTGGTCAAGTGCAGCCTGTGTGGGGATATCGGCCATGTGAGTGCGGACTGCCAGAACATCAGGTGTAATCTGTGTGGAGAGATCGGGCATGCCCACAGGGATTGTCCCAATGCCTGGCACAACATCTGTAAGAGCTTCCCTGATGAAGACCTATTGGCAGGGGCAGATGACCTGGGGGAGGAGGAGGCTTTGTTATTAGGGTCAGATCAGGCTACGCCAGAACCTCAGCAGGTCCTAGAATCAAGTGATGCTATACCAACACCAGACCAGCCTCAGACCCAAACCACAGAGGGAGATATGGAAGTTGTCCAGCAGGTTGCACCACCCTCAGTGCTCATTCCCTCTCCAGCCACAACATCTGCTAATAAGAGGAGGAAAAAAGATAGGTCCACCCGGAAGCCTGAGGGTGAGTGGACCACAGTTCACAAGTCATCTAAGATCAGAGTGGACAGTGGAACAGACATGACTATGACAGTCAATAGATTCAGTGTCCTCTCAGAGTCAGACGCAGAGGAGGAGCTAGAGAAGGAACTGCAGAGGATGGTGGCAGAGTATGATGAGGATCCCGATGGTGACCCCCCCTCAAAACGGAGACCCCATAGGGTGGGGCCAGAGTCTGAATCAGACATGGAGACGGGTGGTGAAGAGGAGGGATCTGATCCAGATTTATGATGATGGGGACACTCTCTCTGCTTCTTGTTATAGCTCTAATGGCGAACTTTAATCTGAAAATAATATCTAGCAATGTCAACAGTATTAGGGCAAGAAGGACAAGACATGCGGTGTATGAACATCTACATTATCTCGATGCCGATGTCTTTTTCCTACAGGAGACTCATCTTAATAGTCTTAGTTTGTTAAAAGAAGCAGAGAGAGAATGGCGCTCCGGGCCGTCCATCTGGTCACTGTCTGTGGAGCCGTGTGCCGGGGTCTCCATACTGTTTAATACCCACGATGTCACCATTCACAGACTAACCGAGGTGTCGATGGGAAGATGTTTGGTGCTGGAGGTTACTATCCGAGGTAGAAGGCTCCGGCTTATCAATATCTATGGTCCACAGACAGTGACTGAGAGAGTCAATCTATTTAATGACGTGAAGCCATATTTATTTACATCTCTCCCAGTCATCATGGCGGGTGATTTCAACGCCACTAGGACATTGAGTGACAGACCCACTGGTAGGCCTCTTGCTAGGGACTCTAAGGTCTTAAATGATATTATAGCACAGTCAGGTTTGTCTGATGTCTTTGTGCAGGGTGGTAGGAAACCCAAATTTACCTACTCCTGTGCTGGGAGGTATAGCAGAATAGACCTAGCGCTGGTGAGTCCCTCGGAGGTCATTGGGGATAGAAGTGAGAAGTCTGTCCCATACTCGGATCACCTGGCCCTTTACTTCTACTTGGGTAATACAGAACGGCCAGATATAGGAAGAGGCTTGTGGAGACTAAATTCTACCCTATTAGAAGATGTGTTTGTCCAGGAGCAAGTCCACTCTCTTATACAGGGTGAATCGGAGAGAGTGTATTTCTATAATCATGTATCTGACTGGTGGGAGGATGTCAAGGAGGAGATCCGGTCCCTCTTAAAGAGACTGTCAGTAAAGAAGGGGAAGAGTAAGTACAGCCAGTATCTCAAGCTGCGGAAAGAATTGGAGTCACTCTATTCGGCGGGTGGGGATGACAAACAAAAGATTGACCGACTAAAATCTGAAATAAAGCAGTATCAGTACAGCCGCTACACGTCCCTGGTTGTGGAGCGTGACTATGGAAACGTAGTCACGCCAGATCCATATGAGAGTTGCCGGGAACGTGTGGCTAAGAAATCGATCACAGGTCTCACTGACTCCCAGGGAGTTTTGCAGGAATCTCGGGAGGGTATCCTGGGGATGGTGAGATCCTACTATGCTGAGTTATTTCAGAAGAAGGTTTTGGATAAAGACAAAATGGCTCAATTCTTGGAGGCAACTCCAGGCCCTGACACTAAAGATTTGGACTTTTCTCCTTTGACAGCAGAAATAACAGAGGAGGAGGTTAAAGAGGCCATTGATAAGTTACATCTGAAGAAGGCACCAGGTCCTGATGGTATTACGGCTGAATTTTATAAGAAGTTTAGAGACCTCTTGGCTCCAATCCTTGTGGATGTGTTTACTAATTGTCTAGAAAATCACCTGATGCCTCCATCCATGAGAGTGTCCTCCCTTATTCTGCTGTCCAAAGGGAAAGAGCCTAGTGACATCAAGAACTGGAGGCCGATCGCCCTCTTGAATGTTGATAGGAAAATTCTGGCAAAAATCCTCTTTTCTAGATTAGTCTGTTGGTCCCCGGCACTGTTGGCAGGCTCTCAGTACGGCACAGTAAAAGGGCGGAACATCTCTGGAGCAGTCATCTCGATTAGAGAGATGTTTGAGAGATGTAAAGCTCTGAGGTGTGGGAGATATGTTGTAGGTCTGGACCAGGCTAAAGCCTTTGACAGGGTTGATCACGATTATCTATGGGCCACTTTGTCAAAGTACGGTATTCCGGGACAATTTATAGATTGGCTGAGAACTTTGTATAGAGAGGCTGAGAGCTTTCCTCTGATCAATGGTTGGCAGGGGGACACTTTCGTGGTAGAGGCGGGGGTGCGACAAGGTTGTCCTCTGAGTCCACTGCTGTATGTGTTTGCTATCGACCCGTTCCTGAGATCACTGCAGCGGTGCGATTTTCAGGGGGTGCCGGTCCCCCATTGCTTGCCTTTGAAGGTAGTCGCCTACGCGGATGATGTCACTGTGGTGACATCTGAACCTCGTGAGGTGGAGATGTTGTCTGCAGCCATCAGAAGTTACTCAGAGGCCTCCGGGTCTCTGGTCAACCTGGAGAAGAGCCAAGATTTCTGGACATTGGACACTGCTCCTGGCTTTGATCTGCCACAATTCGCCAAGGCCTCCACCCATATTAAGATCCTTGGGGTTAAATTCGGGAGGGAAGATAATGCCAAACTAAATTGGGAAGAGAAGTTGGAAACCGGAAATGCAAAGGTTCAGCGATGGAAGAACTGGAGGCTGACCTATAGAGAAAGGGTTACTCTGCTGAAGACTTACCTGGTCCCTGTCTTCCTCTACGTCTCTGTCGTCTTTCCTTTGCCAGAATCTTTCTCCGCTAGGCTCTTTAGCCTGTTCTTCCAGCTTTTATGGGGGAACAGGTTGAACCCAGTAAAAAGAGGGATCACCTACCTGCAGAGGAGAGAGGGTGGACTGGATATGTTAAATCCAAGGGTTTTCTTTGACTCCATGTTTCTGAAAGTCAATTTTGGATGCCTGGACTCAAACAATGGTCTCCTGTGGGTAAGTAGTGTCAGGGACTGGATATTGCCTTTTGCAGAGTCTTGGGTGCGAGGCGGCAGTCTCAAGAGGGGCCGATGGACTCCTGGCTTCCTCCCCCAGTATATGGTATATGGTCTGAAGTGTGTCAGGATGTGGAAGCTGGAGAAGTCCTACATTGTCAGTAACACCAGGAGAGACCTCTATACTAGGATATGTCGGGCTTTCTACCACTCCCCACTCGCTCTTAGAGACTGTGTGACCACCACCTTACAGAAGAGTCTCAGGTTCCTCAATGGGAAGCGACTTCCCCCCAAGTTGTTTGATATCGCTTGGTTGTCACTACATGGGAAGTTATTTGTGAGAGGGAACCTAAAGTTTGTGAGTGTGGCAGATAGGAAGTGTCCTCTGGGGTGTCAGCAGGAGGAGACGATGGAGCATTTCATCTCTGAGTGCTGGGGAGGGAGGAAAATCTGGAAGGAAGTGTCTGACCTGCTGAACATCCCGAGGCTGCAATTCCTCCAGTACCCGGACATCATCTATGGCGTCCCATCTCCAGATGGTATTATAGATCCGGGAACCATGTATCTCATAATAACAGTGATAAAGTATTACCAATGGCATGCCAGAACCCGGGTGTCCCTGCATAGTGAGGACTATAACTACACGGCTGTGGTATCCCAAATATTGTCTGAGCTAAGGTGGATAAAATCACTGGAAGTCAGAAAAGACCAGAGAAATAGGAAATTATGGAGGAATATATCTGGTGTTTAATTTCTATATTTATTGATTTAGTTTTCTTCTTTTTCCTTTCCAGCAGCAGCTATGGACTCTAAGTTACATTTACTCTGAGTTTATATTTGTTTGATTCCTAATTGTGTATACAGAAGAATGTATTTATGATTTTGTTTAATTGTATTTTGTTGGTTTTTACAATAAAAATTGCCCCCTATGTACAAGAATATAACTACTATAATACTGCCCCCTATGTACAAGAATATAACTACTATAATACTGCCCCCTATGTACAAGAATATAACTACTATAATACTGCCCCCTATGTACAAGAATATAACTACTATAATACTGCCCCCTATGTACAAAAATATAACTACTATAATACTGCCCCTATGTACAGGAATATAACTACTATAATACTGTCCCCTATGTACAAGAATATAACTACTATAATACTGCCTCCTATGTACAAGAATATAACTACTATAATACTGCCCCCTATGTACAGGAATATACCTACTATAATACTGCCCCTATGTACAGGAATATAACTACTATAATACTGTCCCCTATGTACAAGAATATAACTACTATAATACTGCCTCCTATGTACAAGAATATAACTACTATAATACTGCCTCCTATGTACAAGAATATAACTACTATAATACTGCCCCCTATGTACAAGAATATAACTACTATAATACTGCCCCCTATGTACAAGAATATGACTACTATAATACTGCCCCCTATGTACAAAAATATAACTACTATAATACTGCCCCTATGTACAGGAATATAACTACTATAATACTGTCCCCTATGTACAAGAATATAACTACTATAATACTGCCTCCTATGTACAAAAATATAACTACTATAATACTGCCCCTATGTACAGGAATATAACTACTATAATACTGTCCCCTATGTACAAGAATATAACTACTATAATACTGCCCCCTATGTACAAAAATATAACTACTATAATACTGCCCCTATGTACAGGAATATAACTACTATAATACTGTCCCCTATGTACAAGAATATAACTACTATAATACTGCCTCCTATGTACAAGAATATAACTACTATAATACTGCCTCCTATGTACAAGAATATAACTACTATAATACTGCCCCCTATGTACAAGAATATACCTACTATAATACTGCCTCCTATGTACAAGAATATAACTACTATAATACTGCCCCCTATGTACAAGAATATAACTACTATAATACTGCCCCTATGTACAAGACTATAACTACTATAATACTGCCTCCTGTGTACAGGAATATAACACTATAATACTGCCCCCTATGTACAAGAATATAACTACTATAATACTGCCCCCTATGTACAAGAATATAACTACTATAATACTGCCCCCTATGTACAAGAATATAACTACTATAATACTGCCCCCTATGTACAAGAATATATCTACTATAATACTGCCCCTATGTACAGGAATATAACTACTATAATACTGCCCCCTATGTACAAGAATATATCTACTATAATACTGCCCCTATGTACAAGAATATAACTACTATAATACTGCCCCCTATGTACAAGAATATAACTACTATAATACTGCCCCTATGTACAAGAATATATCTACTATAATACTGCCCCCTATGTACAAGAATATAACTACTATAATACTGCCCCCTATGTACAAGAATATAACTACTATAATACTGCCCTCTATGTACAAGACTATAACTACTATAATACTGCCCCCTATGTGCAGGAATATAACTACTATAATACTGCCCCCTATGTACAGGAATATAACTACTATAATACTGCCCCCTATGTACAAGATAATAACTACTATAATACTGCCCCCTATGTACAAGAATATAACTACTATAATACTGCCCCCTATGTACAAGAATATAACTACTATAATACTGCCCCCTATGTACAAAAATATAACTACTATAATACTGCCCCTATGTACAGGAATATAACTACTATAATACTGTCCCCTATGTACAAGAATATAACTACTATAATACTGCCTCCTATGTACAAGAATATAACTACTATAATACTGCCCCCTATGTACAGGAATATACCTACTATAATACTGCCCCTATGTACAGGAATATAACTACTATAATACTGTCCCCTATGTACAAGAATATAACTACTATAATACTGCCTCCTATGTACAAGAATATAACTACTATAATACTGCCTCCTATGTACAAGAATATAACTACTATAATACTGCCCCCTATGTACAAGAATATAACTACTATAATACTGCCCCCTATGTACAAGAATATGACTACTATAATACTGCCCCCTATGTACAAAAATATAACTACTATAATACTGCCCCTATGTACAGGAATATAACTACTATAATACTGTCCCCTATGTACAAGAATATAACTACTATAATACTGCCTCCTATGTACAAAAATATAACTACTATAATACTGCCCCTATGTACAGGAATATAACTACTATAATACTGTCCCCTATGTACAAGAATATAACTACTATAATACTGCCCCCTATGTACAAAAATATAACTACTATAATACTGCCCCTATGTACAGGAATATAACTACTATAATACTGTCCCCTATGTACAAGAATATAACTACTATAATACTGCCTCCTATGTACAAGAATATAACTACTATAATACTGCCTCCTATGTACAAGAATATAACTACTATAATACTGCCCCCTATGTACAAGAATATACCTACTATAATACTGCCTCCTATGTACAAGAATATAACTACTATAATACTGCCCCCTATGTACAAGAATATAACTACTATAATACTGCCCCTATGTACAAGACTATAACTACTATAATACTGCCTCCTGTGTACAGGAATATAACACTATAATACTGCCCCCTATGTACAAGAATATAACTACTATAATACTGCCCCCTATGTACAAGAATATAACTACTATAATACTGCCCCCTATGTACAAGAATATAACTACTATAATACTGCCCCCTATGTACAAGAATATATCTACTATAATACTGCCCCTATGTACAGGAATATAACTACTATAATACTGCCCCCTATGTACAAGAATATATCTACTATAATACTGCCCCTATGTACAAGAATATAACTACTATAATACTGCCCCCTATGTACAAGAATATAACTACTATAATACTGCCCCTATGTACAAGAATATATCTACTATAATACTGCCCCCTATGTACAAGAATATAACTACTATAATACTGCCCCCTATGTACAAGAATATAACTACTATAATACTGCCCTCTATGTACAAGACTATAACTACTATAATACTGCCCCCTATGTGCAGGAATATAACTACTATAATACTGCCCCCTATGTACAGGAATATAACTACTATAATACTGCCCCCTATGTACAAGATAATAACTACTATAATACTGCCCCCTATGTACAAGAATATAACTACTATAATACTGCCCCCTATGTACAAGAATATAACTACTATAATACTGCCCCCTATGTACAAGAATATAACTACTATAATACTGCCCCCTATGTACAAGAATATAACTACTATAATACTGCCCCCTATGTACAAGAATATAACTACTATAATACTGCCCCCTATGTACAAGAATATAACTACTATAATACTGCCCCCTATGTACAAGAATATAACTACTATAATACTGCCCCCTATGTACAGGAATATAACTACTATAATACTGCTCCCTATGTACAAGAATATAACTACTATAATACTGCCCCCTATGTACAAGAATATAACTACTATAATACTGCCCCTATGTACAAGAATATAACTACTATAATACTGCCCCCTATGTACAAGAATATAACTACTATAATACTGCCCCTATGTACAGGAATATAACTACTATAATACTGCCCCCTATGTACAAGAATATAACTACTATAATACTGCCCCCTATGTACAAGAATATAACTACTATAATACTGGCCCCTATGTACAAGAATATAACTACTATAATACTGGCCCCTATGTACAGGAATATAACTACTATAATACTGCTCCCCTATGTACAGGAATATAACTACTATAATACTGTCCCCTATGTACAAGAATATAACTACTATAATACTGCTCCCTATGTACAAGAATATAACTACTATAATACTGCCCCCTATGTACAGGAATATAACTACTATAATACTGCTGAGTTACTCCACTTCTTCTCCATCCTGGGTCGGTCGTGTCCCCTGTACTTGTGTGATTTATCTGTGTGGATGATTGTGAATTCTGGTAGGACATTCACGAGGCTTCTGTCGGCACTGATAGACCATTATAGGGGGAGATAACATAGAGAAGATGGAGGATGGGGCTGGAGCAGTTTATAGATGTCTGAAATGTCCTGACACACAATGAGGGTCTTGTATCAGATAATGAATGCAAACAGTCTGCACATAGAACATGTTGGGGGACGCATCTCGTGTCCATTTGAGAATTTCTGGAAATCATGAAATGTAAAATCTGAAGGTACAGACATAAAAGTAATCAGAAAACAGGGCGAGATCCTGGAGGGAACCTTCAATCCTTGCTGGATATTTAGAAAGATGCCAGGGCAGGGGTAGCGGGGGGCAGGTTTGTACATGTTTAAACTGGCAAAAATTGGACAGACCCTGCCCCCAGCAAACCCAAGCCATTGTTTATTATACAAAATCCCCCCTGTGGGGTGCCAGGGGTACTGGATCCAGGTTAGGAAGTGTTCTTCTTCACATAAGGACCTGTGGGTGGTCCAATTCACTTTTAGTTAAGTTTACCCCAAATAAAGCTAAAAATGGAAAAAAGAATCCAATAAAATGTGAATTATTAAATTGCCTTAAGAATCAACAAGCAAAAACAACATCCGTGTCTGGAGAACCACCACATTGGCAAGAACATGTCTCATCATTAAGAAGGGAATAAAGGTAAGGAGCAATCCAAGCGCTGTGTTCTGCCTATAACCATAAGTTTTACCCATATTGCTGCATACTGCTTTATCACTGCTTGTCCACTGACCACATCTCTACCTGCCCTAACTTCTGCATGTGCACTAACCATGGCTGTGCTTGCCCTGGCAGGTCCACTTACCATGTCCTTCACTGCCCTGACCTCGGCTTGTCCACTGACCATGTCTCTACCTGCCCTGTCCACTGCTTGTCCATTGACCATGCCTCTACCTGACCTCGGCTTGTCCACTGACCATGTCTCTACCTGCCCTGTCCACTGCTTGTCCATTGACCATGTATCTACCTGACCTCGGCTTGTCCACTGACCATGTCTCTACCTGCCCTGTCCACTGCTTGTCCATTGACCATGCCTCTACCTGACCTCGGCTTGTCCACTGACCATGTCTCTACCTGCCCTGTCCACTGCTTGTCCATTGACCATGCCTCTACCTGACCTCGGCTTGCCCACTGACCATGTTTCTACCTGCCCTGACCTCAGCTTGTCCGCTGACCATGTCTCCACCTGCCCTGACCTCAGCTTGTCCGCTGACCATGTCTCTACCTGCCCTGTCCACTGCTTGTCCATTGACCATGTCTCTACCTGCCCTGTCCACTGCTTGTCCATTGACCATGCCTCTACCTGACCTCGGCATGCCCACTGACCATGTTTCTACCTGCCCTGACCTCAGCTTGTCCGCTGACCATGTCTCCACCTGCCCTGACCTCAGCTTGTCCGCTGACCATGTCTCTACCTGCCCTGTCCTCTGCTTGTCAACTGACCATGTCTCTATCTACCCTGTCCACTGCTTATCCACTGACCATGTCTCTAGCTGACCTGTCCACTGACCATGTCTCTACCTGCCCTGGACCTCAGCTTGTACATTGACCATGTCTCTAACTGCCCTATCCACTGATTGTCCACTGACCCCGTCTTTGCCTGCACTGACCTCCGCTTGTCCACTGACCACATCTGTGCCTGCCCTGTGCACTGACCATGTCTCTAACTGCCCTATCCACTGATTGTCCACTGACCCCGTCTTTGCCTGCCCAGACCTCGGCTTGTCCACTGACCACATCTGTGCCTGCCCTAACCTTGGCATATGCACTGACCACGTCTTTGCCTTCCTAGACTTCAGCTCTTCCACTAACCACTATTCTTTATAGTACAGGTCTCTCTATATGGAAAATACACATCTTATGTGCCCCTACAGCTCCTGGGCATCTGCATTGTCTGCATCCCCTCCAATGACTCCCCTATTTCTGGCCCCACATTGTCCATATGTGCTCTCAATCAATAAATGTCCCATTAACCCTTTCAGCTTAATGACAGCCCCAGGGACCAGTATAATCTGACAATACGACCCGTGGACCAGGAAAGGTTGTGCACTCCCGATCTGGACAATATTACATTGCGGAGATATTGACACATTTGACATTTTCTACAGACAAAAGTCAGAATGAAGAATGTTCCTCCATAGATAGAGGTGGGGCTTCACCAATGGGGGTCCGGTGACTCAGCCACACTAACTCAATTAAAAAATGTCATCTCTCCATATGGTGTCATCGGGGATGTTCTCCACATCATCCATTCCGGAGTCCAGTTCAGGAGTAATGAACATTTGGTGAAAGGTGTCAGGTCTTAGATTAGAGGAGAAGGAGGAGATTTATTATTGGAAACAAATAGTAATAAGATGTGAGTGACATGGAGCACAGGTGATATTGGCTTATATGACTCACCTACATGGGGTATCGTAGAGACCAGGTTAGTAGTGGGTTGGGGTCAGGGGGTAGATAGTGTGGGGGAGGTCCTAGACTGATAAGTCCTGACACCAGACCTTCCTTCTTCACTTATAAAGGCTGCACAGAGTAGAGGAGACACTAGAAGAGACAGGATCAGCACTGCACACAGGGACAGCTCCTTCTTCAGCACCTTGGACAGCTCTGCGTCTGCAGCACCGCAGACAGCTGTACCTGCATCCTCAGCTCCACAGACAGCAGCTGCACCTGCATCCTCAGCTCCACAGACAGCAGCTGCACCTGCATCTTCAGCTCCACAGACAGCTGCACCTGCATCCTCAGCACCACAGACAGCTGCACCTGCATCCTCAGCACCACAGACAGCTGCACCTGCATCCTCAGCTCCACAGACAGCTGCACCTGCATCCTCAGCTCCATAGACAGCTGCACCTGCATCCTCAGCACCACAGACAGCTGCACCTGCATCCTCAGCACCACAGACAGCAGCTGCGCCTGCATCCTCAGCACTACAGGCAGCAGCTGCACCTGCATCCTCAGCTCCAGAGACAGCTCCATCTGAAGCTTCAGCACCACAGACAGCTCAACCCCCTGGACACCCTCTATACTACAGGAATCAATGGAAGGAGCACTGCTCTTCTGGAGATACCGCACCCTCTTCTCCCTTATACTCTGCACCTTGGTCCTCTTCAAAGTCCATTCCCAGGCAGCTCCATCCCAGCAGCACCAGGACACAGCTCCTCTCTCCAAAATATACACCAGGGGAAGCCACTGGGCTGTAGGTAAGTTCTCAACCTCCCATTATATACAGTAAACCTTATGTTTTTAGTAGATTTAGAACATTTTGCATATTTAGGAACAAATAACTCCAGGCTTCTTTACATGGACAGATCAGAACAGGCAGTAAGTAGATGATGTAGGGAGGTGATACCAGACTTGTACAGTGCAATGTGGAAGTGTAACCCTCAGCACATTCCTTATATCCAGATCTGGGGCACATCAGAAGGTAGAGGAATATTCATGTCTGATATAAAGAAGGAACATTGAACTACAACTCCCAGCATGCCCAGATAGATGCTAGATGTAAGGAATAATATGACTACTGACCCCTAGGGGCAGGTTCCCGATGTCTGTGAATGATTGTCCGGACCTGAGACTTCTATCAACTATCACAGACTGACAGATATTACAGGCAAGGATAAGAATACATTGTACAAAATTTGTTTAGAACCAGCCTTCGTTTAGATTATTAATTTAAACCAATAATTATCTAAATATTTAGGTATGTCTAATAGATAGATGGTAGATAGATCGATAGGAGATAGATAGACATATAGATGGATAGATAGAGAGAGATATATATGAGATAGATATGAGATTGATAGACAGATAGAGAGATATTAGATAGATAGATAGATAGATAGATATGAGATAGATAGATAGATAGATAGATAGATAGATAGATATGAGATAGATAGACCTATAGATAGATAGATATGAGATAGATAGATAGATAGGAGATAGATAGATAGATAGATAGATAGATAGATATGAGATAGATAGACCTAAATATAGATAGATAGATAGATAGATAGATAATAGAAATAACTTATCAATAACATCGAGCAATTAAGTAGAAATTAAATTAAGTAAACAGATTAAAATATAAAAAATAGTTAGATGACCATAGATATTAAACATGCAGATAGATATATAAATTATATATATATATATATATATATATATATATATATATATATATATATATATATATATATATATATATTTGACTATAGATAAACGAATATAAAGTAGATAAATCCATGACATTGTTCTAGACACCTAATATGGGGTCCATCTACTTGTATCCTTCATGTAATCAATATTAATTGATGAGATTACTTTCTAACGATTGTTATACAATGTAACGGTTGTAATATAATGTATTTTCAAATTAAAACAATCTCCTCATTTGTGTTCTCCAAGAGGAAACCTGACTTTATATATCTTTATAGCCCATTCACTGATATCTACAATCTCATCCAATGTTCTATGTGGTATTGTATAAATGAATATCAATAATCTGTTTAAGAATAGCGAGGAATAACATGATAAAAACATGGAAATAAATCTGATCGATAGATATCTATCTCATATCTATCTATCTAGGTATATAGTTTTTTACAGTTTCTAATGTTTTTTTGCGCAATAATCTGGCGCAGTTCGTCAATTTAGCTCATTTTTGCGACTTTTTCTGGCGCACGGCAAAGTCCCGCACTTAGTGGTTCTGAGTCCCTGCGCCTTATCTGACATAGTGAGCGGCTGCTATATAGATGTATAGGGATCTATCACAAATTTGCACCTAAAGAGTCACAAAAAAGGTCGCAAAAATGCACCTACTCTGTAATATAATGTATTTTCAAATTAAAACAAACTCCTCATTCTCCTCAAAAATACACCTACTTCAAAAAAACTTCCCTTTTCATTGTAAAATGTAAAATAGTTATATAGTTATAGGGGAGCTGTATATAGTGATTGCTGGGGGAGCTGTATATAGTGATTGCTGGGGGAGCTGTATATAGTAATTACTGGGGGAGCTGTATATAGTGATTGCCGGGGGAGCTGTATATAGTGATTGCTGGGGGAGCTGTATATAGTGATTGCTGGGGGAGCTGTATAAAGTGATTGCTGGGGGAGCTGTATATAGTGATTGCTGGGGGAGCTGTATATAGTGATTGCTGGGGGAGCTGTATATAGTGATTGCTGGGGGAGCTGTATATAGCGGTTGCTGGGGGAGCTGTATATAGTGATTGCTGGGGGCTGTATATAGTGATTGCTGGGGGAGCTGTATATAGTGATTGCTGGGGAAGCTGTATATAGTGATTGCTGGGGAAGCTGTATATAGTGATTGCTGGGGGAGCTGTATATAGTGATTGCTGGGGGAGCTGTATATAGTGATTGCTGGGGGAGCTGTATATAGTGATTGCTGGGGGCTGTATATAGTGATTGCTGGGGGAGCTGTATATAGTGATTGCTGGGGGAGCTGTATACAGTGATTGCTGGGGGGGCTGTATATAGTGATTGCTGGGGGAGCTGTATATAGTGATTGCTGGGGGAGCTGTATGCAGTGATTGCTGGGGGAGCTGTATATAGCTATTTCTGGGGCTTTGTATTTAGTGATTGCTGAAGGGCTGTATATAGTGATTGCTGGGGGTTGTATATAGCTATTTCTGGGGCTTTGTGTTTAGTGATTGCTGGGGGGGCTGTATACAGTGATTGCTGGGGGTTGTATATCGTGATTAATGGGGGAGCTGTATATAGTGATTGCTGGGGGAGCTGTATATAGTGATTGCTGGGGGAGCTGTATATAGTGATTGCTGGGAGAGCTGTATATAGTCATTGCTGGGGAGCTGTATACAGTGATTGCTGTGGGGCTGTATATAGTGATTGCTGGGACAGCTGTATATAGTGATTGCTGGGAGAGCTGTATATAGTGATTGCTGGGGGAGCTGTATATAGTGATTGCTGGGGGAGCTGTATACAGTGATTGCTGTGGGGCTGTATATAGTGATTGCTGGGAGAGCTGTATATAGTGATTACTGGGAGCTGTATATAGTGATTGCTCGGGGGGGCTGTATATAGTGATTGCTGGGGGTTGTATATCATGATTACTGGGGGAGCTGTATACAGTGATTGCTGGGGAAGCTGTATATAGTGATTACTGGGAGCTGTATATAGTGATTACTGGGAGCTGTATATAGTGATTGCTGGGGGAGCTGTATATAGTGATTACTGGGAGCTGTATATAGTGATTGCTGGGGGAGCTGTATATAGTGATTGCTGGGGGTTGTATATCATGATTACTGGGGGAGCTGTATACAGTGATTGCTGGGGAAGCTGTATATAGTGAATACTGGGATCTGTATATAGTGATTGCTGGGGGAGCTGTATATAGTGATTACTGGGGGTCTGTATATAGTGATTACTGGGAAGCTGTATATAGTGAATACTGGGATCTGTATATAGTGATTGCTGGGGGGCTGTACATAGTGTTTACTGGGGAGGCTATATATGGTTATTGCTGAGGACCAGCAGCATATAGTGATTTCTGTCTGGTCTACATTCAATTGGGACCCCCACCAGTTTTTGCACCCAGGGGCCCCCACCAATCTGTCCCTGGCTGGCACCACACACAGTAAAATGAATCTGATCTTTCAATGGCCACATGCTGTATAATACTACTGCATTATCCCCCATTATATAATGCCCCTGCAGACCCCAATCCTTTATAATTAGCTAATTAGTTCTCCCTACACGATATAATGCTCCTGCACCGCCCCCCTTTATATAATTCCACAAAGTACCCCCACAATATGTAACACCTTTCCAGTACCCCCACACTATATAATGCCCCAGCAGTGCCTACAGCCCTGTGTTATGCCCCCTGCAGTCCTTCAAGCACAATGTTATGCCCCTTCTGTGCCCCCACACTGTATGATGTACCTTTCTTTCACCCACACTTTAATATTCCCTAGAAGTGCCCCTCAGGGGCAGAATCCTCCTCCCACTTGTCTCCTGATCTCGGTACTTTTGTAATTATTCCTGTTTTGTCTGAACTTAATGTATGTGACCCCCTTACTGATTGTACAGCACCGGGGAATAAATCCTATACATAAATAATAGTAATATAAAAGTGCCCCACAGTGTGCTATGTCCTTGCCCGTTTATTGCACCCCCCACCACCATAAAATCTCCAGCAGTGCCCACACACTTAATAGTTCCCCTACAGGGCCTACAACAATATATGATGCCCCTGCAGTGTCCCTGCAGTATATAACCCCCTGCAGTACCTCCAAAACTGTATAATGCCCCTGCAGTGCCTCCAAAACTGTATAATGCCCCTGCAGTGCCTCCAAAACTGTATAGTGCCCCTGCAGTGCCTCGAAAACTGTATAGTGCCCTTGTAGTGCCTCCAAAACTGTATAACACCCCTGCAGTGCCTCCAAAACTGTATAATGCCCCTGCAGTGCCTCCAAAACTGTGTAATGCCCTTGCAGTGCCTCCAAAACTGTATAGTGCCCCTGCAGTGCATCCAAAACTGTATAATGCCCCTGCAGTGCCTCCAAAACTGTATAATGCCCCTCCAGTGCCTCCAAAACTGTGTAATGCCCCTGCAGTGCCTCCAAAACTGTATAGTGGTCCTGTAGTGTCTCCAAAACTGTATAGTGCCCCTGCAGTGCCTCCAAAACTGTATAACACCCCTGCAGTGCCTCCAAAACTATATATAACGCCCCTGCAGTGCCTCCAAAACTGTATAACACCCCTGCAGTGCCTCCAAAACTGTGTAATGCCCCTGCAGTGCCTCCAAAACTGTATAATGCCCCTGCAGTGCCTCCAAGACTGTGTAATGCCCCTGCAGTGCCTTCAAAACTGTATAATGCCCCTGCAGTGCCTCCAAAACTGTATAATGCCCCTGCAGTACCTCCAAAACTGTATAATGCCCCTGCAGTGCCTCCAAAACTGTATAGTGCCCCTGCAGTGCCTCCAAAACTGTATAATGCCCCTGCAGTGCCTCCAAAACTGTGTAATGCCCCTGCAGTACCTCCAAAACTGTATAATGCCCCTGCAGTGCCTCCAAAACTGTATAGTGCCCCTGCAGTGCCTCCAAAACTGTATAATGCCCCTGCAGTGCCTCCAAAACTGTATAATGCCCCCGCAGTGCCTCCAAAACGGTGTAATGCCCCTGCAGTGCATCCAAAACTGTGTAATGCCCCTGTAGTGCCTCCAAAACTGTATAATCCCCCTGTAGTGCCTCCAAAACTGTATAATGCCCCTCCAGTGCCTCCAAAACTGTATAATGCCCCTGCAGTGCCTCCAAAACTTTATAATGACCCTCCAGTGCCTCCAAAACTGTGTGATGCCCCTGCAGTGCCTCCAAGACTATTGAAAGTCAACTCAGTGGCTCCCACAGATTCCCCTCGTCCTCGTTCCCTCTGAGCCACCAGCAGAACTTGTGCCCTTAGGACCTTTCCGTATATGAGTAGTGATAATACTGAAGGGTCCCCTGTGCACATATACAATACTTCACAGGTGACATATAGGACCAGAGCAGAAGACACTGGTGACTCCGGTACATTTCCCCTCTGGATGAGATGATCGGGGGCTCCTGATGGTCCTTCTACTGAACTGTCTCCTGCTCTTCTGTCCCCTCCAGGACACCTGATGGGTAAGAAGAGTCTAGAGGAATATCCTTATATGTATGACGGAGGAGCCGCAGCCACCGGCTACATGGATGGAGACAAGTCCCTGGAAGGGTCCCAGCAATGGAGAGACGCCCTTCTCAGCTTACTGAAGATGCTGGAGACCAGTGACCTCCGAAACTCCCAGTCCATGAGAGACACAAAGTTACTGAACAGGAAATTCTGGGAGCTGGGGGACAACAATAACTATAAAGAGGTGAGAGCTTGTCTGATGCCACCATCATATGTCACAATAAGATAGATATGGACCCTTAACCCATCAGAGGCGCCAAAGCAAGACTGGGGGGAGGTCCTAGGGTCTTAGAAGACCAGGGGCACAAGGGGTAAGACATCTCCCCTCACCCCTGCCATCAGGGGCAGCATCTCTGTAAGATAAGCCTCAGCTCTATGTCTGATAACTAGTGACCACAGGGGGCGCCTTCTCTGATCACAGTCATTACCTTCTTCTCTATCCGGCCCAGACCACCAGGAAGACTTCTCCCACATCCCACCACTGACCCTCAATTCCCTCTACTCATTAATACTGCCTATCTACAGCAATAATACCTGCATTGTGCTCCCGGCAGTCCTCACATCACTGTTCCTTAAAATTCCTTAAAATAGTAAATTCTTTAAAATGTTCCTTTAACATATGACAGAAGATGATAAATCGAAAGCACCAGACTAAATTAACAACAAGGAAAAATAAAGGAAAGTAAAAAATTGTAAATGTTCCTTTCATTCCTTGATGTAGAGTACAGTGATAGATTCTGCCTGCCTGTCTCCACCACTAGGGGGAGCTCTCTGCATAATACGGTAGTTTATACTACTATTTAACATATTAAATGCTGTATGTTACGGTCTGTGCTTAGCTCCATCTACAAGTAAAGAAAACTGACCATACAGACTGCGGTCAGTATTTTGTATTGTCCCTGTGTAATCATGCCTATGTTGTTAGTAGCAGCATGACTGTGAAATATGGATTTATATTCCAGGATTGTAGCTTCTCCAAGTGCATTGGGGATGTGTCCTCACACTGCTGTGCTCTTAGTAGCCAGTGTTAGGTATTTTTCCTGGCGGGATGTATAATTATACCTGTAATCATACCTTTGTGTATGTTACTAGCAGCAGCAGGACTATGAATAAACAATAATTTATAATGGAATTTCACAATCCTGCCGTTACTAACAACAACATGCCTCAGGGACTGTACGTAACACTGGCTGCAGAGAGCACAGAGCACAGCACTGTGAACTTCCCGATTGCAATTAGGGAAATTACAATCCCGGAATATAAATCCATATTTCACAGTCCTGCTGCTACTAACAACATAAACAAAGGTCTGACTGTACATCTCTCCAGGGACAATACCTAACACTGGCTGCAGAGAGCACAGAGAACAGCAGTGTGAGGACACATCCACAGTGTATTTGGAAAAGCTACAATCCTGAAATATATATCCATATTTCACAGTCCTGCTGCTACTAACAACATAAACAAAGGTCTGATTATACATCTCTCCAGGGACAATACCTAACCCTGTCTGCAGTGAGCATAGAGCGCAGCAGTGTGAGGACCCACCCCCAGTGCACTTGGAGAAGTTACACCTTTGGTCGGTACATCCCTATTCATAGCTGTTCGTCTCTTCCCAGGTCTTGGATTACCTGTACCAGATGATGAAGGAGAATGCACAGAGCTGAGGGATCGGACCCCGGAGGAGATGTGGCCCCACATGTGATTGTACCAGATGCCTGATATATAATTTCTGTAACTGATACTTTGTGTACATGGTGCGTTTCCTAGTGATGACCTTACGACCCCCATGTTTCCAGAGCACGGACTTACCTGCCTGATGTGTAAATACCGGTCTAGGAAGGTTCTTGACTATATTTTATCACCGATGACAAATTCATCTCTTTTGTTTGTAGACACGGAATATTTTGACATTCACAATAAAAAAAATCTTCAAATAAAGGTCTTGTGTCGTGGACGTCCTTAAGAGGAATCCAGAATTCTGGGGTATCAAATTAAAGAAGGGAAGATGAAGAAATTCTCAGTTTTCAAATTATGTCCTGGTTCTGGTTCTGTGAGCTAGAGAACCGGAGATACATACAGTTAAAGACACAGGGGACAAATAGATCTTTATCTGCAGCTCACATTCCCACCTGCGTCTTTTACTGCCGGTATCTCCGGCTCTGCGGTACATATGCATAGATCTAGCACATCGAACCACAATCCTGATGCGATTTGAAAGATGAGATTCTCATCTTTAAAATGGCACCAGGTGCTTCTAGAAGCTATAAAGCCATAGATATAGGCATCTTAGGTGATGTTCCTTACTACAGCTAAAAGTGACTCATCTCAGCCAAAAAGTGACTTTTCTCAGCTCATTTGCATATGACTTTACCATTTGGTAATTTTTTTTTAATTGAGGAGGTTAGTAATTTAGTAGGCTAATCCCTTAAACTTTATTACCAAAATTATAAATTCATTATCCCTGACAGGGGCAGAGTTTAAATTATTTCTCTAGTCCGCAGGCTTCTGGGGTAGGGAACCCCCTGCACCACCGTGGACGATGACACAAGCCGACACCTGGGACCTGAATCTAAGTGGCACCTGGTCTTCACCAGAGCCCGCTGCAAGGCGGGTTGGACTTGCTGCTGCATGGTACCACCATGTCGTTCCACAGACGCGACTTGTCCACGGTGGCGGCCAAGGTGCAGGTACAGAATCAGCAGGCAATCTCGTGGTTGGAGATAGGCAGCTGGTCAAGACAGGCAGCATTGGTTCAAGGTCAGGGACGGAGCAAGTGGTCAGGGCAGGCAGAGGAGGAGCAAAGTCAAGAACAGGTCCGGGATCACAACAGGAAATCGAAATACAAGCACAAGGCACAGGAAACGCTTTCTCATCGGCAATAGCACGAAGATCCGGCAGGGAATGCTGGGAGACGTCAGGCTTTATCCGTTTCCGGTAAAGGGCCAGCACCAATTAGCGGTGCCCTGGTCCTTTAAATCTGCGAGTGCCAGGGCGCGAGCACTAAAAGCAGCAGGGACATGTGCACTGACTGGCCAGGACGGGAGCAGGAACACGGAGAGGTAAGTGGAGGAGCGCTAGAACGCTGGTGGAAAGGAAGGGAGTGGTGATCTATCCCCAAATTCTGCAGGATCTGTAATAGACTGATACAGACCAGCAGTAAAATACCATCTACTGCAATTAGGTAGTGTTCCTGGATATGGTATGAGAGATCAGACCCCCCTGGGGTTCACGTACCCTAGAGGGCCTAAAAATACAGTAAAAAATTGTTTCCAAAAGTTCACTTAAATAAAGGAACTATTAAAAAAACATTTTAAAAACGTGAAAGATCACATCATCCCCTTTTCTAAAACACAAACATAATAATAATACACATAAATAATAATAATAATAATAATAATAAAATAAACATAAATAATAATAATAAAATACACATAAATAATAATAATTATAAAATACACATAAATAACAATAATAATAAAATACATATAAATAATAATAATAAAATACACATAAATAATAATTAAAATAAAATATATATAAATAACAATAAAAATACACATAAATAACAATAATAATAAAATACACATAAATAATAATAGTAATAATAAAATGCACATACATATTATAAAATATACATAAATAAAAACAAACATAATCATAGACATGTTCCGTATGACCCCGCATCAATGCCCAATCTAAAATGATTATTGCTGGTGGTAGACCTGCAATGGAAAATAATAGTTCACCATTATACAACATATACAAATTTTAATTACAAAAGATCTAAAAGTCGTTCAGTCCCCAAAAAGGTAGCAAAGCAAACTTCAGCTCATCCCGCAAAAAACGCCACCGTACTATGAAAAGGTTATTGGTGTCAGAATACGGCAAAACAAAATAATACACAGATACAAAATATAAAAGAATTTTATTTTATATAATAAAAAACTATATACTATATAAATTATTGTACAAAGTATAATGAGGAAGTGTCATTTGTAGCGCACAGTAAAAACAGCGGCCGTAAAATGGCGCAAATGCATTTTTTTCAACAATTGGAACACAATTGGATTTTTTTTTATCCAACTCTCTAGGACAGTGGTGGCGAACCTATGGCACGGGTGCCAGAGGTGGCACTCAGAGCCCTCTTTGTGGGCACTCAGGCCTTTACCCTAGTACAGAGTTCACCAAACAGGACCAAATCCATCAAATCTTCCTGCAGTCCTAGGCAACTTAAAGGGAACCTGTCACCAGGGACCTCATTTTCA
The DNA here is from genome assembly GCF_040894005.1 of Engystomops pustulosus. Taxonomy (NCBI): domain Eukaryota; kingdom Metazoa; phylum Chordata; class Amphibia; order Anura; family Leptodactylidae; genus Engystomops; species Engystomops pustulosus. Next base: position 12,897,387 of record NC_092411.1, on the reverse strand, counting down.
GGTTGCAGAAGCCCATCACACTTGCAGTGCAAATCTGCCTTTCTGCCTTTTCTAAGCATTTGCATTACAATATAATTGTGTGTTATAACTTACTCTTGCACCCTGACAAAATCCTGGGGTAGTCACAGGGGGCTGGGCTTTGGTTTGGATGGATTTAAAAAAACAACATGTGCCTTGTCTTTTTACTCACTCCTCAGATCTTAGCCCCCACCTTTGTGCTCCTGTACAGCTCCACCTCCTGCTCCTTCTCAGAGGTCACAGCCTGGTCAGCCTGACATCAGTGGGGGAGGGACAAGCTGTACAGGAGCACAAAGATGGAGGCAGCCTGCAGCTCAGACAAGTCACATGTTGTTTTTTGTAATGCATCCAAACCAAAGACCAACCCCTTTTACTACCCTAGGATTTTGTCAGGGTGCAAGAGTGAGTTATAACACACAATTATATTGTAATGCAAAAAAGGGTAATGCTTAGAAAAGGCAGAGGGGCATTTTTGCACTGCAGGTGTCATAGGCTTTTACAATCTGTCTTTAGTGAAAATGAGGCCCCTGGTGACAGGTTCCCTTCAAGAGATGCTGCTGTCAGCACTATATTACTGCGACACTTCATTAACTGGTGCTGGATCCACCATTCTTCCTGTACAGGGAGACCCTGGAGAGAAGCAACAATGATAGTCTGAATTTGCCCTCCTTCTTTCAACTGTATTGGTTGCCTCAGGCGGCTGATACGATTGAAAGATGTGGAAGAACAGGTAGCAATAAGTTACTGTTTAATATGCCACGTTGGCACTTCACGGTAATAAGTGGATTTTGGTTGTAGTTTGGGCACTCTGGGCCACATTTATCACTCGTTTTTTCTGTTGTTTTTGCGCCTTTTCATTCAGGCGCACCGTTTTTGCGACATTTTTGCGATTAAACGGCAAACTAGCCGCGCAGCACAAATAACCAGCTTTCCCTCATCTATCTTACCAATCCAGATGTTTTGCTGCGCCTAATGATATTCATCACTTGCAACGTTTTCATTTAGGCGCAAAAACACTCCAGCCCGAAGGTGGCGTTATCTGAGAAGAAAGCACTGAGCCCCTTTGCAGAAGAGCTCATTTCTAGCAGCAGAGCTCAGCCAGACACTAGAACATATAATAGATACATTAGATACACTGCAGACACTGGAACAGATAATAGATACATTAGATACATTACAGACACTAGTTACAGTACATATAATAGATACATGAGATACTCTGCAGACAGGAGCTGCAGACTCTATTTACAGTTCATCACCTTCTATTTACAAAATATTCTGCAAAACGCTGAGCTCACAGCAAGAGCAAGAGAAGTTTGCAGAAGTTTGTAGATACTACATACAAGTGTCCCCCATGTAATTCTGCACAGTGTCTGAGGGGGATACTGTGCAGAATTACAGGGGTGCAGCAGGAGACCAGCACTGGGGGATCCCCTCCAGGAGAAGCCCCTGCTGAGGAGGTCACTGGGTGCTGGGTGTCACACACCTGGGTGCTGCTGTGAGTGTTATCTTCATTCTGGGCTGTGGGAGAAGCAGAGAGGAGCTTGTAGCAGGATCACATGTAAGTGCCCGAATCTAACATTGCGCCTAAACTGCGCCTAAACTGTGTTAAAGTAAAGTGATTAATAAGAGGCAGGAAATATACTTATCACAGATGGTTGTAGCTTGTGATAATTCTGGCAAACAGTGCACCAGAATTTAGGCGCAACTACTACACTTAGGCGCACAAAAGTGATAAATGTGGCCCTCTGTCTCCAAAACATTCTCCATCACTGCTCTAGGAAGTACAACATCTCCTCTGGATGCAGATAGTGTAGAGTGTAATGGTGAATGGGGCATTATAATAGGGGGTATTTATAGTGGGGGTATTTAGTGGGGTGAGGGTTAAAGAATGGGGGTCTTATATACAGTATGGGGGGATTATATAAAATAGGGTTCACAAAAGGGGTGTATTACATAGTGTCAATATACAGTATAGTGGTCACAAAAGGGGTATTATGTAGTGTGGGGGCTGTTGTGGGATTAGCCAAACTCTTCATATAACTTTAAAATTTTATGCAATAAAAAAAACCTTCCTTAAAGGGGTTATCCGGGTTTAAATTTATTTTTATGTCCGGGCTGGGGAGGGCTATTTAAACATAATAAACATGTACTTACCTCCTCCGGTGCTGCCGATGTCCCGCGCCGCGGCCCGTCTTCTCTGTGCGCCGGTTTCATTACACCGGCGCACAGGGAGCTTCCGGCCGGCCGGATGCTCCCATGCGCACCATCTCTCAGCGCTTACAACGCTGAGAGATAGGGACGCATGGGAGGAGCCGTCCACATCGCGGACCGGAAGCTCCCTGTGCGCGGCTTCTGTGCCCCTGTTTGTTTACAGGGGCACGGATCGAAGTGACCGCGGCGCGGGACATCGGCAGCACCGGAGGAGGTAAGTCCATGTTTATTATGTTTAACTAGCCCTCCCCAGCCCGGCCATAAAAAAAAATTTAAACCCGGATAACCCCTTTAATTTGATGTTATTACTGCAAAATCACCTGCAATGCAACAAAACTGCAGTGTAACGCCTTCACCACACGAGGGAGCTCTAGATGTGCTGGTTCATAGCTGCAATGTGATCAATTCACCACAGGAGGGCGCTCTCTGCTTATAAAAGAAATCTTAGGAGGGGAAGTAAGACACTTGTAGATATTCTGGGAAACTTTTTGTGGCTTAACTTAAACATAATTTACTATGACGGAAGATTTGTTTGCCACCGAGTGGGACCTTCATACGCCTATATATCTGTCCTATACAGTAACACAAGGTCGAGATGCACAAAAATAGAAAAACACAACTTTAAAGGGGTTCTCCAGCCGCTCACGCAGTAAATCATGAGGCTAAAGATATGTCAGCAGAGATGTGTGGACCCAAACTTTAGGTTTTGCGACCTCCTTTTAGCAGCTTTGCTTATACCCTAGAAACTAGGTAAGGCTGTGATTGGCCGGGTGGACAGCTAAACAGCTGCCCAATTGACTGCTTTTCAACACATCAAGCAACATGTCCAGGTTTGGCGGAGCTGCCGAATGGAGGACCCCAAACCTAAAGTTGAGGTTATCGAGTCATTAGTATTAGAATATGGAGGTCTGTTATCTCTGGGAGCTAAACCGAGCTGGAAGCAAATTGTTCCATAGTAAAGCAGTCAGAGGCGAGGAAATTGCTACTATTTTTAGGTACCACAAAACTAAAGCAGAATAGTGAGTGCAGCTCTGGAGTATAATACAGGATGTAACTCAGTATCAGTACAGGATAAGTAATGCCATGTATGTACACAGTGAATGCATCATTAGCAGAATAGTGAGTGCAGCTCTGGAGTATAATACAGGATGTAACTCAGGATCAGTACAGGATAAGTAATGTCATGTATGTACACAGTGACTGCACCAGCAGCAGAATAGTGAGTGCAGCTCTGGAGTATAATACAGGATGTAACTCAGGATCAGTACAGGATAAGTAATGTCATGTATGTACACAGTGACTGCACCAGCAGCAGAATAGTGAGTGCAGCTCTGGAGTATAATACAGGATGTAACTCAGGATCAGTACAGGATAAGTAATGTCATGTATGTACACAGTGACTGCACCAGCAGCAGAATAGTGCGTGCAATCTCATTCTGCTGTGAGCTACTGAAGGGTGTGGCTGTGTGCTGCTGAGCTCCTGCACCACCTGGTGGAAGATCAATCCACCCAGGCCTGCTCTCTCCTCCCCAGGGAGGGAGTGGGTTTTCTGGGATGAGTGAACCAGGCAAATCCCGGGCTTCTGCCTCTCGGACCAGGCCGGCGGGGGGCAGGAAAAGCCAGATACCGGCCAACATGGAGGGGGTGAGAAGATCTGCCCGAACCCAAGGACGCAGCGATGTGACCTCGGCTGCCACCCCCAAGACCCAGGGAAGCCGCAAGGTCTCCGCTTCACAGAAGATTAAGGCAAGTAACATCAGCCTGAGTGCTCCTCCTGGAAAGCTGAGTGACTGTGCGGGAAAGTTGGGTGGTTCAGCTGGAAAGCTGGGTGCTCACGGAGGTGTGCAAAAAGCATGGGGACATCTAAAGGCCCGGGAGTCTGCTACCATCTATGGCTCCCGGATTGCTGAGCACCTCCGTGAGTACGAGGAAGCTGGCAAGGCGATGAATAGGCTCCAGGAGGAGATACGCGAGACCTTGGCCCTAGCGGGGGTGGCTACACAGAAGAAAAAGTCTGATCTTCTTAACACCATTGACAGACTTAAAGCCGAGGTCACCGCTCTGCAGGAAAAACGACGGTTGATCCGGGAGCACAGCGGTCCGTTCAGGGAAAAGCTGGAGAATGACGCCCGGTTTGATGACATGCGCCAGGAGCAGCTGAGAAAGCTGAAGGGGCTTAAGATCCAGGCGGATGAAGGCGATGGCGATGATGAGGAGGATGAGGAAGACCTGCCGTGTCCGTCTGGTGGCCTGCACCAACACCAGCAGGCCTCGCACGACAGGCTGCCTGCAGAGCAAGCGCCATTACCATCAGGCTGCGGCTCTGCCAACCTGGAGGAGGAAAGTGATGACAGCGGCCAGGGGGGGGCGCTAATGGCTCAGATCCGTCAGCTTGAGTCCCCAGTTCACCTCCAGAACTTCTCCTTCGGCGATGATATGCCAGATGACGACCCAAAGAGAAAGAAGAGAGCCAAGAAGATCAAGGCGTCTCAGGAGGTGAATCTGGTGTTTCGTCCCCTCCCTGTTCCCTCCGGGCGGGCAGCAGTGCCAGCCTGTCGTGTAGGCCCCGTTACCCAGCCCAGCACGAATCCTGCAGTGGACTCGGTGCAAGGGTGCGGGGAGATTGCAAAGCCACGTTCCACCATGGCGCAGAGCACCAGCCTTGTTTGTAGTAGCAAGGATGGTGCAGGGAAGGCATCGGCCGAAAGGCCGGACAGTGAGGGCGATCCAGCAGGTCCTGGTACTGTGCGCTGCCCCCCAGTGGGAGGGGGGGGTGGCCCGGTGCCAGGGGCAGTGGCGGTGGCTCCTGTGGCCCCTAGCACTGTGGCTGCATCTAGCTCCGGTGAGCAGCGGCAGTGTGATGGGGCTGCTGGGGCTTGTGGTGCGGCGCCTCCCAAGCGTCCTGTGCAGCCTGTGGGAAAGGGCGCAGGAAAGATTTTATTTTGTATCGGTGCATCTGACCCTGGAGATGACCATAAGAGACTGTCCGGAGTCAATAAGGACAAGCGGCCTCTTTCATCCAGCGAGCAGCGATGCTCAAACCTTAGAAAAACTGTGGGACAACAAGGGGTTAATGCCAATGAGGCAGAGGGCACAAGTAAGATCGGGGTTGGAGCTGCCTCTTCTCAGGCTGTATCAGCTATGGAGGTGGCTCTACCCCCAGTGTCCAGTGACGCCGAGGCAACCCCAGGTCCTCCTGGCCCAGCTGGTGTGAGTGATGCAAGGAAGCGAGGCAGTATTGTACATAGTGTGGTGAATGTTGGGGTGGTGAATGGTGCTGAGGGGGGTGATCCTGGTGTGCGTGCTGGACCATCTGCACCCCCAGTGGTGGCCGCTCCCATAAGGAGCTATGCGAGTGTCACCGCTGGGGCAAGTGGGGTTAACTCCTTGTCTCCTGGCTCTGGGAATAGCGTTTTGCAAAGGCGTCTTCTGGAGGCTCTCAGGAGAGGGGAAAAGTCAATCAATGTAGAGGGGAGAGATGTTGATCTGTCCTTCTGGACAGACAGGCATGGCCTGGCAGCCTTCCAAGAGAAAAGGGGGGGAGAGACTGTATGGTCTTTACCCACAACTGGGCCCGGAGCTGCCCGTAGGAATGTGGTTCGTCTTCGCTGGAGGGGCAGTGACGCATGCCCACCCAGGTCAAGGGTGGTGGAGCTCCTCCTGAAGATGAACTTCAGGGCTAGTGACATCTTTGCCCTGATACATCCTTATGGTACTCCGGAGTTCGATGTCAGCTTTGTTCGGCCGGAGGGCTTAGAGCTCTTCTGGTCGAATTATGAGCTGGCAAAGAACGAGCCCACATGGCGAGACTTTGCTGTGCAAGCAGTGTCTCGCCAAAACGCAGTCAAGAAAGTGACCGTTTTGACCCGTAACGAGTCACTTTCTTGCATGGACATCATGACGTGGCTAAGTCGTTATGGCGAAGTAGTTCAGGTACCTCAGAAAAACCGCGATGAATTTGGCATTTGGTCTGGGGCCTGGACCTTTATGATGAAGTTGAAGTGTTCAGGCGGCACAGTCGCCCACATTCCTTCTTCAGCCTTTCTTGGGCGGGACAGAATCCTGATTTTCTACCAGGGGCAGCCGAAGGTCTGTCACAGGTGCGGTGACCCCACCCACTTTAGCGCCAGCTGCCAAGTGCAGAAGTGCGCTTTGTGTGGTGGGCTAGGTCATCTCGCTGCATCCTGTAAGGACATTAGGTGTAACCTGTGTGGTGAGCTCGGTCACCCTTTCAGCCGTTGTCCTCGCTCCTTTGCCAATGCGGTTGTGACCCCAGTGGAGGAGAGCCATGAGGTTGCTTCTGCTGGGGAAGGTACCAGCAGAGGTGGAGGAGCTGAGGGGCCTGTGAAGAAAAGTAAGAATAAGTCACCTTCTCAGTTGAGGCGGCTTGAAGCCAGACAAAAAGGGAGAGAACTGGGGAAACCTCAGGTTGCTGGGGTGACCCTTGGTCCTTCCTCAGAGGCTGGTCATGCTACTGAGGCCCTGAGGGATGATGAGTTGGATGAGGAGGTCAGGAGGATGGAGCGCGAGAAAGGTGCCATGTCCTCCACGTCCTCCCATTATGAGAGTATGGATGAGGATAACAGGATTTGGCTAGAAAATAAGCGCAAGCAGAAAAAGAAAAAACGCGGTGTATCTAAGGTACCTAAGGAAGGGAAAACTTCCTCCCCTCTGGTTGAGCTTTCCAACCGGTTCCTCACCCTCGATGAGATCGCCTCCTCGGAAGGAGAGGCTGAGGGTGGGGTTCTGGAGGTGGCGGCGGAGCAGCCTGCAGGGGGCGCCGAGTCTCTATCCTCTGGGGATGCTGGGTCCTCAGAGTGGGAGACTGACTCAGAGTCAGGAGACAAGGACGAAGGAGAGGGTGGTCCGGGTGGGTCCTTGGGGGCCAGTAATAACATGGACACCTCAATTTCGTTAAAAAGAAGTTGCCCCAATTCTGATGGTAAAAGGGAAAAGGCATCATCTTCAGAGGAGAGTCGGGGGAAGGGAAATGGAAAGAAAAAAGCCGTCTAACTCAATCACTCATGATGGCGGCACCCACTCCGTTGACGCTGGCGTCCATTAATGTCGCCAGCATTAAGTCTGATGCGGCTAGATTTGCGGCCTTTGATTTTCTCGGCCGCGTTGAAGCCGACATTTTATTTTTGCAGGAGACCAGGCTGCCAGATTTGGCGGCCGTGTTTAAAGCTAAGAGGGAATGGAGACACGGGCCTTCCTATTGGTCTCTTGCGGCCGAGCCGTATAGCGGAGTGGCGGTCCTTTTTACCGCACCGGTAGAATGCCGACGAGTTATTGAGTTAGAAATGGGGAGGTGCCTGATCCTGGATGTCCTCATGAAGGGACAAGAACTTCGCCTAATTAACATCTATGGTCCCCAGTCCAAGTGGGACAGGAAGTGTCTCTTTATGAGGATCAAGCCCTACCTTTTTACAAGTCGGCAGGTGGTCTTTGGAGGGGACTTCAATGCTGTCACGAGGTCCCAAGATAGGGGAGGTTCCAGAGACAAGCTGACTTATGATAGCGTCGCTCTTAATAGCATAGCTAGTGAGGCTCGCCTGGTGGATGTCCACATCCGGCACACCCCAGGCCACGCGGGGTTCACCTATTATAGGGGTAGCTGCAGGTCTAGAATAGACAGGTTTTATTTAAAGGAGGAAGCCATCTCTTCAGCAGTGTCCGTTGTTGAGGTGGAGTTCTCCGACCACTGTTTAATTTTGTTTTCTCTGAATGTTACAGAGACCCCCCGGATGGGAAGAGGCTACTGGAAGCTCAATTCGTCTCTCCTGGAAGAAGCAGAGATAAGACAATCCTTTGAGGACTTCCTTCAGAGCCAGGTACCATTGCTGGGCCTTTGTAGCAGTAAGTCAGAGTGGTGGGAGATGCTCAAGAAAAGGGTGGCGAGATTCTTCCGCCAGCTCTCGAGCCTCAGGAGCCTGGACAGGTACCGCCTGTATCAGGGCCTGAGGAGGAAACTCGAGCATCTCGTCTCGACTGGAGGTAGTCGTGAGGACATCTCCAGAGTGAAATCCTTGCTGAAGAGGTGTCAGTACGATAGACACGCATCTTTGGTTTTTGAGAGGGATTACGGGAAATACCGCTCGCCCGACCCTTACAGAAACTGCAAGATGTCAGTGAATGGTAAAGTTGTCACGGGACTGGTTGACAGTACGGGATCCCTGAAAAGGTCCAGATCAGGGATCCTGGAGGTCGTCAGATCCTTCTACTCACACCTCTTGGGCAGGAAGGATCTAGATCGGGATGTGATGTCGGCTTTCCTGGCAGAAACTGTCCCTGAGCCAGGAGTAGACCCCTCTCTTGATGTTTTGACAGAGCTGATCAGGGAAGAGGAAGTCAGCCTGGCGATTGAAGGGCTCGCCCTCAAGAAATCGCCAGGTCCGGATGGCTTAACATCTGAGTTTTATAAGACCTTTAAGGACGCCTTGGTTCCCCTCTTGACTGAGGTATTCAATGAGTGTCTTTCCTCGGGCGCTCTGCCGAAGTCAATGAGGAGGTCTGCCCTGATCATCCTGTCAAAGGGTAAGGACCGATCTCGTATTGAGAACTGGCGTCCCATAGCGCTTCTCAATACGGACAGAAAGGTTTTGGCAAAGGTGCTGTTTAATCGGCTGGTGCAGTTTGCACCCCGGCTCCTTTCGGGGACCCAGCACTGCTCTGTTCCAGGCCGCAGTACATTTAGTGCTGTGCTTTGTGTCCGGGAGGCAGTGGAGCAGGGCAGGGCTGGTAACTGGAAGGGGTACTTGCTGTCCTTGGATCAGGCAAAAGCGTTTGATCGGGTTAACCACGAGTACCTCTGGTCTGTCCTTCTGAGGTATGGCCTGCCGGGGGAGTTTGTCAATTGGCTGAAAGTTTTGTACGCAGAGGCAGAGAGTTTCCCGCTTGTGAACGGTTGGATTGGCCGCCCTTTTGAGGTCGGGTCTGGTGTTCGCCAGGGTTGTCCTCTGAGCCCACTTTTATACGTGTTCGCGATTGACCCATTCCTTAGGAGGGTTGATCGTGGGCCGTTGGTGGGAGTCGGGATGGACCAGGCGGCACCGGAAGCCACTCTAAGGGTGGTAGCCTATGCCGATGATGTCACCGTTTTTGTGTCCTCGAGAGGGGAGGCGCAGTGGGTGATGTCAGAGGTTGACCGCTACTCAGAGGCTTCTGGGTCCAAGATCAACCGGGATAAGTGTGAGAGTCTCTGGCTGGGAGAGGGGGATCCAGGCTTTGATCTCCCGGACACTCTTCCAGGGCCCCAAGACTCTGCCAAAGTTCTCGGCATCGAATTTGGCCAGGGGGATTACCCCATGCAAAACTGGGACGGCAGGCTTAAGATCGCCGCTCAGAGGGTGGACCAGTGGAAGGGTTGGTCTTTGACCCTCAGGGAAAGGGTGAACTTGATTAAAACTTACCTGCTCCCATTGCTGATATATCTGGGCAGTGTGTGCATGTTGCCAGAGCCCCTCTGGACTCGGGTCTACAGTCTGTTCTTCCAGCTGTTATGGGGGAATAGGCTGAACCTAATCAAGAGGGAGGTTACTTACCGCACGAGGAGACAAGGAGGGTTGTGTATGGTCAACCCTGTGGTGTTCCTAGTGAATACCTTTCTTAAGATCAATGTTGCAAACCTCTGGAAAGAGAGGGCTCCTCCGTGGGTATACTCCTGCAGGGGATGGTTTCGGCCTTTCTTCCAGGAATGGGAGACAGGAGGGCAAGTGAAGGATCTTCGTACACCGCATGGGCATCTTCCGGCTTACGCTACCCCGGTTCTGAAGGTGATTCGCCGGTGGGGTCTGGGAATGTGGGAGATCAGGACTTTGTCGAGGAAACTCCTTGACAGGAGGGTTCTGTTTGCCCGTTTCCAGAAGCCTCTGGCCCTCAGGGATTGCCCAAGTCGGGATCTTGGGGTGGGTTTAGGTCTTTTGAATTCCATCAGGATCCCCTTGAAGTTTTGGGACTTGGCTTGGCGCTGCTTCCATGGAAAGCTGTGTGTGAGGGACAATCTGAAGTGTAGGAGCTCTGAGGAAAGGGGTTGTCCCCGGGAGGAGTGCGGTGGCCTGCTGGAGAGCATGGACCACTTCCTGCTTCAGTGCCCCTTTAACACAGAGGTGTACAACCGGGTGGGCGCTTCCATCCATTGGCCCGGGTTGGCCGGTCTCTCCTATGCGGAGTGGGCCTATGGAGCATTCAGAGGCCTGGGTGGCCGGGACCGCTGCACGTTATTCCTAGTTAGCCTAGTGGTCAGGTACCACACGTGGAACGCACGGTGTTTAGTGTCGACGCAGCGTAAAATCCTCCCGGTGGATGAGGTGGTTAGGAACATTCTGGGTGACCTGGTGAAGGTGCGCTCTCTGGAGTATGAGAGGCTGGGCACGGGGAGGGCCTCTCTCCTTTGGAGGGGGTTCTCCTTTAGTGTCCCTTAGTCTGTCATCTCCGCTCCTGGTGTTGGGCTGAAGCTGACACTGTAGATTTTTGTTTTGTATCTGAGCTTATAGTGATGTAGGGGCTTGCAGGCACCGAACCTGGGCTTTATGTGGTTTGGATTTGTTATGTTGATTTGTTTAATGTGTTTGTATCTTGTGTACATTGTGTATTTATTTATAGTTATATGTAGTTATAGTTCTTGTGTGTATATAGGTTGGTTGGTTTTGGGGTGTTGGTGTTAGGGTGCTAGGTTGGGAGGGGGGTGGACGGGACTTGGACTGTACGATCCTGGGCACTGGTCTGGACTATATAACGCAAACTTTGGACGTTAGACCAGTGTCTGGGAGGGAGGGTGATGGGCGTGGGATTTAGTTAGCTATATTTAATGTTATTTAATGTTATTAATGTTATTTCAGTTATATTCATTGTTATTTCTGTGTTTATTTCTTGTTCGTTTATGTGTATTTTGCTGTGTATTTAAAAAAAAAAAAAAAAAAAAATTAGGTGGTGGGATTGGGTGAAGGTTTTGTTTTATAATGCTGATTGTGTGGTGTGTGTGTGGCTGGGCCAGGAGATTTCCGTAAGACTCTTTTAGTTTGTATTATTGTTTTGTTATTATTATTATTGTTTTTGCCAGAAGTTATGGCTTGATTTATGTTTATGGTTGTTATGTTTTTCATTTTTATATAAAATAAAAGATTTACAGGATGTAACTCAGTATCAGTACAGGATAAGTAATGCCATGTATGTACACAGTGAATGCATCATTAGCAGAATAGTGAGTGCAGCTCTGGAGTATAATACAGGATGTAACTCAGGATCAGTACAGGATAAGTAATGTCATGTATGTACACAGTGACTGCACCAGCAGCAGAATAGTGAGTGCAGCTCTGGAGTATAATACAGGATGTAACTCAGGATCAGTACAGGATAAGTAATGTCATGTATGTACACAGTGACTGCACCAGCAGCAGAATAGTGAGTGCAGCTCTGGAGTATAATACAGGATGTAACTCAGGATCAGTACAGGATAAGTAATGTCATGTATGTACACAGTGACTGCACCAGCAGCAGAATAGTGAGTGCAGCTCTGGAGTATAATACAGGATGTAACCCAGGATAAGTACAGGATAAGTAATGTCATGTATGTACACAGTGACTGCACCAGCAGAATAGTGAGTGCAGCTCTGGGGTATAATACAGGATGTAACTCAGGATCAGTACAGGATAAGTAATGTCATGTATGTACACAGTGACTGCACCACCAGCAGAATAGTGAGTGCAGCTCTGGGGTATAATACAGGATGTAACTCAGGATCAGTACAGGATAAGTAATGTCATGTATGTACACAGTTACTGCACCAGCAGCAGAATAGTGAGTGCAGCTCTGGAGTATAATACAGGATGTAACTCAGGATCAGTACAGGATAAGTAATGTCATGTATGTACACAGTGACTGCACCAGCAGCAGAATAGTGAGTGCAGTTCTGGAGTATAATACAGGATGTAACTCAGGAACAGTACAGGATAAGTAATGTCATGTATGTACACAGTGACTGCACCAGCAGCAGAATAGTGAGTGCAGCTCTGAAGTATAATACAGGATGTAACTCAGGATCAGTACAGGATAAGGAATGTCATGTATGTACACAGTGACTGCACCAGCAGCAGAATAGTGAGTGCAGCTCTGGAGTATAATACAGGATGTAACTCAGGATCAGTACAGGATAAGTAATGTCATGTACATACACAGTGACTGCACCAGCAGCAGAATAGTGAGTGCAGCTCTGGAGTATAATACAGGATGTGACTCGGGATCAGCACAGGATAAGTAATGTCATGTATGTACACAGTGACTGCACCAGCAGCAGAATAGTGAGTGCAGCTCTGGGGTATAATACAGGATGTAACTCAGGATCAGTACAGGATAAGTAATGTCATGTATGTACACAGTGACTGCACCAGCAGCAGAATAGTGAGTGCAGTATTACAAGATGCAATAAGATCCCTCTACTGGTGGCAGACAGCATGAAGTGTTTCTTTTCCAGGGCACTTACCTTTCTGGAGGTTTCACAGTTGTCAGAATTTACATTGTAACAAAACTTGCAATTTAATTACACGTAATTATGAAGTTAGCAGAGGTGACATTGATTGGTCCTGGGGTCGTTAGTGTTCTCTGCTCGTTATCTGTAAATCTCAGGGTAAGCCTGGTAATAGTGAATAAGTGGTTAAGGATCAAGATGATTTAATCCAGTTTTTTTTTTTCAGTTTTTCCCCGAGCAATTAGATGCTGGTTAAGGAATTAATCACTAATGGGTCATTAACTCCGGCTGCCATTGTACCGCTAACAAGCTGAGGCAGGATTATCAGACTCAACACCCAATTAAGGAGGGTAAGGATTCTACCAAACAGCCTCTTATAGGTGGAGACTCAGAGAGATGAGAACCACAAACACATCCTAAAGTGCACTTGAAAATTTACCTCAATGTGCTGCAGTTAAAGGGCTACTTCCCCTACAGGGTCAACCTACACAGCACCCGCCCCCCCCCCCCCCCGCTCCAACCATCATCATCACAGGATGTATGCAATGTTATCAACATTAGGCAGCTTTCACACGTTCCGTAAGCTTGGTTCTGTAAATGTATCTATACAGCAAGCTAGATTCTGTTACTGTATCTATATAGTAAGTTAGATTGATTGGTTCTGTTACTATATCTATATAGTAAACTTGGTTCGCTTCTCTATACTGTAGGATTGGTTCTGTTACAGTATCTACACAGTATGCTTGGTGCTCTTCTCTATACTGTAAGATTGGTTCTGTTACTGTATCTATATAGTAAGCTTGGTTCTTTTCTCTATACTGTAAGATTGGTTCTGTTACTGTATCCATATAGTAAGCTTGGTGCTCTTCTCTATATTGTAAGATTGGTTCTGTTACTGTATCTATATAGTAAGCTTGGTTCTCTTCTCTATACTGTAAGATTGGTTCTGTTACTGTATCTATATGGTAAGCTCGGTTCTCTTCTCTATATAGTAAGATTGGTTCTGTTACTGTATCTATATGGTAAGCTCGGTTCTCTTCTCTATATAGTAAGATTGGTTCTGTTACTGTATCTTTATAGTAAGCTCGGTTCTCTTCTCTATACTGTAAGATTGGTTCTGTTACTGTATCTATATGGTAAGCTCGGTTCTCTTCTCTATATAGTAAGATTGGTTCTGTTACTGTATCTTTATAGTAAGCTCGGTTCTCTTCTCTATACTGTAAGATTGGTTCTGTTACTGTATCTATATGGTAAGCTCGGTTCTCTTCTCTATATAGTAAGATTGGTTCTGTTACTGTATCTTTATAGTAAGCTCGGTTCTCTTCTCTATACTGTAAGATTGGTTCTGTTACTGTATCTATATGGTAAGCTCGGTTCTCTTCTCTATATAGTAAGATTGGTTCTGTTACTGTATCTTTATAGTTAGCTTGGTTCTCTTCTCTATACAGTAAGATTGGTTCTGTTACTGTACCTTTGTAGTTAGCTTGGTTCTCTTCTCTATACTGTAAGATTGGTTCTGTTACTGTATCTTTATAGTTAGCTTGGTTCTTTTCTATATACTGTAAGATTGGTTCTGTTACCAAATCTCTAAACTAGATACTGACATTGTATCTTTTTGGTAAGATTGGTTCTGTTACAGTATCTACACAGTTGGGGCCGGCTTTAAACAAAACTGCACCAGGGGGCCCCAGATAAAACTATTTTAGGAACAGTCAGTAAGAGGCTCCTTTATCCCTGCACAATAATAACACTTTGTAGTTACACCCAGTAGTAGGTAAGTATCTGTAATATGGGGCTGTAGGAGGATTTATAGGAGAGAGACAGATGAGAGGGAGATGGATGATAGAAGAT